>NC_082661.1:12655000-13280000 GCF_025265405.1 Mesoplodon densirostris | reverse complement strand
GGCAGGATCCAGGTTGCAGGAGATTTTGGCAAAGTTTATGCAAGACAGCCCAGGCCAGGAGAAGAATTACTGGGGTTAGATAGGAGGGATCCTTCACATTTTAGAGAATAGCGATAATGGTCATCCCTACAGGGGAAGGAGCTGCAGAGTAGCCCAGGGCAAGGGGAGTGGTCTTTGGGCTCACCTCTGGAGCTGAGACTTGGAAGAAAATTCGGGAAGGAACTGAGAATTCTATCAGAAGTGCAGCGTCGCTGACTCGAAATTGTTTCAGGCTAGAAGACCAAGTAGTTTCATTTAGTATCTTGTACATCTTGTAGAGATGAAAGAAATGAGAGGTGTAAAACCGTGTCTGCTACTCAACAGGTGGTCCATGGTCAAGCAGCATCAGCCTCACCTGGAGGCCCCACTCCAGGCTTCCTGAGTGAGACTCTGCATCTTTCACGTGTTCCCCAGAAATGCCTGTGCACATGACAGCGTGAGACGCACTGCTGTAGGTGACAGTGTCACCTGAGCCATCTGTGACCTTGGATATGGGTTGGATATGGGATACATGTTCTGAAATGGAGTATGTGAGGGTAACTTTGAACTATTCCTCAGGCAAACCAAAAATAGAAGATATCTGGCCACATCCAGGCCAAGAGAGCTAGGGGTATTGGCATCCTCCTGCAGCTTAGATTGGGTAAGTACAATACAATGGCTCCCAGAAAAGTGAAGGGGAAAGAGGTGGCAGAGGCAACATCTTGGGAAGCAGCTGAGAGTTGTAAGTTCTGATTTATTTCCACTCTCAGTTAAATGAGTAAACCAATTGACATCAACCTCAAACTTACAAAGCAACCTCAAAATATTTACAAGTTTAATTATTTTAGATTTAAATTCATAGCGGCAATACTTTTGCACTGAAGCAACATTTTTCTCCATCAATGCGTTAAAATCCTCCTTCATTACTCTGATGTCACTATGTAGGTATCTTTTACCCATAATACAGTTAGAAAGATTATATGACATCACTAAAATAAACTAGTGGTCCTACCATCCTTCCATTCAGTCAACATACATTGAGCCCCTGCTCTGTGCTGACACGGGCTACAGCAGCGAACATAACTGATGGAGTCACTGTTCTCACGGTGCTTCAAATCTGTGAGATCAAACACAATCATCACATTTCCAGCTGCTTTCCAATGTGTTATTAACATTTAAACTCTGATTCATTTTTGTAATCACACTATATGTGATAGCCAAATAAAACTTTATATTTGCATGTCTGTTGTTGTTTTGCTACATAACAGATGGATTGATCAGAAACCTCTTCTGTGCAGTATTTTTAGGAATAGTTTCTTTCAGCTTCAATATATTCTTTCCTGTAGTGAAAAGCCTGGAGAGTCCTAAGAGATGGCAATCGAACACATAAATACGTAAAATTCTCATTGAATTAATAGACCTGTTTGGGGGTTTTGTTTTGTTTTTTTTCCTCTTTGGCTTGTTAGAATATAAAAATCTGGCAAGTTCTCTAGAACTCCATCACTTAAGTCTCTTGGGGGAAATGTGAGAATGGATGACTACAGCATAAGCATCAGTAGTCTTTGTGTCTCTAGATAGCTCTGCTGGGTCTCCAAGGGCTGCAAAAGATGATTTGTCAACTTAACATCAGCTGCAGCAGCTATGGAAGAAGACTGGCTTTTCTTCTGGCTGTAGATGTGCAGAAGCAGCATGAAAAGCTGGAGAACAGAGGCGCGGCAGCAGCGGAAGGGGTGGAACTTAAGGCTCCCGCCACTTCCCTCCATTCCCTCCACTTCCAGCACATCACCTCCCTGGCCTACTCTTACATTCCTTTCCTCTCCATCACTAATCACATATTTATCTTATTGTCCACATGTAAAAACAACAACAAGACCTGGTCCCTTAGCCAAAAGGCAGGTAGAACTTTGATCTTTGTACCTAGAGAGATAAAATAATAAAACTAGGTGTTAATTATCACTGGATTAAGTTGGGTAGAAGATAGACAAAATATATCCTTTGTATCTTACCTTTGTCTTCTCCCCTTCCTACTTAGCACGCGGGCTGAGTAGTTGTGGCGCACGGGCTTAGTTGCTCCGCGGCATGTGGGATCTTCCCAGACCAGGGATCAAAGTGTGTCCCCTACATTGGGAGGTGGATTCTTAACCACTGCACCACCAGGGAAGTCCCATCTTCCTTAATTTCTTTTTTTTTAAATAAATTTATTTATTTATTTATTTATTTTTGGCTGCGTTGGGTCTTCGTTGCTGCCTGCAGGCTTCCTCTAGTTGCGGTGAGTGGGGGCTACTCTTCATTGCAGTGCACGGGCTTCTCATTGTGGTGGCTTCTCCTTTTGAGGAGCACGGGCTCTAGGTGCGTGGGCTTCAGTAGTTGTGGCACAGAGGCTCAGTAGTTGTGGCTCATGGGCTCTAGAGTACAGGCTTCAGTAGTTGTGGCACACAGGCTTAGTTGTTCTGTGGCATGTGGGATCTTCCAGGACCAGGGCTCGAACCTGTGTCCCCTTCATTGGCAGGCAGATTCTTAACAACTGCACCACCAGGGAAGCCCACCATCTTCCTTAATTTCTTACAGCAATATTTTATAGTTTTTATTGTACAATTCTTTCACTTCTGTAATTAAATTTGTTCCTAGATATTTTATTCTTTTAGATGCTATTGAAATGGAATTACTTTCTCAATTTCCTTTTCAGATTGTTCATTGCAGGTGTATAGAAACACAGATGATTTCTGTGTGTTGATCTTTTTTAAAAAAACATATTTATTTATTTACTTACTTACCTATTTTGGCTGCTCCGGGGCTTAGTTGCGGCACGTGGGACCTTCGTTGCCGCATACAGGATCTTTATTGCGGCATGCAGGATCTAGTTTCCTGACAAGGGATGGAACCCAGGCCCCCTGCATTGGGAGTGTGGAGTCTTAACCACCGGACCACCTGGGGAGTCCCTGTGTGTTGATCTTTTATCCTGCAACTTTGATGAATTTGTTTATTAGATCTAGTAGCTTTCATGTGGATTCTTGTGATTTTCTCTGTATAAGATCATGTCATCTATGAACGTTCTACTACTTCTTTCTTTTCAACTTGGATGTCTTTTTTTTTTCTAATTATTTTCCCCCAGAACTTTCAGTACAATGTTGAATAGCTGTGGTGAAAGTGGGCATCCTTTTCTTGTCCCTGATGGATAATCTACTTTTAAAATACTTATTAAGTTGGTGGGATTTGTGCACTCAAAGAAAAGACAGGAAAGAGCTTGCTTCCTCTCTCTCTGTCTCCCTCTCTCTTCCCATCATGTGAGGCTATAAGACAGCCATCTGCAAACCAGGAAGACGGCTCTCACCAGAACCTGACCGTGCTGACACCATGATCCTGGACTTCCTGGCATCTGGAACTGTGAGAAATCAATTTCTGCTGTTTAAGCTACCTAGTCTATATTTTTTGTTATAGTTCAACCCCTAACCAGATTACCATAAATCCTTACACTAAAGGCCTATTTACCTCGATTTTTTATTACGTGATACAATTGTGTCCAACTTTTAACAAAATGTTATGACAAAGGCAAGAAAAAACAGTCTGAAAAGACAAAGTAAACATCAGAACTAGACTCAGATATGAAATAGACATTAGAATTATCAGAGAAGTAATTTAAAATAACTATATTAATATGTCAATTGTTCTAATGGGAAAAGTAGTCAGCATGTAAGGACAGAGAATGTAAGCAAAGGGAATTTTTTAAGGAGGTAAGTTTATTTCATATGATAGACTAATGGTGAATACATAGCACTGTACTTTTGTTAAAACCCACAGAACTTTACAGCACAAAGAGTAATCAATGTGTGCAACTTAAAAATAATTTAGGAGGTCACAGTAAAATGCAGAACATAGCCAAACAAACTGCAAATGTATGAGACAACCCCACTACTGCAGTGGAAATTTACAGATAATTACTGGGAGCAGAGTAGATAGTCTATGTGCTAATGGACTAGACGTGGGGAGATAAGTATAAACTCATTTTCAGCTCAACATAGATACAAACAATTACACATAGAAAAGTCTTTGGTTTTCATTCTCTTTTTTTTATTGCACTATAGTTGATTTACAATATTGTATTAGTTTCAGGTGTACAGCAAAATGATTCAGATGTGTGTGTGTATATATACATACCTATACATATATATGTGTATATATATATATATATATATATATATATATATATATTCTTTTTCAGATTCTTTTCCATTATAGGTTATTATAAGTTATTGGATACAGTTCCCTGTATCATACAGTAAATCCTTGTTGTTTATGTATAGTGGTGCGTATCTGTTAACCCCATACTTCTAATTTATTATTTACCCCCTTTCCCCTTTGGTATCCATAAGTTGTTTTCGAAGTCTGTGAGTCGGTTTCTGTTTTGTAAATAAGTTCATTTGTATTATTTTTTAGATTAAGTGATATATAATATTTGTCTTTGTCTGACTTACTTCACTTAGTTTGATAATCTTTAGGACTTCACTTAGTTTGATAATCTTTAGGTCCGCCTATGTTGCTGCAAATGGCAATATTTCATTCTTTTTTATGGCTGAGTAATATTCCATTGTATTTATATAACACAGGGCTTAATTTCCAAAATATACAAACAGCTCATACAACTCAATATCAAAAAAAAAAGACCCAATCAAAAAATGGGCAGAACAGGGAGGTCAGCTCAGTGCTTTGTGTCCACCTAGAGGGGTGGGATAGGGAGGGTAGGAGAGAGAGGCAAGAAGGAGGAGATATGGGGATATATGTATATGTATAGCTGATTCACTTTGTTATACAGCAGAAACTGACACACCATTGTAAATCAATTATATTCCAATAAAGATGTTAAAAAAAAGTGTGCAGAAAATCTAAATAGACGTTTATCCACAGAAGACATACAGATGGCCAAAAGGCACATGAAAAGATGCTCAACATTGCTAATTATTAAAGAAATGCAAATCAAAACTACAATGAGGTATCACCTCACACCAGTCAGGATGGCCATCATCAAAAAGTCTACAAGCAGTTAATGCTGGAGAAGGTGTGGAGAAAAGGGAACCCTCTTGCACTGTTAGTGGGAATGTAAATTGATACAGCCACAGTGGAGAACAGTATGGAGGTTGCTTAAAAAACTAAAAATAGAGTCATCATATGATCCAGCAATCCCACTCCTGGGCATATATCCAGAAAAGATGAAAACTCCAGTTTGAAAAGATACATGCATCCCTATATTCATAGCAGCATCATTTATAATTGCCAAGACATGGAAGCAACCTAAGTGTCCATCAACAGATGAATGGATAAAGATGTGGTACATACACATAGAAATATTTATAAATATATGTATATACACAGGTTAGTATACATATGTATATTTTTTTGCTCTGGCAACTGAGAGGTACTAGAAGCAATGACACCCCAGTAGCAATGAGTTCACCTAGTGCCTGGATATTGGTTTCATTCTCCAGTGAAAGGAACCAGGGCTCCTGAGAGAAATGACCAATCCTACAAGATGACTCTGGAGCATCTTGTAGTTCCAAAAAGATGACACAATTCCCCTGCATAGTATGCCAAGGGTCTGCTGTTTTCTCCAGGACAAAGCCAGAGGGACCACTTGTTCACTAGTGCCCAGAGAAAGAACTAGACCCTACCCCCAAGCAATAAACCCATGGGTCTTTTTCTCGCTCCTACACTCTGATTCTTTGGCAAGGTTTTTCTCTTTATTTCTTTCCTAGCAGAGTGACCTAACTCTCCACCCTTCTTTGGCTCTACTTAGAAGCTCTCACTAAGACATCTGTTGGGGTCAGTCCACTAAATGTGTTTCAGATTTTATAGTTGAGCACTTGGATGTCACAGTCTCATTCCTGGCTCTATCCACAAGGGATGCGAGGAGCAGGCCTCTCTGTCTTAAATGCAAGATGAAAATTACAGTATGTTGGGCAGAGACTGTGAAAGGCTTTACCTAATAATGAGCCCCCTTGAATGAATTATGAATAAGGAAATGCCTATTAACGTTTCGTACGTTGACATCATATCCTTATACAGAATAATCTTACAAGGAAGAGAAGATTTCAATTCTGAGGCCCAAAGCCCATTATAAAGTACACACACACAAACATTGTTTTAACTACTTTTCCTACCTGCTAGAAATGGTTTATAATCATATGATTTTAGAGTCATAAGTACAAAATTTTAACCTTTTTATTTTGCCAGTGAGGAAATTGAGGTAGAGAGTTTCCTTGCTGTTGCATATACATTATATGAAGATTTTATAAAAATATTACTTCTGCAAGATGAAAAACCTTTTGTGGCTTAGAAGAACTATTTAGTCTTTTAGAAGTCTTAATAAATATTGGCTTTTAATAAAACTTTATTTTGAAGCCTTTGGATTAGAGCAATCTATAGTTTATCTCTACACAGTTAGGCAAGGAAAAGGATCTCTTTCTTTTCCCCCATTCCTGGTTAACTATGGATTATAAAGCACAGGGAGCAGAAAATTGAAGCTATATGACACATTTGGGTCATTCTAGAAAAAGGTGATACATAAAAGCCCAAACTTCTTGGGGCTTCCCCGGTGGCGCTGGCTGGGCCCGTGAGCCACGGCCTCTGGGTCTGCACGTCCGGAGCCTGTGCTCCGCAACAGGAGAGGCCACAACATGGAGAGGCCCGCATACCGCAAAAAAAAAAAAAAAAAAAGAAGGAAGGTCTGCATGGCACAGTCCAAACTCTTCACCCTCCTTCTATATTATCAACACTATATACAACCAGATTCCCATTAAGCCACTTTACTTTGCCAGTGATTATTTCTCATGCCTTCTTAACAGGCTGTCAGTATTATTACTTCTGTTTTTGCTATTGCTCAATTGCATTTACATGTTTGGAGCAGGAAAGAGGACACTTTAAACACATTTAACCAGGTCTTAGTTTGGGGGTCAGAAATGTGCTGCAAGTCCCACACCAGCCTGCAAACGTCTGGTGTCCCAGAAGGGAGTCATAACAACTCTGCTCTTATTTTCGTAACTTCATTATGGAAGATGTTCACTGGTTTCCTCCTCAGTGAGTTTAATTCACACCAATATTTTAAGGAAGATTAGAAAAAAAAAAGGAATGAAAGAAAACATTTCTGACAGCACAGAGCTGGGTTTTCATGCTCCCATCATACAAAAAACTCCAAGATAATTATAGCATATAACAGATCTTTAAGGCTTATTGTGTGAATCAAATCAACTGTGTATTATTTTCTGTGCTAAAGCTCAATATGACCACAAAAATGCTATATTTTTAGCCCAGCTTTATGTTTTTCCTCTAAAATGATTTTCCCCAGTGAAATAGGTTTTGTAAAACCAGCTGAAAATCGAGCAACATCATAGAGCTGCTTTTTTGTCCAACGTCACCATTCAGCCTCAGTCGAAATATTGACATTGAGATGGCTCAGCTGTTACATCACCAACCCTTTCTAACATCTGCACTAAGAAGTAATCGTGTTATTTTATTTCTTGCTTCTTCTCTGAGATGATTTTCGATAGTGTTGTCCAAATTTGCTATAGTGAACAAGTCAGGGACTCGCATGCAGACTGTCAGCTCCTGACTGAAAGGGGTTCTCAGAGGGAGCCACAGAATCACAGATGCAAAGCCTAGGGTCACTGGAACAGTTATCTCCATCTGGAAATCTTAAGCTAGGGGCAGAGTCAGGTCTGAGCTCAGGACTAACAATCCAGCATTCCTGAGGAATAGACCACCAAATACAAGTGCCATGAACACTAGGAGTTTTGTCCCTTTTGTCCACTAATGTGTCCTAAGCCTCCAGAAGAGTGCTTGGCTCATCGTAGGCACTCAATAAATATTTACTGAATCAATGAATATCAGCTTCTTGATCAAGGTCATAAGCCAGCTAGGAATCAGACTTGACTTTCTCATGTGACCCTCTATTACCAGGGTTGGCAACATGAGTGAAAAGAGTACCCAGATCTGGCTTTTAACTGGGTCACTTACTTATGTTATCTCAGCCAAGTACTTTTTTGGATGTTTTTCTGAGAACAAATAACTCAGAAGCCTAAGCTTTCTCATCTGTAAACTGGAATAATATTGGACCTAGGGTTTAATGCTTATCAATTTAGATAGTGTATGACAAACTCTAAAGTGTTGTAGGATTTTGTTACTATCAGCAAATGGACTCTGAGATGTAGCCATTTTATTACTGCAGAAAAGTTTAGGCAGGAACTCTGTGACAGAAGCAAGCTCTCCAATGTGATGAAAGGCCCTGGCCAAGGGCATGCTGGGAGCCATGACCTGGACAGCTCCTGAGCTGGAAGCAACCTAGTAAGAGCCAAGGAAACCAATACAACCCATCTTGAGGTACAAAGCGGGCTGGAGGAGCTGGATGGGGGAAGCAGTCAAGAAAAGGGCAGGACTGGGCAGAAGTTCAAATTAGTTATCCCAGATATGAGCTGCTGAGGATGCATTTATAATAACTAGTCCAGGCAGTGGATTAAAATGCAGTGTTGAGAATTCTGGATGGACGTAGTCCTCAGCATCCAGAGGATTCTAGGTCATTTGTAGACAAATCCATTCCTCGGACTAGGTGACGGCATCTAGAAACCGGGGCTAGCTCTAAGGGAAGGGAGCTGGCAGATCCTAGGAGAGAGGGCAGAAATTAGGGCTACGTTGGGTGTCAGCATACAGAGATAGCAGAGGCTGGGGTAAAAGGACCGGATGGGCAGGCTTGTCTCAGTCCTCATGGGACGTCCAGGGATTTGTCCACTTCAGGAGCCTAGACATCACAGGTCCTTAATGTACCAGCAGACCTGGGTGGGGCTAAGCCCACAGGGGCCAAACAGCATTGTTGGTAGCTCAGGTGGGAAGGTCTGAATTCTCTAATAATTAGCACTAAGGCTAACAGTAAGAAAGCTATTTTTTAAAAACTTACATCTTTCTTGACTGCTTCCCCCACCCAGCTCCTCCAGCCCACTTTGTACCTCATTATGGGTTGTGTTGGTTTCCTTGGCTCTGACAGGAGACAACAATTATGGACTAACCACAGATGTACTTCGTGACATCTTAAAGCACAGTATTATAAGGCAACATTCTGAAGGCATATCCACAATTTGCCAAGTGTCTACTCGAAACAGTAGAACATCAAGTGGTCAAGGCCATAGCTACAGACCAAGGAACAATGCTTGTTTGTAAACATCGTTCTCCCAGCCCTGCCATTTTGAGTCACCTCGTCCATAACCACCCAGCTGATGGTCAGAAAAGGAGACGAGGGACAATCAAGCGTAGTCTGTGGCTGCTCCCCAGGACTCCTTCTCATTGTCCTCACCATTCCAGTTCTACCAGGATCCTCACATTTCATTTCCCATTCCGGCTCTCCTGTCCTTCAATGAAGACAACTGACTCTCTTCCTATCTTGACCTCAGTGGATTGCCAGGACTCTGTTCTTCTCAGCCTCTGGCTGCATCCACCCCCGGACATCTCAGGTGGAATGCTTTGCTCAAGCTCTGGCTCTAGGACTAGACACCAGCCTCCATCAGCCTGACCAGCTCCCAGATGGACCCACTCAGGCCACCCAAAGAGGGAAACATTGCCATGCAGGCCTGTTCTGTACCAAAGCCTCTCCACTGGGGTCCTGTAGCCACTGCCGTGAGAGACCTTTAGGGAAAACCCAGAGCTTGTAGGAGAGCTGCCTGTTCAGAAGTGGAAGAAAATAGCAAGCTTAGAGACGGCGCAGAGCCAGGAACAGCCCACCAGACCCAGACGTGCCCACTCCCATGTTACCTGCAGTGTTTCAATTTCACTTTGTAATTTTCTTTTCAGAATCCTCTCTTTGAAATATGCAAATAATTCATTGAAAGTTATGAAATTTTCAATCATTCACATTCTACGGTAAAACAGTTTGACACGGTCGCTTTCCTCCCAATATCTAGCACAGAGCAGTTGTAAGGGTAAATCTGCAGTTTGACGGGCTGCGGTGAGGAAGCAAAATAAATAATATAATGGAAGATCTTTGGAGACCAGGAGAAACTGTCTTGAAATAGATGGTGCCACAAAGGGGAGGGAGAGAGACCAGTGGAGCTCTAAGGACATGGGGGGCCAGGGCTCAGGTACAGCAGCAGGCAGAGAAGAGGTATAAGAAAGAGGAAAACAAAGTTTCTTTTTGTTGTCAATGCTCCCCCAGATTTTACTTAGGACCAGCTATGAATCAGGAAAGAGGTGAAATTCTCTTCCTCTCATCTCACTTCCTGTTCCTGAGATCAGAGCCCAGGCTGATATAATTCTTATCATTTGTTAAGTGGGCTTCCATTTTTTGTAATAAAAAATTTTGGAACAGATAACATTTCCAATGGTTCAAAATTCAAAAGGTACCAAAGGCACCTCCAGGAAGCCACTTCCACGTGATTGGGGATCCTTCTAAGAGTGAAGAAGCTATATTCACAGTAAACACCCACAGTCATTCTCTCTTTTTTTAGGCTATTATTTTTAAAGTAATAGTTCAGGAACATTAAGTTATATTGGCTTTGGGGACCGCCTGGGACTACCATTATAACATTTATAACATTTTTTAATAACTACCATTTATAACACTTCTTTTTCCTGAGAGAAACTATGTTCTCGGAACCACATAATCAGCCTAAAGATACACTTCTAGAACCAAGCACATTCATACGTTGGAGCCTTCCTGTTTAGATCTATATTAAGCAGTGCTGAATAAGCAGAGATATGAAGAATGAGGCAGTGAACAGTGGCTGTATATGCCAGATTAAAGCTTTCCGTGATTTTTTTCCTCCCCAAAGTACCTTCAAGATGGGCTTTTGAGAAGCCAACATTTATTGGGCTAAGGGCTGACAAGAAGTGAGAGAGGGAAGAAACCTTCTTATGTTATTAACGTTCTCCTTCCTCTGGCTAAATAGCAGTGATCTCAATGAAAGGGGTCCGAAGGCTGTCCTCAAAAACCCTTTCCAACTGGCTCACAGCTGTTGACAGTTTCTGCATCCACGGATGGAAATCCATTAATTCCAGGCTCTCATATGGGAAATACAGTAACTGAGTAAGGGGTCAAATGTATGCATTTTGTTAACATCACTAGCTGGTATTTTCTGACACAAAATTTGTGTGGGTTATGTCTACATGACAAAATGAAGCAAGTGTGAGTGTGTGATGATCATTTCCAGAAACATCAAGGCATGTGGTGTTGGCAGATAATCCACCACACCTAGGTTGAAAGCATCTCCTCTTGGAAGACATTGTGATAACTTACCACACTTAGCCCAAAAAAACACAAAAAACCCACAAATTTATTATGAACCTGTGTATGGAATTCAGGAAACATCTTTGAAAGGATAAACATTTAGGTTTCATACCAACAGGGGGAAATAATTAAATCCCCCCTTTGAATTTGATTGGACCTAAAAAAATCAACTCTTCCTTTCTTTTTTTTTTTTTTTTTTTTTTTGCGGTACGCGGGCCTCTCACTGTTGTGGCCTCTCCCGTTGAGGAGCACAGGCTCCAGACGCTCAGGCTCAGCGGCCATGGCTCACAGACCCAGCCACTGCACGGCATGTGGGATCTTCCCGGACCGGGGCACGAACCCGTGTCCCCTGCATCGGCAGGCGGACTCTCAACCACTGCGCCACCAGGGAAGCCCTGACATATGCATTTTTATATGGATACATATTCTCATTCTCCTAGGTAAATACTTGCAGATAGAATTATTGGATCATATTATAAATATATATGTTTAACTTTATCAGGTACTGACATACTGTTTTCCAAAGTGGCTGCACCATTTAACATTCCAACCCACCATGCATGAGACCTCCAGTAGCTCCAGATCCTTGCCAATACCCGGTGTTATCAAGCTTTATTACCTTACCTATTCTGGTAGTTTTGTAGTTGTTTCTCATTTGTTCTGTGGTTTTAATTTGCATTTCTTTTATGACTAGTGATGTTGAACATATTTACGTATGCTTATTGACTCTCTTCTTTTGTGAAGTTTCTATTTCATTCTTTTGCCCATGTTTTTTTTTTGTTTTTTTTTTTTTTTTTTTTTTTTTTTTTTGCTGTACGCGGGCCTCTCACTGCTGTGGCCTCTCCCGTTGCGGAGCACAGGCTCCGGACACACAGGCCCCGCGGCCATGGCTCGCGGGCCCAGCCGCTCCGCGGCATGTGGGATCCTCCGGGATCGGGGCACGAACCCGTGTCCCCTGCATCGGCAGGCGGACTCTCAACCACTGTGCCACCAGGGAAGCCCTTGCCCATGTTTTAATTGGGTGATTTGCTTGATTATTATTGAGTTGTAAGAGCTTTTTTATATATTCTGGATACAAAGCATTTGTTGGATATTTTGTGAATATTTTTCCCCAGCCTGTGACTTCCCTTTTTGCTTTCTTGGAATTATGTCTTTCAAAGAAGAGAAATTTTTAATCTTGATATAACCCATTTTATCATGTTTTTTATTTTATAAAATGTGTTTTGGCATCCAGTTTAAGAAATCTTGGCCTGTGCCAATACAGCAAAGATTTTCTCCTATATTTTTTCTAGAAGTTTAATCATTTTCGCTCTTACTTTTAGATCTATGACCTATTTTGAGTTAATGTTTATATATGGTGTGAGATAATGGTTGAGGTTTTTTCATTTTCTTACAGATATCCATTTGTTCCAGCATCATTCGTTGAAAAGACTGTCTTTTTTCCATTGAATTACCTTGACATCTTTAATGAAAATCAATTGACCATGCAACTAGGAGTCTATTTCTCTCTGTTCCTTGATCTATTTTTATATTAATGCCTCATCATCTTGATTATTATAGCTTTATGATAAGTCATGAAATCAGGTAGTATGGGTCCTCCAATTCTGGTCTTCTTTTTCTAAATTGTTTTAGCTATTTTAAGTTCTTTCCTTTTCCATATAAATTTAAAAATAAAGTTATTCATTGCTTTAAAAAAAAATCCTGGTAGGATTATGGTTGGGATTGCATTGAATCTTTAGATCAATTTGGGGAGGATTGTCATCTTAACAATATTGAATCTTCCAACCCAGGGGTCAGCAAACTATGGTCTGTAGCCCAGATCTAGCCTGTTCTTGTATGCCCTCAAGCGAAGAATGGTTTTTGTAAAACAAAACAAAACAAAGAAAAATACTCCACAGAGAGCTGTGAGGCCTGAAAAGCCACCAATATTTACTATCTGGCCCTTTACAGGAAAAGCTTATCAACCTCTGTTCAAACCTTTGAATATGACATATCTCTCCATTTATTTAGCTCTTTCATTTCCCTTTAAAATGTTTTGTGGTTTTCAACGCACAAGTCATACACATCTTTCATTAAGTTTGTGCTAAGCGTTTATTCTCATGGATGACCACACTTTAGGAACCATCGCTGTAAGTGGTGCGAGGCAGGGAGCACTTAGGGTTAACTTTCTGTTTTTTAAGGAGTCAGATTACATGGTGAAAATACTAAAATTATTTTAACAATACTGTGGAAGGGCCCACAGAGGCTAGTAGAAGAGAAAACAAGAGGAATCTACATTATTTAAAATGAGAGGGCTTCCCTGGTGGTGCAGTGGTTGAGGGTCCGCCTGCCGATGCAGGGGACACGGGTTCGTGCCCCGGTCCGGGAAGATCCCACATGACGCGGAGCGGCTGGGCCCGTGAGCCATGGCCACTGAGCCTGCGCGTCCGGAGCCTGTGCTCCACAGCGGGAGAGGCCACAACAGTGAGAGGCCCGCGTACCGCAAAAAAAAAAAAAAAGAGAGAGAGGTTCTAGAGACATGGGTTAGAGGAGCAGGAGAGAAAAGGGAGTAAATTCAAAAAATATTTCAAAGGAAGGAAAAGCAGGATTGGTAATGGACTGGATAAAGAGGATGAAAGAGAGGGAAGAGTCAAAGACAACTTCAAGGTTTCGAGCCTGTGATGTTAAATGGCTCGTCCACGGTGTTTTTTATTTGGTTTACTTTTATCATCTGGATTCACAAATGGGATTTTCCCACATCTAGCTATTGTAGCTCCCTACGCTCAGACTTACCACTGAAATTACCTGCTATCTCTTCACACCCTGTTAGTGAACAGGTAGTATTTTGATGGATGTTATATGATCAGAGAAATCCTGGGTCTTGGTGGCATGTGGAACAGAGCTCTCTCTAAATCCTTGTTTTAATTAATTATTCCTTAGTATTCGAAATCTTTTTAGCTCTGTGCTCACCTAAGAGAATGTTATTTTTACCACCTTGTTTGTTCAGAAATCATTAGCCCTTTAAGACATTTATATGTTATTTAGGACATTTAAATTTGTTTTTTCCTTTTTCCATCCTTTGGCTTTCTTTTGAAGTCACACTATTAAACCTCCTTAAAAATATTTATGTGTGTTTAGTTAACAAAAGCTCCTGTAAGTTGAATCCATGCTGGGAAAAGGTTCAGGTAAGCTCTCTATATAAGCTTACAGACAATTGTGTAAATCTTCAGCCATTAAAGAGAAAGGAGAAAAAAGCCACCCTCATTACACTGCTGTCATTTACTCTTCATCTCCTGTCCTCTTTAGCAGCATTAAGATGGGATGTAAATTTGCCAGTTAATGCTGTTAGAAAATGGATGGTTCAAGAAGGGCAGGAATTAGAGATCAGTATTAGGTGCAGATAAGCTCCTTTCCCTCCGCAGTGGCGGCTGTTTAACATTCATGGGAAAATCATCATCAAACAGCGTTATCACAGCTCTGTTGATGGCTGAGGAACTTCATCACTATGATAATTTTTTTTATAGCTGTGAGCCAAAAAGCTCCCTTTTATTTCTGCTGTCTAGAGCTGTGATAGAAGCTTGTTGGTATGGGTAGGATACAGCCAACCCTGGGCTCCGCGGCTGGGTTTGACGCCCCCCCTGCTCTCTCCTTGTGCACGTTGCACTAAACAGTCCTACTGATAAAAATATATATATAAAAGATGGAAGTCCTCCAACAATCCTTCAAAGCATAACAGATATTTTTATGATCAGTAATTCAAAGTTTGACAAGTGATGCCATTCTGTAATGAAACTGTCATCCATTTTATTGTGAGCAAAATGCTAACTTGATAAAGGGCTCACGGAGGGGAAGAGAGGAGCCGGGCGGGAGCAGGCCAGCGGCGGCGGAAATACATGCCAGCCTCTGAATACCTGGAAAGCAAACGATTCAAAAGCGTCGAAGTATCCCTCCCTAGTCTATTTCTCATCAGTAGGCTGAGTTGTCAAAGCTCCTTGCCTGTAATTATTCCTTTCTGAGTCCCAAGCCATGTAAGCTGGAGATCGGGTCTTCAGAAGTCCCTTTTTGGCTCAATTCTATTTTTATTTTTAGAGTGTTTGGGGACAACATGGGTTGTGTTATTCTAAACTCACCAAATTTGCTTTCGAGCACACAATCTTCACACATGATATTTCCCTGACATGTTTAGACATCTTCAAGTATATGAAAGATAAAAGTCGCAGTTGTCGCTGGCAGCATACATACAGGGCAAAGATGTGAGATCTTCTTCTGAGGTAGATAAGGAAACGAGCATTCAAAGAAAAATGTAAATTTATTAAGGTGCTCAAACTTTGGCCTCTTTGCAGCTTTGACCTCGTTTTTGGAGGCTTAGCGGCTCTAAGTGACTTCCTCCTTTCGGAATGCAGCTAGAGAGCATGGTGTGAAAAGCAGTTTTGTAGTCTGAACAGAAAGGTACCATGACTTAACTGGTTGGGATTTGAATTCAGGTTTGATTTAACTCCTTCAGTAATTTACTTTCCACCCCAGTTCGTTCCCTTTCTTTCCCCAGAAGCAGACTTCCAGTCCTACCATGATGGACTGAATTATGCTTGGAGTTTGGAGATAAGGACTTTTGTCTACCAGGCTCAGCTTAGACGACCAAACTCATTTCCCAGAAGACTAGAGTTTGAATCCAGTTAGGATCCTGGAGGTGAAAGGCTAGCGCCTTATCATTTAAGTATAGCTATTTAAACATAAGTTTAAAAGAGATACTGCAGGATGGAGAGACGACGTTGTCCCTATGAGGATAATCTTGGGGAAAGCTGGCTGGCTGTTCCCTAAAGATCAGATAGCCCTCTTCATCCCTAAATAGCTTTGGCCACCTCTGACTTCTCAAGATCCAGAGCCAAAGGATGCTTCCTCATTCCAAGATTTTTCTGTTCCATGCTTGTTTAAAAACAGAAGAAGAAAAAATATCTATGGGGGTATTTAATTTTCTTTGAGCACATTTCTTCTTGAACTGACTATAGGTTTAATTAAGTCTTAACTCTGTGAACTTCTCTTTGTGGGTGAAGAAAATATCACCCCCTCCCCACCCATAAGGGAGCTACTGTTTATGTCTGATATTCATTTTTTTCACTAGACCCCTGAGGTACACAAGTCACAGATGCCCCTGCCTTATTGGGGGTAGGGGATGCCTACTCAGTGATCCACACGTTAACCCCCTCTCTCCACAGAGGTTACCACATCCAAAAAGAATTCCCAATCTTTCTTAGTTAATGGAGACTCCACAACAATTAACACTATTTTTCACTTGTTTATTGCCTATCTCTCTCCGCTATAAAGTAAGTTCCATGAGGGAAGACATGTGTGTCCTTTTTTTTCTTTTCTTTTTCTGCTATATCTCTAGTGCCTAGAACAGAGCCTGACATATAGTAGGTGCTCAAGAAAGATTTGAGGAATGAATGCATTCCTGTCTGCAGCCGAAGCTAGAAGAGCTTCCTAGTATTGCAGTACAAAGCTCAGGGGCCTCAACCTGGCTGGTAGAGAAATCCCAAGGGGAGCAGGGACTTTCCAGGACACCAGAAGTGACTGAAAAAGCACCTTTGCTTCCTAGGTACATGAAAGAAAAATGGAAATTTGTTCAACTCTGAAGCTGGGCCTAAGGAAGCAGATCCAGAGAGAGAGAGAGATGTTGTTCCAGTCTCCTGTAATGATACACATGGGGAGAGAAGACCATGCGGTGGGGGTCAGGGGTCTTCTTGTTACCAACAATTTCAGGAAATAATGTTTATTGCCAGTGGTCCTTTCTAACCCTTTCTTTCTGTAGAAATACAGATCAGTGATTCTCCATATGAGTTATAAAGGCTGTATAACTATGAGCCATGAGTCATAAGGGAACTTTATTCAGAGTAGATGAAGAAAGAGCTCCCAGGGAGGACCAGCAAGAGGGAACAGAGGCATTGGAAAGCCCAAGAGGAAGTGCAATCCCCAGAAAGTGTCGGGGCCATCATTGTGTCAACCTACAAAAGCCTGAGAGTAGAACTTCTGACCCACACAAAGGGGGCCGGCTACATTTAGCAGCCACTGAAATCACACATTCTCTAATTTAGGTCATTTTACACTAACAACTATAAGAAATGGCTTTGAGTTCACAAGAACAAAAGACAATGATAATTTCCTTTGGCTTTTTTGCCAAGCCATCTAGCTTTTTTCCCCCACTTAAATCCACCCATCTATCTCATTATCTTGAATTAGCCTTATTTTTCCTTAGGAAAAAAAAAATCAATTAACCTTTTAGTAACTAGAACCCACTGCAGAGATATCTTGTATTCACAGTTTTTAGGCTGTGACTCAGTTGTTAATTAATGTATTTTTTTTTACCTAATTTTGGCTCTGGAGCTAAGAAGAGTTAATCTCATAAGAATTTCATTTTAACTTTCCTAGACATATCTCTGTGTGTGTGTGCATTTGTGCACATGCATTTGGCAGAACTATAGCATGGATCGGTTTTGATGCAAACCCAAGTTTATATAAACCTCTATATTTTCAAATTTCCTGTGGATATTAGGACTTCCTCTGGAAAGTGTAAAGACAGTCTGACTACATACATCTGAGTTTATGTCAATTAAAAATGAAAATGATGAGCTTTTCTGTCTGATAATGACAGAGGGTTCCCATCTGAATCTATTTATCAAATCAGATCAAAATCAAAATATAATTTATAACACAGAAACCATTCTTCTGTCTCAGGGGCATGAGGAAACAGTTGATTCTGATATAAGTAGCTACTGGCCAGGAATGGCTGGTAGCATTTGGGGCCAAAACTTGCTTTCCCAAATGTCATTCTACTTGACCTATTTCATCACTGGGTTCCTTTAACTGTACATTCTTTAGGAAGAGTATTGGCTTTAAGGAATCACAGGAATTCATGCTTGGGTCTTCACCATAGGGTCTGAAGCCAACCATTTGTTTTGTTAGCCAATCTAAGGGGTATAAATAAAATGAGCCCTACAATTGCCCTGACCTTGTGTAAGCCTTGCATACCTCCACCTCCCAACCAACACACACACACATACACACACACATACACACACACACGACAATGATAACTGATGAATACCTCATAGGAATCTGATTTCATAGTAGAAGGGATGGATTTTTTGGTCCATTTATACTCTCTCACCTCCACTGACCCAACACACATCTGTGAGCTAGGTGACCAACTCACAGAGGTAGCCAGAGGCCATGGCACAGTGATAAGCCAGTTGACCCATTGAGGGTCCACCCCTGAATGTTGGTGCTAAGTCAACTAGCCACAGACCTCAGGGGCCACACAGCAGCATGAGAAAATGCACGGGTTCTGCTGCATCACGGGGCTGCTGGCTCCCACACCTTTTACCTGCTGGAGCCAGAATGAAATGCTCCATCAGAGCTCTGCCCTCCACCTTGCACTTCATTAGCCATAGACAAACCGGGCCGTGAGAAAACATCAGAAC
Organism: Mesoplodon densirostris; assembly: GCF_025265405.1. Taxonomy (NCBI): domain Eukaryota; kingdom Metazoa; phylum Chordata; class Mammalia; order Artiodactyla; family Ziphiidae; genus Mesoplodon; species Mesoplodon densirostris. Next base: position 13,261,271 of record NC_082661.1, on the reverse strand, counting down.
TTCTCTGTCACCTCTAACAATGCACGGGACAGATTCTCCATTTCCTTTGTTATGCTATGAATATTCTGCAGCTTCTCCAGTTTTATTAAGGAGACTTTCCCTTGGTTTCTCTTTGTTCCTCTCATCTAATCTCTTAATGGAAGTTGCTAATTAAATTCCTATAGCCATTTTTTAGGCAGTGTTTTGAATAGCAAAGTCTGTCAACTGCAGAAAGTGTATATTCTTATCAACACGCCTGTTGCCTGGAGGAGCGAAGGCCTCGCTGACAGATGGCTGCCGAGGAAGACCCAGCAGGGCTCACATCCGCAGCACCTGTCAGCAGGGGCACGCGGGAGGCGCAGGGCTGCAGAGGAGGGCCAGGTTTGGCTTCAATCGATAGAATACAGGTTGCTAGAGTGTTTCCATGAATCTCAAGTAGAACTTGGAAAATTTAAGCCAAGTATTCTGGGCATGTACTTGTTTTTAAGTATCCTTTGACACTGTCCCATTAACAGTCATGCATCCCTTTACATTTCAGTGGTATTACATCTCTAAAGGAAATTTAAACAGCAGCTGAGTGCCTGACATGTATGCCAACACATCCTTTTATCGGACACAAGTCACCAAATTGAGCTCCATTAACTTTACTTGCTGCTGGTAAGGATTTTCAAGACCTCTGTGAAAAACACGGAATCATCATCTTGCACAGTAAATTTATGTGAAATTAAAGGTGCAAATGTTTTCCCACAAACCAATCCCACTTTTACCCCCACATAGGTAGTCAGCTGCACAATATCTTAGAGTGGTTAATTGAAGGGTAATCCACCAATACAGAAATCAGTGCCAAATCAGTCCCTGGAAGGAGACATTTGTCATTGGTCAAATGTTGGTATCTGCCTAAAGCAAAACTTCATTTCTTCTCTCAACACAGACTTTGTCCAGGCATAGCAGTTGTCAAGCACTGGGCAGGGGACATAGAGTAGTTGCCACATCATGGCTCAGGACAGCAGGCTAAGCACATGGGTCTACCACCCCCCCCCCAATCCACAAGTCATCAGAAGAGGGGTGTGTATCTGTGTGTTTATAATAGTGCTGGAAATAAGAGAGACCTTGAAGAATTTCTGAAAGATAGGAAGAAGGGATCAAATCTATGGAGAACTAAACCTAGCGTCTAGCAGAAGCTACAGCTCAAAAAAGGGAAAAATTGCCCCCAAGATAGGATCAATTCTGGGAAAGCTCCAAGTGCAGAGGCAAAGGATAAAAGGAAGAAGTGTCCTTACAGAAATCACTAGAGTGTTTAAAAATGTAACTAAGCAATTGTATCTATTTAAAAGAAATGCTTGCATTTGTGCAATGGTACATATGAATTGAATGAGAATGGGCCTTGCTGCCTGGCTCACAACACAGAAAGCAAGCTGACTGTCTATCTGTGGGTGAGCAGGTTACATGAAATTATGTGTTCTAACATGGAAAGAGCTCCAAAACGTGACGTTAAAGGAAAAAAGGCAAGTTGTGGAAAAACAGAGTAAAATTAAAGACTAAATGGATGATACATAGATTAGATGATAGATTAGATGGAATGATAGATGATAGATAGATTAGATGGATAGATAGATAATAGATGATAGATTGATAGATAGATAGATAGATAGATAGATAGATAGCTGATAGGAAGGTAGACATACGCTTGTGAATGCCAAGATAAAGGTCTGGCAGAAGATTTGCCAAATGGTTATCAGAAGTTACCTTTAGGACAGAAACTGGGGGTACAGGTAAGGTGAGGGAGATGTTCACTTCTTACTATCATGCTCATGTAATGCCTGAAACTCTCATGGCGCCATATTATTGTGTCATGTATGTGATTATAGACACATAAGGCAAAAAAAAAAAAAAAAAAGACAAAAGCAGATGTGCTGCCCTCCTCGAGAGGCTTATGTGGCAGATACATGCAGGTAGGAAAACTAAGATTGGCATCCCAGGGGCTCTGATAGAGTCATTTCAAGGTGGCTTAGCACCCCCCAAAAAGGCACATAACCCAGTCTGGATCATGGAGGCCCTCCCCAAAGCCATGATGACTAAGCTGAACTCTGGAGGGTGGGTAGCGATGGTCAGATGGATAGAAGGCAGGGGACCCGATGGGCTGTGAAGGTCCTTGCAAGCCATGTCAAGGCGCCTCACCGCCCTCCAGCCTCCTGCTTCAGGAAGTGGGTGTCAGAGCTCCAGACCCCCAAGGGGTGCGAGCTGGCGGCGGCGGGGCGAAGTGGTGTGGAAGCAGAGCCTCCACCTAGCGCATCTCTCACAGTCTCCTTTCTTCCAGTGAGACCCTGGGAGCTAGGAGAATTGGTAAAATTGTGTGAACGTGGCTAAGAAAAATGTCTCTGAAGGTCAGGTCACCAGTTGGAATTGTTCCCTCACAGTCTGGCCTGTTGGCCACCCCTAGGACATCTTCACTCGTTCCCACCCGACCAGGTACCAGGATGCTCTCTGCAGGTGGCCAAGAAAGATGCAGGTAAGGACAACAGAGCAGACATTGTTTTCTTCACCCTTTTTCTCTGCCTTCCACAGAGATCAGCCAATGACTATTATTAGGGTTAATACCCCTGCCCAGAAAGTGTCACCGCCTTGAGGCCTAAAATCTCTCTGAAAATTTACAAGTGGACCAATCATTCCTGCAAGTCCCATGGAGGGAAACACATAGTCAAGGCAGGAGCGAGAGCCGCCTTCCCCTGAAATAGCACCTCATACGTGCCCCACAGCCCTGCCACTTTTGTGTATGTCTTACAGTTGCTCTTTTTTGAGTCAAAAGCTGACATCCGAAGAGATGAGGTGTGCTGCTGTGTGCCTGCCATGGTCCTCTGTAGCCTGCAGACAGCCCGAGCCTGTGGCCCTCAAGGGAGAAATGTGGGGTATTCTCGCTGGCACTGCATTAGTATCCCAGGGCTCCCGTAACAAAGCACTACAAACAGGTGGCTTAAAATGACAGAAGGTTATTCTCTAACAGTTCTGGAAGTCAGCAGTCCTAAATCAAGATGTCTACTTTTAGGACTTTCTTGCTTGAGTCTCAGTTTGTCCCGAGTTCTAGGGCAGAATTTTTTCCTGCGTCTTCCAGCTCCGGATGGCTCCAGATGCTCCGCAGCTTGTGGCTGCATCACTCCAGTCTCTGCCTCTGCCTTCACCTTGCCTTCTCCTTGGTGTTTGTGTTTTCCCCTTTTCTGTCTCTTATGAGGACATGTGTCATTGGCTTTAGGGCCCACTTAGATAATCCAGGATGATCGCATACCAAGATTCACAATTTAATTACACCTGCTAAGAACTTTTTTCTAAATAAGGTCATAGTTTCCAGGGGTTAGAATGTGAACATATATTTGGGGTGGGTCATAATTCAACCTACTACAGATGCTTCATCACTTGCCTTGGTGTTCCCAAGGTCTTTGTTCCCAATTGTCTCCACTAGCTTTGAGGGCAGCCTTCAATGTCACACTTGGCCTGTCATCCAGCTAGGAAGTAGTTTTGGAGTAGAAGGAGAACAGTGGAGATAACAAAATGGTGTGGTTTTAGAGATGAGATTCAATATCCTCATATTTAGATGGAAAAACTGGCCAGAAAAATCCAGTTGCTTGTCCAAGGTCACAGTTAAAGGCAGAGCTAGGACCCAAGTCCAGGTGCCCTTTCCAACACCCTATGCTCTGAGGTATAAGATTCTAGGTATTCATTGCAACAAAAAGAATAAAATATCTAGGAATAAACCTACCTAAGGAGACAAAAGACCTGTATGCAGAAAATTATAAGACACTGATGAAAGAAATTAAAGATGATACAAATAGATGGAGAGATATACCATGCTCCTGGATTGGAAGAATCAATATTGTGAAAATGACTCTACTACCCAAAGCAATCTACAGATTCAATGTAATCCCTATCAAACTACCACTGGCATTTTTCACAGAACTAGAACAAAAAATTTCAAAATTTGTTTGGAAAAACAAAAGACCCCGAATAGCCAAAGCAATCTTGAGAACGAAAAACAGAGCTGGAGGAATCAGGCTCCCTGACTTCAGACTATACTACAAAGCTACAGTAATCAAGACAGTGTGGTACTGGCACAAAAACAGAAAGATAGATCAATGGAACAGGATAGAAAGCCCAGAGATAAACCCACGCACATATGGTCAACTTATCTTTGATAAAGGAGGCAGGAATGTGCAGTGGAGAAAGGATAGCCTCTTCAATAAGTGGTGCTGGGAAAACTGGACAGGGACATGTAAAAGTATGAGATTAGATCATTCCCTAACACCATACACAAAAATAAGCTCAAAATGGATTAAAGACCTAAATGTAAGGCCAGAAACTATCAAACTCTTACAGGAAAACATAGGCAGAACACTCTATGACATAAATCACAGCAAGATCCTTTTGGACCCACCTCCTAGAGAAATGGAAATAAAAACAAAGATAAACAAATGGGACCTAATGAAACTTAAAACTTTTGCACAGCAAAGGAAACCATAAACAAGACCAAAAGACAACCCTCAGAATGGGAGAAAATATTTGCAAATGAAGCAACTGACAAAGGATTAATCTCCAAAATTTATAAACAGCACATGCAGCTCAATAGCAAAAAAACAAACAACCCAATCCAAAAATGGGCAGAAGACTTAAATAGGCATTTCTCCAAAGAAGATATACAGACTGCCAACAAACACATGAAAGAATGCTCAACATCATTAATCATTAGAGAAATGCAAATCAAAACTACAATGAGATATCATCTCACACCAGTCAGAATGGCCATCATCAAGAAATCTAGAAACAATAAATGCTGGAGAGGGTGTGGAGAAAAGGGAACACTCTTGCACTGCTGGTGGGAATGTGAATTGGTACAGCCACTATGGAGAACAGTATGGAGGTTCCTTAAAAAACTAAAAATAGAACTACCATATGACCCAGCAATCCCACTACTAGGCATATACCCTGAGAAAACCATAATTCAAAAAGAGACATGTACCAAAATGTTCACTGCAGCTCTATTCACAATAGCCCAGAGATGGAAACAACCTAAGTGTCCATCATCGGATGAATGGATAAAGAAGATGTGGCACATATATACAATGGAATATTACTCAGCCATAAAAAGAAATGAAACTGAGCTATTTGTAATGAGGTGGATAGACCTAGAGTCTGTCATACAGAGTGAAGTAAGTCAGAAAGAGAAAGACAAATACCGTATGCTAACACATATATATGGAATTTAAGAAAAAAAAATGTCATGAAGAACCTAGGGGTAAAACAGGAATAAAGACACAGACCTACTTGAGAATGGACTTGAGGATATGGGGAAGGGGAAGGGTAAGCTGTGACAAAGCGAAAGAGAGGCATGGACATATATACAGTACCAAACGTAAGGTAGATAGATAGTGGGAAGCAGCCGCATAGCACAGGGAGATCAGCTCGGTGCTTTGTGACTGCCTGGAGGGGTGGGATAGGGAGGGTGGGAGGGAGGGAGACGCAAGAGGGAAGGGATGGGGGAACAGATGTATATGTATGACTGATTCACTTTGTTATAAAGCAGAAACTAAAAAAAAAAGAAAGAAACAACGACAAAAAAAAAAGATTCTAGGTATTTATGTTTGACCGCTGTTAAAGGCTGTGTATTGGCAGAGGGCAGTTCCTTTGAGGAGGAAATAGTAAAAGTAAGTATCATTCATCTTGCACCTCCTTATCCAGTAGCAGAACCTTGAAAATTCCACTCCTGTTGGGCAGAGCATAACCAGACTTCCTCCCTCCCTCCATCCCTTCCTTCTATCCTTCCTTCCAGGGTTATTCGGATTGCTTAGTACTTTCTTGCTGAGGATTCAGCTTGTCCCAGTAAAATGAATCTATTCACCTCATTTCAGAAATTTTTGCTGTGTTAAATTGTGCTTTGCTCCAATGAGAGAAAAAAACTACCCCCGATGGACGAAAACAAAACATTTTCGTTCAGTTAGTTCACTTGAAGAAGGGTTATCAAGGCCTTTAGTTCAGTCTGGTAAACCAAGGAGTAGGATAGCACACTTCAAAGACTGAGCACTATTTTCCTTAGGACCTGAATTAGAAAAGAATGGGGTGGGGTTGGGGGGTGGTGATGCTTTGGACTCACTTACAAGGTTTGGCTTGATAGGAGCGCTGGGTGCCTGTGAAGATCTGTTATGTAATACATACCCCAAGCAGTTGTAAAGTCATTCAGACAATGGTCAAACTTGGGATGTTCCCAACTCATGAATATTGCAGATAGCCCATTTTCTTCACCTTCAGTTGAATCTGATACTTTTGAATAGGCTGTGAGGTGTTCAGGACTTTATCTGAGCCAGTGCCGCTAAGCTGAAAGGAGCCTTGAATGGATGAGGGAGTCATTCAAAAAATGCTTTTATTTGGTTTCAGAAACACTTTCTTTGTTTTGATGTGCTCAGAACATCATCTATTTGAAGTCTGGCTCCACGAGAGTTTTTATCTCCAAAGCAAGAAAAATATGGTAATTTTAAATAAATAAACCACCACAACAAAATGCATTAAAAAAAAATGTTTCCAAGAGATTGGTGCACTTTGAACACAGGTAATGCCTCTATAAAAGTCTAAATGGATGAATCTAAGCCAGAGTCCGTCTTTCTCTTTGTTCTCTATGAAAATATTCACATCCATCCAACTAAATTAACATATATTATCACAAATGTGTCATTCTCAAATTCCCTGAGTTCGGCTTATCACTCACCACTCTTTTTTTTGCTCATGACTGTCTTTCTGAAAACAAAACAACATTATTCACACCCATAAGTGTAACCGGCACAATGGGAGAAAGCACTGGAAGCAACTTCTTTGTACTTATCGGGGGTGACCTCTCACTCCTGGCTTCTCCTTTCTTCGTCTCTCTGGAGTTGCCTCTGAGAAGCAACTGTGGAACTCTGTGTTCCATGAGTGTACCCCGCACTCATTTGTCCTCTGAGTCCCTTTGTGCTCCAGGGGAATTCAGCCTCCAGGCATAATCTAACTCCTGGTTTTATTCTGCGGTTGAAAACAGTATATCTTGTTTAAAGAGAAATACTCAATTTCTTTCGATATCTCAATTCATATATGATTTAAATGGCTAGAGAAAAAGCCTTGGTAGATGGTCTCCCGATACTTCAATTAAAAATAAAATAAACTATTTACTTAAAGCTCCTCTTGCAGCCAGAGCCCCTTCAGAGAATTTGGCCGGACCCGAAGAGCCATTTGTAAGATTGGAGATACTGGTATTCGCATGCATTCCCACACTTGGGAGTGAATGTGTGTAATAAACACCCTGAAATAGAGCAGTGAGCAATACAAACTTAGGGGTGTCTAGAAAGATGGGGGAAAACAGCTCAGCCCACTCTGAATTCTAATTCAGGCCAGGAGAACAGAGTCTCCTAGAAAGTTTTCTATGTCCAAATTTCGGATTCAGAATCAACAACAGAGAGAGGTGTTTCAGAATGTTCTCATGCCAGTAGGATACTATGAGTATTACGTTTAGATTCACCATTTAAAGCAATCCACCACTAAAAATATCTTCTGATTTAAGTGGACCCTGAGCCCTCTACCAAGACATCAGGAACTTTACAGGAACAGGCTACAGTTTTCTGACTAATTAAGATACAATTCTTTGTGTTACCAGAGTGGCAAATATCATTTACATAGGTTGCTAAATGCTTATGGATTATGATAATGACATGAAATAGCTTGAGCTTTGCCATTTTTGCAGCATAAAAATTTAGGAATAAAGCAACATAGTCATCTTTGCCTGCTGTTTATATTCCTTACCAACTTTTCAGTAAGTTCATTTTTTAAATCAATATAGTACCAAACTCTAGAGGCTATACAGGTAAAAAATATAACTTAACCATGACTATCACATCACACATGAGTGACTAGTCGTTGTTAGCTCATTTTAACAACGACTACCAGAAACCCAAGCTTTGTCAGAATGACCAGAACAGACATGGATTGGATGTGTGCTGGATTTTTATTTTGGTTTTGGTTTAAACAAATCCTACCTCTTTCTCCAGTATCTTAGCAATATGTGCAGATCACTTACACTATCCTTGCATATTCATTTCTTGCTGAGAGAAATTCAAGATGTCATCAACCATTTTGGCTGAGATATTCTGGTTCCATTCCTATCTTTGCCAGAAGTTGGCTTATAATTCATCTGTGATGGGCAGAAGGTGTATGCAAACTCCCTAAAGAGAGGGCAGGTAAATTATCTCTTAATTCTGCTCAGTCACCACGGATCAACATTTTATTACTCTTGCTCAAAACTACAAAGTTGGTTCATGCCTGGATGCTTGTTAAGCCTGTGGTGACTCAAGAACTCTAAACCCTACTGGGCACTGGCAGGCAGAATGCCTGTAAAATTACTCTGAAAACATTAAATCTTCATGGCTTGGAGATTAAGACTCTCCCCCTTAGTGCAGGAATTTTCAAATACAGGGTGTTAAAAGCAACTTGCTTTTGTTAAAGCATCAGTGTTCCTACATTTTCCACCTAAGCTATTAAGAGGACAAACAGGCACAGGGATATATATTTGGTCCTAGAACATGGTAGAGACTGTACCCATATCGGGGACAAACACGGAGCTTTTTTGACAAAGACTTTTGGTGCAAGCCTTCTTCTAAAATAATGCTTTGGGAAAAACAAGAAGGAAAAAAAACAAGGCTACCTACTCCGATTAAACTCACAAAGAGACTACAGTACTCCACATTATCTTAAGAAAAACAAAAGTCCCAAAGCACAGCCCACAGCTTTTCCAGTCAAGTAGACAGACATTAAAGTACATTAGCACTATCATTTGTATGTCTCTAAATATCAATAAAGTATGTGATTTGGCTTCACTTTCACACAAAGAGGGAGGACTATCCTTTTCAGGAAATTTCACAGAGACACTCACCAACAAAAGTTCGGTAATTTAATCTTTGGAAAGCTCAATAATGCTAAGTTCAAAATTGCAGGTTTTAAACTAATGTACCTGATAAGTGATGATGGCAGAGCTAAAGCGACCCATTATTAAGTAATCCAATCGCCCCAATCCCCATGATCTGTAACAGAGAAGAGTCTCCCTAAAACAGAACTAATGTGTTCACATCTACATTAATCTCTGAAGTCAAAAAGAGGCATTCTTCATGGGCTTTATCTGTTTCCAGATGTCTGCCTCCACCAGAAGTGATTTCACACTCCCGAGGCTGCTCTGCAAATGCTTCCAATATCTTTGTCCGAGAGGTGCTATTTCGTACCGGTCCACGGGATACTGTCCTGCCGACTACCCTTCCATGGCTGTCTGACTTCGGTTTCTCGGGACTTAGAGCCTGAGGCAAATGGGGCCTGTGCTTCTGTTGCTTCTACACCATGAAGGACCTGGGTCTGTGTGTCTGTGTGTCTGTGTTGTGTGTGTGTGAGGGGTGGGGGCAGTCGGTTAGGGTTTTTTCCTCTTAAGTGTCACACTGCTTCCAACTTTTTTCTCCACTACAAGTTTTCTCTTGTAAGGTGTCAGGGTTCTAATGAGAAGGATTTGTAGAGCCTCCTTCTTTCAGATTTATTCGCGCAGGGCCACTTATCACTGCTAGTGGTTGGAAACCGTTATCTTTTTTCTCCTTCTGAGTTGCTGACCTTATTTCCAGAGCTGAAATAAACATGGTCCACAAACCATTCATGACTCAGTGACGTACTCAGAGAGAAGCTGAAAAAGGTAAAACTTATTCAAGATGACGCATTTTTTCCTGACTCCTTCCTACGGCAACCTTAATAGCAATCCTGGTAAATATATTTTTATACTCACAGTTTCACGTGTTCTAAATTGGACTGAAGTAATTTCCCTTTTTAAATAGTATTTTTCTTATCCTAAATTAAGATCATCTCAGTGGGACCCAGCAAGGAGGGTGCCAGGTGGATAACTTACAACAGGGCTCCCACTTCTTTTCTTGGCAATCTTGACTGGTTGTTGCCCAGAAATACAGATTCCCATGAATGAGTATATTGACATACATGAATTTGCATGTTGGATCTTACAAATCCAATAGAATTAAGTTAATAAGTATGATCTTTGGCAAATACATTCAAGGCAAGTGTTTAATGTCCCTGCAGAGGGAGTGACTGTAGCCTGCTGAGAAGAACATTAGTTTTCTTTCACCAGCCTCCCAACCTGGGATAGTTCCCAAGAGACATCTTAGGAGGGAAGAAAAGGATCAAAATGAGGACTCTCTATTGAAAACAGAAGCTATAATAATTTTTATGAGCCACTTATGGTCCTACAGTTTATTGAATTTAGAAGTTGTGTCTATGAAACAGGAATGCTCCAAGATTCAGACAGTTTTTCCTTTTTATAATGACCACTCAAAGAAGGCACTTTGGCTTCTATTAAAAATTTGGCTACCTCCAGAGTAAAAAAAAATAAGTAAACAGCAAACTCTCACTTATTCAGACTGGTTTAAGAGTGTTTATTCCATATAAAGACTTATCACGCATATCAAATATGGAGTACCAATTTTTAAAAGAACTTTAGTAAACTGAACAACATCAAATTCTAAAACTATCCAAGATAAAATTGACCTAAATTCAGGAATGTACAGTACTGCCAGCTTAATGCTGAGTCAACCCATTAACATCCCATAATTCTATAGCTGTAGAAAATATATGAGATTGCGCTGACCACATGTTGAATGTATTAGGACATACCTGAGGGAGTTGGCCTTTTAAACAGGTCTAAGATTTTAGTTTATTGTTGTCAACTGTTGTTGTTTTTGTTTTCCAATAAAAATGGAGCATAGAATGTGAAAAAAATCTAATTAAAGTCCTGGAGACATAGTCGTGTGAATGAGCACAAGCAGGTAACAGAGGTTATATCCAGAGCGGAGGGTCTCAAACAGGCACAGAGAATAAGAGGAGCCTTGTTGAAAGAGTATGGGCTCCACCTTCAGGGATTCTGATTTAGTCGGTTTGGGGTGGGGTCCAAGAATTTGCATTCTAACGAATTCCCAGATGATGCTGCTGGTCTGGGGGCCACATTTTGAGACCCACTGCTCTGGAGTCAAGGGAAGGTTTATTTGCTTGTTTGTTTGTTTCTCAGTTAACTTGATCAAGTTAATGTAAATTCAAATAATTCTGTCCATAGATATCCTTGCTGTGCCCTCAGAAACGTAGGTTGGCCAGACTGATCAGATTAACAGATTTTTATTTTATTTTGAACCACCTTAATATGGAGTCATAAAAATTTCACCCCCGACAAAGAACAGTTGGGCTGACATATGTATCCACAAAGCATTTAAGCCAGATAGACTTGGATTTATATATAGCTGTGTCTTTTCCACTATATAACTCTGCCCAAGTCATTTAATAGCTCTAAACCTCAGTCCTCAGATCTAAAAAATGGGAGTAATAATACAAACCCCAATGGATTGCTGTGAAAACTGTAAATACAAAGCCCCTATTTAGTGCATCTAGCACAGTTGCAATATATTATCAACTCATTTCAAAACATTCAATTCAGTACAATTCTAATAACTTTAGAGATCTAAAGATAACTTGGAGGACCACAGATAACTCAGAGAAAGCCATGGAGTTTGCTACAAAGATACAACTCCTTATTAGGTACTATTACAACATTGCATAAAGTATTGGGTAATTAGAATATGAAGGCTGGCTTACTTTTCTAATTAACAGAAGTTTTTCAAAATTTCTTTCTTCCACCCACCCTGGTTGAAATTCCTTTTAACTCCTCTGCCTTATGAAGCAACGTATATCTTCAAATAATCTTTCCTTGCTGAGTTAAGGTCATACAACCCTTCAGAGTCACCATGTACATGATATTGACAGTGTAGTCAAAGAACATAATGGAACATATACTGAGCTGTGATTCTAGAATATAAGCTGGATTTTAAAATATATATATAGGGGCTTCCCTGGTGGTGCAGTGGTTGAGAGTCCACCTGCCGATGCAGGGGACACGGGTTCGTGCCCCGGTCCGGGAAGATCCCACATGTTGCAGAGCATCTGGGCCTGTGAGCCATGGCCGCTGAGCCTGCGCATCCGGAGCCTGTGCTCCGCAACGGGAGAGGCCACAACAGTGAGAGGCCTGTGTACTGCAAAAAAAAAATAAAAATAAAATAAAAAAATATATATAATTCCTATTATAAAGTAGACCTCTTGTGAATGCCTTCCTCACCACACACACACACACACACACACACACACAAATCTAGAGCACAGAAGTGATTTAGTTAGGGCTTAGAAAATTGATAATGTGTAATATTTCATAGGGTGTTGGAGGAGCACAGAAGGTGCAGTTCGACTAAGATATATGGGTTGTCAGATAAAACTATAATTCAGAAAGATACATGCACCCCTATGTTCATAGCAGCACTATTCACAATAGCCAAAACATGGAAACAACCTAAATGTCCTTCGACAGTTGAATGGATAAAGACGATATGGTACATATATACGATGGAAAACTGCTCAACCATAAAAAAGAACGAGGGGCTTACCTGGTGGTCCAGTGGGTAAGGCTCTGTGCTCCCAATGGAGGGGGCCCAGGTTCGATTCCTGGTCAGGGAACTAGGTCCCACATGCATGCCACAACTAAGAAGCCCGCCTGCCACAACTAAGACCCGGCGCAACCAAATAAATAAATAAAATAAATATTTTTTTAAAGAATGGAATAATGCCATTTGCAGCAACTAGAGATTATCATACTAAGTGAAGTAAGTCAGAAAGAGAAAGACAAATACCATATGATATCACTTATACAGTAAGTCCCCTATGTACTAACGAGTTCCTTTCCAAGAGCACATTCGTAAGTCCAATTTGTTCATAAGTCCAACAAAGCCAGCCTAGGTATCCAACTAACACAATCGGCTATATAGTACTGTACTGTAATAGGATTAAAATACTTTTCACACAAATAATTCATAAAAACAAACACAAAAAATAAATAAAACATTTTTAATCTTACAGTACAGTACCTTGAAAAGTACAGTAGTACAGTACAACAGCTGGCATACAGGGGCTGGCATCGAGTGAACAGGCAAGAAGAGTTACTCCATGGAGGAGGGAGGGGAGATGGGAGATGGTAGAGCTGAAGGATCCTCAGCAATAAGAGATGGAGGGCAAGCTGCAATTTCGCTCACGCCTGACGTTGATGGCACAGGTTCTGGTTCCTTGCTGGAACCAGATGCACATTTGCATCTTTGAAGGTTTGCAACTTGAAGGTTCGTATGTAGGGGACATACTGCATGTGGAATCTAAAATACTGCACAAATGAACCTATCTACAGAACAGAAATAGACTCACAGACATAGAGATCAGACTTGTGGTTGCAGGGTTGGGAGGGATGGGGGAGAGGGGTAGGGATGGACTGGGAGCTTGGGGTTGGTGGGTGGATAAACATTTAGGATGGATAAACAACAAGGTCCAACTGTAGAGCACAGGGAACTATATCCAATCTCCTGGGATTAAACCATAATGAAGAAGAAAATTTTAAAAAAATGTCTGTATGTATATAACCGAGTCACTTTGCTGTACAGCAGAGATGGGCACAACATTGTAAATCAACTAGACTTCAATTTAAAAATGTTTTTAAAAAAAGATAAATGGGTGGTTCAAGCAATGGACGGTCACGCTGCTCAGGGAGGAAGCGGTGAACCTCTTCCTCCAAATCCATCACCCCATGTCCTTCAAAGACAGACACTGTTGGATGCACCTCTCCATGACCAAGTTCAGGTTCCCTTGAGCTCTTCATAGTTGGGATTATTTGCTCTCCACAATGTATGATCCAAATGTCAAGAAGCCCTAGATCCCCATATGCACTTTGGAGGCTGCCTGAAAAAAGGACATACTCAACAGTGGCTGTATGGACATTTGGGGCCAGATGATTTTTTGTAGTGGGGGCCGTCCTGTGTATTGAAGCATGTTAGCAGCATCCCTGGCCTCTACCCACAAGATGTCAGCAGCATCCCTCTTCTCAAGTCGAGACAATCAAAAATGTCTCTAGGCATTGCTACATGTTTCCTGGGGTGCAAAATTGAACCCCCCAGTTGAGAAACACGGCCTTAAAGGCCAGCCCTGGGTTTGAATAACAACGGGACATTCTTTCCCTGCTGTTCCTTCTGTTAATTGGTGTGGAAATGACCAGAGACTCCTCTGGGAAGCTGGTCCTTCCTCTCTTCCTACTAGTTTTTGGGGGTTTTTTAATAAATTTATTTATTCATTTATGTATTTTTGGCTGCGTTGGGTCTTCACTGCTGCGTGCGGGCTTTCTCTGGTTGTGGCGAGTGGGGGCTACTCTTCGTTGCGGTACGTGGGCTTCTCATTGCGGTGGCTTCTCTTGTTGCGGAGCACGGGCTCTAAGGTACGTGGGCTTCAGTAGTTGTGGCTCGTGGGCTCTAGAGCGCCAGCTCAGTAGTTGTGGCACACACGGGCTTAGCTGCTCCGCGGCATGTGGGATCTTCCCAGACCAGGAATCGAACCCGTGTCCCTTCACTGGCAGGCGGATTCTTAACCATTGCATCACCAGGGAAGTCCCCTACTAGTTTTTCTGACTGGGCAAGCAAAGCAGAGAGATTACGTCATTCCCATAGAGTCTTATGGAATGGACTTATGCCAATTATAGCAGATATAAACATATTCATGGTAGAGCTTTTAGAGCTAGTCACTTAGGAAATAAATATCCCTTCAATATTTTTTGACACTAGATTTCTGAAAGGCTCACATTTCTACCGAGCACAGTTGAGGCCAACCTCACCTGATTAGATGCTCATGTGAATGGCTGCACAGGTGCTGCTCTCACCTGCAGAGAAGCCTGGACTTGGGGGGTAAAGAAGTGGCAGGGAAGCTGGACACAGAGTTCAATGTATTTATGATCATGACCAAAGGCGTACTGGGGTATTTACACACAGCCAAAGACTATAGAATAGTAAGGGTATTAAAATATGCCATGTTCTGGGCTTCCCTGGTGGCGCAGTGGTTGAGAGTCCGCCTGCCGATGCAGGGGATACGGGTTCATGCCCCGGTCTGGGAAGATCCCACATGCTGCGGAGCAGCTGGGCCCGTGAGCCATGGCCGCTGAGCCTGCGTGTCCAGAGCCTGTGCTCCGCAATGGGAGAGGCCACAACAGTGAGAGGCCCATGTACCGAAAAAAAAAAATATATATATATATATATATGTATGTATATATATATATACATATATATATATGTATATATATATATACATACATATATATATATATATATATATATATATGCCATGTTCTGGTTCATTATCATTTCCTTGTAATAGCAAAGTCAGGAAGGAATCAAGGGACTGAAATAATGATAAAATCAGAAATAACCTGAAGTTTGTTATTTATTTCAGTAATACCTTTGCTATAAGGTAGACAAGATGTACTGATGAACAATTGAGCCTTCCCTATCCCTTTGGTAGGTTATATATCTTCTCATCTACTCGATTTGCTGATAGGATCTGGATTCACTGTTTGTCACCAAACATCCAGGGAACATTTACCACGTGCCAGCCCTATATCTATCATACCTGCTATTCTGGGAGCCAGAGATGCAGAGGAAAACCCAACAGACAAGGCTTCTGTTCTAATAGGCCTTGCTTTTCTCGGGCAGACAGACTGATAATTAAACAGCAAACAATCAGAAGGTGGTTCTAGAGACTGCTTTGTCCAGTGGAGAAAATTAAAATTACCACGTACTAGAGCCCGAGCCTGCACACTGTGACCTGCAGGCCAAACCAGCCCATTGCCTGTGGTCGTTAGGCCCGTGAGCTGAGAATAGTTTTTACATTTGAACCCCAATTAAGTGAAATGTTATCCTCCCCCAAAAGAATTCCATTCTTCTCATAAGTAGACCTACATTACAAAATATTGTACTCAAGTTCTATATTCTAATTTGACTTTCATCAACAAAAAATTGTGCAAATTTCTTCCCCCTCTTGTCATTTAAATACCTACGTACTCTCCTCAGCTTTGCTTCTTGGCCTACTGTGTCTCTCTACATAAAAACTTCAGTCTCAAGAAAGAAGGAAATCCTACCATTTGCTACAATGTGGATGAGTCAGAGGGCGTGACGCTACATGAAATAAGCCAGTCACAGAAGGACAAATACTGCAGGATTCCACATATATGAAGTATCTAAAATAGTTAAACTCAGGAATTCCCTGGCGGTCCAGTGGTTAGGACTCCGAGCTCTCACTGCCGTGGGCCTGGGTTCAATCCCTGGTCAGGGAACTAAGATCCCACGAGCCATGCGGTGCAGCCAAATAAATAAATTAATTTAATTAAATTCAGAGAAGCAGAGAATAGAATGGTGGTTGCCAGGGGCTGGGGAAGGCAGAAAGGGGGAGATGTTGCTCAATGAGTATAAAGTTTGAATCATGCAGGATGAGAAGGTTCTAGAGATCTGCTGTACCACAGAGTGTCTATAGAGTTAACAGTGTGGCATCGTGCCCTTTATGTTAGGAGGATAGTTCTCATGTTAAGTGTTCTTACCAAAAAGGAAACCCCAGGAAATGCCAGGGCTTCCCTGGTGGCGCAGTGGTTGAGAGTGCGCCTGCCAATGCAGGGGACACAGGTTCGAGCCCCGGTCTGGGAAGATCCCACATGCCGTGGAGTGGCTGGGCCCGTGAGCCATGGCTGCTGAGCCTGCGCGTCCGGAGCCTGTGCTCCGCAACGGGAGAGGCCACAACAGTGAGAGGCCCGCGTACCACAAAAAAAAAAAAAAGAAAAGAAAAGAACCCCTCCACACACACAAAAGAACACAAGGGCATTTCAGATACATTAAGTGCCTTGATGGTGATGATGGCTTCTCTGGCATATGCATATGTCCAAACTCATCAAAATGTGAACATTAAAAATTTGCAGTTTTTTGTGTATTCATTACACTACAATAAAGCTTAAAAAAATATCCTGCTGACTTATGTGTCAGACACCAACTGCGGGGCCGGGGGGGGGCGGGGGGGGGCGTCGGGGGGAGGAGAGCGGGGGCGGGGGAGGGGGAGGGGGGGACAACGGTGGCCAAACAATGAGGGGAGGCCTGTCTGATGACCTGACATGCGAGCTAAGGCCTGCTACTTCTGCCCGCATCAGCTGTGGACCCTCTGGACCTCCCCTTCCTTGATTGTACGACATCGGGGTTGAACTACACCATCTTCCTTCCCCGAACCGCTGCAGTTCTGTGTCTCTATTGACGGCACACGGTGTACCTCCCATCGGTCTTCACCTGTCATCCCTCACCCATGCCCACTTCGTGCCTGTGAAGAAGAGACCGCTCCAGCAGAAGAGTCACGTTCAATTCTCCAATGTGGAGCCCATCACACCATTTGGCCAAACTCACAGAAGTCCTAGTAAGATGAGTTCTACAATTAGCCCCAATACCTCGACAAGACATTCAGGAAGTGTGTGGAAGTTTATCAGAGCACAAGGCCAAAGGCCTTCCAATCTTCAAAACACTACTGAAAAACAGCCCACACTTGATCTGAATTATTGTGGTCTTTCAAAGTCTATGCAAAGTAATATGCAAGGAGACAAAGTTATTTTACCAAGCAGACAGATATTCCAAATTACTAGTTCTTAACAAGCATGGTAATACATCAGTCAAAAGCAATAAATTTAAACTTAATGAAATCTCAATTTGCCTACAGTGCATTTCACTTTGACATTTTCTATATTGCCACGGTGCTTTGATAAAATTTTTTAAAATGCAAAGAAAGTGTCTGTGAGGCTAAAGACCAGACTTGGTGCCATTGTGGCCAAGGCAACATTACAGTACTTAAGTTTCATCACTCCATGCCCCGTGGCGGGCAAAGCCCCAGCCGCTAACACAGGTTCAGTTTTCATTATCATCGTATGATTATGCATTTTACTGCATTTAACTGATAATACAACTACCAGCTCACCTTAAAAGAATTAGCTTGGAGGTTTCATTGCTTTCCAAATGGAATTCATTTGACAAACAAATGACAATTAGCCTGGTCTCCCTGTTCTGCATCAGGATGCTTTTTGATTGAACCTAGACCAATTTACAATTTTTAAATGAGTTTAGACATTTACATTTAAAATGTCTAGAGGAAATTAGCCCTGGGACATCCAACGGCCAAAATGCTTTTTGAAGTTGATTATTATTTGATCTAGTACCCTCTACCTGTACATTTTGTCCCGACTTCAAAGTTTGGGAATGTAAATGCCACCTCACCTCAAAGCACAGGGAGAAACTTAAAAGCGGTTTTGCTCATTACATTATGCAAAGGAGCCCATATTTTAATATTCGTTTAATATGGTTAGTTAGCTTTAATGACACCAGTGTGACAGTGGCATAGTTTTGGAATCTAAAAGCACTGATTGAAGTTTCTGGACGCTGCTTCTGTTTTTCTGCACAGAAGGGAAGCAGGCCCTTTGAAGGACAGATCGGCCCCTGGGTGCATCCAACCTGCCCCGGTGAAGAAAGCAAAACTCATGGGACCAGAGACACTGGACTGTCACATCCCAATTCTGTGTGTTTTGTAAAGGCAGCCACTGCGCTGAGGAAACTGCCGGAAGTTTCATGATAAATACGCACTGCTGAAAACCCAGCCATGGAAACTGGCGTTGCTCTGAAATTAAGCCCACGAATTTCTAGTTGAGAGTGTATTTTATTTATTTATTATTGTTACTATTACCACTTTATTGTCAAAATGAGAAAAATGACAGCCTTTTGCCCGTTCCACATTGTTCAATGGCAAAAATAAAATATAGTGAGGGAAAAGGCCACAAATAGGTAGGATGGTATCGTCATCCCGTTCTGGATGTAACTTCTGAAGCCTGAAGGTCCATATTATCCAGGACATACTCAAAGGGACACTGGAGAAGAAAGGGCATGTGGCATGGCTCTGTGGAGTCTGCCGGCCCGCATCTGTGCGCAGTTACCCCGGCTTTCCTGCTTCATCCCTGCCAGTTCGCCAGAACATTTTGAATTTCTAGTTTTGTCTCATAGGACACATACCCCATGTTTTCCAAAATAACCTGGAGTTCCAAAGAGTTCCCAGATGATAACACTGCATACTCCCAGCACAGAATGCACGGTTCTGAAGACTGTCTTCTGTGAATATAGTAGATGCTGAATTAAGGGATCCAGCCTCTCATTAGGTCTCACAACAGCATGAGGAAGCAAGAACATCAGGAGAGAGTAAATTAACCCCGGGGCACAAATGTAGAGAATGGCAGAGAAGGGCCCCTGGCCTTCCCACCATGTATTGTGAAATGGCAAAAAGGGTGATAAATAAACAAACTAACAAGCAAAAAAAAAAATTTTTCCGTCTAGGATGGCTTAAGTTTGTTGCCGAAGAGTAGAAACTTCCTCTGGGTTCCTTCACGTCTAAACTCTGTGATTTCATGTCAGCTCCTCCCTCCCTTCCTGCTCTCAGTTTCTTTAATGAAAATGGAATCAGAGCGTCCTTGGGGTAAACTCTGTTTTGATTCCAAATTTAACACACTAGCACCAAATTTTCTCACATGCACCACGTCCAGACTACGCTAGAGACGTGCCAAGTCCTTCTTTCAAGGGTTTTTCATTTTCTATTTTTTTTCTGTACACATAGGACTTTTTATTCCTGTACCAAGGGCCTGGCAACAACCATCGTACACGGCATTCTCAGACTGTGACTTTGAGGGCACCAGAGTTGCCCAAAACCCAGGCAGCACAGGTGGAAACCGGCAGAGTTTTGTTACCTTGTCGCCCTCTGCTGGACGGATCCGCCACTCCTCACACAGGAGCCTGACACCCACCTTTCCTATTAAGGCGGGCGTGGTTTTCACTAAGCTACGGTGAAACAATTAGGTGTCTTAAGAAATAAAACGGTCTTTTCTGCTAGAGCATCTTAGAAATGTTCTCTATGTAGTCGTACTGGTACATCACTTTATTCTGCTTCTTCCATTTTGAAGCATAGCTGCATTTTTTTTAACATGTAGATAATTAGAGTGAAAACATTGAGGAATTCTCACATCAATCTTTGACATGCAAGTGTTCTGTGAGCCCCCATTCAGGCACCAACCATCTGGCAATGAGGGAAAAAACAATACCAAACAGAGGCAATTTCATAGTATTCTCACAGCATTAAGAAGTGGAGGGCTTCCCTGGTGGTGCAGTGGTTAAGAGTCTGCCTGCCAATATAGAGGACACGGGTTCTGAGCCCTGGTCCAGGAGAATTCCACATGCCGCGGAGCCACTAAGGCCGTGCGCAAAAACTACTGAGCCTGTGCTCTAGAGCCCGTGCTCCGCAACAAGAGAAGCCAATGGGAAGCCTGCGCACCACAACGAAGAGTAGCCCCGCTTGTGGCAACTAGAGAAAGCCTGCGTGCAACAATGAAGTCCCAACGCAGCCAAAAATTAATTAATTAATTACCTTTTTAAAAAAGAGAAAAGAATCACACACACAAAAAAGTGGAATACCATGGGAGTTAAGATCAAGGGACGGACTGCAAATCCTCCTCTGTTATTTATTACCTGCATGACATTAGCCAAGTTAAATAACCTCTCCCAGCTTCCAAGTCCTCCTCTGTAATATGAAGTTATAATAATATTTGCCTTCCATGGTAGTTGTTAGGAGTCAATGCATATAAAAAACTTACACTAGTGCTTGGCACATAGAAAGCACTGCATAACTGTTGAATAGTGTCACATGCATGGCACAACGTAAGAATTCTAAGTTCAATGATCATAGCAGAATAGAGGGGAATAGAGCTTTTCCAGATCTTTGTTTTGAGGATTTTTTTTTTTACCTTTACTCAAAGGGGATGAGTGCCATAGCTCCTAAATTGAAAATAGACACATCCCCAAGAAAAGAAACAGAACTTTCAGTGAAACTTCACTCTGAGAAGTGTCTTCTTTGCCTTCTCTGCAAGTAAGAAAGTGATGTATGCAACTGACAACACTCTTTAGATTCTAAGTCTTGAGTAAAAGGGATAGCTTCTCAGGAATTCCTGATCTCCTCTTTGCGGGACTTTGTAAAGGAAGGTTAGAAGTTGAAATGACTTTTATGTATTAAGGTATTAGGCACACATTAAAGAGTAGACTATCCAACCATTCACTTATTCAACAAATATTTATCAGGTGCCTACTGTGTGCCTATAAGCCCTGGGCTAAGTAGCGAGGATATAGATATAAATAAGACAGGCACAGACCCCAAAATATGGACATTACAGACTGATGGGAAATACAGAGAGTAAACAAGTGATTCAATGTGAATGGTCTAAAAGGAGAAAGACTGGGACCCATGGAGTACACAACCTCACCTGGACATCCACTTCCTAATTTTATGTGAGATTCCTTTGCATGGAGAGATCTCTATGCAGGAAAATGTCCTAGTGTTCTTTTAAGAACGATAAGCGATAGAAGAGCTATAAATCCTCATTATTTGGGGGGGGGAGCAGACTTTATATTCAGGAAAACCAATAGTTGGAAGGACATACATGCCTGCAAAAAATAACATGGGATTTGCAACACCAATTCAGGAATACACCAGAGCAAAACATTGCATCCTTATGCTCAAGGTGCTTCATCTATACGAAGTAGAACTGCATTTTTGGTGTTAGATAAAACTGCATGCTGCTGCCTTGTGGAATATTCTCGAAGAGTTCTCAGAATTAAAGTGGGCCGGCAGACTAGCGCAGGTGCCAATTCAAACAATGCTAAGGGCTGCTGAAGAGTAACTGGGGATATTGTAGATCCGCCAGGAGATATTTTTCTTTGCTAAGAAGTGGAGCATCTGTAGGTATAAGACACAGATGTATACACTGTATACAGTGAATCCCCTCTCTTATCAAAACTTCCAAATAACTGAATATAAGAGGGAAATTAATTGCCTATGGTTCATCAGGCCAAGATAAATCATAGCTGCATGGAACGACAAGTTAAATTTTTATTGGAATCTACCGTATATTAGATTGTGTTTTTCTTTATTTAATGAATTTCCATGGAAGGAATCAACCTGTGGTTAGCATTCTTGTGTCACAGAATAAGCCCATGATGGTGGCCTATTTTTCATCAGTGTGCGTGAAACCCCTATTTTTAGTAACCCACCTTCTGCTCTTGCTGATTTTTCTCACTCCCTTAATCTCCTGCCTCAATAATTAATCATCTTCAGGTCAAAGCTATAAACATACAGTCAAGTCGAGATGAGATACATATGAGAAGATTATTGCTCAAGCATCTAAATCATTGGATTAAATGATCCAGATGATTTCCCTGTACTCTGCATATATATGCATATATAGTTTTATATATATATATATAAAATCTCAAACAAACAGCTAAATGAAAAAAACGCTTGGTCTGATAATTGGTGTGGTATGTGGAAACAACAGGGAGAAAATTGATTCAAATTCAAAGAAAATCTATTTCAGAGACTTATTCTTACAGAAAAATTTTACAGAACTGGAAAACCTTATAATTAGGCAAAACTATTAACCTGCTAATCCTGGCGGATAACCTAGGATAAATGGGTTATTTGACAGCTTTAATTTAATGTAATTTAATGAGGAGAAAAATATAAGTTCATGCTAGGTTTGTACACCACCTATTTTGGTTAGCGTTTTGTTAAATTTTCCCAGAAGAGGTTTTAATTAGAACCAAAATAAGATATTTATTTTTATATAAAATGTATTATATAGTATACATATGTATTATACACACATGCACACATATATCTGTAGATACATATGCATGAACACACACACACACACATATGCACTTATCCCATAGAAAGCAAGATACCCATGTACCAAATAGACCCACGGAAAATGGCTCAAGACCATTACCTTTGATGTAAACGTAATAAAATAAGCCAACTCCACTTCAGCAAGAAACAAGCTGCTCTTCCTCACCTTTAAAAGTCACAATCTGAAAGATCTTAGAGTCTAAAATCTCACAATTAAGGTATGCTGATTACTAGGGTAACCTGACATTTGCACTAAAATATTAAACCTCTTTGGAGGTGTATTAATATTTTGATTGCATTGAATATTCTCTAATGAGTCATTGCAGCGAGGTAGTTGGCTGATTAGTGCCCTTCCATGGAACTGAAACCTACGTTTCTTCATCCACATGCATAAATTACATTTGGTGATGTTGTAGTAGAGATTAGTAGAGCTACGGTTTGGTAAAACTAATTCTTAAGCAAAGATAAAGAGCCATGCCATTCACTGGGGAAAGATCCACAATGAAAGTAGCCATTCATGGCCCTGGAACAGACATCAGCCATCTCCTTCTCAGTGTGGCTGCAGGTCCCCACTCTTAAGGTGGAATGTAAGTGAGACCTGGGATCTCCCATTTGACAAATGCTTTTTCATGTGAAATACATGAACTCCTTTTCCCCCTAGACTAAGTTGTTTCAGATCATTGTCTCTTCCGTAGTACAGGAAGAGAAGCTAATCTATAAAACAATGAGGCTTCACTCTGGATGCCAAAATCTGCAATTATATTGTACAGAGGGGCTTCATGAATAATTCCTGGGCTATGATCTGACATTAATCTGGATAGTTAATACAGAGCTGGGGCATTGCCAGCCTAAAGCTGACTGATTTCTTTACAACAGGGCACTTTCAAGGTGAGGACACAGCTTTTTCTCTAAGTTAGAATCTCAATCCGAGCTGAACACTAAGCTATCGCCGCTAGTCTTGTGTTTCCCCCTGAGCTGGATGTCTAGGAACTGGCAACAGGGCACTACCTTAGAAAGAAGGCACTTCAATTAGGCAAGACAGCTCCAAGATTTTAGCTATTGCTCACATATAGGCTGTTTTAAATGACCAAGAAAATCACCTAATGTATCATAACTATACATTGGTCACTTTTTCTGGCCAGGGTATAAATCAAGACAAGAGTTAGCTCTCAGAACCGGTCTCAGACCCAGGGAAAATAATCTCAGAAATACTGAGTTATTAATGAGGCAATTTTGATACTTCCTCTTGAAGTTACCTGGAATAATGACAAACAAGTGGTCTTTTCTGAGTTAAAATTTTTTGCTGATTCAAACATATATTTAATAATGTGCTTATCCCATGTTCAGCATTGTAATAAATATTGTGAGAAATTCTTAAGAGTAGAAAAAAAAATACCACCAACCAATCAACAGACAACACAGCAAGTTTTCTGCCCTGGGGATCTTCCTATCAAGTTAGAGAAATATGAGTAGAAACAGAAAACAATGTTTAGAGAAAGAGAAGCGCGTGGGAGAGCTGGAGGAGGTATCTCGCAGAGGGTAGAGTTTGGGTTGAGCCCTGAGGATGCTGAAAGTTTGGGTTGGTGAAGAGGACTGGGATAACATTATGAACAATAATAATAACAATAATAATGAACAAGCCAAAGTATGAACATGATGCCACTTTGCCTGAGTAGTATTTAAGGTATTTAACAGCAGGTTGTATTAAAACTCTTTAACAGTAGATATGATACAGATACCAATCAACCAGAGATGACACCACCTGACATCGACAACCATCACAACCATAACAGCGCAGCCCAGTTGAGCATCAGCCTGGCTTGGGACGGTTCACATTTTTCTCGTTCTTCTGTTTGTTCACTTGTCCATTGTCCGTCTCCCCCCTCTACAATGTAAATGTACCCGCAGCACCAGAAGTAGTGCCCAAGCATGACTGTTTCTCAGCAAGTATTTATTTAGTGGCTGAATGTTTAAGTAACTGTACATAAAAATCTCAGATTAGCCTGACTAAAGCAGAAAACTCATCTTAGGGAGTTGAAGATGAAATTAGATGGATAAGATGGGCAAAATGATGGAGGCCTTTAATGATGAAGATTAGAAATTTGAACAATTTTCTGTGAATAGTGGAGAAACACTGAAAATACACCAGCAAGGATACGGTGACAACGTCATTCTCAACATCAACGCTTCCAAAGTCAGTGTTACTTTCCATAACATTAATAAGCTTTTCCTCAATGCCAGGCATTAGTACTTTGTGTTTTACCTGCATTACCTCATTCAACTCTATGAAGTGGATCCTGTTATTATCTCCTTTTTACAAACAGACACAATGAAGCTTAAAGATCTCCTGTGATCTGTTCAAGGTCACATAATTACTCACCACTATACTATATACCTCCACACCACACACACACACATACACATACTGACTGAAAAGGTTTTCCTAACAAAAGTAAATAATACTTTAACAGGAAAAATTACCCATAATTCCAGCAAAATACCACTCTTATAATTTCTTCTTACTTTGGAGGGGGGGACCTGCTGTCATTATTCTGTATAATTGTAACTGCAGCTATTACACAGTTTTATGTTATTTTTTTTTTTACTTAGACTTATCAAGTAAAACTTTTCTCTGTTGTTGCATAATATTTATCATTATAATTTGTAATTATTTTTGTTTAGTTCCTGTTGCTGTTGTGCATTGTTGGGTTTTTTTGGTAGTTTAAATAATGCTTCAGTAAACATTTTTCTCCACATATCATATTTTGCTTTCTAATTATTTCCTTTGAGTTAATTCCCAAGAGTGATTGCACTATGTCAAAGAGTATGAATATTTTGTAGGTCCTGAACTGTATTGCCAAATGGTTTCCCAGGTGGGTTGTACTAACTCCTACTAAGGCCACCAATTATTATTTGCCAATTTTACTAAATCTCCCACAGTCATCTGCTATTAGATGGTTCAATTTTTACTTAATAACACGAAAAGGTACTTTTCGTTTGCCTTTTTGTTACTAGCTAGTTTAAACATTTTAAAAACAGATTCTAAGTATCTCTTCAGACTTAAACTCTCTAAGCGAGGCTTTGGCCCATATCCTTATTGAAATCTTAATATTATTCTTACAAAGTTGATTGAGATCTTTACATATTATAAATAACTGTACTACAATTTGTCATTTTTGATATGAATATATTTTCTAACAGGCTGCTTTAATTTATTTTTAGTTTCTATATTTTCACTGGAGAGGCATTTTGTATTTTTTTTTTTTTTTTTTTTTTTTTTTTTGCGGTACGTGGGCCTCTCACTGTTGTGGCCTCTCCCGTTGCAGAGCACAGGCTCCGGACGCGCAGGCCCAGCGGCCATGGCTCACGGGCCTAGCCGCTCCGTGGCATGTGGGATCCCCCCGGACCGGGGCACGAACCCGCGTCCCCTGCATCGGCAGGCGGACTCTCCACCACTGCGCCACCAGGGAAGCCCCTGGAGAGGCATTTTGAAATTTCTTCACAATCTATGACTTTGTATTCTTCAATTGCTTCAATCTTTTGAAAGTTCTCACCCTTCCAAATATCTGAGATTCCATTTTATTTATGGCCGATTTTCATTGATTTGATTTTTCAGCTTAATCTTTTTCCCACATGGAGATTATTTTTGCTCTGTAGGAAGGAAGGAATACAGCAATTTTCCTCACTCTCAATATTTATTAAATAATTCTTCATTTCCTTCTTGCTTATGACACTTTATTACATACTACATTTTTCTATTTAATTTATGGGCTTCTACCCTGTTCCACTGAGTTATTTTATTTGTTAGTATTCTACTCTCCTTTTTTACTACTGTTGTTTTATAATGTGGTTTTTTTTTTTTTTTTTTTTTGCGGTATGCGGGCCTCTCACTGTTGTGGCCTCCCCCGTTGCGGAGCACAGGCTCCGGACGCGCAGGCTCCGGACGCGCAGGCTCAGCGGCCATGGCTCACGGGCCCAGCCGCTCCGCGGCATATGGGATCCTCCCAGACCGGGGCACGAACCCGCATCCCCTGCGTCGGCAGGCGGACTCTCAACCACTTGTGCCACCAGGGAGGCCCTATAATGTGGTTTTATATTTGATAGGACTGGCATTTTTAGACAATATTTTTGGGAGCCACACTTGCAAAATTTACTTTTTGAGAGTATTTTTAGTTTATTTTTTCCAAATAAAGTTGTAAGTTTTTTGTTTTTTTCTAAAATAATCTGGAATTTCCAGTGAGATTGCTTTAGCCTATATGTAACCTTAGGACAAATTAGCACTATTGTGTCTCATTTATTCTAACCTTTCTAGATCACTTGTTTTACCTTTTTGTACTTCCCAATAAAGACTTCTTTATGTAAGTCATTCATACCTTTTATTGTACTATTTCTTATGTTTTTATATTTTTTAATGTTATTATCAACAAGATCCCTATGTAATTTCTAATTACTTTTTGTTGGAATAAAAGAGTGTACTTTATTTTGTATGTTTAATTTGTATTTAGCAAAAAATATATATATATAGTAGATATATACAGTATATAGTACATATATGTTACATATTTTATATATATGTAGTTTTTGCCAGAAAGAAAGATTATAGATTAACTATTATAAAACCTTAACCTCGGCCATCATCTCAATAAGCATTCCTCACCTTTAAGTTATTTATAGCCAGAAGTCTGCCATAGCAAGTTATCTTACTTAGTTATCTGATTTTGAAAATAGAGAATTAGTTTTTAATTAGCCAATGTGGATGTTAAGATTCTACCCTTTAATTAGCACAACATTGTAAATCAACTATACTTCAATTTAAAAAAAAAAAAAAGAGAGGCTTCCCCGGTGGCACAGTGGTAACGAATACGCCTGCCAATGCAGGGGACACGGGTTCAAGCCCTGGTCTGGGAAGATCACACATGCCACGGAGCAGCTAAGCCCATGTGCCACAACTACTGAGCCTGCGCTCTAGAGCCCATGAGCCACAACTACTGAAGCCCGTGCACCTAGAGTCTGTGCTCTGCAGCAAGAGAAGGCACCGCAATGAGAAGCCCATGCACCACAACGAAGAGTAGCCCCTGCTCACGGCAACTAGAGAAAGCCCACGTGCAGCAATGAAGACCCAACACAGCCAAATATAAATAAATTTAATTTAATTTAAACATTAAAAAAAAAGACTATACTCCTTTAAAAATTAACTAAGCTGAAATTATGATGGTCATGGACTTTGGGACCTAGATCACTTATATACCTATATATTAGAGCCAATTCAAAATTGTTTCTTAGAATATTATCACTTAGGATAGATTTGGGTGTGAGTAACAGAGACCCAGAAAATCATGGCTAAAACAAGTTAGTCTCACAGATTCATAAGTCTCACAGTCCTCAAGGCTGAGGCTTCTTGAAGCTGAGAACATGATGGAATAGATTTCTGCCCCAAGCCACAAGGATATATGCCTTCATCTGCATGCTCCAAAATGGTTGCTGGAGCACCAGCCATCATAACTGCATTCCAAGTCACAGGATGAAGGGAAAGAAGGAGGAAAGAAAGGTACACCTCCCTATTGTAATGAGACTCCCCAGAAGTTTCACAGCTCATTGGCCACAACTTAGGCACATGATCACATCTAGCATGGAAGATGCAATCTTTTTACTCAGCAGCAATGTGTCCAGCTAAAATTGCGTTTTATTACTTTGAAAGAGAAGACTATTTGGTAGGTAACTATCTCTGCCAAACATGATTCCTAGGCCTGAAGTGACTAGGCAGGCCACTGGGTAACTGCCAGCACTACCACCACCCAGAAAGCTTCCACGTTTCCTTAGAGTACTGAGTGCTCCATAAATAAGTAGATAGGTAGAGAGATACATAAATGTGTAGATTTGGGGGAGAGAGGTTAAATGAATAAATGAATTACTAAGTTGATATGTGAATGAAAAGCATTCTTTAGTCTTATTCTTTCTCTTTGAAATGTTGTTCCATTGTTTCTGGCTTTGATCATTTAAAAGGGAAAGGATAAAAAGCCTCTTCAGATTGTTCACTCTTGTAAGAACCTCAATTTTTGACTTGTAAACTAGCAATATCCCTTTCTTTTCATGAGGCTATACTTGGACGTTGATTTTGGTCTATATCACATCAACTCTATGAGCCTTCTCAGTTTCCAATCTCATGTGTGTATATATTGTCTACCTTCCTCAGGAATTTCTGTTTCTCACCTGTTGGTTCTAACCTCTATCCTCCAGTTCTGTCATTTTTAAATTCTATATTAAGCTTATACGACGTATGCTTATCTTCTAAATTAATGATCTAATTTTAGTCTTTTCATCCTGATTTTTATTACTTCCAATGATAAGCTAGTGCTCTTTCTTTTTTTTTTTTTTCGGTTTCTTTCTTTTCCTTCTTCTTTTCTCCCTCCCTCCTTCCTTCCCTCCCTTTCTTTCTTCCCATATCAGGCTGTGCACATTTAATCACTCTGCATCTTCCGTAATCTCTTTGAATATAAATTCCAGCTACTCTCAGAAATATTTTGGTTCTTTCGATGAGCTTTCATTTCAGATGTAGTCTTCTTTGACATTTCAAACCTGTTCTCAAAGCTACTTTTAAACCTGTTTATTTATGCATTTTTAACTTTCACCCACCCAACTTGGTTGAAACTTCTGAAAATGGTCTATATTTCAGATAATGTTAAAGATTTGTTGATGGAACTTAAAAGAGAAGATTCCTGTTGTTCCTGTTCGATCATCATTCCAAACCTTTCCTTGTAAAGGAGATACGTAAGGGCTGGCTAGGAGTTAACGTATAGTCTGGAAAAGGAGGAGTGACGGGCAGTAAGAACAGTTAGGAGGCTTTGCAATGAACTGTGTCTGTAGCAATACGAGCTTAGATTAGGACAACAATGGAATAGACAAAAAAAAAAAAAAAAGCTGGCCATGAGATACATTCTAATTGATTTCATTCAAATCAGATGTGCTGCAGCATGAA
The DNA here is from genome assembly GCF_025265405.1 of Mesoplodon densirostris. Classification (NCBI taxonomy): domain Eukaryota; kingdom Metazoa; phylum Chordata; class Mammalia; order Artiodactyla; family Ziphiidae; genus Mesoplodon; species Mesoplodon densirostris. The sequence goes on along the minus strand of NC_082661.1, from coordinate 13,231,585 downwards.
CTAAATAAAGGGTTCATTCTGTCATGTAACCCATTTGATAATCAAGTATTGGTTTTGAGCACAAGTAAGGAGAATACATTTCCCCCGAAGAAAATCTCTAAGAGCTGCCTTTTCATCAGCTCTCTCTGTGTAAGCATCCCGTCATCCAGATAGCACAACGCAACACGACAATCTGATTAGGGCTTGAGCTGCAGGAAAGTGAGGCACCCACACTTCCCAGCCCCAGTCTACTACAAGCCCACCATTCACGCCTCATCCCTACTTGATGGTTAAAAGTAAACTATAATAATAGAGTTAATTCTTCATTTCACATTGCCCCAACATTAGTGACATCATTATTGGAGTAGTTGGGTCCCTTGAGATGTGTTCAGGAAAGATCTTGCAAAGAGGAGTTAAAGGCCTGCCTGCTCTGAAGAGTGACAAAAATGTAAATTTCAGTCATCTCACTAGTGAAGAAGATATATTTCACCAAGGCCAGATTAATTTAGCAGCTACATTTCCATTCCTGCGTGCCCTTAAGTAAAAACAGACCCACCAAACAGTCATAAAGGCAGAAGGGATTCTCCAAATACATACAGTATGTAGAGGTCTTGGCCAGTGAAAAGAAACCCAACAGGGACCCTAAAGTTATGTGATGACACATTGCAGAAGAGAAGAAGGCTTTCCATGTTGCAATTATTTATACAAGTATTGTGTAGGAATGCTTCAATGCAATACATCAGGTCTGTTTGGGGGTAACTAGAAGGAAAAGGTCCCAAGATATTCTACTTCAGATGGAATTGGGCATTATGTTTATGCCACTTTTGCCTGACTCTACCAATTTGACAAGTGACCATAAATGCCAAAGCTGTGACTTCTAAATGTTGCTCAGCAACTGAATTGTGCTATAGCCCTATAAAAGCTGCAAGATTTTCTCACTTCCTCTATTTTTTAAAAACCCTGCTTTAAAACTCACATCAGTGTCTTACCCTGTAACTATTTTTGAGGCCTTTCATTGTGCCAGAGACGCCAAGACAGGCAAATATGAAGGACCCGGTGCCTGTCTTCAGGGAATTCACAGATTAGGGGCCAGGCTGACATCATGAATGCACAAGGCAGGTGATGGGCCAGCGGGAATGGTAGAAAACAGAGCCAATAGGAAAGAATGGATTTGGATAGGGGACAGGAAGAAGAGCAGCCATGTGAGACACTGACATTCACGTCCCTGGTAAATGCAGAGGGAAATCCTTCTCTGGTCCCGTGATCCATTACCCATTTGTCTACTAGCATTGATAGTGCCGCCATTAGAATCATTTGCTTTTAGGCCATCTCTACAACTCATTGCGGGTTCTTCAAAGTCGGGCACCATGTCTTACTCGTTTTTCCCCACTGCACCTAGCATATAGTATATGCTCCATCACTGTCCAATAAATACATGAATGAACATTTCATCATCAAAGTGGGAATAAAGCTGCCATGTCCATTAACATAGGAGAGATTGGTTTCCCTCCCCCATGGTACTGGGAACTTCTATGAGGACAATGCCTGCCAGAGAAGGGCTTGAAAGATGTGTGTGTATGTGTGTCTGTGTGTGTGTGTGTGTCTGTCTGTCTGTCTGTGTGTAAGGGGAATTTCTGATGCATCTGTCCTCAGGTAAGAGCCAAAGGTTGAAAGCTACAAGTCATCATTCAGGTATCAGGATTGGAGGGATTGAGCAAAGGTAGGAATAAAAAAACCAATAAAGGGTGGTGAAGATGGGAAAATAAGATAAGGCAAGCAGATGACTTGGGGTGACTGAGTATATGAATTACATAGGGCTTTATGGGGTGGCCTGGCACAAACGCTGTGGGCTGAAGACAGAGTCTTTAATTTGCCAGATAAATTATGTCCCAAATAGTCCATGGGACATCTTATACCAAATACTCCATGAAATGTATACTAAAAAATTATTCACTGTTTTTCAGAAATTCAAATTTAACTTTTTTATTTGGTAAATCTGGCCATGCTATCTTAGCGAAACAATCAGGATAGAAATAAGGGTGGACAAGTCTGGTGCAACGAGATTGTGGAAAGTTAAATTCCATGAGGCTTCACTCAGCAATTTTTTTTTTTTTTCCCGCTATGCGGGCCTCTCACTGCTGTGGCCTCCCCCGTTGCGGAGCACAGGCTCCAGATGCGCAGGCTCAGCGGCCATGGCTCACGGGCCCAGCCACTCTGCGGCATGTGGGATCCTCCCGGACCAGGGCACGAACCCGTGTCCCCTGCATCGGCAGGTGGACTCTCAACCACTGCGTCACCAGGGAAGCCCCACTCGGCAATTTTATTCAAACATTATTAGGTCATCAAAAAGTCTCTCAAAAGATAAGAATGGATTTAGTAAGATAATAAGGTGATTCTCCAGTAATAGCAAGTATTGTTGGGTTTTTTCCCCTCCTGAGACTTTCACACCTGTGCCCAAGGGTCACTGGAACTTATAAACATCCCACCTGTGGCTTCTGTCCAGGATCCAGTCACCAGATTCTACCTTCTAGAGGCTCAGGGGAAAGAACTTTCCCTGTGAGAAACAAGGGACTGAATAAATTTTCCACATGGTGGGGTGGGTGTACCGAAGGGGACGTTTGGCTACAAAACCTTTACTTAAGACATCTTAAACAGGAGTTTGTTTCCCTTACACAACAAGGCGTTTGGAGGTAGAAAGCTGTCCGCACTGGTTTAGTTGCTTAGCATCATCAAGCCCACATACCTGAAATGCCCTCAGTTTCTGCCTCTGAACCTATCCTGCTTTTCTTAAGGAAACAAATGGCTTCCTGAACCCCGCCCACCTCAGCAGACTTTTGGTTATATCTCATAAAAGACTTTTGAGTTTCTCTAGTGGGAGATAACTAGGAAGAAGAAAGTGGGAGTGGCTTTGGGGTTGTCAAAAAACAGTTGAAAGGAACCTGTAGCCTGGCCAGCCTTCTGGAAGGAACAGCTCCAGGAAGCACTGAAAAGAATCCAGGCTCCGAAATCCAACAAATCTTGGTTCAAATGCAGGCCCTACCCTCATTACGCATGTGTCCTTGAGCAAGGCAATTAACCTTTCTGAACACCCATTTTCTCATTTGAAGGATGAGAGCAATAATGGTGACCTCAGAGTGGGAGGGGAGGTGAAGATCAGAGATAATATACATTAGGCACTTGCTATAGTTTGTGGCAGTATATACAAAATGAAGAGTTATTATTATTTGGAGACACCAGCCAATTAAACACGGGGTTTTTTTTCCTATTTGGATAAAATATGTCTTCTATTAAGTACACATTTTCAAAAATTAAGTTCTGGAGTGTGTATATTTTAATGCTACAATGTATTTGCAATCCAACAGAACCATTACAGAACAACTAAAACAGTGGCTTTGGGTTGTCTGGATTAAGCATGGTCTTTTATCTCCATACTCATATCCTTAGCAGATATCAAAAAGTATTACAGAGAGACTCTTCTGTAGACATACAGGTTTGGGGCATTACGCTGAAATTTGTAAGTTGTCATTTCTTTCTAAAAAATACATGAAAAGGACTTTTTGATTCGAGGAATGTTTAGTTCTTAAATGAGACAAGTGCCATCTTGAAAGCCCTTCATTTTAAAACATATTTTATGTTGTTTTCCACTGGAAGAAAACTATAGAACTCAAGGTAATCAAAATGGTTTCAAGGGCCAAACAATAGGACATATGGACTCACTATGATGATCATTTATAAGATGGTCCTTGAAGGCTATCAACATTTACTACATTTGACAATTGAAGCTCAAGGAACTCTTCATAAGGATGAAAGAGAATCATACATGTTATTGCAATATTTGGATGTTAAAAATCTAAATATAGTCTAGAGAAATTAGGATAAACTATTACACACACACAGATGTTTAAAATTTACCAGTAATGAAGTCACATGCCAGAACTTGAGAAAATGAAAGAAGAAACGGCAGTAGAATTCTTTCATATTTGTAAAAACATCTTCTACCCAAGCCAATTTAATACATACGATGCAAATAGCAATGACTCGTCCAAGGAAATATTGAAATCCATTAGGATTGCACGTGTGTAATCTGATTCAACAAGTCAGTGTATTTTTCTCAAAAACATAATATCTTTTCTGCATTGTGTGAGATGAAGGTTAGATTACATTTCTTGCCTGTGCAATAATTCCCACATCATAAATTCTGATGAAATTATATCAATATATAAAGCAAATGGATGTCTGACCTACCATCGTTTTCTAGTTCTCAGAGAGAGAGGCTGACATACAAGCAAATCCCCAGCTGCTTGGAGCCATGCTATTACAGCCTGCCTTTGCCTGGGAACTGTTATTAACTGTCTTGACCAGGAGCGGCTGCTAGAGTTTGTGGTTTCTGCTCTGAATATTAAACTTGGGCATACAAGAGTCCTTATTGTGGGGAGCACTTGGAAATGGTAATACAAAATTGCTTTATATTTGTGGGATTTGATTGCTTCAGATGATACAGCCCTAGCTGGTGGGCCTCTCTTGCTGCTTGTATTTCCAGATTATAAATCATTCTTTTGACAGGGTATCTGCCACAACCAGGTCTCAGTTTCTGTGGTATCATTTTTTATATTACAACTGGCAACTACTCTTCTGGGCTGTTCATATAAGTGACACATTTTGCATAATTTATGAGAATGGGGTCAAAATCAAAGCTAATAAAAGCCTCCCCAACTTTTCTTGTACACGTCAAGGCATCTCTGGCTTTGAGTTCTAAGAGGACTGGGCCGTGAATAGAGATTGTTAGATTGTTGTATGGTGTAAGTAGGCACCATGTTTACCAATGACTGAAATTCAGTATCTCAAAAGTCAATGTGAAACAAAGCTACACCCACAACTTAGCCAATTGGTTACTGATAGTCAACCTTCAAAAGCAAAATAATATCTCCTTAAAATCTATGTAAAGAGACAAAAGCATTGAATGCCACCTCACACAGAAAATATAGCTAGAAATGAGTGCCTTGTTTTCCTCTGCTGAAAATAAAGACATTGAACAAGATGGTCTGCAGGCTTCCTTCCGGTTCTGACGTTTAGGTGAGGCTTCAAAATTCACTGGGGCAATTAAAGTACGATGAATGCAGATAACAGCAATGACCCTATGCTGCCTCCTTGCTGAAAACAAGTTACTTTCAGATCCAAGATTTAAGAACCTGAAAGAGCCTTTCATTCCTGGAACCGATACACCAGCTCTATAGTAGAACCCCTTCCTAAAGTTATACATTTTAACTTCCAGAAAACAGCTGACTTCCGGTTGTGCCTGAAATGCCTCGGTTTTTCTCTATGTGAATTTAGGGGGGTATTAAATTGGAGGATTAATACCCAACAAGCATAACGAGATGCAAGTCATAGTGTGAGATGCCTTCCAAAGTAGGCTCTTATGAATTTATGAATGAAGGGATCAATAGCTTAAAAGACTGTTTTGAAAGAACCTCAGCCCAGAAATAAGTTCTCAATCACTGCTGTACCCTGCCCCCCAGAGGCCTGGCTTGCTCTGGGTCTCCTTGGTTGCTCTTACAACGGATGTCCCATTAGTCATAATATAAAGCAGGAACTGTGAGTGGCCCAAGGCTCATTGTTATCTGGGAGTGGTTTCCAAATTAACCAAGCTCAGCATTTCCCGAGCAGTTAGTTGTCCTTCCCCATCCATCTTCCCTCACCATCCAAAACAGGATTTGTAGGTCTTTTCAAATGTAACCGAAACATAATTGTAGTGAAACCAGTGAAATCCGGTACAAAACATCTGTTGGAAACTCAAAGAGATTGTTCTCGAGCCAAGCCAGTTTACTGAAGTAGCTTCCATCCGCATGGGCTATGTTCTTCTCTATGGTCTGTGCTCTTCAGAGCTCTTTGGGAAATCATGCCTTTCCAAAACATGGAAGATAGAGGTTGACCATGCAGGAGAATTTTTTTAATGGATAATTGCTGAATGCTAAAATTGAGTTCTTTGGGAATTTTGCTTAATCATTGGATTTCAGAACTGAGGTGACTTTATAGACGATTGTCATTTTTCAGATAAGAAACTGAGACTCATCAGAGAAAAATGTCTTGCCCAATCATAGCGGCAGCAGCAGAACTGGAACTAGAACCCAAGGACTCGTATACCCAACAGTGACTTTCAAACTTTCTTGACTGTGAACCACTGTACGCAACATATTTTCCATTGAAATGCAGTCACAATTGCATCCAAGCAATTGAAACAAAATTTCAAGAAATAGTTCCTATGATTATTATGTGTGATGTGCTCTGATCCATTCTTTTCCATTCTGTTTCATTTACTTTTTTTTTTTTTAACACTGTTCGTGAACTACTTTTGGTTATAACCTACGGTTTTAAATCACCGTTCTAGAATACATTTGCTTAAAAATGGCTTCTTGGGGTTTCCCTGGTGGCGCAGTGGTTAAGAATCCGCCTGCCAATGCAGGGGACACGGGTTCGAGCCCTGGTCTGGGAAGATCCCACATGCCGCAGAGCAGCTAAGCCCGTGTGCCACAACTACTGAGCCTGTGCTCTAGAGCCCACAAGCCACAACTATTGAGCCCGTGTGCCACAACTACTGAAGCCCGCGCACCTAGAGCCCATGCTCTGCAACAAGAGAAGCCACCGCAATGAGAAGCCCGCGCACCGCCACGAAGAGTAGCCCCTGCTCGCCGCAACTAGAGAAAGCCCGCGTGCAGCAACGAAGACCCAACACAGCGAAAAATAAATAAATAAATAAATAAATAATTTAAATGGCTTTTTGGATTTCCTTTAATAAGGACTTTCTACAAATAAGCTCCTGTTCTACCTCCCTGTCCAAGAGACAGAGTAGAAGGAGATTCCTCATCCAAGCCTAGAATTCTGCCGACCTGCTACATCTGACAGAAACAAAATGATCTCCTGCAGTAAGTTGTCAGTTTTTCCTTAATATTAGTGACTGGAAAAGCTTGAATGGCTGGAAAAAGAAAGCCCAAATAACACAAGATCCAGAAGAGTTCAAAAGCAGCAACTCTGATCAGCAACAACTGAAATGTGAGTTGTTTGAATCATAGGAGGGCGCTGCTCTGCAGAGACGCTCATTCAGACTCTTAGCCAAATTTTAGGTCTCTTTGCCTGGGAATAAATGGCTTTTGTTAATAACCGTTCCATAAAACTCAGTGCAGAGTTTTGGCTTCTTTGGGTGACTGTGGTAAACACCTAAATTCATTCATCCAGTTTCATTAGTTGGGGGAAAGGTGGTTTTTGCTAAGAAACTAAGCCAGGCTGCTAACCTATCAAAGAATGAGGAGAAGAAGTCTCTGGAGTGGTTTTTCGATATTTGCTTGCAGGTTTTCCAGTGATGCTCTCAGGTGATCAGTGCCTCCCATCTCTCTAGCAAAGTGCGTGAAATCCTAATTTCAATATGTCCATCGTTTAACATGTGCTGAGTAGTCTTTACTCCTTGCCAGGGTGAAGAACACAGCCAAGGAATCTGAGCAGCGGCAGAAAACTGCAAGGCCCCCGGATGCCAGGAACAGGAAACATGGAAGCATTGCTCAAAAGACAGACATTCAACATGGGCCAACTCCTGGCCCAGGATGACACGCACGTTCCGCATGTGAAGTGGCTGCTTGCCAGGAGTGTGACCACAAGCAGGAACTCCTTTTGTCCACTTCCTCCACGGGAAAAGGCACGGACCTGCATCCCATCAGTTCACAAAATGCTTGATTCCAGCCCCAGGTTCCTCCTTGCAGGCTGGGGATGGAACAATTTAGCTTCTTTTCCTGGAAATTCCCATGCCTCCATCCTATGGTAATATGGAGCCAGCCAAACCTCGTTTTTCACTCTGGGATGATTTCTGGCAAAATTCCCATTGCTGAACTCTGTCACTGACAGAGGTTAATGGGTACCATTTAGCCACTCTCGGCAGCATTGGTTTGATCTTCTTGGCTCTGATACTCTTCCTTCTCTTGGCACAAGAAAATTCAGCTTTTGCCCTTTGTCTTGTTATCCAAGAGGCTGAATGCCCATGACAGCCGTGGATGCAGATGCTGCCCCTTCTAAGTCATTGGCAGAGTGGTAGAATTCAGACCAATGCAAGCCATGTGCACTGAGCTCTCTATTTTTTCCTGAACAGCCAGCTGGCTTGTTGCTGAAACCAAAACCAATCAGAAAAGACACACACGCATATGTGGCTTTTACTGCCTTGTTCTCTCCTCCACCAAGAAAGACAGGGGATACAGTTTCTCACACTTAGTAAGGAAAGATGATGAAATGTGCCCTGAATCCAAAGAATTCTTGACTACCCTGAGTTCTTAAGTTCCTAGAGGTGCATCAGCCCACAAAGTAACATATGAAGAAAAATGCCAAGGTAAACTTGACTGCCTCTTGGCAGTACAGTCAGTTCCAATTACAAACAATGGGTCACTCTCTCCTTGAGCACCCAGTGCTTTCTTAGATCCACTCAGAAGGGTCCTGACTCAGCCTCAGAACACACAGCAGAGAAGTAGGAAGGAGAGGGGCACACAGAGGTTAGGACCTATGGTCAACGTAGACCATGGAAATAGTGTAAAGGCCTATTACTCTTGAAGATGCCTAAAGTCCCCCATAAGTACAGCACTGTATCAGACCTCCCCTGAAGGCACTGGGGCTCATCAGCTCATTTAGTACAGGCGTTTCTCCCCCAGCACTGGAACAAATCACCATCACTTTGGTGGAACACCAGATGAAGTATTTGGCTTGCATTAAGGAACACAAAATGCAAATCTTTTAACACAAGACTTAGCCTCAGAGAAGCAAGAGGCTAGAATGTGGGACTGGGACCCACTGAGGACACAGTGTCCCTCTGGCAAGATGCCCACGAGTAGAGTGGGGCACAGAACTGCAGAAGCAGGAGGACACCAACATGACTCGATTTCCCTGGGAATGTCCTTCTGCCCGGCCTCCTCTCTCCTGCATTTTCTCTCCAAGCCCAGAGCTGAATTTGCCCATGTTTGGGAATGAATCTTCATTTCAAATATAGCTGGGAAGGGGGCTCAACTTCCTATTTAGAATTCCTGACCCTTTCTTCACTGAGAAGATTCTAGAATTATTCCAGAATAATTCTCGCTTCTACCTACACGTAAGTTCCAAAGGTTCAAAAAAGTTTGGGGAAGGATATTCTGAAATCAAAATTCTGTTCCCTAAGTGCACAGGGAAGAACTGAGAGCTAAGGGGGTTTCCCGGTACAGCCAGGCCTCAGTTTAACAGCTCTGAAATGGGCGTGTACCACCCTCCTCTGTGAGAAGGGTGGAATCAGGTTAATTAATTGGCTTCCTCAGAACAGAAAATGTGTCATCCTCTTCAAAACCCTAGGATGACAGGTGTGAAATGGGGTCATTGTTTCATAAATCACTGCATCAAACATGGGACGCCTAGAAACCTGAAACTCGTTTATTATCGTAAAAATAGCACACTTAAAAATTCCAGAAGAGTATGTGGCATATTTGATGGAATTGAAACACACATGGTCCTGAGCAAAAAACACTACCTCCAATCCACCTGCGAGGGCCAGCCACTATTTCTTCTCCTTGAATTTCTGTAATGCCTTCCCCAGATTCTCCCTGATTCCACCCTGCTGCTTTCTGTGCTATTGTGATTTATAATAAGAAATAAATATTTGGTCTTTGTCCCCATTTCTGTCACAGAGCTCCTAAAACCCTTGGAATTTCCTGAGGAGATCCACAAAGGTGTCTTTTATTATGCTAATGAGGTAACTTTTGGACAGCACCTAAGGACAGGGCACTGGTTGCCAGGGGAACCAACCAAGTGTTTAGAGGGTTGGAACTTTCAGTCCCACCCCAAAACCTCCTGGGAGGGGAGTGGGGCTGGAGGTTAAATCAATCACCAATGATTATTTAATCATGCCTAATTCCAGTGGAGCAAAAAATGCAGCTGATTGGGGACAGAAATTCACCCTACTGCAATTCTCAATGGCAATGGGGGTGAAGTCCTTTAGAGGTCTGTAATTCCTTATCTGAAATTTGTAGGTCCAAAAGTGTTTCAGATTTTACAGTTTTTCATAGTTTAAAATGGTAATGTGATTCATACACTGTATATTACATAACATCATCACTGGGTCTGGAGCCATATTCTAAAATTAAAGACATGAACATTTCTGCAAAAAAAAGTATGGATATTCATAATAAATGGAACATATAAAAATTATAAACAGCTCTAGGTCAGACCAGGTCAGCTTTTGCTATCAAATGAATTCAGGCCAGGTTTGAATCTGCCCCAAATGAGTTGGAAAATCTTTCAATTTTCAGAGTCATTTGGATTTCTGATTGAGGATAAGTAGGGTAACCAGGTAATTTATTGTCCAAACTTCACTTCTGAGAGTAAAGGGAATGCTATTAGGAATTGCACAGGACAGGAATGCTGAGCATATGCAGTGTGGAAATGTCAGTTTGCAATCTCTGCAACCCTCTCACAATTACAGTCAGAGCAAACTAAGACAGCAAAAGCAAAATTAATGAATAATATCTACCACAAAAACTAAGTGGTGGATATCCCCATAAACTCCAAAAAGCAATTAAATATTTAAGAGCTACAAGATCTATGTATTTATCATCTGTGTAGGAGGAAGCAAAAGGAAGCTAGGGGACATTGAATGGACTTGAGAACAGGAGAATCCCCCAAATCCCCAATAAGTTCATACTAGAAACGTGGCAGGTCAGTCTGAAAACAACAATTGAAACTGAGAGACTTTTGCACAATCCAATTCTCAGGTGAGTGCAAAGGCTTATGAAAATATCATAAGGGATTGCAGTAGTCTGGGCCCTATGAACTCGCAAAGAAACAAACCGAAGTTTCCTTCCAGGATAAATCTCTTCTCTGGGAGTATAATCCAGAGAAGGACAGGGACAGCAAAGAAAAAAGTAAGATCAAGATAAAACTGCAGGGCCTCCCTGGTGGCGCAGTGGTTAAGAGTCCGCCTGCCGATGCAGGGGATACGGGTTCGTGCCCCGGTCTGGGAGGATCCCATATGCCGCGGAGCGGCTGGGCCCGTGAGCCATGGCCGCTGGGCCTGCGCATCCGGAGCCTGTGCTCCGCAACGGGAGAGGCCACAACAGTGAGAGGCCCACATACCGCAAAAAGAAAAAAAAAAAAAAAAAAAAAAAAAAGATAAAACTGTGGGTAGGCAATGAAGGGGGCAGTTTTCCAAAGTATGAAGCCATATTTTGTATCACTCTATAGAAAAAAAAATAAGAGAGTTCTAGAGTTAGAAAATAATGTTCTAACTCCCCCTCACCTAAAAGTAAAGGAAAACTCATTTTACATGATAATAACCAACAAAATATGATTGCAGTTGAATCCTATACAAAGTTATCATTTTTAAAAAAGAAAATAAGTAGGATGTCAGAAAGACATGCCCAGGGACTTCCCTGGTGGTCCAGTAGTAAAGAATTGCCTTCCAATGCAGGGGGATGAGGGTTTGATCCCTGGTCAGGGAACTAAGATCTCGCATGCCGTGGGGCAAATAAGCCCACGCGTCACAACTACTGAGCTCAGATGCTCCAGTGAGAGAGCCTGCGTGAGGCAAACTACAGAGCCCATGTGCTCTGGACCCCACACACCACAACTACAGAGCCCTGGAGCCCTGGAGCCCTCACGCCACAACCAGAGAGAGAAAACTCACACGCCATGACTAGAGAGGAGACCATGGGCCACAACAAAGAGCCCATGTGCCACAACGAAGAGCCCACGCACCTCCACAGAGACCCCACTTGCTACAACTAAGACCCAACACAGCAAAAAAAAAAAAAAAAAAAAGAAGAAAGAAAGACATGCCCAGAAAATACATAAGAAATGCAAGCAATATTTCAAAATGAGCTAAAAGAAGTAAAAACGATGATATAAAGTTATGGAAAATATAGAAGAAAATCAAAAGTCAGAATTTTTAAAACTCAGACATGAGGTTATAGGACTCAGGAAAAATTTAGAAATAAAATAATAAATCATTTCATAAATGAAGACCAAGTTGTAGGAAATAAACAAATGAGTAAACATCATATAATGCCTTACAAAATAAAGGAAAAATGACCAAAAAAATTTAATTAAAAAGAAATAAAGAGATAAAAAGGATTCAAAAGAAAATGGCAGATACATGAGATAGGTCACAAAAAGAAGAAGGAGAAGCAACATACATATAATAGGAGGTCCCCCTCCCACTCAAAGAAGGAAACCAAAGTTGTAGAGCAGATCAAGTACTGAAAATTAGAATTCAAGAAATGTTTCCTGAAAGTCACTTGAAAATATATATTGAAAGGACATACCATGGATAAGGAAAAGGAAGGGAGGGAGCTAGGGAAGAGAGAGAGAGAGAGAGAGAGAGAGAGAGAGAGAGAGAGAGAGAGAGAGAGAGAGAGAGAGAGAGAAAGAAAGAAAGAAAGAAAGAAAGAAAGAAAGAAAGAAAGAAAGAAAGGAAGGAAGGAAGGAAGGAAGGAAGGAAGAGGGAAAGGAGGGAAAGAGGGAGGAAGGAAGGAAGGAAGGAGGAAAGAAAGAAGGAAAGCAAAGAAGGAAAACCCAGAAAGACCAACATTGCAATGTAGTCTTGAAAAATGACTGGACTTTAAGAAAAAGAAAATCTTTGGGGCCAAGTCACTTAGAAAGAAACTAAGGTTATCATCAGGGGCTTCCCTGGTGGCACAGTGGCTGAGAGTCCGCCTGCCGATGCAGGGGACACGGGTTCGTGCCCCCATCCGTGAAGATTATCATCAGATCGCTCCATAGCAATGCTTTATGCCAGAAGAAAATGGAATGATATCTTTAACATAATTGAGGGTAAAAAATGTGACTTTATATATTTTTAGCTAGTCAAATTTACATTAAAGTATAAATACTGCAGATAAACTGTTACAAACATGGAAGAACCCAAAGAAGTTTTCTCAGTACCTCTTCCTGAGGAATCTATCAGATAACAAGCTTTATACAATCAAAATGGCAGGAGAGGCATTAACATGAGGACGGGTGACTCAGTATTCTTGGCATGCAAAAATGCAGACACAAATGTAAGACAAAAGTTGTAAGCAAAAATCCTGCAATCCCCAAACTTGAATTGGAAGTATCAGTATATAAACTCATGATGTGCTCTATCTTTAAATTCTTCCTAGCTGTATCCACTGAAAATGCCCAGAAACCATGACCAAATGACAGGACAGAGCACCCCAGTGACCAGATTGTGATTTCTAAATACTATGTCCTATTAAAAGGAAATAGGGCTTCTTGGAGCAATAGCTGATCCTGGTACTGGAGCAGGAGGTGTACAAGGTGAACCTGGAACCTCTTGTTATATGAGAAGCAAGGACGCGGGCTCTTCTCAAAGAACTCAAGAGCCAACTTGAAGAGGTTCCCACTGGACAAACATAGGACAATTTGAGCATCAATAAGATAATAACCATAATGAATTGAAACACATAAAATATACTTAAATCCATGAATTAATAATGATATAAAAATAATCAATTGAAGGAAAAAGGGAAACTATAGACGGAAAGAGACCTAATAGGCTTATCAAAATACTGCAATGTGCATGATTAGTTGAATCCCAGTTCAAACAAAAACTGGGGGGAAAAAGTAGAAATTTTATTACTGACTTGATACTTGACTGGATTAGGGAATTACAGTTCTTTATTTTAGGTATGATAATGGTATTGTGGTTAGGCCTTTTTTAAAGTTCTTATCTTTTATAACTATGATGACTGGAATTTGTTTAAAAATAGTACAGGAGAGGAAATGAGTATGCTTGGAGCTTTAGTATTCTGTTCTGCATATTTTTGTATATTTTGAAAGTTTTCCATAAGAAAAGCTTTTTTAAAATTTTACATCAGGATTGCAGACATAAATTGGGACTGTCCCAGGCAAATGGTCCAAACATGGTTACAGGGGCCCAGAGATGTAGGTGACAGACCTGTCAAACACCCCAAAAAGTGTCCAGTATGATTATATTCTGACCATTTAGCATTTTTTATACCTTTAGCTGATCTACTTTTATTTTCATTTTTACTTGCATCAATCCACGTTCAATTTGTGTAACAATAATTTCTTATTTGAGAAATTCTGCCTTGTGATTTTTTTTTTTTTTTAATCTAGCTCAGTTTCTCCAAAAGAGCCTCTAGCAAACAGGCCACTAAAATTTGGCAGCTTTACTGTTGAATGCATTCAATTATCATTTTTTAAGTCTAGCACCACATTCCTTTAATGATTTAGGACCTTGCACGATTTTAAATGTCTCTCAAAGCTTTCATTGTAAATTGTGTTAAACATCAAAGGAGGTAAGTGATGCCCAGATGCTGTTTACCTCCTGTGAAATTCTTCGCACTAAATAGGATGGGTAGCCCTCAACAGATTCAGAATTAGAGCTGGGTAGAAAGGAATAACCTTCATTTTTTGATGCTAATCCAAAGCCTCGCACTGAGTATGAAAAACCGCATTAGAAAATCTTTTTAAAATCGACCTTCTGCATTGATTCCTCTGCTTTTATTTCCAGTCCCATCAAGAAACACAGTGACAATTCCCATGTCCATGGGGGCAAAGAGGTCCCTCGAGGCTGCAGCTAACTTAGGGTTAGTATTACTGGGTTTCATTTGCTTAAATGGGACCTCTAAGCCAGAACCCTAGAAAAGACCTCCTTATCCTTGATGAACCGTCTTAAAACAAAAGCCAAACAACAGTATCTAGACATCCCTGCTCTTTTCTCTGCCGTGTCCTGCTGGGGGGATATTGTTTCTTTGCCAGGTGCCATTCCTGACGCCTCCACTCACATCCTTTCATACTGTTGGGAGGAGGGTTTATTCTAAGGATATACTCCTTATGCTTCCAGGCCAGAATTTTTTTTTTTTTTTTTTTTTTTGACTGTGCCACGTGGCTTACAGGATCTCAGTTCCCTGACCAGGGATTGAAACCACGCCTTCGGCGGTGAAAGTGCGGAGTCCTAATCACTGGACCGCCAGGCCAGATTTTTAAAGGAAAAAACAAAATAGCAATTTCTGCCTACCCCCATCCACACCATCATGGCAGTTTTTCAGACTTTTAATAGCTCTGTGTCTCTCTGGATCTCTGGCTATTTTGTGACATGAAATGCTAGTATTGGCCACCTAAGTCTGGAATCTTTCGGTGGGAAATTTCTCAACTGCATGGTTGCAGAGATCCCCACCTCTCTCCCCTACTGAAAGAGGGAGAGTGTTTATTCCCTACCCAGTAGACACCCGTCCCCAGATGTTTATCAGCCACGCTCCAGCAGACTTTTAGGCACTGGGGACACCACCGTGCCACCAAAGGCCTCTGTTCTTTTCTTCTAAAAGACTTTGTTCGGTGCAGATTCATCGGCAGTGTTGAAGTTTCCCTGGGTCCCCCTCTCTGCAACCACGGGGCCGGATATCATGGGGGTAAGAGCCTGGGCTCCGGAGCCAGGATGCCTGCATTTGACCTCTGGCTTTGTGACCTCAAACAAGTCACTTAGACCTACTGTGTGTCAGTTGACTCATCTGTAGTATGGGCTACTAAGTTTCCTACCTCTGAGGGTTGTAAGAATTCATCAATACACGTATCGGGGTCAAGAACAGTGATGAATTCTCCATACACATTAGCTGTGTATGACAACTGCAGAAGGCACAGCTATGGGCTCCTAGGCTGATAAAAGCCTCCCTCTCTTCTCTTCTGCCCTTTGCTGCCCCAGCCCTTCTAATATCATCCTCGTCAGCTTCTCCCACCTTCTCTCCTAGCCTACAATTTTCTTATACTTCCAAATCATTCTCTTCCATGCCCCCCCCACCAAAAGCATAAACTCTAATATCCTAACCTGCTTGTTATAAAGGATGTCCGTCAAGCATAACAACTTGACAGTGTTTCACGGGCAAAGAGAAACATGACAGCACGAGAAATTTTTAGCTCTCCTCCTCTCTCTTAAGGAGGAGAGAGGAAGCTAAGGGCACAAGGACTTCCCTGCCTCAGGGAGGCTCAGAGCTTCACCTGGAGAAAAGAAAGGGTCCAGGAGGCTGGGAGAGGGACCCCAAGAGAGCAGAGGGGTGGCAAGAAACTGGTATGGGCTGGAGTTTGTGGGGGAAAGGGGGAAAGATGAATAAAGAAGGTATTTAAGAAGTTTAGCTGTGCTGTGTCTACAGTCTTCCCTCTGCTACCTGAGGACAAGAAAGAGTCCTGTAGGGACGTATAAATTATCATTAAGGCTTCTGGAGTCTGATTTGAGTTCCTTTTGGATCCTGTGAGCAGGAAGGCCCAAATTTATGCGGTTTCTAATTGCAACAGCAGCTAGCATTTACTGAGTACCGACCAGACCCCAGGTGCCACGCTGGAGCCCCACATGCAGTGCCTCCAATTCTCACAGCAACTCTGCAAGGCTGGTGGGATTATTCCTTCTTTCCTGGAACTTAGTTCCAGTGAAGACGAATCACTTCATCAGGCCGATGAGAGGCACAGTTGGGACTGGAACCCAACTCTATCTGATTCCAATGCCTGGAATCTTTCCACCATTCCAGTGAATCTGAACACAAGCTTTTAGAGGGCAGGTGTAAAATTTCCTGTAGGATTATTATTATCACCCTTGCAAATTTCAGTGACGTGCCTAATGTAATACCATGTGCATGTGCCTGGGTTGTCTTTAGCTCCTTTGAATTAAGATACCATTTTGGAGTTCATAGATACTTCTGATAGGGCAGTTATTAATTTCATATCAAAACTGCACATCCACGTGTCAAAAATGAGACTCAAGGAAATTGACCATTTTTCAAATGTGGTATTATTGTGTGTGTACAAACTGGCAGAGAAAGAAAGACTCTAAGGAGGCTGTTTAAGATTTTAGTGCAGCTACTTAAAAATAAGTACATAATGTTGTTTGAGTTCTGAGACGCCGAAAAGAATTGTAAACAAATCATGCAGCTAGTCCTTTACAGCAGGCTACCTGGGAAAAGCATTGTTTGTTCACAGCAAATATGTAACCACAAAACACATTAAAATGCAGAAAAATCATCTGACCAAACAAAATAATGATAAATCAGCTCGAAACTTGTTGCCATTACAGGATGTTAAATACACTCATCTAGGGAAGAATGTGCATTAGTCACCTATTTAATCGTGCACATAATTAAAGCGGTTGCCGCACTATGATTTATAGGTTGGATCTTCTAATTACTTAGCTGTAGCAATTAGGATTTTCTTTGTATTACACTTCTTCAGGCCAAAGATCCCTTCTATCGCTCGGGCCAGATTTAGGAGGGCAAATCCCGGCTTCCGGCCCGTCCCCTGGGACTCCTGCCCTTGTCGAAGTTGTCCCCAACTGGGGCTCTTAAAGGGAAGTCTGATGCCTTTGGGAGGAGAGGAGAGGAAAGTCACTGTGACGGCTGAACCATGGGTCTCTCCTTGAAAGACCCGTTTGCTTTGGAATCTTGTCTCAGCTCCAGGAGGCCCACTGCCTTGGAAACTCAGGGTCCTGTCTTCATCTAATACAGTAACTTCCAGACATTTCCTTACTAGAGAAAGATCAAAAGAGCCAGGAGTCGAAGAGAAATGTATATAACACTCTTCAGACCTTCATTATTCCATAAAGTTTTGTTTAAAGCTTTAGGAGGCAGCGCAGTAGGATCGGGAAAGGGGAGCCCGTCTATTATGTATCTAATGTGTTCCACGTGCCAGGAATTCTGCTCTACATGCAGGGGTTAAAAGCACAGGCTCTGGAGTCAAAAGGCCTGAGTTCCAATCAGGGCTCAGATCATTACTAGCTGTGTGGCACTGGGAGACTTACTTCTCCTCTCTGAGCTTCAGTTTCCTTATCTATAAAATGGAGCTAAGAGTACTTACTTCAAAGAGTTTTGAAGATTAAATGAGATAAACCTTTAAAGCAACCACTTGCATAGATCCCAGCATATCATAAGCACTTATTGCATGCATTATTCTTAGCATATTCAATATTTCCAAGCCTATGAATCATTCATTCTTTTTTTTCATTCATGCAGCAAATATGAGTGCCTATTAACAGACCCAGAAGGCCATGTTCTTTTCATTACCCTTCCTTTCCCTCCCAGGACATAAACCTTAAACTCCTGGGCACAGGAAAGTCATTTATTATGTTGAATGAGAAAAATTCAACTTTTTGAAGTGTCAAAAGCTTTGGATTTAAGCTAGTGTAAATCAATTTCCAGATATCGCGGAACTCTGGAGAACACGCACAACCAGGACGCCAGCACAGAGCTGAGCCATGTGGCTGAAGCTCTAGCATTAAAGCAGCATGCTGGATTTCACTGTGACGGTGAAGTGAAAGCTTGTCGGTGCCTTCCAAAGATCATGCACGAGGGCTAGGGAGAGAGGAGTGACCTTCCCTTCAGTTCAGCAAATAGTGGTTGGGTTATGCTGTGTGTACAAATCTATGCAGGTGCTTGGGACCCAGAGATGACCAGCACCCCATGGTCTCTGATCTCAATGGCCTTGTGGTCCAACAGGGACGTGAATACGCAAACCAGGATTGACCTTACCAGCGAGGTAAGGGTGAGGGAAACCTAGGGAAAGAAGAGCTGACGCTACCTGGTGAAGCATGCCAGAGGAGGGAACACTGGAGCTGAGGTTCCAGCTAGGGTTTACCCTGAAGACAAATATGGAAGAATTTCTTGGGGAACGAATAAGAATTTTTGAACTAAATAACAATCATAATCATCATCATAATCATCTTAAGTACCAGGTATTTAGTCAAATTCAAGATCCATATTAAACATCATTTTTTTTTTCATTTAAATGACCTTATCTTCTAGCTGTTTGAAGACATTGCTCCCAAATGAGATTCAGTTAATTAAAGGCAAGACAGTGGCCCCCATGATGTCTCAAACAAAGAAGAACACCTAACAGGCATTCAGCAAGCCATGCTGAACTGAAGGTACACCCCACAGAAGGCTCAGCACCTCTTTCCTTCTACGTAGCTTGAATGGAAAAACTACATTCATCTCTTGGCTTGTTTCCTTTGGCAAAGAGAATTATAACATGTGTTATTCTATTTATGAAAAATCAGTACTCTAGAAAAGCATGCTATTTGTGTTGGCAGTACAAGTAAAGGTGTACTGGTTGCCACCAAAAAAAATGCCCAGGCCATGAAATATACACCCATCAACTTTCAATTAAATAAACTGCGCCTTTTATCAGTAGAAATAAAATACTGTGGTCAGCTAGAAAATAGCCCGGTAGGAAATATTACCCTATTTCATTTGGTGGGGCACTGGACTTCGCATTAGGGTGTTTGAGATTCTGATAAGTGGTTGGAGTGGGGTTTTTCCTTTGAAATTTCATTAAACAGCATTTCCTTGTGACAAAAGTCAAAGGTTTGATCTCAACAATTAGGAAGTGAGCTTCCCTTTCACCATGCTGGGGAAAAAAAAATACTTCAACTGAGATAAGACCAGCAGGAAACGCCATCTTGAATAGCAGTTGAAAAACATCTCCCTCCCAAAGAACGTTCTAACCTCTCGACACACTGAACATGGCATAGTCCTAGTGGGAACTAATGAGGACTCATCTTCCTTTTTCCAGGGGAAGCAAGTAGGACTCTCATGCTCATTCTGCCCTCTGGTGGCTGGTTTAATAAAATGCAACGGAAAACCTACATCGTAAGCAGGAATGACTTTCTTCCTATTTCATATGATTTCACGTAATTCTTATCTACAATTACAGTGTTCCAAAGCTGCTGTCTTCTGACCTGTAGACGTCAGATTCAGTTTTCTAATTAAATTGGTTGAAACCCTGACTTTTATTTAATTAAACATAGGATGGGTGTTTAAAAATGTCTCAACATTCAGGTTTAAGCTAGTTCAGGTGAGCTGCAGATGAATTTTTTTTAATGAATGAATTAACCTGGTGGTTGAAAGCCAGCACACTATATGATCAAGCCCTTGAACTCCTCAAAGATCGGTGTATTTAGTTCATCAGACAACAAGTTCATCTTTTAGTAGATTATTGGCATACTGAGGCTAAAATTCATATGACTAAGAATAACAATAAGCCATTTGAAGAAAAATAAAGAAGCATGACTTTTTTTTATAAAGATATACTAACTTCATCAGTACTGGCACAAGGATAGACAAAGTTCAGAAACAAATCCACATAGGCATGGAAACTTGATATAGGAGAGAAGGGTATTATAAATCAGAGTAGAAAAGATGCACTCATAATAAATGCTACCGGGAGAATCGGTTACTCTTCTGTGCAAAATAAATTTAGATCACACTTCAAACTAAAGAAAAAATAATACATTTCAGACGTAATATATGTCTAAGTATGAAAAAAAATAAAGTTTAGGAAAAAAATATAGGAGACTGTAAGTGATATACAAAAATACCTAGCCATAAAAAAACCAAAAGCAAAAATAGGTGCATACAATTATATTGCATAAAACTTTTGTAAAAGTCACCTTAAAGTTAACAGAGAAGATTAGAAGGAAATATCTGCAGCACATATCACACGATCAATGAAATCTTAGTACCCAGGCTATATAAAGAATTCCTGTAAATCAATTTTTAACAGATAAATACCCAACAGGAAAAAGAAAAATACGTGAACTGGCAATTCACAGAAGAGGAAACCCAAACGACCAATATAATACACAACCTGCTAGTAATGAAGAAAATGCAGATCAAAATTTCAATGAGATGGAATTTCACCACCCATTATACTGGACTTTTTTTTTAAAGCTGGCAATACCAGATCCAGATGTAGACAAGGATGTGGAGAAGGTGAAGATTCTCTACCTTGCTGGTGGAAGTTGAAATTGGCACAATTGCTATTTAATATTTAATAAATAACTGATTAATTATAAATACCCAATTAATATCTGATTGACATTGAATAATAATTGATGAATATCTAATAAGTGTATAATTTACATGCATTAACATCTAAGTAATAGTTAATCGAGCTAGTGACACATATTCTTTACAGCCAAGCTCTTCTAGATCTAATGAATTTTTGCACATATGCAACAGGAGCTGGCAGTAATGAGACTGATAGGACATCGTTAAACAATCAACTCCCCGGTACCCCAGAGGTCCCATCATGCTTCTGACAGAAGCATGGGTTTGGGGATCACACAAACCTGGGGGCTCTTATGCCTTGTGACCTCCAGCAATTGTATAATCTGTCTAGACACCCGCTTCCTCAATTGTCAGTGGGGATAGTAATGTCTCTATCCTTAAAATTATTGGGGAAATGAAATGACAGATCTATAAGGTTTTTTGCACATAGTAGATGCTCAATAAATGGCTGCTATTGTTTTCATTATTGTGACTACTGACACTGGGAAGTAATCATTTCTGACTGAGGAGAAATTATCTTTTCTGGTTAGGAAGACGGGTATCAAGAAAGAACGTTCAATGATATATTCTTAGGGCAGTCAGAACATTTCACTGGGAAAATAACCAGAGCTGTGTGAACAGTTTTACCACCCATTAGATGACAAACCAAAGAATCTTTTCAACACCAAATTATCATCCTACTGGAGCCATTGCAGACCCCTCTCCTTGGCAGTGGAGACCAGTGGAACATGGTAACTCATCATACTTTCTCACTCATTAACAGGCTTGGTTTCTGATTGTCAATAAGATACCTGCAGTAAGTTTGTGAGGCATCCCATTACTCATCAAGGAAAGAAATACATTTACTTTGTTTCGATGCTCAATCTCTGACCTGGCCCAAGGGAAGACTAAGAATTCAAATGTACCTCATGAAGTTCTTGGGCTGGCACCTGTCCACAGGATTGAAATTTGAAGGATGGTAGGCCAGATTCAAAGAAATAAGACTGAAGTCAGAAAAGGACTTTGCTTAAAATGGAGAATGAGGGCTTCCCTGTTGGCGCAGTGGTTGAGAGTCCGCCTGCCGATGCAGGGGACACGGGTTCATGCCCCGGTCCGGGAAGATCCCACATGCCGCGGAGCGGCTGGGCCCGTGAGCCATGGCCACTGAGCCTGCGCATCCGGAGCCTGTGCTCCGCGACGGGAGAGGCCACAACAGTGAGAGGCCCGCATACCGCAAAAAAAAAAAAAAAAAAAAAAATGGAGAATGAGGTTTCCCGTCATCAAATACATCCCAGTTAAGATGCAGGCCAGTGCAGGGAAAGGCAACTAAAATTCTTTTGGTCACGTTATCTGCAGTAAGCTGAGGCTCTTTTAGAATCAATTTGCTAAACTGACATAAAACAACCTACGCTATTGTCTTTGTTTTTGCTTGTCTGTAGCTATCCTCAGAGGTCATAGCTCAAATGCTTCTCAGAATTTGAAAGCTACATAGAAATAACATAATGAACTATATATACTTTACATTCTGTAAAGAATTTTCCCTCTACAAATCACAGATATATTTACATATGAAATGATAATTAGAGGACCTTTCTACCTCTCCTTACTGGGGAATAAACTGAACCTAATAATATTTTACATGAGATACTTTCTACAGGTTTCCCAAATGTTCACTACCCCTTTAAAATTATACTGAAGGCAAATGAGAAATGGAAACGTCAAGCAAAATTGCTCTGTTTAGCTTTCATTAGGAATTAATCATCAGCTGTGATTGCCTTGGGTGCTAAGGCATAAAGATTCCAGAACTTTGTCCTTGAAGGGAAGTCATTTTTCTTCCTCAAAACCTAAATGCATATTTTCCCTTCCAGCAAGGTTCAGACCCAAGGTTATCCCAGTGGAGGATCGATGCTCAAGGTATCCACCCCTGCACAAACAAAGACACCCTTCTGTACCATTGGTCATTGTTTCTGAAATACATTTCCGGACAGTTGGTGGAGTAGATTGTAAGAGCAGATTGACAAAAAGAATGTAGAATTTTACACCACATGCCAACTCTAACGGGAATGTTTGACAAGCAAAGAAATCAGTACCAAGTTAAATAACTTTACATATATGTAAATTGGCTGGAAACGAGCCTGTCAGCCGTCGCTTTCTGTACCAGAGGCCTGAATGCTGAAAGGTACTCAGAGCCGTAGACAAGACCAGGCGCCGCAAAACAAATCCACTTTTTCCACAGCAACCAGTACGCACAACCCCCCAGAACCCGGGCTGTGCCAACCTCTGCTGCTCCCTGGTCAGACTGCAGGCACTCTTCACCAGTGACTTGTTCATGGGTTTATATTCCGGTCATATATGCAAGCACATAGATATGGCACCTGCCATGAGATGCTTTGGCTTCAGAAGGAAGGGGATGCTCAGGATAACACCGGAACTTACCTTCCACACGTTCATTCTTCACATGTCCCTCTTTCTCGCCAGGTGAAACTACTCACCTGCCCTCTCACCTATTGGCTCCAGGCTGCCCACACTCGACCTGACATCCTGCCCCAGGGAGCATGTTAGGGGCGCCTCGTGGTGTTGAATCAGGCTCATCGTTCCATCCGGTTACCCACGCCTGTCCTGTCTTCCTGACTCTCCTGAATTCTGCCTGCTCTCCCGCCCAGCAGTTGCCTGTGGGCTCCTTAACTCTGCTGCCCCCAAACTGTGAGTACCTGTCGTCTGCAAAACTCTCTTGCTCTCCCTCTTGGCAGGTTTGCAGTCCTTTCCTATGGCATGGGTTGAGTTTTCTGGAAGCTGATGTGTGATGGAGTTTGGGCTGCAAGATGTTTACTGAGATCAACACCTGTGAAAGGAAAGGGAGGAATTAGGATTGGGCTGAAGGGTAAGTCATGTGGGCCTAACACACTCCACCAAGATGGCAGGAGCTCTGGAAGGAATATTGACCCTTAGAGTCATCCCGTATTGAGGCAAAATGGCTGGGCCGTTATACACCTGCTTGGAAGATGCAGACACTGGATGTGAGCTTCCCCAAGGAAGGGTGGGATCCTGGGCAAGGCACTGTCTCGGCTGAGGGAGCCCTGGAGACGTTCACACGTGGAGACTGTCTTCTGACCCCACTCCCTGTGGCTGAGCAGCAAATCCTTCCTCAAGTGGGTCTGGGTGGCATATCTTCACATCTGGGACATCTGTCACCTTCAGTGCAGACCCCTCCTGGCCTTGACCTCACAAGTCTGCCTGCCCAGGGCTCTGACCCATCTGTTCTTTGTCTGCAGACTCCCTTTGGCTTCTAGCACAGAAGCTTTGTCTTACAGTTCAATCCTTAGAACTTAGGATGGTCATGTTATCACCTGGAGACATGTTCAGAGATGCCCTGTGTGGCCATGGAGACTGGAAAGCTCTGTTGTCGATTCCAGTGCCGCTTGATGTGGTCCCTCCCCAGCCCAAGCCTCACCCCATTCCCTCACTCCCCTGCCCAGTCCTGCCTTCACCAAGGGTCTGGCTGCTTGTTGGTATTCCCAAAGAACTCCCAGTGGAGAAAAGGAGATTAGAGGAGAGAGATTGTTTCCATGCCAAGATGGACTCATCCACACGTACAGCCTCAACCCCAAGGCAGACACGTTGTGGGGCAAACAGTAAAAGAGAGAATTTGGTTCTATGTGTCAATATCTGCAAGACAGTTTCAACTCCTTGCAAGTGATGCTCAAAGAGATCATTTTATCTGGGAGATTTAGGGGCCTGTGGTTTATTAAAAGCGTTCAAGGCTGTGGAAAATCATTTGAGCAGCCAGTTTCTTGAGTGTTCAGTAAATCCTGATTTTACTCCAATACCATTCTTATTTCTCAGCCCAAAATCTCACCCCATCTCTTGGAGTCTTTGGCCTGGGAGTCATTTCTTTAACCCCCGCCAGCCTTCCTCCTTCCCTGTCAGATTGCTGGCCTCTCTTTTCACCATGACTTTGATTATTCCTGCCTTTTGTAGAGACAGTTTTCTCAGCCTCAATTTTCCTTGCCTTTCAAAAAACAAACAGGAAACAAACTAAAAAAAAAAAAAAACACCAAACACCTCCACCTGAGAGCCTTCTCTGATTAACATCTCCTAATTCTGATTATGAGTTTACTCTGCATATTTCCAGGATTAGGTTTATATTAAAACCAAATGGCATTGTATAAAATTTCAAAGCATTACCCAAGGTATTATTTTTATTGCATCAGTTCCTTTCTTAAATCAATTAACCAGCAAATAAGTCCAGGGAACGTTTTAGTGCCATTAAAGACACTTTAAGTGGTTGTTATTTGCTTTTTGTAAGTTAGATTTTTTGTAATAAGATTTGACCTGGTGGGTATTTGCATGTGGTTATTTGCTGAACATTTGCGATTGTTCATGGCATGGAATCTGTACGAAATTGGTCTGTTTCAGTCACAATCAAAAGACCCCATCATGGTGTAACAAGATTTCCTGTAACCCTAAATGGGTTGTTTTAAAATGTTATCCCTCGTTAGGGACCCTTAGGGCAAAACAGTGCCAGTGTGTTTTAAATATTTGTCCCTCATCTGTGTACGGCCTTCTCAACCATATAGCAAGTGCCTCGTGGCAATGGCCATGCTTTCCATAGACACTTAGGAGCATCAATGAGCTTTCCCTGGACATCTACGCCACTCCAAGCCCTGTGCCAGGGGCTTGTGTGAACTAATTTAATCCTTTCAGTGACCCTCGGAGAAAACTAAGATGAATGAGGTTTGGAAATCTGTCCAAGGTCCACAGCTGATGACACAGGACAGGAATCTGGATCCAGGTTTTCTTACAAATCCCTACTCCTTTTTCTCCCAGCACTTTGTTACTGCCCACAGTAGGGTTTGCACAGGTCTCTGAAACACAACAACTCAAAGTTGTCTAGCCCCCCATCCCCCAAGAAGTCGGGGCTTAAAGAAGTTTGGGGAAAGAAACAAGATCGTGCTCTCCTGAAGAACCAGTAATTAAGGGCTGAGCAAGAGGGCTGGGTCCAGAAGGGGTATTTTGCAACACGTTGTTGCTTTTCTCTGCATTGTCCGTTGACATTTTCCTGGTCCCTTCCTGCCACACAAATGTCAGGTCACACTGGATAAAATGGAAGAGCAGTGTCAGAAACACCACTCAGTCTGCCTGGGTCTTGGATTAGAGCATGCAGGAAATCCCCAGGGACGTGTCTCAGGTGAACCCGGCAAGTAATGGGCACATTGCCTTCCAAAACACGTTCAATTAGCAGACGGACCTTTGCCTAAGGTGACTATGGCTGAGAAGGACAGGCGTTGATTCACCAGGTTACCTCCATGGGATGTGCTGTGTTTAGTGCCAGGCCACAACCCTGGTCAGGTTTTTAGTCAGGTTTCCTCTGACTAAAATATTCTAAGTAAAATAAGAGTAAAGCATGCCTCCCCTTCCTCACCCCGCCACTGACGTCTGATGGAATGAAAACTCAGATTGTGGATAAAATGTGGATAAAAATCCAGCTCCTGCCTAATGCATTTCCCTCTCGGAGGAGCTGTGTGGCTTAGCAGCCACTACATAGGCAAAAATGCAGAGTTTGTCTCTTTTGTCAGTCTGGAGATAAAATCCTATTCTTTGTAATCCCTGAAGAAACAAATCAAATAAACTCAGGCTGAGCTAACCATTTTCAATCCATCAAAGCAATCAAATTCTGTTTACCTGAATCACAATGATTTCTAAAATGTTATTAAAAAGTAAAATGGAGTTTAACTATTCCAAAAAACCGAAAATGATGTGCAAACACAAAAGGGATAAGATTTCTGTAATTATGTAGACATAAAGTCGGGGCCATCATTTGAACCACAATACACTGTAGCTATGGCATGTAAAGATAAAGAGCCCTTTGTCTAACACGGCTGCTGCTACTGATGCATAAACATAATTAATGTAAGAAGTCTTCAAAGAGGTGACTATTCATTTAGTTAGTTTTTTTTGCTCTTTAGGGCAAACAATGGTTTTATAATTTAATAAACCAATTAACTGATTATGTCTTGCCCAAAATATTTGTATATCGCCCCTTCTATCATCTCAAAAATCCTCATCCCATTCCTTAGCCAGAGAGTGGTATTGTAAATGTGACTAATTAGCGTCTTTGGCAAATGTTTTGCTGGCAGGTTATCTTGCAGCAAATTCTTTGGGAATTTTTGTCTCCATGTGCTTTCACAAACATTCACGACAACAACAGAAAGCCCTTTTTCAGCGTCATTAGAAGTTCAGATACCACAGTATTAGGACTGTTTAGAGGCACTTGGAAAGAAAGAATGACGTGGCCCCGCTTCTTTATCATAATTCTTCCACTCTTCTGAAGGGGGAACGATGCAGTCCTTCAGCGGCGTGGCAGGTGTTATCACCCCCTCCAAATTGCTTCTTCTGTTCAGGCAGGAGTCGTTCCGTGGGCTTCAGGTAACTATCGCTGGCTGCATTATAAGGGCGATGCTCACCACACTGCAGCTGATGGATCTGGCGGCATTTCCATTATAACCCTCTATTATCAGGTCGAGAAAAGCCGGCTGGGAAAAAAATGCATCCAGGAATAAAATTTGACATCCTTGCAAATGGCAGAAAGTTTCAACCTAGGCACATTCTTTCAGCACTTTGAAATGTGAAATTGTCATGACACGTTTTCAGGAGAAGAAATATACATCAATAAAGGCAGAGAAATGGAGTCATTTAAGAGGATTTGCTGAAACCCTCAGTAAACGATGTTTTTATGATGGGTACAAATGGCGCTCTGGGCTCTAGCACCCCAAAGCCGCTGACTGTCTCCAGCAGAGATGTGACTTACAAGTGTTGCATAATGAACCCTATTCTGACCTGCAGCCCTCTGATCCCACACTTTCAGCAAAGTATCCATTCATTCATTCACTCCTTTGTAGAACCAAAAATTCAGAGCCTCCAATCCATCCACCACAAGCTAGAAATGGTCCCTGCCCTCGGGGAGCGTATCGTCTAGGGAGAATAAGGGCAAATGCAATAAAAATGGGTTGGGTGCAATGAGAGGCAAGGACCATGTCTTGTAAGACCCCATCAGAGGCACTGAACTCAGACGAAGAGGACCAGGGAAGCTGCTTTCTGCAGGAGGTGATGCATAAGCTCCCGCGTTACTGAGAGAACAGGAGCTGAAAGTTGAAGAGAAGACCTTGCTTGAAGGTGCAGTGGCGAGAGAAAATGCCCACCCCAGGCCCTAGGAGCCCTTAAGGATGGTAGGAGCCTGGACCATAAGGGCCAAGAGCTGGAAGAGGAAGTTAGAGGGTGGACGGGCTGGACAGTGTGCAGGGCTTGAAGCCATAAGAAGGAGTTTGAACTTCATCCTGGGACGAATGTGGAGACAGAGAAGGTTTTAATCAGAGGAGTCACGTGATCAGATTTACATTCTGGAAGAACATATAACACTTCCCACAAACCCCTCTCTACTATACCAACAAAAAAATTTTTAGGTCCTAATGGATATATGGTTCCTATGGTTACTACAGCCCATGACTGATGATTTATTTTCCCTGAGAAAAATAAAACTGAACCGTTTGTACAGTTCTTGTCAAAGCAGCCGTGGGGCACTAGCCTTCTCAGGCTACCATTCACGGATTTGAATGTTCATGCAGGGCACACACCTTCCTTAGAGTCTATGGGTAGGACCCTTCCCTCAAGCTGGAGAGAAATAGATAAGCCAATAAGATCCACATAAACATAAGACCCCTGAGGTCCCATATGATTAAAGGGCAGACAGCAAGTTCTGGAAGTTCATGAGATGGATGGCTTGAACTCGGACTGAGGTGGCCCAAGAAGGTTGATGGAGGTGACATGTTCTGAGATGGGTAGGAGGGGTGACATGAAGAGGGGGCAGGGTGGAAATGAACACAGGGGCAGAGAGGAATAGTCAATCTGTTGGCAAGTGGTAATGCCAGCAGGAGACAGCTGAAATGAATACAAATGTATCAGATATGAAGCAAAGGATCTGGGCCTCGATCCTGTGGGTGGCTGAATAGGGTGCGGGCAGCAGCAGTGGCAGCAACCCAACACCACAGTGGACGATTCTTACAGGGCACTTCTTATCCTCAGGTCCCTGACTCTGGACCCTGTTACTTTCTACCACACCTCATCGCCTTTCCAGGTACCAAGAGTGCCGGGAGAGCCCGAGAAAAATGCAGAAACCGCGGATGCTCTTTGCAAGATAGATTTAAACAGGATTCCAAGGAATAGGAGGAACTTACTATGTCATGGGAGATGCTTCATAAACTGGCCCCACCGTCTTCAGCTTCACTGGTCTCTCGCTCCCCCCAACCCCTGCAAGCCCCAGACGTTCTGAAACACTTGCAGTCGCCCTCCTGGCTCCATGCCTCTTCCGCGTACCCCCCAACCTACCCAGAGCATCTTTCCCACTAAGACCCAGGCAACACCTTCTCCGGGCAGTCCCGCATGCCAACCCCTCCACTCACCCCAGGCTGCCCTCTACTGCCGCTGTTGCTGGGAAATGCTCCTTATAGAGCTTTGTTTACTTCTTCTAGTCAACCTCTAGTCTGGGAATTCTTTTGGTTAAGCACAGTGATTAAGAGCTTGATCTCTGGTGGGAATCCCCAAGACCTCCCAGGACAGCACCAGAATACAGCAGAAACTCGATTAACATTTGACAAATATAAGACTGGATGCATGAACTCGGCAGGTGGGGGGATCCCATCATATCAATCTGCCAACTCCAGAGAGCCCTCTAAGCGCACATCCTAAAAGCCTACATATTCAGGGAATTGCATTTTTCAAGCTCTAGAAACTGACAGTGGTTCCCCAAAGAGTTTTTACTTGGAGGGTGCCACTATTTAAAACACACCTTTTGGCTGTATCCGCACTGCCCCCTAAACAACCATTCAACGCCGACACAGTTCAAAAAAAAGTTAATTCAGAGGGGGAAAACGTCAACTCAGGGGTTGTTTGATTTTCTGGCTTTCCAGCTCAATCACAAAGGTCACTCTTAGAGCCCTGGGTAAATATAGCCTGGGTCTGAGTGTCTTGAGTCATGTGACAATGTTATCTCATTAATCCCTACAAAGTCCTAAGGGTAAGATGACAAGTATTACTGAGGGCTTGACTAGCCATTCTCAAATTTCAGGGTGCATTGGAATCACCTGGAAAACTTCTTCAAACACAACCTCTGGGCCCCCCCTCTGGAGTTTCTGATTTGGTACGTCTAGGACGCAGCTCACAAATGCACGTTTCTAACAACGTGATGCCGATACCTGTGGTCGGGGACCACATTTTGAGAACCCCTGCCCTAGACTATGGATGATGACCTTGCATAAGCTCTCATCTATCAGCTCTCAGGCTCTTGGTGCCAGACTGACTGACTTCAGCTTAGCAAGTGCCCAGGTAGTGAAGTAAAGTGAAATCAGTGTGCTTACCTGGCCCAGTTGCTTCTCCTGTAGTTCAAGAAGGGAGTGGCAACTTGCCAGCTCCAATCGGGTCATGAGGATGGAGAAGCCAGGGTCAGGGGTATTATTTTTTCAAACAAGAACCCCTGATATCAACTGCGTGCAAATTACTCTAGCTCTCTCTCTAAGGTGTTCACCGTAGGGGTTTGAACAGGAGGTCAAAACAAAATTGAGTTCTGATGCAGATTTCACAAGAATGGGTTTTCAAATCAAATCAGAGGAAACCTCTAGGTGCACGGGACTTCTCTACCCCTACCCAAATGTGACCTCTCCTATTAAGATAGGGGAAAATGCTTGAAAAACCTCTTCAACATCAAATAGCAACCTAAGAGCATTTTCTGGTGATTTAAACGTAAATGAATCAGAAACATCTGGATTACATTTTACTCAAATTCTACACAATCTAAACAATTAAGGTGGGGGAGGAAGCACTTGGCAAACTGTGCCTGGGGTTTAATCAAGCCCGAAGCATTTGAAAATTGGTCCCAAGGTGTTGATGAGCTCTGAGTGAAGCCCTACGGCCCAGCCCTGGAGTTGCCATTCTGAAGGCTCAAAAGTAACACAGCCATCAACTTGCCCCTTCCCAGGACTCCGTGCGGGGCCTCCCTTCCATCCATTTTCATCAGGACACCATTTGGATGGTTCATTCACCGTGTGATGCTCTGGACAAATCCGGATGTCTGATGACCAGGGGCAAATGGGAATTGTGAAAGACACAGTGAGTGGTTAAGAATCTGATGGTGCTTGTCAGGAAAATGAACACTGGCTGCTGCGACAGAGCCCTGGAATCTCAGTGGCTTCACACCACTAAGTGTATTTCTTCCTCATGCCATCTGGGTCGGATAACTCTGCAAGACGGCTCTCCTCTAGCCACTCAGGAATCCGGGCTGCTCCCATCTCCCCACCCCGCCATGTATCACGCTTAGTGTATCCCCATGGCTGTTGCTGAGGGAAGGGAAGGATGGAAGGTGGGAAGGATGGAAAGCCTCGTTTCGAATCTCAAGACCTGTCCTGGGAGAGCTGTGCCACAGTCTGCAAGACCCTTGACCTCTTAAGTGTCAACTTGGTTTCTTCCTCTGTAAAGCGGAAGTCATCACAGCACCCACCTCATGGGGCTCATGGGAGAATCAAATGAAGTTATTCAAAGTGTGGTCTGCTGGCCAGTATCACGGGCATCATCTGAGAACCTATTAGAAATGTGGACCCTCAGGCTCCACCCCGGACCTACTGAATCAGAATCTGCATTTTAACGAGCTCCCTGGGTGATGTGAGTTTGCAAAGTTTCGGAAGCAAAGCACCAAAGCACCCAATACAGAGTAAATGCTCAGTGAACATCAGCTGCTACTATTATCATCTAAACGCCAGCTGCCTTTCCAGGCTTAAAAACCACCAAGTCAATTAGCCCCTCACCTGCTCACAATCAGCAGGGACATCAGTGGAGACTATCGGGTTTAGGGGACTGGCTTCTCCTCCTGTGAACAGTGACCCTTCCTCCCGATGTCCTTTCATGAAAGGGTGGAGACGGGGGCCTTTATTTTAACTGACAAATCAAAGCAAGTCAGGACTAAGACTGCAATCATTTTATCCTTATTATCCCAAGGAATTTCAGCCCATATGGCACTCTGCCCCCATCATTACACACTGATCACAGACCCTGTGTGTTACCTGGGATCAACCCAGAAACATAAAAGGTAAGGAATGGACCCAGATTTTTAGACAGGCTGTCACGGAAAATTTCCTTCCTGGGGGTGCTGGGGAGGGGAGGATTAGGACCAACGTCAAGTAAATCATTTCCCACCCACCTCCTGGTAAAACATATTTCCATGGCTAGCCTTGCTTTCCAAAACAAGTCCTGTCCAGCTCACTTAGTTGATGGCGCTTGCTTTCGGGGATGTTGAGGGATTCTTTTGGCCAGCTGCCTGCCTGCCTAATTTCCGTGATTACACCAACTCATCATCCAGAAAGTGCCCTCTGCAAAATGACAAAACCCATATCAGGTGTCTCTCCTCTGCCCTTTCCCCTGTTCCCTCCTCCCTCTGCAAATCTCCCGTCTGAAACACAGGACTCTTGAGTGCAGTAATGGATCTGGTAATGGATCACACAACTTCGGAATCTCAGTTTCCTCTCAGCTCTGTATCTCCTCAACCACACTGATGACTATGAAGCCCAGCAACATTCACAGCAGCTTGCAGGCTGCCTCTTCTTTCGCTCCCCCTTCTCTTACACACACACACTTACTCACACACACACACACGCACACACGCAAAATACTCAGAACATTAAAGAAAGCTGTTAAGCTAATCTGGTGCATCTAAATGGGCAATATATATTGAATCCATGCTCCATTGATCATAATTATTGCAGTGCCCTTTATCAAGTAGCCATCTTAAACCATTATTTAGAGATCATTTTGCTTTCCATTACTGTCACTATATTGCAAAATTCGCTGGGAATTGGATGCCTGGTGATAGAGGGGTGTGCACAGCAATAGCTGGGAATCTGCCCATGTCACCCAGGAGTGCTTCCAAAGGGACAGCCTTCAGCGCCACAGTCAGTGAACTTTTGAAGAGCCCCCCGTCAGCTTTACGGCAGAAAAATAAATCCTGCCCCGTGGTCTGATTTTCCACCTTGGCTCTGCAAACAATATCACCATGATTCTTGCCTTGCAATCATCCCCAGTAAAGCCCTCAACATACAAAGCCCCCGACTCACACTGGGCATTCTGCAGACGAAGTGCAGTCACTGAAAAGTGCCCGAATAAAGGCATCCAGCCTGTGGCAAAGACGACAAGGGCAGCCCCAGCCTCCTAAATGAAAACTTTTATACCCAAACCATGGCTCCCTTTCTTCCCCATCCTAAGGACGCTCCATGGTAGATGAGCTGCTTCATCTCCTCCAAAGCCCTGTTCTGACGTCAGTAGCGTCTCTTCTCCCTCCAGCCTCTATCGGAGACACTCTGCAGAGAATGAGACATCCCAGACTTCCAGACGGGATGAGCAGAAGGCGGTTTAGCATAGTAGTTAAGGCCACTGACTCACCCTTCAGAGCCAAGTTCAAACCCAGACCCAGCCAGCTGCTCCCTGCAGAGCCTCAGGTAATCCATTCACCCTCTGTCAGGCTCCAAAGCTGCTGCTTCTGTGCAAACTGGAATTAAGATGATTATAAACCCCTACCTGTAGGAACCCGCAGTGGATGAGTTCAGATCTGCGCAGAGCGAGAGCTCGTACAAGCTAGCAGTCGTTACTGTTACGCAGGGCAGTGGTTCACAAACGCTAAACTGCATTCCAATTACCTAGAGGGCTGCTTAAACCACAGATTGCTGGCCCACCCTGCTAGATCTCTGATTCAGTAGGTCTGGGGTGGGGTGAGGATATACTCTCTAACAAGTTCCCAAGTGATGCTGCTGGTCTGCGGACCACATTTTGACAGCCCCTGCCCCATGGAGTGGAAACTGTGAAATTACCACCATGGACAGGGGGGTGTGCACGCCCTCTGCAGCCCGGGACTGTCCCTTAAAACGAGCACTGAGCAAACTTCACTCCCCTTCTTGGGTCAGTTTCCCACCAGTGAAAACCAGTGAGCAAAGCAGACCCAAGACTGTCCTTTATCAAAGAGAGAAACATAAGACTTGGGGTCAGACAGACCTGAATCTGCCTCTAGGCTCTACTACTTACTAGTATAAGTAAGTATACTAGTAAGTATACTGTATGACTTTATTGACTTCCTTACCTTCTCTGAGCTTGTTGTCTCATCTGAAGATTGGAATGATAGTCCCTACTTCATGGAGTTGTTGTTATGGAAATAAAATTATATGACCTGTAGAAAATACTAATACTGTTGCTGGTATATAATAGATAATCAATGGTCATTATTAATAATAATGTTAGGTTGGATCACATGAAATTGCTGATATTTGACCATATTTTACCTATAAAATTGAGTTTCATATGGATAGCCTAATGGTAATCACAACAGCAATAATAAAAATAATAGCATCCACTGCAGAAAACCTGAGGACATCAGTCAGTTAAATTGCACCATCATTTTAACTACTGTGTTTATCAATCAGATGCCTGATTTACACTCCACCCCCAGAACACACATACACACACAAACCGATTTAGTGGGTTTAGGCATAGTTTCCTGTTTGTTTTTTTAAGAGATCCTCCAAATGATACCAGGGAGTGGCCAGAGTGTGAACCACAGAAATACATGTTTTGTGAGGGTCCATTGGCATTTCCTGGACAGCCAACCTGCTTTCCATTTGGCAGCCTCTAATTTGCTAAGAGTGGGAAACCAGATAACTTAGCTTTTCTGGTTTATTGTTTAAAGTGTGTGTCTGTAACTTAGCTTTTCTGGTTTATAGTTTATAGGGTGTGTCTGTTTTTTATTAAAATGACTAATAACATAGTAGATGCTCAACAAATGTTGAACTGAAAATGTGTTAAATAGGACAATGAGAGCAAAACACATTATCGTCTCAAAAGATCCTGAAGGACTTTGGATAAAATGTAACGTCCATAACACTTTAATGTTTTTCCAGAATAAACTCTTAGTCAACCAAGAATATAAGCTAGTAGCAGATACGATGAATGGATGGATGTGTGTATGTGTGTGTACATGTCCATGGGTGTGCCTATATGTATACATATACATATATCTATAATTTGTTTTTCAAACTAACAGCCAGTATCATGATTAACTTTAAAATGGAAGACACTGCCATGAAAAGGAACAAAACAAAGATACCTACTCATTATGACTGTTTAACATTGTTCTAGAAGTACCAACTGATAGAAAATAACATGAAACAGCAGGAATCAAGGCTGGAAACTGCAGACAAAAATTAGCATCACTGTCTACTTGGAAAACCCATGAGGAAATATTAGAACTAATAAGAGGTTTCAATGAGGTTGGTGGTTATAAACTTAGTTTACAGAAGTCAACAATGTGTCTGTAACCACTTAGAAAAGACATGCGTTATAACAGTCATGAAAATATAATGCCTGAAAGGAACTTATCCAAAAATGACTATGATCTGTATGATAAGAACCATAAGCCTCGACTCAGGAATACAAAAGGATAGCTGGATGACTGTAGAAGACATACCATGTTTCATATGGAAAGACCTAATGTTTAAAGATATTAATACTGACAAATCATGCTATGAATTTAACATAATCCAAGTCAAAATTCCAATACTTCTTTTCAAACCTGACTAAAGTCTATTTGAAGACTGTGGTGTGTGAGAAGAACCAGGAAAAAAAATCTGGAAAAAGAAAAATACTAATGAGCGAGCATTTACTAAAATGTATTAAAATTCTGATCATCAAAACGGACTCCAAAAGAGACAGATTAATTACATAGACTGGGAAATTCAGAAGCAGACCCAAACATATAAAAAAAATTTATACATAATAAGGTTAGAATTTCAGACCAAGCAGGAAAGCCAAGACTATTCAATAAAGGATCTAGGGGTAACCATTTGGGAAAAAAAGACAATTTACACCAACATAAATTCCACATGGCTTAAGCAATTTAATGTAAAAGTACTAACAAAAAGATACATAAATATTTTTATAAAACTTGATGAGAAACTCCTTTGAAAGAATGGCACCAAAATAAAATTTTATGACATTAAAATTTAAAACTTATTCTAAATGGCAAAAAGAGTTATAAGGAAAAAAACAGAAGATATATTTTCAATTTTTGTGCTATTCAGGGGCTAGTATCCTTACTATTTAAAGATATATTAAATTTCACCAGAAATATGTGTATAAAAAGTCCAATAGAAATTTGGATAAAGGACATAAACAAGATATTCACAAATGAAGAAATAGTCAATAACCACATACAAATGTTCAATATCACCAGTCAAAGAAATATAAGCTAAAACACAATGGTTTACCTTTTTTACTTATTGTATTATTATCAATTTTAAAAAAGAATAGCCAGTGTTGTCAAAAATGTAAGACAACATATAGGCATTCTCATACATTGTAGGTAGGAACATAAATTAAGGTCTTTTGGAGGGCAATTTGGAAGTACGTATCCTAAACCTTAGACCCAGTAAATACATTTCTGGAAGTGTAGTGGAGGAAATAATTAAACACATGCACAAGGACTGTACAAGGATGATCTTTGCAGCATTACTTATAGTAGCCAAAGATTGGAATATTAGTCACTAAAAATTATGGCAGAAATCCATATATATTTACATGCACACAGTCATGGTAGGGCAGGGGTTCTCAAACTTGAGTGTGCATCAGGGTGAGCTGGAGGGCTTGTTAAAAAAAGATTGATGGCCCTGCCCCCAGAATTTCTCATTCTGCAAACCTGGGATGGGGTTCTAGAATTTGCTTTCTAAGTGCCCAGGTGACTTTGATGCTGATGACCCAGGCATCACACTTTGAGGGCCCCCATGATAGCACGTTGCTTAGTGAGAAAAGCAAATTACAACAGAGTGGAGGTAGCATGATCCAGTGTCTCTATGTACCTTATATATGCACAGAAAAAAAATCCTCAAGGATAAACCTGAAAATGTTAACAATGATTATTTCTAAGTGTCAAGATTATGGCTGCTCTTAATTTTTTATGATCAACATAAATTATTTATATAAATTAAATTAATCAGCCATTTCTCCCTCTAATGAGCGACTTCTATGAAATCCACATGTGCTTGAGTTCTCCTGAGCTCTCTCTGCCTTGAGACACTTGGAAGACAACACTTTGAGGGTTTTTTACTAGTACTAACTACTTTATTAAGATATAATTCACATCCCATACGATTCAGCCATTTAAAGCACACACTTCAATGGCTTTTAGTCACAGAGTTGTGCAACCATCACCACAATCAACAGAATATTTTCATCATCCCTCAAAGGAACTCATAATGCGCAGCAAAGACTCCCCATTTCCAATCCCCTCCCTCCAGCCCCTGGCAACCACTAATACACTTCCTGTTGCTATGGATTTTCCTATTCTGGACATTTCATATAAATAGAATCATACACTACATGGTCCCTTGTGACTGGCTTCTTTCACGTACATGTTGTATTTATACAAAATTCCTGCCCTTGTAGGGTCATCCCACAATCCACTTTATCTTGCATGCCGGACTCAGCAAAGCACAAGGTTTCAAGATTTATAGACACGGGGCGAAGTGTATGAAGTTTTATACACTCTGTGCATCACCCCTCCCATCACCCCAGGTAATTTTAACTTGCAGTTGGGTTCTCACCTCTGTTTTGGACTTGATTTTGAGACACAGGTCAACTCCTAATAGACATGATGAAGAGGCAGCAGGAGGGCAGGTCCAGGGTCTGTGACCCCCGAGCAAGCTGCTTCAGGGTTCCATTCGTCTCCTGGGACCAGACAACACTAGCACCATGGCGTTGCTGGAGCACAACTCAGTGAATTAATGCACGTCCGCTGCTCAGAGCCACGCCTGCTACTGCCTAAGTGCTCAGCACATGTTAGCCATTAGCATGACTAAAACAGTTAATTGGATTTCAATACCTGGCAAAATTTCTTTATCCTGAAGTTCTGATATGGTCACAGAAGCAGATACCTGGAATAGATTTAGCAAAATCTTCTCTTATGAAAATATCCTGCCTCCTTCTCCTTAAAGGAGGAGTGGCTTGAGGAGAAGACTTTGGCTGATTCCAACCCAAGCAGCTGCCCCATGCTAAGAAATTAACACCTGGAGAGGGCTTTAGAAAGCAATTAGATCACATACAAGGACAGACCATGATCATAATCACAATACCAATAAAAATGAATGTCAAAACCAACTCTGTTACATTTGTGTTTCTCCCAAAGACATGTCTTTTTTTTTCTTTTTTTGTGTGGTACGCGGGCCTCTCACTGTCGTGGCCTCTCCCGTTGCAGAGCACAGGCTCCGGACGCGCAGACTCAGCGACCATGGCTCACGGGCCCAGCCGCTCCGTGGTATCTGGGATCTTACCGGACTGGGGCATGAACCCGTGTCCCCTGCATCGGCAGGCGGACTCTCAACCACTGCGCCACCAGGGAAGCCCCCAAAGACACGTCTGTAGTCATTATTCAATTCTCAGGATGCTCTTGGGGGCCCAGTAATGTCTGTGGTCTCCTGACTTAGCACGATCAGTTCAGAGACCTGGGGAAATGCAGCAATAACTGTATGAGACAAGAAGAACCACGTGGCCGAGCATCCCAGAGCAATGATTAAGCCTTACCAGGTCAGCTTTGCTAACTAATGCTGCAAGTGGGACACAGCAAGGTCAGATGCTCAGAATTTTTCCTATATTATTTAAGGCCATTTACACATTTATTTGTTTGTTTCTTTTCTAACTCAAAAAACTCACTGCCGTTAACTTTTAAAATTCAGCCTGATCAATAAATAGCTTTTGTGAGCAATGTGTTAGAAGGTTGGCAGAATTTGACTTTTCTGGGCAAGACTATTCTTTTTGGTGAAAACATTCTAGAATGTCTAAAATAGCTTGGACTCCCTTCCAGATGGAAGGATAAGGCAGCTTCATTTTCCGAATCCATATGGTGTCACCAAGGAAGGGTGCATGGGTGCACCCACCAGCAGCCAGAACGTGTTCTCTGGAGCTGAGTCTGTGTTGTGGCGCCCCTCTGGATCCAGGTTCTCCAGAACCCAGCACCCTCCATCGTCTCCATCGGACCTCTCAGCTCTGGGGCAGGTTCAGTCTCCATGTTGTACCAGTCACATGTGGGAAAGAGAAGTTTCCAGTTACTCTTTGCCTCTCCTCTTCCTTCTCTCCCCCCTTTCCCCTCTTATCTTCCTTCTTTTTAATCACCAACAGCACCTACTCTTGCTGTTGAGCAGGTGGTCATAAGTATGCACCCTTATAACACTGACTTGATCACTTTTTCTTTTTCTTAATCCCCAGAAACTAATAGTTTTAATTACTTTCAATCACCGGTACCTCACACGTGAAACTC
Organism: Mesoplodon densirostris; assembly: GCF_025265405.1. Lineage (NCBI taxonomy): Eukaryota > Metazoa > Chordata > Mammalia > Artiodactyla > Ziphiidae > Mesoplodon > Mesoplodon densirostris. Next base: position 13,192,402 of record NC_082661.1, on the reverse strand, counting down.
AACAAGTGTTCTGTGAACTAATAAAAACATAAAATCCCAGCACAACATTTAATAAGGCATTAGCAGTGGGGCCATTCAGTGCAGAGGCAAAGAGTTCTCTCATGCCTCAAGATATCTGAAGATGTTACTGTAATACTATTTAGTAAAGTAAATGTTGACCCTTACTTCTCATACAAAAAAAGCTAACATTATATTCAGCAATTTTTATATTTTCTAATACGATCTGAAAGATAGAAAATGAGTGATTATTCCCATCATTAAAAAGAAAAAGTTAAAATGATCAGTTTTTACAATTGAAGGACCAAGATACAGTTGTCTGAAAAATGTCTACACATTAAATGGTCTGTTTTTCAGCGACAATCAGATAACTAGAGTATTACTGCACTTATTTTAACTAATAAAATGCAAATGTGTCATTTCCATGGAGTCATTACAGGTTCTTGTTGTTAGTGCCTTTCAGAAAATTAAAAAATTTATGAAACTAGGTAATACATAATTAATATTTTAATACATTTTCCCATTCCACTAAGCTTCTCCTTTGTCAAGTATGAAACTGACTTAGCCCGTTCCAAAAAAAGATGGCAGTGTATCTTTTCACTCTTGGTGTTGGAAAAATGTTTCTAGGGGCCTTGAGAACAGATATAATTATATTTATTTATTCAAAACAAGTAAAGTTGAGACAGCCAGGCTGTACAAATAATTGCCACCAAGGGTTAGAGAAGATTGCTTAGTGATATCCACTGTTTGTAAATCTAAGGATAGAAAATAAATGAAAGTTTTTAACTATTTTTGGCAGAAGGACTTTGGAAAGCACTGACCACAAAGCATTGCCATGAGAGTTAAATTTATTTTATTTTTATTTCTTCAACAAACGCTTACATAGTGCTTACCACGTGTCAGTCATTAAGACTACATATTAAATATTAACTAATTTAACCCTCCTAACAACACTTTGATGTTCTATTATCCTCATTTTATAAATGACGAAACACAGGCACAGAAAAGGTTTTACCCTCACTGCCCCATACACGTGAGATAAACACAATGTGTGACTCATGTCTGGAATTTTAAAATGCACATTTCCCTCTAGGTACCACTGACTATCCAAATTGAAAAGTGGATGAGGGACTTCCCTGGTGGTCTGGTGGGTAAGACTCCTCACTCCCACTGCAGGAGGCCCGGGTTCAATCCTGCATGCATGCTGCAACTAAGAAGTCCACATGCCGCAACTGAAAAAAGATCCTTCAATCCACAACTAAAGATCCTGCGTGCCACAACTAAGACCCAGAACAGCCTAAATAAATAAATATTTTTTAAAAAAAGAAAAGTGGATGAATGCAACTTTTGTGGGTGGAGGGGGAATATAGGATATTTCTGATTTACAATGACTTTAGAACCCAGATAGAATCACACAGTTCAGCCTTTCTGCTATTTCTTATTCAAAGGAAATTGAGACATTTCAAAAGATTAGTTGAGTAAACAGATCACTAATTTTATGATATCCTTATTGGGTAAAAGACATAGGTTCTCAAATCTCAGTGACTCTCCAAATATACTTAATTGGTGAAATCTAGACAAAAATATTTACTATTGAAAATCTTTGACCCTGTTGCATTGTTTTTGTCAATCTATTGAAGGTATTTTAAGAATAACAGCTGCTATAAATGGACATGTTTGCCCAAATAGGGTCCTATAGTAGGTGGCTCAGTGATAATTAACCATCTGCCTCCAAAAGTGCTGAGCATGCAGAATTTCTGCTCACAGCCCCGACTGCAGAAAAATGTAGTCACTAGCACTTGAAATTAATTTACCAACCAATATATGAGTATATTTAAGTATACAAATATACTGTGTACCTGCTAGATGGAAGCATTTTTAGCCCAGGGCACAGAAGAAAGGTACAAAGACACAAGGACCTTCAAGAGGCTTGCAGTCCGAGACAGAAGCAAAGACAAAAACATATTCAAAGATAACTAATGGAATGAGCAGGGAGGTATAATAGCAGGGGCAGAAAATAGACAGTGATGGAGTGGAGAGCAGGGGCAAGACCACAGTGGACAGGGCAGGACTGGGCAGGACTGAGCAGGAGAACCGGGACCGTGGCTCACTCCCAGGACTTCTGCAGGATCCCACAGGAGGGGTAAGATTCAACTCAGCACGGAAGACAGAGGGCAGATAGGGCTGTTCTGTTCATTATCACTCCAGTGCACATTGCATGAGCCCCTTGGTGTGATTTATGTTTCTTCTATTTAAGCAGAATAATCCAGATGTAATTTTTCTGCCTATAATGCTCTGCTCTTTTGCTGTGTTTTGTGGCTTCGTTTCTCTTTGTGTGCTCCATCCATCTCCTAAGTAGCTGTGTTTACTTTGCACTCTCACTCCCTTTATGTCTCATGAATAACAAAATTATAGAGACAGATCGAACATGTCTGAAACGCTTCACGTCGTGGTGAACCTGTCCAGTGGACTGTCTCATGGGCATTATCCCTTTATCTTTTCTCCTTTCTCCTTTTTCTCCCCATGCCTCAAAACATGAATGGTTAATGGGTAGTTGCAAAGGAGATTTTCCTCTCCAAACAAATGCCACAAGAAAGAGCTCAAAAGAAAGTGTTAATATACATTTCATTGTACACTCTAGGTCTTAGGGTGTTTAACGAAAGATCTGGGTTTTCTTTAGTATTCTGAGTGATAATGGGCATATCAGAAATACAGCAGCTGGTGGGGGTAAACTGTCCCAATCTGGGTTAGGGGAGTGCACTGTGTGGTTGGGGGCTTGTCAACATGACACAATGGGGAGTGAGAGGAAGCTGAGGCCAGTACGTAAGTGAAGGGACCCACCTGTAGGGCTGTTTCTCAGAGGCCCAGAAGTGCAATATATGGATATATGGTGTCAGAGGGACCTACTCGCAATCAGGGGGTCCATCAAGCAATGGACATGACCATAAGAGGCTCCAGGTAGTGGGCTTTCTCATAGGCAGGTCACACCAACATGGTTCAGGAAGATCAGTCCGTATGATGCTCCATGACTGTGGGTGTGGCAGATAAGACTCAGGCACCTGGGGGAAAGATGCTGGTAAGAGAAAGGTATGGCATCAGTGCCTCCAGCAGTGGACCCGGGTTAAAGGCAAAGCTACAAGCCCACTGGGAATCTGCTCAGTGTGTTTGCAAGATGTTTCCACATTATTGCTCGTAGCAATGATCTGTTCATTTTCACTGCTGTGTAGTATTCCATTGCACATCTAGCACAATTTCTTGTTGTCAGTGGACATTTGGGTTGTTTCCAGCTTTTGGCTCCTATGAATCAAGTTTCTGTGAACATTCTTGTGGACACAGGCACTCACTTCTGTCATCATGTACCCAGGTGTGGGCTGAGTCACAGTGTAGATGTCCTTTAGCTTTAGTTCCTTGAATACTTTTTTTTTAAGACAACATTTTAGAGTGGTTTTAGGTTTACAATAAAACTGAAAGTAAGGTGCAGAGATTTCTCATACACCCCTTCCTGCACACATGCCTAGCACCCCCCCACCCCCATTATCAATACCACTCAACAGAATGGTACGTTTTTTACCAAGGATGAACCAATGTTGATACATCATAATCACCCAAAGTCCATAAAGTTTACTTTAGGGTTCACTCTTGGTATTGTACACTCCATAGGTTTAGTCAAATGTACGATGACACGGATACATTATTATATCATACAGAGTATTTTTACTGCCCTAAAAATCCTCTCTGATCTGCCTATTTATCCCTCCCTCATCCCATTCCTGAAAACCACTGATCTTTTTATTGTCCGTAGTTTGGCCTTGTCCAGAATGTCATACAATTGGAATCATACAGTATGTAGTCTCCTCAGATGGGCTACTTTCACTTAGTGATATGCATTTAAGTTTTTCCCATGTCTTTTCATGGCTTGATAACGCATATCTTTTCAGTATTGAATAATATTCCAATGTCTGGATGTCCTTGAGAACTTTTAAGAATAATTTCCCTGCCAAACAGTTTAGAAAAGAGATGAGAAACTAATAATGCTAAGCCAAAAAGAAAGTTTTGAAGCCATCACAACCTTAGATACTGGCTTAGAGACCAGTCACCTGTCATCGCTACTTCATCATGTTGTGCGGGACAGTAAGCATTTCATGAAGGTGATTCCTGTGCTCCGAGCAACTCCAATTACAAAGGGAAAAATGGGGGGAGTGGAAGGAGGGGGCGGGCTAAACAAACAAAATGCAGCAACATTGCATGGTGTTTAGACTTTGCATTTCTGCTGTATGACTAGCCCCTGGTCATTGCATTTCTGCTGTAGGACTAGCCCCTGGTCACAGTCAAGCCTTTTCACATTTCCAAGCCTGTTAGGAAAATTAAAATGAGGAATTGACTCCAGACCATTCTACATAATGCTGCTCTTAAGAGAAGAAAATATAATGTCGTGAAGATAATAAAATACAGCAACCTTCCTAAAATAGCCCATGGTTCTCGCCATGGCAGGAGATGGAGAAGGACCAGGATAAAACTCAAATATGTCATTTCCATGGCTTGTGCCTGCTCTAAGAAATACAGGAGAGAAAATGAAAACTTTCCTTTATCAAGAACTTTTGAATTATCTGTGGATTTCTGTCCTCTGGCCCTGTTAATGACAGATAAACTGGAGATAGTGATGCTATATGAATATGAAAAATGACCCAACATCTTGGGCTGACACCAAACATTAAAAAGCTTCATTAAAACCCTTGGAAGGAAGTGTTTGAGGATGGGAAGAGCAGGGAATACTGAGAAAATTCAGTTCTAAACCCCAGTCCTGTCTAGTTTACCCCCAGACGTCCCAACGTGGGTGTCCTGCCCCAGTCAACCCTTCCCTGGATACCAGTCTCGCCACAGGGAACACACTTGTGTGATGCCTTGAGGCCCCATCAGGCATTCAGGCTGGGGACAGGGCCTTTAGTGAACCTGAAGGAAAGATCTTCAAAGGGGCCTTTCAAATTATCTCGGACGTCCAACTGCTCCTGTGTCTAATTTCCTGTAAATGAATTACGGCTACAAGAATTAACCTTTCCTCGGGGAGGAAAACAAATTACAAGAGACTTCATATAGGATTCTTGCTAAGGTGAAAAGAGAAGGGAAGACAAAGAGAAGAAGGAGGAAAGAAATGATGTTGGTGGGACGGGTGTTACCTGAGACAGGCTTCCATGTGACTCGCCAATAGGTGCCTCTCCTCTCAATGGACATGGCCCCGGGCCAGGGCCCACATTTGGACAAGTGGAGTGGGGTCTGGATTTTAGCCACACACCCCTCCTTTACTGCACGTCTTGTAAAGTGCACAACCTATACAGCAGCCCTGAATGTTTGCCTTCCTTCCCTCCTTTCTCATTTTGTAAAACCAAGTTTTTTAAAAATTACCTGAAAAAAACAAAACAAAACAAAATAAGAAAATGAGACAGCATTTGTTTTGATCAACTCTTCAGGGGGATGGAGTAAAGAGAAAAGAAATAACCATTCAAAGGGCATCCTTCCTGGCGCCAGCCATGAAAGATTAAACAGGCTTCTCCAGATAGGGCAGTTGGTTGATTCTTTATTAATTCATGACTTAGAGTGGATCAGGGATGTGATTTAGCCAGGGAAACACAGGGCAAAGGGAGGGTCTGGGTCTGGACGAAGCTAATAGAGAAAACTCAGCTCACCCTGCAAATGCCACACACAGTTTTGTTCTTCAAAGGAAGTGAATGTCAGAAAACTCCAGCAGGGCCATGCAGCCATGCCTCCATTTTTTTTCAATCAAACAGATTCGGATCACGTGATGACACTGCAGTTGTCTTTCAGAAAAGGTTTATGCCATTTGGACATCATCCAGTAATTCCAGGTGGCCTGAACAAATTGACCCACTTAAAGGCATTATTGTGGATGCATTTTATATGGGTTGTCCCGTGCCATAAAACTTCATCTATAGAAAAATGTGGGATGGGGGACAAAAAGTTAAAAGGAGGCTCCAACTATTTCCCTGGAAAACGAGAAGCATGGCTATAAAGTAATAAGGCAGATTTTTGCACACAGAGTCTTAAATCATATTGTTAGTGGCATCTTACAGTATCATTTCCTTGAAAAGAAGCTGGTGGACATTGCTTGTGGGAAACCTAAAAGGAACATATTCTTCGTAACCAGATTGTTTCCAAGATGGCTCATTGCCACCTTTCTTGGCAGGGGCCCTCGGTTCTTCACCATGAGGACCCCACCCTCACCATGAGAACCCCACCCCAGGACTGCTTGAGTGTCTTCATGACACGCGAGTGATCCAAGGGGGAGGACGGGGAAGCCAAAGTGTCTTCAATGACCTAGTTTCAGAAGTCACACTCTATCATTTCAGCAATACCTACTGGTTACATAAGTCGTCCCTAGTGGTGTGGGAGTCACCACACAGGATGTGAATACCTGGAGGCAGCACCCCTGGAGGCCACCTTGGGGGACGCTGGCCGCCACACCCTCCTCTCGCCAGATCCAATGAATGTCTGTGCATCCTTCTCTCACCTCGCATGATCCTGCACTGTCCTGGGTCTCCTTCTTTCTCTAGACTCTTCCCTCTCCTGCTTCCAAGGCTCCTCCTCTTCAGTCCATGGCTTCCTAATGATATTTGCCAAGGTGGGGCTTTCCCGTGAAGGTATCCATACATGCCCATGTGCAGGGATGACTCCCTCATCTCTATATTTATCCTAGATTTCTCTCAGAAGCTCCAGGCCTATGTTAACATCTCCTTGCTGGACTAGAAGGGCCGGTGGGATGCATCTCACCCAGCCAGGTGGGGAGAAGGGCCAAGCTCATAACCTTTGTCATCTCCAGGTGACACTAGCTTTGGCTGTAAGAAAAAGGATAGTGAACAAAGATCATAGCTGTGCCCTATGTCTTGGGTGCCATAGACCTCATTTTCCTGGTAACAGTCCAAATTTATGCCCCTGTCCCAGTGTAATTATTAATATAACTCCATTCTCTCTAAACTGCCCTATTTCAGATGATAAAGTATATGGTGACTCTATAGTCCTTTTACAAGTCTGGACTGTTGATCACTGTTTTATACCAGGTAAATATTAAAAAGCTATCTACAGACTGATCTAGACTGAAGGAGGGTGTCAACTGGGCCCATGAAACTGACCGTTAAAACAATTAGATGATGTACCATGGAATGTTATTCTCCAAATATTTCCGTGGTATTTAACATTCTCTGGCATTTCAATGACCTTTTATAAGGCATAATACAAGTTGAAGGACCCATTTATTCCATGATCATATTGTTTCCAAGAGAAAATGAGAGACGCAAAGCAGGTGTCCTGGGCTGAGTTGCATATTGCATTTCAGAACCTATTGGCCGGATGCTAATTTCCGCCATTTGCATGGGGGCTCCGTCGCCCTATCATTCCTATCACAGTATCCATGTCAGCTCAATTCTCAGAGCAGCTATAACTGAAACATCAAGCCTCCACCGATTACAGTGGTGTAATGAAGTGCAGTGGGCCAGTAATTATTCTACATTACCCTGATCGAGTAACATACAGCCTGTAGTTATCACGTGAGATCCCAGTGCTTGGTCAGAAAGGAAAAAAATGGCCATGAACGTTATTTAATGGGTGTCATCAAAAATGAGTTTGCAAGGCTAGAAATGTAAGAGGACCCAGTCCACAGATGTTATCTTGGACTCCTAAATGCCTCACAGTTGGGGCATAGAGGCCTCCTCTCATAAACTCGCTTTGAGTGACTCAGTGAAAAGTTATATTCAGAAGCCACCTGTAAATCGAGAATGATATTTTGGTAGAGAAAGAAGTCTGGGAAAAGGATGGAAAAGGGGGAGGAAAACCTATTAATGACATTTCAAGCAACTCTACATTCAAAGCATTCTGGTTCACTTGCTTTAGGAAAGAACATTAGTGCCCTCATGGGTACCCCCAAAACTGAGGATGCTGGTGGGATGGGCGCTTAAAATCCCCCTGAATGTGGCTTCCATATAGAGCAAAGCCTGGGTTAAAATTTGCTTGGAAAGGGGTGTGATTAGCTGCAAAGATGAAAGCAAGCTCTAGTAGTTTACTAAGCCCTCACTCAGGAGTGCTGGAGGGTTGACTGTTTAACAGCTGGCAGCTCATTATTTAAAGACAGTGCACAGGGCTTCCCTGGGGGCGCAGTGGTTGAGAGTCCGCCTGCCAATGCAGGGGACGGGGGTTCGTGCCCTGGCCCAGGAAGATCTCACATGCCGCAGAGCGGCTGGGCCCGGGAGCCATGGCCGCTGAGCCTGCACGTCCAGAGCCTGTGCTCTGCAACACGAGAGGCCACAACGGTGAGAGGCCTGCGTACCGGGAAAAAAAAAAAAAAAAAAAAAAAAGACAGTGCACAGTTCAGTTTCCCCTAAAGCATGGGATTGGTTCTAGAGAGTGCTACAGCTTGGGTTTGCAAACTGTTGAAAAATGTGGACACATAAATTTGGTACTGCAAAGAAAGATAGGGGTACCCTACCTCAAGTGCTTCTGCCACGGACACAGCCCCCGAGCAACACACTCAAATGCCACACGTGCACATGTGGGTGCACGCACACACACACACACACCTCATACCCTCATGAGAGCAGAAGAATCAGAACTCAGGTGTTACATCATACAGAGTCAGCTTTGGGATGCATGGAGTGCATCGTCCTGTGGCTAACAGCTGCCTCTCGCCCCCTGACCGCCCCCTCCTCCCCTTCTTGCCACTCCCCCGACCCTTGTCCCTGGTCCTTGCCATCTTCCTTCTCCACTTCTCCCCACTGCCCCAAAGGGTCATGCTTGTGTAGGAAAGAGGTAGAATAGACAACAGCTGACAGCATGGGCTCTGGACAGGTCTATTCTAAGACTTTTACAGGTTTTAGATCCCACACCATATCCAATATTTTTCATTGTACCTACACCCTATACTCCCTACAAAAATTGGGCGAATAATTTTTCTAATGTTACTGGTGAAATTATTTGGCTAAAAGCAACTCATTTGAGGTATAATTGGCAATCATTTTGCAACAATCACCACAGGCAATCAGGAATTCTTGCAAAATGAGAAACTTTAATGGTTGTGAATCCTAAACTTTACAATAATGTTAATATAATTTTATATTCTATGGACATGTCACCCTACATTTATCAAGTGTGTGTTTGAAGTTGGACTGAATGCACCGTTTTGTTTTATTAGGTTTCAAATATTCTACAAGTCATTGAAGAGCTTACAGGCTCACGTGCTTTGCCCATCGTACTTCAGATTGATTTAAACAGCCCTAGTTCAACAGCCAGTCAGCCTGCTTTCAAATCCTTGCATCTGGTTGAGCAAGTTATTTGACCTCTTGGAGCCGCAGTTTCCTCATCTGTGAATTAAGGATAACAGCTGGGACCACCCTGTTAAAAGCATGGAAAGTATTTAGCAGAGTTAGGTCAAATAACATTAGCTATTAGTCATTTATTTCTAAACTTTTTTTCATAATAAGCTTTATAATAACAATAAAGGATATTTAAAGAAAAAAACACTTTTATAATCAAACATTTTCCATGCTCCATTCCATGCATATATAATTTTACAAAGTCGTAATTTTTCATATATAAATTTTTGTATTCTGGGTTTTTTCTTACAGCTTTGGATCAAAAATACTTTTCTACATTGTTTTAGTTTTCATATAATCCTTCTTAAAAGTTGTATAACACTCCATGATGTTAATTTGCCATAATTTGTTTAACTGTTCCCATATTGCTAATCATTTGGATTATTTTCATAGACATAATTTATGACTATGTCATTTATATATTTTAATCCTTTTATATTCCTAGCTCTCTTTGCTTTTGGAACGAGGCATTCCGTGAGGTTACTTTCTACTCTGTGAAGTAACATTTCCTTTAATTTGTCTAAAATGTAACTGGATCCAGTTTCAAAGGGTCCCTTTCCCTCTAGCTCTCCTCTTCTCTCTGGACCTCAGATAAAGGCTGTGAGCAAAAGAAGGAGAATAAAGAAAACCTCTTTGCCTCTAGCAGTCTTTGGGAGTAGAATTTCCTATGCCTTTTACATGTGCAGGGCATGACCTGACCACAGACCCACGTTGCTGGCTGCAGCCCCATGTGACTTTCTGTACAAGGGACTCAGTCATTGCCTGACCCAATCATGCCCAACATGTAACCTCACCCCTGGACAAGGCTGATCCACACAGAGAGGTGGCCCACCCAACCTGAGGCTGGGATGTAGAAGGTAGCCAGGTGCAAAGGAATCAGCCAGGTTGATTATTTCTTTGTTTCTAAAACTTGAACAGGAACACCAAGAAAATGAGCCCAAAGCAGTAAGAGTTTAGGCTGGAAGTGGTATGGAGGACCAGCTCCAGGGTGGCCCCAGGATGCTCCCTCCTGGCGTCTATGCCTTTATGTCGCCCCCTCCCCTTCTGCGTGGGCAGGATCTGTGACTTGCTTCTAATCAATAGAATATAGCAAAGGTGACAGGATGTGTGTGGTTATGTGTATCTGGGTACGTGATTACATTGCATGAGACTGTATTACCCATCTGGAGAGGAGACTTCTCTCTTACCGTCTCTGAAGAAGCAGGCAGCCCTTCGGGAAGGCCCGGATGGCAAGGAGCTGAGGACAACCTCTAGCCAACAGCCAGCAAGAAACTGAATTTCTCAGTCCAACAGCCTGCAAGGAGCTAAATTCTTCCAACAAGCATATGAGTTTGGAAGCCGGCCCTTCCCCAGTCAAGCTTCAGATGAGGCTGCAGCTTTGTGAGGCCCTAAAGCAGGACACGGCTAAACCTGACCTGCAGACTCCCATGCCATGAAAATCATTGAGGTGATCAATATGTGTTATTTGAAGCCACTAAGTTTTTGGTGATATTGTTATGCAACAATAGAAAATTAATACTGTTGATATAGAGAGCAGATGGTCCACGTAAGTCAGAATCATCAAGGTGCAGAAACTAGGAGAGAGCAGGAACTTGAGTTGGAAAAAAGAATCACAGAGGGTAAAGACACCAGTTGGCAGACAGAAAAGAAAGAAACTTGTGAGAAGCTGAGTTCCATTAAGGGGGAAGTACTCAAGCCAGCATCTTAGAGATTCCTCAGGTTCCCACCTTGCAGAGCTGTGCTGTCCAATACAGTAACCACTAGCCACAGTGGTGATTAAATTTAAAGTTAATTAAAATTAAAGTTAAAAACTCAATTCTTGGGCTTCCCTGGTGGCGCAGTGGTTGAGAGTCCGCCTGCCGATGCAGGGGACACGGGTTCGTGCCCCGGTCCGGGAGGATCCCACATGCCGCGGAGCGGCTGGGCCCGTGAGCCATGGCCGCTGAGCCTGTGCGTCCGGAGCCTGTTCTCCGCAACGGGAGAGGCCACAACAGTGAGAGGCCCGCGTACCGCAAAAAAAAAAAAAAAACACCTCAATTCTTCAGATATACTAGCCACATTCTAAGTGCTCAGTAACTATGGTATGGCTACCAAATTAGTGTAGAAAAGAATATTCTCCATCATTCCAGAAAGTTCTATTCGCTAGTATTGCTTTAGGGGTTCCTGGGGCTGTGTCAGTCAGTTCTGGTTTCTCACAGGCTCTGCCCTGCCAGCATTATTGCCTTCCCATGCCTAACTCTCCATCTTTTTCTGGTTGGCTGATCATATGGACTTGCAGATAATATGCAATATTTTGATATCTATTCTTCTACCCAAATGACCTATCATACAACACTTCAATGAGAGCAATCACCATTCTATCACATCCAACACACCAGCACTCGTGAGCCTTCCTTTCTTGTCACCCAAGCCACTTCTTCCCACTTGCCCTCTATCCCTTGGAGTAAGTCAGGAGACATTCTAGATGTCAGCCAACTTTTTTCCTTTCTAACCTCTTGGGAATGAACTTGGGGTGAAACTGTTGCACTGTCTGACAGGCATTTCTTCCCTCACGTGGGTCCCATAGCTCTGGCTGAGTTACTGGGCTTGCTTTCCCTGTTGACCTTTGCCCTACCAAGCATGGTTAGCTCATTAACCATTTTGCTATTACTGTACCTTTAAATCAGTCACCAGAAAACTTATTCCCTTGCCACTGTAGGTGTCTGGTGTAAAACTTTATCTCTCCCTCAGCTCAGGTAACAGGATATTAAAATATTTGTATCAAGCATGCTGAAAAGTTCACCTGTCAAAAATAGTAATTTTGTGTCAAGTTCAAAATGAAATAGACAGTCCCAGAAGGACAATTTTGAAGAATCTGCTTTTGTCAGACCTGGGGAGTGGGGAGAGGAATAGCAATGAATAAGAGCAATGGAGTGAAAGGGGGGAGGGGAAGTGAACAGGGAAAGGTCTGCATTTGATGGGGCTGGATTTTCACATCGAGCTCGTATGTAATTCACACGTAGTAACTCATAGAAAGCAAAATAGCAGGTGATGGATCAAGTGGTACATAAGCCAAGGGGATTTACTGTCTAATTGTCCACCACTAAAGGTTCCATTTCCAACTTAGCTCCAGTCAGAAAGAGAAATAAGATGTAAAAAATGAGAAATAAGGGGTGATGAAGGGGAGAGAGAAGCAGAGAAGACTGAATAAGGAGCGATGGGAAATTAAACTTAGATTCAGCCCAGGGTTGCATGTGGGTTCACTTGTTTGTGTTATCTCCAGATGGTGAGGGGTGAGGTCCTGTGGGCAGGGACTGAGTCTTGTGTACTCTGTATCCCAGTGCCAGGCATGTGCCAGGAGTTGATAAACGCTTTGTGTCAACAGATGTATACTAAGATATTAAAGAACAGCATTGACACAAGCCCCAGATTTCCCCTTTTGTTCCTCTTATGGAAAATTTCTGGATTGTACCTCCCATCTGGAACGTGACTCCCCACTTTGCTGGCAACACACCCTAGAAATTACAAAGCAGGGGCTTTGGAGCCAGTCTTCAGTTTCAGCCCGGCTGTGCAATTTACCAGCTATGGCCTTTGACCAGTTCCTACATTGTTCTCATCCTAATTTCCTCACCAGTAAAACACAGATACAGTAAACTCCTACCTCACAGGATTTGTGAAAATTAAATGAAATAATTTAAGATACACTGAGTCAATAAATATTAGCTGTTGCAATTGTTGAGGTCGTCGTTATTAAGATGATTGTCATCATAATTATTCCTATTATTCAAAATCCAACATAAGTGGTACCTTCGCCAGTAAATCATACATGTCCTTCTTGGACTGTACTTAGCGTTCCCTCTTCTGACCATAGTATTTTTGTCTGAATCAAAGCTTTTCTGCCTGTGCTTACCTTCATGATACCACAGTTTGAAATTTTATATACATGTATAATATTATATATATATATTTTTTAAAGAAGATATTGGGGGTAGGAGTTTATGAATTTTATTTTTATTTATTTTTGCTATGTTGGGTCTTCGTTTCTGTGCCAGGGCTTTCTCTAGTTGTGGCAAGCGGGAGCCACTACTCATTGCGATGCGCGGGCCTCTCACTATCGCGGCCTCTCTTATTGCGGAACATAGGCTCCAGACGTGCAGGCTCAGTAGTTGTGGCTCACGGGCCTAGCTGCTCTGCAGCATGCGGGATCCTCCCAGACCAGGGCTCGAACCCATGTCCCCTGCATTAGCAGGCAGATTCTCAACCACTGCGCCACCAGGGAAGCCCTAATATTATATTTTTTATTGGTTTGTTGTCTGTCTTCTCCCTATCCAATAGAATAGAAGAGTCCTCTCTGTCTTGTCCAGCTGGATCCAGAGTTCAAAAGAAGCCATCAGGTGTCTTGCACTCTTTATCTCTCAGCTCTACTTGCTTTTCCTTTGCTCCATCCTCAGATACTTTTTCTCCCCATGGAGGCAATGTGGCCCCTGGAAGTTCCAGAGAAAGACGTAAACGTTTTTGCTGAGACCTTTGGTGAAAAGTCCTATGGCAGATTCTGATTGGCCCACTTGAAGTCACATGCTTATGTCTGAACCAATCACAGGTGGCATAGGTATATGGAGTATTCTAATTGGCCAGTCAGGGACAGACACCCTCCCCTCCTTTGTGGCAGGAAGGTGGAGTCAGCCTTGACCAAATCGAGTAGATAGAACAGGACTATTATGGAATGGGAGAGGGGCAGTTTCCCAAAAGGTGCTGATGAGACACAAAGCAGTAACAAGCACCACTCCACTCCACTGAACAGGATGCCTAGTAGGCAGCAATAACATAGGTGGTCAACAAATATTTTAGAATGAATACGTGATTTGTGTGTCCATTTCTTGCCTCCCTGATGCCTGAAGTGTCAAGGACACGAAAATGGAGGCAAGGTCCATCCCAGGATTCAAGGCTTGCCCCAGCACCTAATAGCAGGGTGATTTTGAAGAAGTCACTTTTCTCCTCTGAACATCCATTTTCCCCTATAAAACAACACAGAAAATACTTCCTATTTCTATAGCTCTCAGGATTGTTATGAGGATTAAATCAGATAACATATATAAAAGGCTTCTTAAAGTACAACAGTACACAAATGAGTGCTGCTAATTACAATAATATTGGAAGCCAGCTATGTCTAGGAAGCCTCTCCAAGGCTTGGCACATCACTACACACATAGAATGTGATGGCAATAGGACCCTCCACACCCCTTCCTTCTAATATCTGGGTAGTATTAATATGAATGCTTTGGCTAAAGAAAGAGAATAAATAAGGTGTGAGGGCAGGCATGGGGTGTGTATGTGTGTGTGTTTTAAACCAAGATTTAACTAAACCTCAGGAGTTTTCAATCTGTTTTCCTAATAAAGTTTACTCAGAAACATTGGATCAGCAGTGACTGTCAAGAGACCCCAGGGTTCTTTGTGTAAATTGAAAAGACTCCTGTGCTTGCTCCTGTTTTTATTATGGGAATCACACTAAATGTGATAATTTTTGTGAAGCGTGTTTGCTGTCAGCTTCTAATTGTGCTTGTTCATAAGCAGCAGAATGGGAACGAATCGTCTCAATCCATCTGTGATTACCATCGCCAAACACAGAAATCTTCCCATCAGACCTGAAACAGAAAAACTTCATCTTTAATAATTTCAAATCGAGCAAATGCTGGGTTCACAGACTCTCAGAGGGAAAGTGGCATCTGAACGTTCTCTCCTCTCACAGTTCAAAGTTGTGTGTGGGGCTTCCCTGGTGGCGCAGTGGTTGAGAGTCCGCCTGCCGATGCAGGGGACACGGGTTCGTGCCCCGGTCCGGGAAGATCCCACATGCCGTGGAACGGCTGGGCCCGTGAGCCATGGCCGCTGAGCCTGTGCGTCTGGAGCCTGTGCTCTGCAGCGGGAGAGGCCACAACAGTGAGAGGCCCACGCACCTCAAAAAAAAAAACAAAAACAAAAACAAACAAAACCAAAAAAGTCGTGTGTGATCTGAGGTCTGATTTGGAGCTGCCTTCTTTGCAGCCCAATTCCGGAATGCTTTCCCCACACTAGGTATTCAATGTATACTGTGACCAGACTTGCTGACCTCTGCTTAACAGCTATTATTTTGAACTCAGAATTAAGCTGATTGTTCGTACCACACACATACTTGGTTATGTTCCTATTTGTTTTATACAATTTTTCTCACAGCAAAAGTAATATCATCCTCCCAGCAAAATTCTAAGCTCTCTGAGGACTTCCTCTAAGTTTAGAACTAAGAAAAAAACAAAACAAAACAAAAACTCTTCAGAGCCATTTGGTTCAAGCTTGGTTTAAGAGATGAGTAAACTGAAGCATGAATAAATTAAGTCCACCTATCACAATCTAAGGCACAGTACTAGGCACATAGTGGATGCTTAATAAATCCTTGCTAGAGTGAACTGAGTTGAATTTTAGCCTGTCATTACTTTTTAACATAGTCAGTAGTTTTGCAATGAAAAGAATGCAGGGATCAAACTTGGCATTTATCACTGACATCATAGCAATGAGATGAAATGGATGGCGGCAGCACGGATGTGCACGAAATCCACAAGGCCGGCAGGTGGTGGCTCACCATCTAATCTAGACCTGGCTCTCTCAAAATTCCAGCGGGGCCTGGATTTAACCAGGAGCTGTGCAGAGGCTGCAGAGTAAGGGGAGGCTTCTGAACCCAGACCTCTCCTTCTAGAAAATTCCCTGAATGGCTCTTCCATAGGGAGCCTTCCAACACCTTACACCCAACTTCATATTTATCCATGCCTTTGCTTTGCTGTTTCCTCGGTCAGAAATGCTCTTATTCTCTTTTCCTTTTGCTCCCACCCCGTTCTCCCACCTCATCACGTCTGCACGTCCAGACCTGGAGCGCAGCCCTCCTCTCCCCGGATGTTTGGTCACAGTCACAGCTTCCGCTTCTGAAAGCCTACTGAGTGCCAGCCCTCGGGCCAGGCCCTTTGCACTAATTATCATATAGAATTATCTATAAAACCCCATAAGTGCATATGATTTACCCCTTTGACAGATGAGAAAACCGAGACAGAGATAAGGTAATGGCCATAGGTCATACAACTTGTAAGTTGCCAAATAAATGTCAACCCCGCTTGGTTTGACCCCAAAGCCTGTGGCCATGAACTTTGCTCAAGACCTGGTGTGGCTTGGGTAGACAACCCCAAAAGACTCGCTTAATGGAGTCTTGGCTTATCGGAGTTTGGGGATTGAGATACATAAGCAATTTCCTAGGGTATATGCTTTGAGCGGATGAGCCTATTTGGTCCTTCTGGGAGCGGCTGTGATGCCATTACCTTATGGCTAAAGCTAAATCAAAAGTCTACAGAGGGCCTCCCTGGTGGCGCAAGTGGTTGAGAGTCCGCCTGCCGATGCAGGGGATACGGGTTCGTGCCCCGGTCTGGGAGGATCCCATATGCCGCGGAGCGGCTGGGCCCGTGAGCCATGGCCGCTGAGCCTGCGCGTCCGGAGCCTGCGCGTCCGGAGCCTGTGCTCCGCAACGGGGGAGGCCACAACAGTGAGAGGCCCGCATACCGCAAAAAAAAAAAAAAAAAAAAAAAAAAGTCTACAGAAATGAGTATGTCAGCTGGGAGCACGTTGTGATGGGCATGAGTCACTGAGCTCTCACCATGTCTGTGCTCTGCAGATTTCCCCCACCGTGTCGTTATTATTTTTGGAGTGTTTAGGGCCAGTGTGTAGCAGGAGTCCCATTTTGGCAGCCTAAGCTGCGTTCTCCGTAGGATTTGGGCAAGTCTGGGCATTTGGGGAGAGCTGTGAGGCAGGCCTGCCAAGGGTCTGTTTACATGAGGGACCAGGAGCCTGTTGGGAAAGGACGTGCCCTAAGAGAGAGAGAGAGAGGGCAAGCAGCCGAGCTTGGGTTGGAGGGGAAAGAGAAATCTGAGCTCGGTCCTATGTGACTCAGAAGGCTTCCCTCCCCACCCTCTGAGACCAGGCACTCATGCTGAGTTCGAGGCAGAGGACGCTTCAGTAAAGGAGCAAAAGAAAGCAAAAGAACTCTAGTCATTCACTAAAATGTCCATGAGTGGGTGAGGGCCCAAGATGGCGCCCTCTGTTCAGCTCCCCCCAGGGTGGCTTTGCTACTTTACTGTCACAGACCATGACAGCCAGCTTGGCAAGCAAATCCTGAGTCTGATTCAGGCACAAGCAGAATGCGCCTGCCTCTGAAAATGTGCCCCGACTGAATACCAAATTACCACCACCAGCCTTTTACATGTATCTTTGTGTCAAATTTGTTTTTCACGTTAAAAATATTATATTTTTCTCAAACCATATTTTTGCAAAATTCTTGTTGGTTTTTACATGTGGAGCTTGCCCACGAACCATCCGTCCCTTTTGGAGAGTGGTCAGCTCGGGGCAATGGGCACTTGTCATTCAACAAGGAACACAGACCTGCTTAGGATTCATGGGGCCACTTAGCACCTGGCTCCTCCAAACCCCTGTTCTTCAAGTGGTGCTGCAGTTCCCACTTCCAAGGGGCCTTTCCCCTGGTCAAAGCCTCCAGCCACCTCACTCAGGGTAAATACCATTCCTATTCTTTTTGTTTTCTAAACAAATTGCTAGTAAGTTACATCACCAAGGGCAGTCGGCTCTAATGTCATTTTAAGACTTTAAAGATTTTGTAATGCTGTTTATTTTTTCAGCTTTTCTGGGACTTTTTTTTTGTTACAGAATTATAAACAATTGCTGGAATGCCCTGAGAAAATACAAAAGCACCACAGCTGTTCTGTGCCTCTGAGCCTTTGCTCATGCCGTCCCCTGTGCCTGGAATGCTAATAAAAATTGACGTTAGCTGAGCACATACAACATGCCAGGCACTGTATTAAATATGTCACAAAACCTTTATAAGGTAGATACTGTTATTAGCTTAACTTGACAGGTCAGGGAAACCAAGGCACAGAGTAATAAATGACTTGCCCAAGTTCACACAACTAGAGAGCAGTTAGAACTAAAACTCAAAGCCTGTCTGGCCTGACACCAAAACTGAGCTCTTGCCCAATCTGCTGCCTGACCGAATGTTCTTCATCCCTACCCTCTTATCCAACTATGGAACTCCTATTCAGCTTTCAGAACCCTGATCCACAATCACCCACTTTATGAAATTCTTCCTGATTCCCACAAATGGAGGTAGATTTTCCCTCTGGGCCACTTTGGCACTGTGCACACACCTTTTTCTTCTTTTTGATCATTGGAGTTATTTGCTATTGTGTCTGGCTTTCACGTGGGACTATAAATTTCTCTAGGTCAGGGAGCATGTCTTATGCCTTTTACCAGCTTGGGACATAACAGATGCTTGGTACATGTCGATCGGCCAGTTGTTTAAAGAAAGGGATCACAAAGATTGTATTGTTATTTCAGGGAACATGGGACGTTTACATTTCCTCAGTCCTTTGGGTCTTTCTACAACATGAATACTATTTTAAAAGGCTTTCTAAGTCACCTCTGAGAGCAGGTTTTTCTTGGCATTCTTCTTTGACTTACCATTTAGAAAAGGAGGCAGGCTCCTAAGTTTGGCAACCATGTTCACTGCCTGTCTGTCACTAGTCCTCTTGTTTCACCACCACCAGTTGTCCCTTTCCTTCTTGGTAATCTCGCCAGCCGCTTAAATAAAAAACCCTGAGTATGCCACAGAGACAACAGACTGTAATTGCTGTTCTTCATTCAAGCGTAACGATTCTCTCCTTACAACTAACCCATAATTGCTGTTCAGAGTTCAGTGCATTCACTCAATAATAATGAATGATGCATTCTTTCCCTCCCATATCTAATTTAAAGGGTCTTTCTAAATGGCAGCTACGACATGGTGACAAGGTAGTACATAAGCTCAGATTTCTGCCATTATTAAGTACAAATATTTTGATAAGTGCAGCTAATATGAGATATTTCCTCTTAGCTGGATATGATACACATTGAAATATGACATTGGGACCATCTGTTCTTCATCATAGATATAAATGAAGTGATAATGAGCAAAACGTGATAAGGGCTATCAGGATGATTGTCCTCCGATGGTTTAATTTGGATCTTCATTAATCCAAAAATAAAACAATTCACAAACGACAAATCAATGCACTTGTACTGATGCTGTGCAAGTATCTTTTAGGCGATGGACTATGTTCTTACCACTTAGAATGAGAAGTGAATAGTGCAAAAAGGATTGTTTTTCTAAGCTCCCACTGAGTTCTCTGTTCAAATCATTAACACACTGTGTCCTGAGAGTCTGTATCAAATCCTGGTATGGATACCTGGCCCAGTGGTGGTGAAATGGAAGCAAAAAAAGACCTCGATCCAGGCACTTCCTCACTGTGTGACCTTGGCCAAGTTACTTCACCTCTCTGAGCCTCCAACCCCTTTCCTCCCCAGGTTGCAGTGAGAACTTTCTGCCAGCCCAAGTCTGGTGCCCAACACAATGCTTGGCTCTGCATAGCACTTAGGAAATAAATCATGAGATGACATCTGGTAGGCACGTAATGAGTATTTAAATGGAATCTTACAGAAAATATCATTTATTCACCACCATTTTTCTCTCTTTCACACAGGAAGGAACAGAGCCATTGAGAAGTAAGCAAGGTGCCAGAGATCACATGACTCAGGTGTCAGAACTGAGGTCCAACCCAGGCAATCTCATCTCTGAACTTTACTATTATTATTATTATTATTTCCCAATTATTAATGGAAAAGAATACATTATTTTCTAGCCAAAGTCTACACAAAACAAAGCACGGGGTTATCGTGGTTGGTCAGGAGCCTGATTATCATGTAGACCTTTCCAGCATTACACAGATTTCACTCGGGGCACCAGCCTTCGTTGGTAAATTACTTTTCCCCAAGCCTGTTAGCCCACCGGGTGGGGGAGCCTTTATTTCCCTCCAGCTGGGCTATGCCTGCCAATCAGCTCTTGGAGGAAAGAGGTGGAAGCTTCCACAAGACCACAGAGGTTCTGCTGGACACGTGCCTCAAAGCCCAAAGAGCTGTGACAGCCCCCTCCCAGGCTCTGTCATCCACAAGCTTCTAGCCTCCGGTGACAGTCCAGCCCCTGCCCCCTGGTCTCCCACTTTCTGCTACTCTCTGTAATATCTGAACCCTGAGAGGGTCCAACAGGCCTTACTCCTGTTTGCTTAATTCTTTTCTTCCCTGTTTATCAGGATTTCTACTTGCTGAGGGCCTACTGTGTGCCAGATACCATTTCAGGCAATTGACATGCATTATGTCATTTAATTCTCTCGGCAACCCTGAATTGTCCCCTCTGTTTTATGAAGAAGAAGGTGGGACTCAGAGGGTTGAAATAACCTCCTAATTTTACATCTCATGCTCTTCTCCACCCTCTGACCTCACCAATACTTAAAGATCACTTTGGGAAGCGTTTTCTGATACCTCTTTCTTCTCCCAAAACCACAGTTGGCTTGGAGGCCCCATCTTAGGCTCACACAGAACAGGGACTGCTTATCCACTCCTGGAGCTCATATCCCCCTGTATTAGAATCATCAATACCCTAACATGGCTTTCCACTGGACTTTAAGCTCCAGTATACATGCCAAGACTAACAGGGCATCCATGAATGAACAGAGAAATGAACAAATGCATTCCCAAGGTCAGGTAGAAGTTATACACCATGGTGGTAAAGCACACACTTACAAGCACACTGCGTGGTACAGATCTGGCTCTCCATTCTACACTAGCTGGGTGTCCCTGGGCAAGAAGCTTAACCCCTCTGTGTCTTACTTTCATCATCATAAAGATAATAGCAACTGCCTCCCTGAGTTGTCCTGAACGTTAACTGAGTTAATATATGTAGACTTCCTAGAACAGTGCCTGGCATGTATCAAGAGACCTATACAGACTAGTAATTATTACTTTATCTTTATCATTATCCTCATCATCAGAGCTGTACCAGGTAGAGCTCTCCAAAACCCAGGGTTCCTGTGGCCTTAAGTCCACACACTTGCCTTGCCTAAGGAAAAATCATGCAAATTGTAAATCTAGAAAAAAAAGAAAGAAAGAAACGACTCAAAACACTGTAAAGATACAAATTCATAAAATTAAACTTAGAGGGCTTCCCTGGTGGCGCAGTGGTTGAGAATCTGCCTGCCAATGCAGGGGACACGGGTTCGAGCCCTGGTCTGGGAAGATCCCACATGCCGTGGAGCAACTGGGCCCGTGAGCCACAACTACTGAGCCTGCGCGTCTGGAGCCTGCGCTCCGCAACAAGAGAGGCCGCGATGGTGAGAGGCCTGCACACCGCGATGAAGAGTGGCCCCTGCTTGCCACAACTAGAGAAAGCCCTCACAGAGAAATGAAGACCCAACACAGCAAAAATAAATAAATAAATAAATAAATAAAAATTAAACTTAGAAAAAATTTGAACTTGCCTTTGACAGTAGTGAGTAAAAGAAAGGAAGAGCCCATCGCTGCTTCTCAGCCCGCCTGTCCATCAGGGTTCCTGGGAACACTGAGGAGTGACAAGTCCCAGGGCTGCAGAAAGGGCACAAACCTGAATGGGGCCTGTAACTCTCCCTGTAACTTTGTCCTCTCCACCACTGAGTCCTTGCTCTTGCCTGAGGCTGGGGAGTCCAGGGGGTGCTAAGGACAAAAACTGGACTAAGCTACACGGGTCACATAGCTTGCTCTGGGCAGGAGCCCTCAACCATTATTTACCATCTTGAAGGGATGCCACCAGTCAGACCAGACAAGCCAAATCCACCAGCACTGTTTTAAAACCAACCCCAAAGACATATCTCCCAAGATCCTTCAGTAATGACCTGCCCATCGCCAAGAAACTGACTCCTTCTCTCTTGCCCAAGCCAATGTCTGTTCCCTGGCCTCCTTTGCTGGGACCTCCTCTGGGCCTTTGCTCAGGCTTCACCCTTGCCCTCCAGGTCCTTTCTGCTCCTTCCCACCCTTACAGACCTTTTCCATCCTCCACGGCTCAGTTCAAGACACGCCTGAAGTTTTCACTGGTGTTTCATCCAACCTCTGGCTCCTCTGAAATCCCCACCAGTGACTCTCCTGTGGCACCTCTCAGATCTGGCCAGCACGGTCATGTAACTTTTCACGTCTGTGAGCTGCATCCCCAGATAGAGCTTGAGCCACTCCAGCACAATGCCTAATAGTTATTCCTCTAACACTGTGCTACGAGTATTACAGGCCCTTAATAAATATGTGTGGACCAAAAGATTTGATTCAGTGGGTGATGACACAACCCAGTGATGCTCGAAGAAGATTTGGGGCTACAATAAAGTTCATGTGATACTGAGTGCTTGGAAAATCATTTTTCCTGTTTCTAGTGGAAATGGCTTATGGCATGCTTTTATCACTTAAACTCTGTGTTGTTTTCTTTCCCAGAGTATTTTACCTCTGCTCACCATGTGTGAACGAATAACTCTGTAGTCTGTGGGAGAGGTGTAAGCCAAAGTCCAAAATGATGAAGTCAAGCACCAGAAGATATTTTGAGCTCTAATGAGTAAAATACATGAACTGTTTAGGGGGAAAGCATGCATAATTCACCAGTGTTCCACATGGCTATTTATCCTACGCAGAGCCCTGCTCACTTGGATGAAAAATACAGATAATACACTGGCACATGCCACAACTGACTAGATTCAAAGATGTTATCCTGTTTCCTAATGGAAAAAATACCAAGTAAATAGAGAGAGTGAGTAATAGATTACCAAGTTTTAATCGTTGCTTTTTAAAGGTTCAATTTTCTTTGGCAGAATCCTGCGTAAGGTTCTATATTCATTAAAAAGTGATCTGAAACTACTGTGAACACATTTTGAAAAGGAGAATATTGCTTTAATGATCTCTTTAAAGTTTAGTTATTCAGCTGTACCTTGACTCCCAAGTGCACTTAACTCATTATCACTCTTGTTAGGATAACACTTCTTTATAAATGCTCAAAACACATCTTGAAAAGGGTGTCTTAATGAGGGTGGAGTGTGGTAATTGTAGTTAAATCTAGCTATTTAGTAAAGCTACTTACATTTTCGTAATAAACTGAAATAATCTTGAAAAAATGAGAGTTTTTCTATAGTTGCAGATAGGGGCTTGTTTCTGACCTTGCTTCCTTGTAAAGAGTCTTTGATAGTTCAATGTATAGTCATTAGACGTTGCTAAAAATAAACAAATGCAATGCTTGTTATTCCAACTTAATGTTGTAATTATTCTTCCTACCTTGTGAATAAATGTAAAGTGAACATCAAAAGTCAGAGGGAACTCTGTTCATCACAAATACTGCAGGTTTCCTGTGAATTCAAGTCAGCAAGTTGGATTAAGAGCAACTCTTCTGATGCAATGCTGATTATTTATTTTGAAAAGGTAACCTTCCTGCTTCCTGCAATTAACTATTTTCTTGAAGAGCAACAGACATAGAAGAATCACACATCTATGGTGATTTTTTTTTCAAAGAAAATAATTAGTACCCATATCAAAAAAGCTAATTCAGATTAATTAAAGAACACCACATCAGTTAAATATAATACTTCCTCTCTCACTTAACTGTCTGTATACAAAGTGTTACTAAAAAGTGTTGGGCTTCACGATAATAAAGAATGACAGTTGAAGGGTCTGGAGCTTGGAAGAAAACTTTAAGGTCTGTAGCCATTTTAATTGCACATAGTTATGGATAAGGAAGTGGAACAATTTAATTTCTGGGTCTTCATGCTATTAGAAGACTAATAGAACAGTATCAAAATTGGTTATTTTAAGTAAAATTGCAAGAAGCTGTTTTTCATTTCACAATATAAATGGAAATTAAATGAAATGTTGAGTAACTTTTGTTCCATCTTTTCATTTCTGTGATATAATGGTAATTCAAGTTCTAGTAGAAATTACTGATGGAGATTTAGAACAAGTGAAATGTACTTTTGAAATATTTGTTTTATTTTCTGCTTTGGAAAATACAGGAAAGTATAATGAAGAAAATAAAATCCACCCTAATATGTACACAACGTCTCTAGAAGAAAACGAGAAAAGGAGAATGGTTGCATCTGGGGAGGGGAGTTGGAGGGGTAGGGGTGGGAGGAGTCTTAGTTTTTACTAAATACCCTTTATTATGTTAAGGTGTTATCTTTTAATTAAATTAAATTAAGTCTTTAGGAAATTATCCATCATCTCAGCAGAGGTTAGACTGTTAACATTGGGGTATACTTCCAACAGTTTTCTATAAATTTACATACATTTCTCTTTAACAAAATCAGGATGATTGTGTATTTTATAACTTATTATGAGCTTTTCTTGTGTTATTAAGTGCTCTTCTGAAGCTTGACTATTAATAAATTAACAGTGTTCATTTGTGGATATATCATTTATTTAACTAAATCCTCTCTCATTGAGCATTCAACCTATCTTCCATTTTCTATTGATCTAAATGGATCTGCAAGAAACATTCTTATACTTAACTCTTTCTATATCCTCCTGATTATTTTCATAAGTTAAAGCTTGTGGATGTATCTTATGAAGATAATAACAGTTGAATTACTGAATCAAAACAAATATTTTAGAGATTTTGATACATATTTCCAAAATCTCTTGAAAGAAGAGATCATCAGTTTACTCTTTCACAGCAGTATGTGAAAATGTCCTTTTTAGGGCTCATTCCCCAACACTGGGGGGAGACATTTGGGGAATACTCACACACAGACTGGGTCTACTGAAATTTTCCAATCAAAACAGTCATGAGTTCTATAAATTTTTTTTCCAAAATCTGGACATTGTAGAGAAGCTGTCATAGGTAGTTCTACAAAATACATTTCTCCCTTCGGGGCCTGGAATGAAGTGGGATGGATCTAAACTTCCCTCTCCAAAGACAAAGACTTTTCAAATGCCAAGAATTGGTTCTCTGTCTTGAAAGCTGCAAGTGCTCTTTGAACCACAGGGCTCCAGAACAGTAGGTCTAGTAAATCCATCATCCAAGGCTTCAGTCTTCAGTACCAAGAGAGAATTTAAGGTTGAGGGTCATATATCCCCTCAAGGAATTTAATTTCCAAAGATTCAGCTTGTTCACTCAAAGCCCTCACTTCCCTTAATGGGTCTGTTACCTCTTCAGACCATCCCTTTCGGAAGGTGCAACAGGGCAGCAGAGTACCTTGGGTGTAGTAGGCTTGGAATACTTAGTGGCTGTGACTCTAAGCTGCTTTTTAGCTTAGAACTAAAACGTATGTTTTTATGATAATACATAAGTAAAGCTTATTCAATATAGATGAATTTTGAAATTACAGAAAAGCACAAAGAAATAAATATTGCCTTTAATTCACCATTCAGAGATAAACTGTTAGTATTTTAGTGTGTTTTGGGTAACATAATATACAATCTTCTGTACATATATATATACACTTATTTTGTAAATATGGGATAATAGTATGCTTGCTGTGTTGTAACTTGTTTTTTCACTTAATATATCATGAACCATTTTCCAGGTCATTTTTGTAAATATGTCACAAAAATATTTTTGATGCCTTTATAGTATTCCATCACCTAGATGTACCTTTTTTTAAAAAAAAAAATCAACCCCCAATATTGTTATTTCCAAATTTATCTATTAAAGTAGGAGCTCTCTTACCAATCTGTATAACATTTAGCAAATGCCCCAGGCACATGGGCTGACACTTGAGCTAAACCCAGCATCCTTTGAATAGGCTGCATAAGGGTGAGGCAATTAACGAAACCATTCAATTAGTTGTGGAAGAGAAAAATGGGCAAAAATTAAATCTGGAATGATTTTGTACTTAACTTACTTCACAATCACTTTGAACTTCTTGCTCCAGTTTAAATAAACTAACTCTAGAAATGGTAGATTCCTTATTAATAACAACTTATTGATTTGTTGAATGTAAGAAAAACAATATGGAATCCAATCAACAAGCCCACACTCACAGAAAAGGTCTTGGTCTCATATCAAAATATAAGTGAATTCATGCACATATATATGTTTTAAGTAAAAATAAAATATTTCAAGTATAGTCCTCATATGTCATCTTTTATAATTCCCTGAATTAGCCATCTTTTTCAATTAACTGACTGATAACCACTTTTAATAACAACAGATAAGAGGATTTCCAATCAGTGGATAACTTTGTGGGAAAAAATCTTTGTAAACAGGATGGATGACTTCTTCAATTTGTTGCTGAAACAATGAAGAGCCACGTTGGCTCAAATGCTCCAAACTGAACGTAAACCATTTAAGTGATTCATGGGATATATGGGCATTTTCCTACTTCTCAGTCTATATGTGATGGTACGAATGGCTATTTTCCCCCTTATACAAAATCCCTTTCCTGGGAAGCCCTCATTTAGAAGGCATGTTCCAGTAATTAAGAAAGCTCCTTCCCAATTTTGGAGACATATCTAATGTGTTAGTGCTCAAAGACATCTTCTCTTTGTGCAGATCATGGCTAGATTGAGGGACATTTGAATATAAGCAGTACTAGGAAAATGTCACATCAGGAAGGGTGGTCTTCTTTCTTGTTAGAATCAGCCAATCATGAAAATAAAGAGTATTTCGCATCTGTCAATCTCTCTAAATAATATGGCAGCCCCAGCTCATTAAAGATGCCAAAGATGTTTTGTCATTAAAAGCTTATATAGAACTTGCTACTTTTAGATGGACTCAACATTGATTTTGAAAGTTACCAAGTGATTCTGTGATTTAAGAAACATCTGCTTTCTTATAGCTTTTCATACCATAACAAGAATGTGCTTCTCTTAGTTGTGTAATAACATTAATTATCGTTCCATCTTGAGCCTTTAGAAGGAAATCATTGTTACCAACTGTTAATACCATTAGGATAAAATTTTTCCTATTTATTATCAAGATTGATTTTTCTCTTTAGATTATTTTTTCTTGGTGGGTCACTTAATTATTTTCCATCTCCACAGTCAAACATCTGTTCTGATTCCCATTCCACTCAACATCTCCTTCCGTTCTTTCTCTTTAAGCTTCAATTAGAAGTTTGCTAATGTTGGTATCTCTACTCAGATCTTGGACCTTGCAATTAATTTTAATCAGGCTTGTTAACACTTTTTTAATATATAAGAAATAAGCAAATATGTAACTAAAAAGCCGTTTATGTCTTTTATGAAGGTAACAAATATGCAATTAAAAACTTCTCTCAGTGACTTTGCAATAAATTAACTTGTTTTGTCACTACTGTGCCTGTATAATATCATTTTCTCTGGAGTTTTGACAGTCAGATTTTTTTTCACCCATGGCAAAATTAGCAAGTAATATTAAGATCTAAGAAATGACAATTAGTTTGTGAATTAGGTGGGATATACAATGTGTTAATTATTGAGGGACCAGGCTGCATGCAATTAAAATTTAGCATCCAGATAATGACAATGTAGTAGGCTTCTGAGTATCTAATGAAGTTGAAAATGTTCATTACCAATAAATTAATTCTCAGCTGCTTAACCAGTCTTTAAAATGTCTATACAGAGGAAAAGATCATAATAATCATTATTGTTCACAAATAGAATAATAACATGAAATATTGAAAGTCTATCAGGACTATTATTTTATTGTTAAAGCCCCCTGCACAATGACAGGGAATCTTCCCAAAGACTCAGAAATATGGTAGTCCATAGAAAGCTTTGTTTCTCTAAAAACATGCTTTCAAGTCATCTGAAAGTCGAAGAATGAGAGAAAAGAAAAGGACACTGAGATGGGAAGTGATCAAGACAGCCTCCATTTGCTCTAATGGATGCTTGATTTTTCAATAGTGATTCAGAAAATATCTCCTTAACTAGACCTAAATGTACTCCTCTTTGTAATTTGGAAACTCAGTTCCATGTGAATTTGCTACTTTAGTAGGTGTACCCAGTGTTCTAGGAGCTGGAAAGTCAGTGACAAGTCATATCTCAAGGAAATCTCAGTCTTACAGGGGGTCAAACACAAAAGAAGTTGTTACATTACATTGTGTAACTGCCATGACGTAGAGACAAAAGCCTGACCTACATCCTGCAAAGTCCCTCTGGCTGCTGAATGGAGAGTAGATTGTAGGAAGCAAGAGTAGAAACAGGGAGATCAGCCAGGTTATTGCTGTGGCCCATGAGAAAGATGATGGTGGTCAGAACAGGAGCAGTAGCACTGGAGAGAAGAAAAAGGTAGAAGGATTGTAGACATATTTTAGAGGTAGAATTGCATCCAGGATTTGGCTTGAGAAACTAGAAAAATGACGCTACTGTTACTTGATTTGGGGAAGACTGGGCAATGACACAGGTTGGAGGGAAACCTCAAGAGTCTTGTTTGGGATCTGTTAAGATTGCAGTGTCTATAGGAGATGTGAAGGAGGGTATCATGAAGGTACTAGAGTTCAGAGGTGAGGTTTGGTTGGATTTCGAATTTGGGAAATCATCAGCATATAGATGGTTTTCAAGCCCTGGAAAGAATGAGCATACCTAGGGAGAAGTGTAGAGAGAAGAGAGATCCTAGGAGCAAGCCTCAAGTAACTCTGATATTCAGGAGACAAGGTGGAGAAAGAGGACTTGGCAAAGGAGACAAGAGGTACAACCGGAGATGTCTCAGGAAAAACAGGAAAGCACAGTATCATGCAAAGCAAGAGAGAAAAGGGTTTCAAGGGGAAGGAGACAAATAACCTGACACCTGTGCTAAGGGTATTCCTTGTATGCCTGTTGTAATGGCAATAGATGAGCAACATCATGGAAGCCCATAATGGAAGACTGAAGAAATAACCTGAGGCCCATCCATACAAAGGAATACTCTGCAGCTGTAGAAAAGAGGAATGATTTCCAAAATGTACTATTACAAAATTCACTAAGTGAAAACAGCCAAGGCTCTTTAGTATATTACTTATGCCAAAAAAAGGAGGTATGTATGGAATTGCTGGCATATGAAGTGAATATTTCTGAAAGATGCAAAATAAACTAGTAAAATGATTGCCTGTAGGGAAGGAAACTGGATGACTCAGGAACAGGGGTAGAAGGGATAAGATTGCTTTTAATCTTAATGATACAGCTTTTAGACTTTAAAATTTATATTTTATGCTATGCGCCTTGACTAATGAACATCAAGAAATGATATATCTTGATGTTTATTATTATGTTGTTTTTCCACTGTCTTTTCAAGAGTTATAATATTTACATTGCTTTAAAACCACATTCACCACAGACATTTGGATAATTAATTCCATGCTTAATTGGTTTCTATTCTCACTCACTGTTCTTTTTAAATTTTTCATCACACAGTTCCTTGTTCATGAGGCCTACTTTGCTAAAATCTCATTTTATCACAAAAATTACACAGATGTATATTTTCTGAGTCTTTAAATATGTGAGAATTTCTTTCTGTTGCTTTCATACAACTATAAGGAATGTTAGGGAGTCTTAGTTTGGGGTTGTACCCAAAATAGCCTGAAACAAGAATTTGGGAAGAGTAGTTTATTTGGGAGCTGTTTGCAGGAACAGCAGGAGCAGAGAGAGACAGGGAAGATGGGAAAACCAGTAATGGGCATGTGACTGAGCTGATTACCTGTGCGGGCATCTGGGGCTCAAGGCCACCGGGTGAGGAACCATGTAGAATGTGCCTCAAAATTGTTCCACAAAGGGTGGGAGGCTAGAGCATTCATCCACCAACTTCCATCTCCAATTGGTCAAGAGTTGTCCTCAGGGGACTTCCCTGGTGGTCCAGCAGTTGAGACTCCATGTTCCCAATGCAGGGGGCCCGGGTTCAATCCCTGGTCAGGGAACTAGATCCCGCATGCCGCAACCAAGAGCCTGCATGCTGCAACTAAAAGATACCTCATGCTGCAACTAAAGATCCCCCATGCCGCAACTAAAGATCCTGTGTGCCACAACTAAGACTGGGTACAGCCAAATTAATTAATTAAAAAGAGTTGCCCTCAGGAACACCAACTCTCTTTCACTTCTGACTTTTACAGCTTTGGATAAAGCTCTTAGGCAGAAAAGCTCCCAAAGTGACTTGAGGTGGGATTGACAGCATGTCTGGGAACTACCACCACAGACAGCTGAAATCACAGGTGGTCTGAGAGAACATGGTGCAGAACACAAAAAGCATGTGCTACAGCTGACCATACAATTCTTGCACTGAAGCCCTTTTGACTCACAAACCTCCATGAATTTTGTTCCACTGTCTTATGAAATCTAACATTGCAGGAAATTAGGGAGCCAAATTGACTTTTTTTTCCCAATTCTAGGTAACCAGGAATGCTTTTAAAATTCAAGAATATGGGACTTCCTTGGTGGCGCAGTGGTTAAGAATCTGCCTGCCAATGCAGGAGACACAGGTTCGATCCCTGGTCTGGGAAGATCCCACATGCCGCAGAGCAACTAAGCCCGCGTGCCACAATTACTGAACCTGCATGCCGCAACTACTGAAGCCTGCGTCCCTAGAGCCTGTGCTCCGCAATAAGAGAAGCCACCACAATGAGAAGCACGTGCACCACGACAAAGAGTAGCCCCCTGCTCGCCGCAACTAGAGAAAGCCCACACACAGCAACAAAGACCCCATGCAGCCAAAAATAAATAAATAAAATAAATAAATTTATTTTAAAAATTCAAGAATATTCAACATATGGATATTTATCTGGGTCTTGGCAGTTTTAAATTAATTTTACCTATATACCAATCACTCTTTCAATCTATGAATTTAGATCTTTCTTCAGTTCAGGAAAGTTTTCTACTATTATATCTTCGAATATTTTTCTCTTTTTCAGCAACTCCAGTTGGACACATAGCTATATAATCTCATCTCTATATCAATTATTATCCCTCTAATTGATTTCTTCTCTTTGACCTTTTTCTCTGAATTCTGGGAGAGTTTTCTTCAGCCTGATTTCTACATCTGATAAAAATTTTCGACAGTGTTAGTCCTGCTCTTAAATGATCATAGTATTATTTTAGATTCTATTTTGTCATTATTTGTTTCCACAAATTTTTTTCTTACCTATGCCAACATCTCTTTTATTTCAGTCTGTCTAATTAACTGATTAGCATCTCTTCTTTCACATAAATACTTTTCCTATTCTTATAATGATTTCATATCGAGACTTCCGGGTAAGATGGCGGAAGAGTAAGACGCGGAGATCACCTTCCTCCCCACGGATACACCAGAAACAGCTACACGTGGAACAACTCCTACAGAACACCTACTGAACGCTGGCAGAAGACCCCAGACCTCCCAAAAGGCAAGAAACTCCCCACATACCTGGGTAGGGCACAGCGGAGAGATTCCCACACAGAGGATCGGTGCCGTGCAGCACTCACCAGCCCAAGAGGCTTGTCTGCTCGCCTGCCGGGGCGGGCGGCGCTGGAAGCTGAGGCTCGGGCTTCGGTCAGAGCGCAGGGAGAGGACTGGGGCTGGTGGCGAGAACTCAGCCTGAAGGGGGCTAATGCGCCACAGCTAGCCGGGAGGGAGTCCGGGAAAACTCTGGAGCTGCCGAAGAGGCAAGAGACTTTTTCTTCCCTCTTGGTTTCCTGGTGCGCGAGGAGAGGGGATTAAGAGCGCTGCTTAAAGGGGCTCCACAGACGGGCGCGAGTCTCAACTGAAAGCGCGGAGCCCAGTGACGGGCGTGGGACGCTGGGGCTGCTGCTGCCGCCGCCAAGAAGCCTGTGTGCGAGCGCAGGTCACTGTCCACACTGCCCTTCCGGGAGCCTGTGCAGCCCGCCACTGCCGGGGTCCCGGGATCCAGGGGCGGCTTCCCTGGGAGAACGCACAGCGCGCCTCGGGCTGGTGCAACGTCACGCCGACCTCTGCCACTGCAGGCTCGCCCCGCACTCCGTGCCCCTCCCTTCCGCCCGGCCTGAGTGAGCCAGAGTCCCCGAAGAGGCTGTTCCTTTAACCCTGTCCTGTCTGAGCGAAGAACACACGCCCTCCGGCGACCTACACGCAGAGGCGGGGCCAAATCCAAAGCTGAGACCCGGGAGCTGTGGGAACAAAGAAGAGAAAGGGAAACCTCTCCCAGCAGCCTCAGAAGCAGCGGATTAAAGCTCCACAATCAACTTGATGTACCCTGCATCTGTGGAATACATGAATAGACAACAAATCATCCCAAATTGAGGAGCCAGGAGTCAGTGCTGTGCCTCTGAGGTGGGAGAGCCAACTTCAGGACACTGGTCCACAAGAGACCTCCCAGCTCCACATAATATCAAACGGCGAAAATCTTCCAGAGATCTCCATCTCAACACCAGCACCCAGCTTCACTCAATGACCAGCAAGCTACAATGCTGGACACCCTATGCCAAACAACTAGCAAGACAGGAACACAACGCCACCCATTAGCAGAGAGGTGGCCTAAAATCATAAAAAGTCTGCAGACACCCCAAAACACACCACCAGACGTGGACCTGCCCACCAGAAAGACAAGATCCAGCCTCATCCACCAGAACACAGGCACTAGTCCCCTCCACCAGGAAGCCTACACAACCCGCTAAACCAACCTTAGCCACTGGGGACAGACACCAAAAACAACAGGAATTACGAACCTGCAGCCTGCAAAAAGGAGACCCCAAACACAGTAACATAAGCAAAATGAGAAGACAGAAAAACACACAGCAGGAGAAGGAGCAAGATAAAAACCCACCAGACCTAACAAATGAAGAGGTAATAGGCAGTCTACCTGAAAAAGAATTCAGAAAAATGATGGTAAAGATGATCCAAGATTCTATTTCCAAGATCCAAAATCTTGGAAATAGAATAGACAAAATGCAAGAAACAGTTAACAAGGACCTAGAAGAACTAAAGATGAATCAAGCATCGATTAAAAACACAATAAATGAAATAAAAAATACTCTAGATGGGATCAATAGCAGAAT
Source organism: Mesoplodon densirostris (assembly GCF_025265405.1). NCBI lineage: Eukaryota > Metazoa > Chordata > Mammalia > Artiodactyla > Ziphiidae > Mesoplodon > Mesoplodon densirostris. Next base: position 13,159,212 of record NC_082661.1, on the reverse strand, counting down.
AACTGAGGCAGAAGAACGGATAAGTGAGGTGGAAGATAAAATAGTGGAAATAACTGATGCAGAGCAAAATAAAAAAAAAGGAATGAAAAGAACAGAGGACAGTCTCAGAGATCTCTGGAACAACACTAAACGCACCAACATTCGAATTATAGGGGTTCCAGAAGAAGAAGAGAAAAAGAAAGGGACTGAGAAAATAGTTGAAGAGATTATAGTTGAAAACTTCCCTAATATGGGAAAGAAAATAGTTAATCAAGTCCAGGAGGCACAGAGAGTCCCATACAGAATAAATCCAAGGAGAAATACACCAAGACACATATTAATCAAACTGTCAAAAATTAAACACAAAGAAATCATATTAAAAGCAGCAAGGCAAAAACAACAAATAACACACAAGGGAATCCCCATCAGGATAACAGCTGATCTCTCAGCAGAAACTCTACAAGCCAGAAGGGAGTGGCAGGACATAATTAAAGTGATGAAGGAGAAAAACCTGCAACCAAGATTACTCTACCCAGCAAGGATTTCATTCAGATTTGATGGAGAAATTAAAACGTTTACAGACAAGCAAAAGCTGAGAGAGTTCAGCACCACCAAACCAGCTTTACAACAAATGCTAAAGGAACTTCTCTAGGCAAGAAACACAACAGAAGGAAAAGACCTACAATAACGAACCCAAAACCATTAAGAAAATGGGAATAGGAACATACATATCGATAATTACTTTAAATGTAAATGGACTAAATGCTCCCACCAAAAGACACAGATTGGCTGAATGGATACAAAAACAAGACCCATATATATGCTGTCTACAAGAGACCCACTTCAGACCTAGAGACACATACAGACTGAAAGTAAGGGGATGGAAAAAGATATTCCATGCAAATGGAAACCAAAAGAAAGCTGGAGTAGCAATTCTCATATCAGACAAAATAGACTTTAAAATAAAGACTACTAGAAGAGACAAAGAAGGACACTACATACTGATCAAGGGCTCGATCCAAGAAGAAGATATAACAATTGTAAATATTTATGCACCAAACATAAGAGCACCTCAATACATAAGGCAAATACTAACAGCCATAAAAGGAGAAATCGACAGTAACACACTCATAGTAGGGGACTTTAACACCCCACTTTCACCAATGGACAGATCATCCAAAATGAAAATAAATAAGGAAACACAAGCTTTAAATGATACATTAAACAAGATGGACTTAATTGATATTTATAGGACATTCCATCCAAAAACAACAGAATACACATTTTTCTCAAGTGCTCATGGAACATTCTCCAGGATAGATCATATCTTGGGTCACAAATCAAGCCTTGGTAAATTTAAGAAAATTGAAATTGTATCAAGTATCTTTTCCGACCACAATGCTATGAGACTAGATATCAATTACAGGAAAAGAGCTGTAAAAAATACAAACACATGGAGGCTAAACAATACACTACTCAATAACGAAGTGATCACTGAAGAAATCAAAGAGGAAATTAAAAAATACCTAGAAACAAATGACAATGGAGACAGGACGACCCAAAACCTATGGGATGCAGCAAAAGCAGTTCTAAGAGGGACGTTTATAGCAATACAATCCCACCTTAAGAAACAGGAAACATCTCGAATAAACAACCTAACCTTGTACCTAAAGCAATTAGAGAAAGAAGAACAAAAACATCCCAAAGTTAGCAGAAGGAAAGAAATCATAAAAATCAGATCAGAAATAAAAAGAAATGAAGGAAACGATAGCAAAGATCAATAAAACTAAAAGCTGGTTCTTTGAGAAGATAAACAAAATTGATAAACCATTAGCCAGACTCATCAAGAAAAAAAGGGAGAAGACTCAAATCAATAGAATTAGAAATGAAAAAGGAGAAGTAACAACTGACACTGCAGAAATACAAAAGATCATGAGAGATTACTACAAGCAACTCTATGCCAATAAAATGGACAACCTGGAAGAAATGGACAAATTCTTAGAAATGCACAACCTGCCAAGACTGACTCAGGAAGAAATAGAAAATATGAACAGACCAATCACAAGCACTGAAATTGAAACTGTGATAAAAAATCTTCCAACAAACAAAAGCCCAGGACCAGATGGCTTCACAGGCGAATTCTATCAAGCATTTAGAGAAGAGCTAACACCTATCCTTCTCAAACTCTTCCAAAATATAGCAGAGGGAGGAACACTCCCAAACTCATTCTACGAGGCCACCATCACCTTGATACCAAAACCAGACAAGGATGTCACAAAGAAAGAAAACTACAGGCCAATATCACTGATGAACATAGATGCAAAAATCCTCAACAAAATACTAGCAAACAGAATCCAACAGCACATTAAAAGGATCATACACCATGATCAAGTGGGGTTTATTCCAGGAATGCAAGGATTCTTCAATAGACGCAAATCAATCAACGTGATACACCATATTAACAAATTGAAGGAGAAAAACCATATGATCATCTCAATAGATGCAGAGAAAGCTTTCGACAAAATTCAACACCCATTTATGATAAAAACCCTGCAGAAAGTAGGCATAGAGGGAACTTTCCTCAACATAATAAAGGCCATATATGACAAACCCACAGCCAGCATCGTCCTCAATGGTGAAAAACTGAAACCATTTCCACTAAGATCAGGAACAAGACAAGGTTGCCCACTCTCACCACTCTTATTCAACATAGTTTTGGAAGTTTTAGCCACAGCAATCAGAGAAGAAAAGGAAATAAAAGGAATCCAAATTGGAAAAGAAGAAGTAAAGCTGTCACTGTTTGCAGATGACATGATACTATACATAGAGAATCCTAAAGATGCTACCAGAAAACTACTAGAGCTAATCAATGAATTTGGTAAAGTAGCAGGATACAAAATTAATGCACAGAAATCTCTGGCATTCCTATATACTAATGATGAAAAATCTGAAAGTGAAATCAAGGAAACACTCCCATTTACCATTGCAACAAAAAGAATAAAATATCTAGGAATAAACCTACCTAAGGAGACAACAGACCTGTATGCAGAAAATTATAAGACACTGATGAAAGAAATTAAAGATGATACAAATAGATGGAGAGATGTACCATGCTCTTGGATTGGAAGAATCAACGTTGTGAAAATGATTCTACTACCCAAAGCAATCTACAGATTCAATGCAATCCCTATCAAACTACCACTGGCATTTTTCACAGAACTAGAACAAAAAATTTCACAATTTGTATGGAAACACAAACGACCCCGAATAGCCAAAGCAATCTTGAGAACGAAAAATGGAGCTGGAGGAATCAGGCTCCCTGACTTCAGACTATACTACAAAGCTACAGTAATCAAGACATTGTGGTACTGCCACAAAAACAGAAAGATAGATCAATGGAACAGCATAGAAAGCCCAGAGATAAACCCACGCACATATGGTCAACTTATCTTTGATAAAGGAGGCAGGAATGTACAGTGGAGAAAGGACAGTCTCTTCAATAAGTGGTGCTGGGAAAACTGGATAGGGACATGTAAAAGTATGAGATTAGATCACTCCCTAACACCATACACAAAAATAAGCTCAAAATGGATTAAAGACCTAAATGTAAGGCCAGACACTATCAAACTCTTAGAGGAAAACATAGGCAAAACACTCTATGACATAAATCACAGCAAGATCCTTTTGGACCCACCTCCTAGAGAAATGGAAATAAAGACAAAAATAAACACATGGGACCTAATGAAACTTAAAAGCTTTTGCACAGCAAAGGAAACCATAAACAAGACCAAAAGACAACCCTCAGAATGGGAGAAAATATTTGCAAATGAAGCAACTGACAAAGGATTAATCTCCAAAATTTATAAACAGCTCATGCAGCTCAATAACAAAAAAACAAACAACCCAATCCAAAAATGGGCAGAAGACCTAAATAGACATTTCTCCACAGAAGATATACAGACTGCCAACAAACACATGAAAGGATGCTCAACATCTTTACTCATTAGAGAAATGCAAATCAAAACTACAATGAGATATCATCTCACACCAGTCAGAATGGCCATCATCAAAAAATCTAGAAACAATAAATGCTGGAGAGGGTGTGGAAAAAAGGGAACACTCTTGCACTGCTGGTGGGAATGTGAATTGGTACAGCCACTATGGAGAACGGTATGGAGGTTCCTTAAAAAACTAAAAATAGAACTACCATATGACCCAGCAATCCCACTACTGGGCATATACCCTGAGAAAACCATAATTCAAAAAGAGTCATGTACCAAAATGTTCATAGCAGCCCTATTTACAATAGCCCGGAGATGGAAACAACCTAAGTGTCCATCATCGGATGAATGGGCAAAGAAGATGTGGCACATATATACAATGGAATATTACTCAGCCATAAAAAGAGATGAAATTGAGCTATTTGTAATGAGGTGGATGGACCTAGAGTCTGTCATACAGAGTGAAGTAAGTCAGAAAGAGAAAGACAAATACTGTATGCTGACACATATATATGGAATTTAAGAAAAAAAATGTCATGAAGAACATAGGGGTAAGACAGGAATAAAGACACAGACCTACTAGAGCATGGACTTGAGGATATGGGGAGGGGGAAGGGTAAGCTGTGACAAAGTGAAAGAGCGGCATGGACATATATACACTACCAAACGTAAGGTAGATAGCTAGTGGGAAGCAGCCGCATAGCACAGGGAGATCAGCTCGGTGCTTTGTGACTGCCTGGAGGGGTGGGATAGGGAGGGTGGGAGGGAGACGCAAAAGGGAGGGGATATGGGAACATATGTATATGTATAACTGATTAAATTTGTTATAAAGCAAAAAATAAAAAATAAAAAAAATAAAAAATAAATGATTTCATATCTAAACTTTATTTCTTCAAATATATGTTCATCATCATTTGCCTGCCATGTATCATCATTTATGGCATAAAAGCTTTTCATGAGTCCCTTGTTGGTTTCCTGTTTTGAGGTAGGTCTCCCCAGGCCTGTGATTTGTCTCAAAGAAGTAGGGATGGGGTGATATATATTCCTTGGACCTCCTCCCTGGTTCCTTGAGTACTGTTACAATTGTCTTTAGTATGAAAGGTAGAAGGTTGGATGATGCTTGGTTTTAGTACCATTCATCAGTCTGTGGGGGAGGGGAGGGAATAAAGGAGCAGGTAAGGGGCTAAGAGCTGGAGCAGTTCCAGCAGAAAACTCTGTCCCTGAGTGGTTTTCCTCTGTCCCTGAACAGTCTGTTGCAACCGTACACAGGGACCAGCTTGCTGTATCTGGTTTTCACCAGGAGCTTAATGTGGCCCTCTCTGGAGAGATGCTCCTTCCTGGAGCATCTGTCTACTCTCTCAGGGCTATGTCCCTTCCCATTGCAGGGAGGGTGGGAGGCTGAATCTCCAATTTTGAGAGGTGTTCCCCTCTAGTTTCTCAGAAAGAGGTATCAAGTAGGACTGTGGTGACTTTCTTCACTTTAATCCCATGCTCACTACCCGCAGAGGCAAGGCCAGTATCATGGGTGTATGATTTGTGCCGTCACACAGGGCCCTGTGCTCAGAAGGGCCCTATGCTTGGCCCTCATGTTACCATCTTGAAATTCTCAATAATTTTTTAATTAGGACCTAAATAACCATTTTTCACTGGACCCCACAAGGTATATGACCAGTCTTGCCCAGAAATCATTCCTGAGGATTATGGCATAAAAATGACCCTCAGCCAGACTAACCACAGGCTCTCCAGTCCTGGCCATGCCCTATCCACTCGGTTAAGTGGTCAGTGAGGAAGCAAAGGGATAGTAGAAGAAATGCTGCCAAGAAGGGGGTGCTTTGGCCCTGTGAAACCACAAAGGAACAATGAAGCAGAAGCACAGCCACTTAAAGCAGAACCAGAATGCTACTCGGTATCCAAACTCTGCAGACAGAGTGCTGGTCTATTCTCATATTAACTCACCTGGTCTCAAAACCCAACCAGTGAATTATGATGAGCTATTTGGGGGAGATTTTTACAGTCATGACTTGGATTTAAGTCCAACACTAAAATGCTCTATTCTATTTTCTACTACTTTCCTTGGGTATCATATTCTCTCAAGCTTAACAAACTAAAGATACAGCAAACTTCACACATCAGATCTACAAGGCTATGGTCTTACAGTACTCTGATAGGCCATTACTGAGAGAGCTCACGTCTATTCCGAAAATATCAGAATCTACCTTTTCATTAAAAGCATAGTGAACAGAGGCCATGTTAGCCTGCTGGCCTAATAAGCTAATTTATATTTATTTGCTCACATGAACCATTTGGTCTAATTAAAAGAATATCTAACAAACAGGATGCTGTGATGAGAAGATGGCCTCTCACTTTGAAAATAAATGTCAAATCTTTACTTCAACATTTATTTTTGGTAAACGCTGAGTCTCTGCCTTGGCATTTAAATAGCAGCAGGAAACCTTAATCAGACCAGTGGAGGGCTCCATGACTGGCTGGAGACAACAATTGACTTTTGTTGACTAAGAAGAAGTTCAAAGTGTAATGCCTACTACTGTGTATTCCCTGGGGTGGTGCCTGGAGGAAAGGGAGGGAGGAATGATGATCCAGCCATTTGGATTTGTTTGTACATTTGAACCAAAGAAGTGACCTTCTGGTAGACCTCCCTTTGTAGAGGAAGCTGTGTGAGGTCATCTAGCTCACTCTCTTTGTGTGCCCGGAGCCTGTCTCCAAGTGCCACCAGCGCGCAGGCGCCAAGGCCAAATACACCCGCATAAACTGCAGAACCGGAAATGGGAATCAGAGACACCCAACGTATCATCTGCTCAGATGGATTCTGAAGAAATGAGTTTTGTATTCATTTCCGAGGTTTCTTCTTCACACTGTGCCACCGAAAAAACAACAACGGCAACAAAACAAAAACGCAGCATCCCCTAATTATTTATCACGCCCCTAATCAACGCTTTTCTTAGGTGGTTTCAAGCACCCTCTGTTTCGACAGGCAGAGGTTGTGCTCGTGTTGCCAAGTTCAAAATTCAGCACGAGATTAAACCGACGGCGCACCGTGTCCAGCGGCCAAGACCTCTGATTGTTGAAGATGCCTTATGCCACGTCTCCACCTGGATAGCGGAAGCCTGGCAGCCTCTGAGACCTGTCTCAGAACGATGAAAAGAACAACTTCCTTAACTAGGATAGAAAGCCACCACTTTCCTTAAAAACGAAAACACAACAAAATGTGTGTCACCCGCTGATTCCTGGCTCCATGATAGAGCTTCACTAAGTGCCTGGAAACACCTCCATCACCCTGGCGCCTCCTACCCCAGAGCTTCCCCAGGCCAGGACCCACCACTTCCCTCCAGAGAGCAGGCATGGCTTCCCAGGCGGGCGGGCAGGTGTCACTTGCTAACCCGCTAATTCCAAGTTACCGCCTGACAGATGCACATTATACAGATCTCGCAGGAGGTGCTGCCTGGAGCTCTTGCCCCTTCCCGGGAGAGCGGAGCTGTTTGCTTTAATCTGCTGCAAGATGGAGAGCTCCACCCGTGAAGAGGAGCTGGATCATTTCATTTTGTTACCACCAAATGGATGCAAGACAGGGGCCATTTGGGAAGCGAATTTTTATTTTCAACGGAGCATGTTTGGAAACTCCAAAGGCATGGGGAGGCAGGGAGTTTGACAAAGAGAAAGATGCTGTTCCCCCTTCCATTAGCACCTTTCTCAGCTTCCAAAACACTGGGCTGTCCTGGAGGAGGTGATGTGGTACCAGCATGGCTCTGTGGACGTGACTGCACGTTGAGAAATAAATTCTTGTCCGGCCCCATCCTATAGGCTGCCATGTTCTCTATGGGGTTCCAGATTGACACGGTATATAAAGTAAATAGGTTAACCAAGAAAGACTATATTCATCAAAGGAGAGAGAAGTGTCATTTACTAAAGACATTAAGTGCCATACACTGGGCTTAACACAATTTCCTTTGGTCCTTCCTGGTTTACAGGTGACATCGACACTGAGAACATGTAATTGATTAGCCCAGACACCCAGCAAGCATCAGTGTCAAGACTAGAACCCAAATCTCCCCACTCAAGGGCCCACGCTCCCTGTGCTCTTCTACAGTCTGCCCTGAGGATGGTGCGGCCTCCTCTGGTGACTAGAAGCTTCATGGCCGTGTGAGCTGAGCAATCACATGGGCCCCTTAGGAGGGCCTGAACTTGGCTTAGCGCTCTGCTGTTGCCATCTTGAAATTCTTAACACTGATTTTTGAATAAAGGCCGCTGCATTTTCAGTTTGCACAGGGCCAGCAAATTACTTAGCTGGTCCTGCTTGCAGGTATAGTCTAACCTCACCTCTGACACTTTCCTGATGCACCATTTTCTCCCATCACATTAGCTGCCTCTCTGAGACCCACATCTGTGCCTTTCCTTGTTGTCCAGATATTGTTATTGATATCTGATTGGGGAACGGTAGAGAGTAGGAAACAATCATGCACTATTCACCTGTGGGTACCATGCTATGGCATTTAATCATCGTGGTAACCTGGAGATGGAGCTACTACTATCCCCATTTTATGGATGAAGAAACTTAGGCTCTGAGAAGTTAACTTACCCACAACTGATGAAGGCCAAACTGACATTTGGATCCAGATCTGACTTACTCTTCCCACTACATTATGCCTCCTTTTTCATCCCTTCTACCACTCCAACTTCTGTGCCAGAACTTGGCAGACTTCTTCTGCAAAGGGCCAAATAATAAATATTTCTAAGCCTTGCAGGCCATCTAGTCCCTGTCACAGCTCAGCTTGGCCATCATAGCACCATAGCAGCCACAGACAATACACTAAACAAATGGGTGAGACTGTATTCCAATGAAACTTTGTTTACAAAATAGGTGGTGAGCCAGATTTGGCCCGTGAACTATAGTTGGCCAGCCCCTGTTTTATATCAACTGCTGTTTGAAAGCCCCTCATGAATTTCAACATGGTCTTTTCTTTATCTGAATTCTACAGTTTATGAGTCAGAAATCAGGCAGGAAACAGAATTCTACTCAGATATTTCAACTAAAGAGATGTTAACGTAGAAATTATTATACAGACGTAGAGGCAGGCTAAGGGACCCAGCAAGGATGTTGAGGTGCCCAGAGACCAGCAAAAGCAGGACCCTGATCCCACCTGGAAGCCACAATGGCAAGGAGGGGAAGTGGTGCCAGTGAAGTCCAGGGAGAGCTGGCGCCATGGAGAAGGGCCTCCCCAGGAAGAGCTGTGGTCATGGCACAAGGCTGCCATTTCTAGAGATATGGCACCAAAGCAGAGGGGGTAAAGAAGCATCCCAACCTCTCTCTCTCTCTCTTCCTTCTCTCTGATTTTCTGCCAGAACAACCCATTGGCCAAGTCCTAGTGGAAGCCAGCCAAGAAGGGTGCCCTGGTGATGTCACCTGTCAGCCTCCTGGGACACAGAACAAGCAGTAAGGGTTGGAGAGTGAATTTGGGTGGGGCAAATGGAGAATGACCAACACTCTTACTTATTCTTTGTTCCTTCACATCCCAGTGCCCAACTGGGCACTGTGTTGGATGTCCACATGTGGTTTTCAAGGGTAGCTCCTGACTCTCCAACTGGGCCATAAGACCTGGCACAGTAGTCAGCAGAGTGCTGGGTGCCCATTAGGTGTTTCTAATACAACAGCCTCCACTGGTGTTCCTGAGACACATGAACTCCTAGAACCCTTCTTTACATAACCATTGGGTCAATCCACTCTCTCTTAAGATTTCCCTCATTTAATTTGAGCCCCTTCAGAAAGTCCAACTTTCCCGTCCTGTTGCTATCCTGCTAGGTCCCTGGCAGAGGACTTCTTTGAGAAACACCCAAAGTAGGCCTTTTGTGACTCACATGGCCTTATAATTTAACTAGTTCTGAAATAACATTACCCTTGGTCTTCATGCTCATAACACTTGGGAGAATTCCTAGCGAACTTAGGTCATAATGAACCATCTGTAAATCCTTTCTCTGATTTCCAGGAATCTAGCTCTAAAGAAAAATTCTGGAATGATTATCTTCTAAAACTAGCCATTCCTAGAAATCATGAATAGATGGGACATTGAATGAAAAGCACTTAGAATAGGACCTGCTATATAATAAGAGCTTAATAACTTTAATGATTTTATTATTATAATTAATGTTTTGATTAGAGAATGCATTTAGCCGAAACAAAAATGCAATCAATACAGCTAATGGCTACCCAATATCCATTCTCCTCTTCTTCCTTTTAATATAAAACCACTCCCTACCCCATTCTCATCTATTCACCCAGGTAGAGACTACATTTACCAGCTTCCCTTGCAGCTAGGTAAGGCCATGTGACTAAGATCTGGCCAATGGGATGTGAGCCATAGTGACATACAGCTTGAGTCATGCCCATTACAAAGGAGACTACTTGACTCCCAGTCTTTTTTGCCCCTACCTAGGGGCCAGAATGCAAACATGATTCTATTAAGCCAACCTTGAACATGTCACAGAGAACAACAATCCAGGAAATGATAAGCCACAACCAGAATAACCCTGGGACCCGGGGTGACCTCATGGAGCAGAGAAGTCTGCCTACCCTGTACCTCTCACCTCTGAACTGCTACAGTAGAGAGAGAATACACTGTTCTGGTTTGAGCTACTGATTTTTAGAGTTTCTCTGTTACAGAAGCTTAGACCATACCCTAACTGATACATGACTTAAACACTTACGAGGTTTCTCTTTTTTTCCTCATACAACAAGAAGTCCAATGCTGTACACCTGAAACTAACACAACATTATAAATCAAGTATACCCCAATAAAATTAAAATTAAAAAAAAAAGAAGTCCAGTAAACTTCTGCTGGCATTGGTTCAACAAGTTCTAGGATGTCAGGACTGAAGTCTCTGTGATACTCTTGAACTTTTATTCATGACCTCCGAATGGCTATTATAGCTACTGTTATATTGTCTGCATTTCTGAGGGAAAGGAGAAGGAAGGGAAAAGCAGGAAGAAAATGAAAGTCTTCCCAGAAATTCCCAGTGCTCATCCACTTCCATTTAATCAGCCAGATCACAATACACGGCCATTCCTATCTGAGAGCCAGGGAAGTGAGTTTTCCATTTTTCCACCTTTCTAGTAGAGGAAGTCAAGGGGAAAGGGGTTGGCATGGCCATACTGAGAAAGGCATACTATTAATATGATTATTATTATAGCAGTTCTTAGAACTTCCTGGGCTGTCCCATGGAAATTCCTGACTTTTCCCAACTATGCTGCCGCCCCTTCCATCAAAGGCTTTAGATCTAGCTTAACCACCCCAAGTGGAAAGTGACAAGCAGGGGGTCCCCCTGAGCCTGCCCCTCCCAGCTTGCTCTCTGCAAACAGCTTTCCTTTGGAGCTCTGACATCAGACTTGTGGATGAAGGAGGCTGTGTCATCTAACTGAGGAAGCCACCGGGGAAATGTCTGGTGTTTGGAGTCCATGAGCGTGTAGGCCATTGTGCCTTATTTACAAGATTCATTCTTAGGCCCAAGGGAGCTTTAAGGTCTCGTGAGGGTCTCACGGTGCCCTGGATGAGGACTCAGTGCAAGCCGGGCACCAGGCTGAGCGCTTTCCAGGCTTTGTCGCGTTGCTGGTCTCCAAAGCCCTACAAAGTGGACACTATTATTTTCCAGGTTTTCCAGAGGAGGAAACTCATCTGAAAGGCTCAGAGAGGTTTAGAAGAATGGAGAGATATTAGGGGACATTTTGCTATGAATTATGCACTTCGTCTCTATTTTGCTTGGACTGACTTTGGTAATGATTTCGATGAATTTGCAATGCTTTGTGGATGTCACATGGATGTGTCTTCTGGACATGACCCTGTGCTGAGCATGGCCAGCAGGCAGTTCTTTACGCAGGTCACACTCACTGCCTGAGGCAGGGATGAGGACCCAGGTCTGTGCTGGGGCTACCTCCAGTTCTGACTTCCATGAGCATGTGGTCCTCGGCCACCATCAAAGGGGAGCAAGGACCCCTTTCCTAGGCAAATCCTCCCGAGTTGCTCTGTATTTGCCCTCTTACTGACTTCTTCACCAAAGGCCCCACTGCCAGCTCGAAAGCATTATCACATGTGTTCAGTTTTCAAAAGTTACAGATTTTCCCAACAAAATATTTACTCAGCCTTTGACCCTGTGAGTGTAAATGTTTACAACGACAAAGAACTCCAGAATAGAAACTCAGAGCTGAAGAAAGAAACACACTGTGGAAAGCCCTCCAATGAGGTACACGGGGTTTCTCTTCCTCAGCCGGCTTTACCCCACCCCTACCCCTCCCCTCCGCCCATCAGATAAATGCGCCCTAGGTTCAATTAAATTGGTGGTTATCCCCCGGAGCGCAGTCTTTCTTTCTTCCCACCCAAAGAACTGTCTGACCCTCTCTTGCTGCCCCAACCCGCAAAAAAAGTGAATACAATGAATTGAGCAGAAAAACAGGCAGGAAGTCTCTACCCCCCCGTTCCTGGACTACAGCCCTAGCATCCCATCTGAGTGGCCCCAGAAGTGATCTCGTGCAAGAAATGACTGATCTTTCCAGAACTCTGACTGCAGAATCTCCAGGAAAATGGAGTAACACCACTTCCCCAGGTTTTAACTGGTCGTTTCCTTCGTTTCCTTATTCCCACATCTTTCTTGTGGTATACTCCTAAATAAACATTTTCCTCTCATTTCTTTTATGTCCAGCCACCTCCCTGTAAACCTGGGGCTGCTACATTTGCCTAGATTGCTGCCAGAGAACGTTACAGTAGAAGAAGGACACGTAATGCCCCTTTGTCACAGGGTGGACACCTGTATTTCCAGCCTTCCCAGCATCCTCTCTTCTAGGAACAGCTCACTGGTGTTCCCTGAGGTCCCAGTGCTCCTCCACCACACTGTATGTGGTCTGGGTGGGGCTGACCTCATCACCCACTCTAGGAATCTGGCTTATCAGAGGGTCATGTCTCCCCTGGCTGTGGGGATTGGTTTAGGGGTAGGTGTATAACCCAAGCCAGGCCAAAAGAATCAACTCCTTTCCAAGATAGCTGTGCAAACTGTAGAAAAGAGGCATGCAGATCATGCCTTACAGATTTCATTCTAAATGCAAAGGGATGAGGGGAGAATCATAGAAAGTTTAAACATGTTGATTGAGGCTTTTAAGAGATGGATATGGCTACTGTGTGAAGGACGGAAGAAACTGGGTGATGGCAGTTGCAGCCAGTGCAATGGAGAGAAACGAATAGCTTCAAGATATATTTTGTAGTTCAATAGCCTTCCTGCTCTCCCCATGACAGATTTATGCAGAACAAAAGGCCCTCAAATCACCTTTGCACACTTTTCCCCCAGATGAAAACAACAGCGGGAGTTTCCTCAGCCTCGTCCAGAAAGCAGCAGCAAGTGCTTTGACCCAAACAGGATTTTGAGAAAACGTGCACAGCTGTGGCATCTGCCATCTGCCCCCATGTGGCGAAAAACGCTGTTTGCAGTCCTCCCGTCTGAGCTCTTAGGGTTCATTCAGAAGATGCGAGGGAAAATGTTGGAGAGACTGGTTTAAAGATCCCCCCCCCCCAAATTTGGATTATTACACTTACCTGGACACTTAGGGAAAAAAATACAGGGAAGCATGTTGGTTGCCTTTCTTCAGCTGATTATTCTGAAACAATAAAATGTTAGGTAGCTTTATTTATACAATTTAACATGAACCCTAGGAAGAAACTGAGTTTTCTTAACTGTTGTGGGTTAAATTATGTCTCCCAGAAAGATATGCCGATGTCCTCACCTCTGATAGGTGTAAATGTGACCTTATTTGGAAGTAGGGTCTTTGTAGATGTGACGCAGACGTGGGTTAAGATGAGCTCACACTGGAGTAGGGTGGATTTTTATCAAATATGACCAGTGCCCTTACAGGAAAAGGAGAAGAGATTCAGAGAGACACAAAGGGGTGACACCATGTGACATGTGACATCAGAGGAATGGATTGGAGTGATGCCAAGGATTTCCAGCAACCACAAGAAGAAGCTCAGAAAGGGAGCATGGCTTTGCTTACACCTTGATCTTGGACTTCTAGCTTCCAGAACCGTGAGAGAATATATTTCTGTTGTCTTATGCCACCCAGTTGGTAGTATTTTTTGTGGCAGCCACAGGAAACTAACACACTCGGGTTTTTTAATTAAAACAAGTTTTGAGTCTTTGCCAGAACTCCGAATTTGGGTTTGGGGATGTATACTCAAGATGTTTAAAAACACCTCTTTCAGTACTTTCCAACTATGTTCATATGTAACTTTTATTTCTTAGTAAGGTCTTTGGGATTATCTGGGCAGTCATATTTGAGCCTTTTTAGGCTTTGCTGCATTAAAAAAAAACTCATATGTTTTTAAAATTAAAAAGCACAATTGTAAACACATATATAAACACACTACAACACATAATAGTTTCAAAATAGTATCCTACATCTATTTATTCAAATACTGGTTATTTGTGTGTAAATCCTTTTCTCATACCTCTCAGCTTCTTTAACCAAGCAGACATTCAAATATTGACTGAAAAATGAAAATCAATATTAGTAGCATACTGATAGAGGTAAATTATTTTTGTAAGGAAAAAGGGCATTCACCCAAGAAACCCTTATCTAAAGACCCAAATCAGGGCCTCCCTGGTGGCGCAGTGGTTAAGAGTCCGCCTGCCGATGCAGGGGATACGGGTTCGTGCCCCGGTCTGGGAGGATCCCATATGCCGCGGAGCGGCTGGGCCCGTGAGCCATGGCCGCTGGGCCTGCGCATCCGGAGCCTGTGCTCCGCAACGGGAGAGGCCACAACAGTGAGAGGCCCACATACCGCAAAAAGAAAAAAAAATAAATAAATAAATAAATAAAGACCCAAATCATAAATCTAAGGTTGGAGGGAAAATGAGGCTCATGCCTAGTTATTCCACGCCCCATCCTCTAGGTCATCTTGAGATTCTTCTCCATCCTAGTTCTTTTTTTTTTTTTAATAAGATATTTATTTATTTATGGCTGCGTTGGGTCTTTGCTGCTGCACGCGGGCTTTCTCTAGTTGCTGTGAGTGGGGGCTTCTCTTGTTGCAAAGCACGGGCTCTAGGTGCGTGGGCTTCGGTAGTTGTGGCTCATGGGCTCTAGAGTGCAGGCTCAGTAGTTGTGCGCATGGACTTCGTTGCTCTGAGGCATGCGGGATCTTCCCGGACCAGGGCTCGAACCCGTGTCCCCTGCATTGGCAAGCGGATTCTTAACCACTGCGCCACCAGGGAAGTCCCCTCCAATCTAGTTCTATATGAGTATTATGGGTCTCGGATGGATGGATGGATGGATGGATGGATGGATAGATGATAGATAGATAGATAGACAACACGATAGAATGGGGAAGAAGAGCCATACATTGGGCCATGAACTAAACTTGGCTAATCTCATTTTCAGCTATGAGTGCAGACTTGGGTTTCAGGGTTACAGAATCTTACTCTCATGATTCCCTAGTTTTCCAAAGTTTTGCAGCCACTCATATATTTCCCTCTTGCTTCACTGGAGGTCCCACAGCCAAGACATTCTCCTGTTTGAAGAGCCCACAGAGAAGACGGAAATTAGGGCCAAGTATACCCTCAAGTCCCCCTGCTCCCTTTACCTCCCTGCAGCAACCCCCTCTCTCCCAACCACTCAGAGAAGCTCTTGCCAGCCTGGTGTGGTCCGAGCCAGGACGATAGGAACAGGAAGCAGCCATTTCCGCTCCCTCTGGATGCCGAGACAGGTTCACATATATAAACGCAGCCCTTCATCTTCTGCCTATTTGTTATTTTTAATGGGCACCATATGCAATTCACTGACTTTTGTTTAACATTTTTCTTTCCCTTCCTGGTCCTTCGCAAGCTATTCCCACCAAGGCAGGCGAGTAAGCACAGCTGGAAAACACACACAATCGTAAGAATCTGGCTCCTCTGAAGCCTTCTCTTTGGACCCACTTTTAGCCAGGGGAAGAAGCTGTGGGGGCAGGGGAGCAGAGGTAGTGGATTGTGCCCTGGTCTGGGCTGGAGGGACTGACGTCATTTTAACTTATCAAACGGAGCCAGGGCTATGACACATTTATGGGAAACTGCTATCACTTCCAACTGAGTACATGCTATCTCCTTTAATTTCATGATTAGTGTCATTTCATCATTGGAAAGACCAAGCCTTTTCCTGTTCAGTGGCATAAAGTGAATGTAAAATCAAGCGTGTGGTTCCTGGAAATTTTCACACAGTGTTTTTTAAAAATTGACATGGTTCAATAGTTGGGCAATAAATTTTCTTCCTAATGAGACACTGAAAAGAAAGTGAACATTGGATGTTATGCCCAAGGAGAGTTAGTTATTGAAGATTTATGGGCAATCTGTGCAAATACTGTCCTTTTCTTCCAATGAGTTTCTAATTTTGGTTTGATAGTCTCCAGGTGTCCATATTTGCCTGTGATATTAGAGGCGTAAAACTGGGTAATAGACATATATTGTCTCTCTTCCTTCTTGAACTGTACCTCTCCCATGGGCTCATTCACAGCAGAATCATACGGAATCTGTTTATACGCCAGCTCTGCTGACATTGACATATATACATGACACTAAATAAAGACCAGCCTCCAGCCACCCACACCAGAAGATAATGTGGGGAAAAAATTCTCCTTTCTACAGGTTTTCCCCAGAGAAAGCTGGCCTTCTGAACAAGGAATGCAGAGCTTCTCTGCTGAGCTGGGATGTTTCCCCACTTGGAATGCTCAGAGGCCAGAGGGCAGACATGGCCTGTAGGAACACCTTAGGTCTTTCCTCAGTAAGGGGCCTGGCATTCATTTTCTGCTAATGTTCAGATAAAACATTCCTTGCACCAGACCCCTTTGGAAGCCTGGCTGCACCAGGTATTTTATCTTGTCCTGGGAGAAGCTATACTGACCCCCTTAAATGTCTGTTGGCACCATTATGAACATCTGAGTGACTTCATGCAGTCTTGTTACCTTACCATAAATATCAAATGACGGGCCAGTGAGTAAACCTTAAAGGTCTTGCTAATGGTCAGCCATGTAGGCAGTGCCCAGGAGGAGCAAAGTCATCTATTCCTTATGCTCAAGGCATCTACTGCTATCCACAGGGAGCCCTCCAAGGTGGGATGGCCAGTGTGGCCTTTCTCTCCTATTGAGCTGCTCTCTCTTCTCCTTCTGAAGCATAATGAGCCCTTTTTCTCGCATTAGGGGCACCTACACAACCACTCTTCTTCTGGTCCTCTGGAGTCCTCCCAAAGAAACCAGAAGACATGACAAAGGACAAGCATGCTGTGTAGACAGAAAACACAGTTACTTTCTGAAGTGTCTCTGATAAGGAACAAGTGATAGAAAGTTTATAACACACATAAGGTATTCTCTAATCTGCAAAGCTCTACACACTTGGTGGTGATGGTGACGGTGGTGGTGATGATGGTGTTGGTGGTGGTGAGATGGTGGTGATGGTGGTGATGATACTAGTGGTGATGGTGGTGGTGGTGATGGTGGTGGTGATGGTGGTGATGATGATGGTGGTGATGATGGTAGTGGTACTGGTGGTGGTGATGGTGATGGTGACAGTGGTGGTGATGATGGTGTTGGTGGTGGTGAGATGGCAGTGGTGATGGTGGTAATGGTGGTAGTTTTGATGGTGGTGATGATGGTAGTGGTACTGGTGGTGGTGATGGTGGTAGTGGTACTGGTAGTGGTGATGATGATGGTGGTGATGGTGATGATGGTGGTGATGGTGGTGGTGATGATGATGGTGGTGATGGTGATGGTAGTGGTGGTGATGATGGTAGTGGTGGTGATGGTGATGGTGATGGTGGTGGTGATGATGATGGTGGTGATGATGGTAGTGGTGATGATGATGGTGGTGGTGATGATGGTAGTGGTGATGATGGTGGTGGT
The DNA here is from genome assembly GCF_025265405.1 of Mesoplodon densirostris. Lineage (NCBI taxonomy): Eukaryota > Metazoa > Chordata > Mammalia > Artiodactyla > Ziphiidae > Mesoplodon > Mesoplodon densirostris. Next base: position 13,141,319 of record NC_082661.1, on the reverse strand, counting down.
GGTGATGGTGGTGATGATAGTGGTGATGGTGATGATGATAGTAGTGGTGATGGTGATGGTGATGATGATGGTGGTGATGATGATAGTAGTGGTGATGGTGGTGGTGGTGATGATGGTGGTGATGGTGATGATAGCAGTGATGGTGGTGGTGATGATGGTAGTGGTGGTGATGGTGATGGTGATGGTGGTGGTGATGATGATGGTGGTGATGATGGTAGTGGTGATGATGGTGGTGGTGGTGATGGTGATGATGATAGTAGTGGTGATGTTGGTGGTGGTGATGATAGTGGTGATGGTGGTGGTGATGATGATGGTGGTGATGGTGGTGGTGGTGGTGGTGGTGGTGATGATGGTGGTGATGGTGGTGGTGGGAGTGGCAGCCACGATGGCAGTATTTCAATATATTATCATTTCTTAATTTCAGTCCCATATTCCTCTGCTAAAGTACCCTATTGCTTAATAGAAAAATTTCTCCCACTGCCCGCTGCTGAACCACCTTCTCTACATTTCCTGGAGCCTCTCTGATGCAGAAGGGGAGTCCTGGGATCTTTCTGGAAACTTGACTCAGCCAGCATCCTGCTCCATCCCCACACCAGCAGGAATCATGGAGGGATAACCCCCACCTGGCTTTCTTCACTCCCACTTACTCTGCTCCCGGAAGGCTGAATGGATGACCAGGAAGGGCAGAGCTGAGAGTAGTGGGATGTGGCCCAGAGAGAGGGACTGTCACACACTGCTATTGTCAATCCAGAGTCAACCACAGACCTGCCAGGCAGCTCTAGTAGACACCTTGGTGCCACCTGCTGGCCATTCCCAGTATGGCACCCTGGGAGGTTAAGCTGTCCTGTGAGAAGGGGCTGGAGGCACACACACTTCGAGGGTGACCACTCTGTACAAGGCAGATGGTGGACAAGACAAGGCCCCAGCTTCACAGGCTGCCTGGAAAATCAAGGCATGTACCAACTGGGGTCTCCCGGGGAATAAGTGGGAAATGTGGATCAAAACCACTTGAGAAGGGCCTTGAATGACAAGCCAACAATTTGGGGCATCAGACTGCCTGAGTATCCCAGAGTGTACCCTGTGGAGGGCCAGGGGTATGCAAAACCCCAGGAAAGACATGGCACATTTTCTGGAGAACCTATTCTATTCAAAGACTTGGGAGGAGAAATTGCAATAATTTTGAATTAAATGCATATTTTAAATTAAATGCATATATATTATGTAGAAGAATGCAAAGTTCTGAAAAATTTTAAAGACAACACAGCTGCCTCAAAGACGTATTCCATGTCAGGAGACGTCTGCAGCCCCCTGGAGGTCAGGGTATCTATTTTTTTTATTAATTCTTATTGGAGTACAGTTGATTTACAATGTTGTGTTAGTTTCTGCTGCACAGCAAAGTGAATCAGCTATACATATACATATATCCCCTCTTTTTTGGATTTCCTTCCCATTTTGGTCACCACAGAGCACTGAGTAGAGTTCCCTGTTCTATACAGTAGGTTCTCATTAGTTATCTATTTTATACATAGTCGTGTATATATGTCAATCCCAATCTCCCCATCATCCCACCCACCCTGGTCAGGGTATCTAAATGGAAGAAGCTGAGATATGTCACAGAAAGCCTTGGAAGGGACGATGTTATGTGGGTGATGTCAGAGGGAAAAGGACTACTTCCAGCCTGGAGAAGGGCCAGGGAAGAAGAGGAAGCGATTTTCAGCACCATGTCAGCCATGATGTCACTGACATCCGAGCGCCCCCCTCTGGTGTGCTGCTGTCAGAGGCTGAAACTCAGCTGCAATGGAAGCTCAAGGTGAAAGACACCTGCCAGCCTGAGAGAAGGCAGCCTCCGTGACCCTCTCCAGCGACATTACAACAAGGGCACTGGTGGGAAAAGCAGGCTTTGCTGGCATGGAGGGTTACTGCAAACAGATGCCACCTCCAGAAAAAAGTGGCAAATGTCTGGCACTTTCATCCAGCCCGTCTCCAGTCATTCCTTGCTCCCCTCTCTTGGTATAACATGGCCTGACCCCATCTCTGCATGAAGACAGAAGGGAAGACTTTTTTGATGTCTCATCCCTCTTATCAGTTGAAAGAGCTCAGGTCTCAGGGGAATGCTTGTTTGGAATTTGACCTCTTTTATCCTCAAGCATTCAGGACTTAAGGTGTCTTCCCTGAGAACACACACCCTGGAATGCCTTGACCATGGTCACTGGGTTCCCCTGCACCAGCTCTACTCACTCAGCCTCTTTTGGAAATATGCACACATTTCCTCCATGTTTTCCCTATCCCTACCCCCACTTGTCAAATAAGAGCTTTGTTAAAGTAATTATTATTTTCTCAGGATGACCAGGCGGGTAGCAATTTGCAAGGCTGTGCTAAGCCTGCCCATGGCTTTGATAGAATGTGAAGTCCACTGGGTGTTTAGACATAGTAGGAAGAAATGTACAAAGATGGCAACAGACCAACCACCCCTGACCCGCTTCTTCAGTGAAGTGGTTTGTCTTTGCTAGGCATTTGTTTTGCTCTGAATTATGTCAAGTCAAGCAAATATGAAGAGTGCAGTGGGGCTGGGGGCTGGAGCTGAGTAGCTGGAGAAGTTAAAAAGAGTTTGTGGAGGAAAAGAGAGAAGACTGGGTAAAGCGGCTGGAACTTTATAAAGGCTTTCAAAGAGGGTTGCCTGTGTGATGTGCAGTAGCCCTTGCCTCCTGCACCTCTGCAAACCTGCGGTGAGATCTACCTCATTTATGAAGGCTTTTGGAGCTGGACTTGTGTTGTGTCGAGGATGTGGGGATGCACTGAGACAGTGAGAGGTCTGGGGGTGAACAGGGGGTGAGGGCTGGAGCTGGAAGGAAGCCCAGCTATTTGCCTATTTACATATACATACCAGTTTGCAATGGAAGATGCCAGAACGGGGATGAAGCCATTAAAGAAATCACGGCAGGGTATCGTTGAGAAAAAAGGGAGGGCTTTCATGTTAGAAAACCCTTGGTTCACTTCTCAGTGCTTCCCTTACTCTGCGTGTGACTTTGGTCAAGTCATGGAACCTCTTTAAGACTCAGAACGTGACTTCATAAAACGGGGCTTATAATAGTACCCATCGGAGAGGATTGTTGTGAGGTTTCAATGAGATAATACATGGAAAGCAGAAGAATCCAAGATCCTTATTATTTCCTGGCTCTGAGACACACCTTTCCTCTCTACCCAGTCTTCCATGCACATAACCACACACACACACACACACAAGTACACACCACCACAGGCCAGCTCTACTTTTTCATTAACCTTGATATTAATTTGTGCTTCTAGTAAAAAAAAAAAAAAACTAAAGCTCAACAAATAAGACTAGGGTCTCTTTGATCATCATCCTATGGGGCAGTGCTCACTAAATATCCATATGGCTCCCCACATTGCCCAGCAACCCTTGCAGTTAGGTTGGGGTCATTTGACTAGTTCTGACCAATGGGCTATAAGCAGAAGTACCACATACTCTCTCAATCTTAGCAACTGTGGAGACCTCGCATTTCCAACAGCAGAGCTACAAAGCGGAGGAGGGCTGCCTTGTTCCTCCTTTTTATTATCTTAAGGCACTGGATGGTCTAACCCAGTGATTCTCAAACTTGAGCCTGCACCAGGGTTACCTGGAAGGTCTGTTAAAACGTAGATTGCTGGGGCCCACCCCAGAGTTTCTGATTCACAGGTCAGGTGGAGAGAGCCTAAGAATTTGCATTTCTAACAAGTTCCCAGGTGATGCTGAGGCTGCTGCTCTGGGACCACATTTTAAGAGCCACTGGTTTAGCCTATCCTGATCTAACTAATCCATGCCTTTGATCCCAACTGACCTCTCACAAAACTCAGAGGTGAAAACTCTCATTAACATGTGTCTCCTTCCAATTTCTGTTTTATGCATTAACATACATATAGGTCTCAGTAAAACTGTAGAGTTACTCAATTTCACATACACAGAATCATGTTAAATATATTGTTCTGCATCTAATCTCTTCTATTCAGCAATACATCTTAGAGACTTACCCATGTTAACCCATGTAGGGCTAGCTCATTCTTTTTAGTTGCTGTGTGGCATTGCATGTATAGATATACTATAGTATAGTATATATAGTATAGTATAGTATAGTATAGATATACTATGCTTTCTTTTTTTGTCCCTGTTGGTAGATATTTAGATTGTTTCCAACAGCTTCCAATTCAAACAACTCTGCAATGAAGTTCTTCACACGTATTTCCCTGTGCGTATATTAGTGTTTTTATCAAGGGTATGTACATTAAAAAATGTAATAGCTACTGTTATTTTATAGCCATTCTTATTTTTTCTAGGACAAAGCTGGAATTCATGAAGAGAAGAAAAAAGAAATCTTAACAGTAAACTTTGGCTTCTGGGCTTTTGGGGCCCTCACAGTACCGTGTGACATTTCTCAAAGTTTGTTTTACAGGGGAAAAGAGAGCCTTGTGTTCAAATAAGAGTGAGCAGGTCAGAGCTAAACAGCTTCATATACTACAGGACTTCTCAGAGCCTTTAATACCTGAACATGCACTACAGATTGCTGAGAGACGCAGGTAGCCTGCAACACTTCTCAAACTGACTTGCCTTGGATAGCATTCTTCATTTGGAAGTCTTGAAACTAGGGTTACTCAGCACCCACTTGAGGAAATAAGGTTATAATAGAAAGAGCTTGAGTTTGGGAAGCCATCTTGGGACTGACTCTCAACTCCACCACCCACTAGCTATATGACCTTGAACAAGTTATTTAGCCTTTCTGAACCTCCATTTATTCAACTGTAAAATAGGAGAAACAAATCCTACAGAACTGCTGTGATTAAATGAGATAATAAATGTGAAAACGCCTGGCCTAAAAAGTGTCACAAAGTATTTTCTCTACAGCCCAAGACTGGGCAAGAGGCTAGTGTCAGTTTCTTCGGCTAGGATATAAAATATTTCCCATCAGGGGCTTCCCTGGTGGCACAGTGGTTGAGAGTCCGCCTGCCGATGCAGGGGACGCAGGTTCGTGCCCCGGTCCGGGAAGATCCCACATGCCGCAGAGCGGCTAGGCCCATGAGCCATGGCCGCTGAGCCTGTGCGTCCGGAGCCTGTGCTCTGCAAGGGGAGAGGCCACAGCAGTGAGAGGCCCGCGTACCACAAAAAAAGGAAAAAAAAAATTTCCCATCAGAACCTGACTGCCCCAGTGTCAAGAACATTTTGCTTCTGGTGTGTGGTCCCTAGAAGACAGGATAGAGTAGAAGTTATTTAGACTCTAGAATCAAATTAGGTACAAACCCCAGCTTATCACTCACAGACTGTGTGACACTGGGCAAGTTACCTAGCCTCTCTGGGCTCAGTTCTGTCATCTATAGAAGGGGACAGTAGCAACATCCACCTCATAGAATTGCTGAGGATGAAATGAGAGAATCCATGTCAAGCTCTTATGATGAGCACAGTGCCTGGTGAGGAGTAACAGTAAGCCCCAGGAAGGGCTATGGTATCAGTTGTTGATGTCAAGCATGCAGTGGCATAGACAACACGACTACTAATTTCCAGGTATCACATGCAGTGACCTGCTTGGAAAGTGCAGTAACTATTGGGCTCCCATCCTGCCATTCTGAGCAACAGCTGAGGTCTGACAGGAGAAGACAAGGGTCAGGAAGTACCCAGGAGAGGATAAGGTCTTTGCAGGGCAATGCAAGAAAAATATGAAATGGCTATAAATGTGCTCCGCAACATTCAGATGACAAAAAGGAAAAGGCCATAATACTTTCTTTAAAAAAAAAAATTAGATATGGCTCTGAGCCCCACACGTGCCTAGATAACTAGAAATTCTATCTCAATCATGTTTCAAGAGAGGAGGTTATAAGGGTCACATGACATCCGGGAAGGTGACGTGGTGCCCAGAAAAGGTGTCTAAGGTCTGCCTTTAGTGTATGGGGGTTGCCTTATTATCATTGCTTCCTCTGCTAAGCTTTGCTCGCATGGGTCTGGTCGTCAGCCCTGGAAGCCTGGGTGAGCCCAGAGGCGCTCCCCAGCACCCTCTACACCAAGTGAGGACTCAGACACTCCCTCTCCAGCTGCACCCCGACTTTGGGCTTAGTAGTCTCTCTCCACCACAGCCCACAGCCATCTCCACATCTGGCTGCTGCATGTCAATGGAACTCTGGGCAACAGTACTTGTGAGCTGCACACCCACACACACACACTCAAATTCATCCCCTTCCCAGTCCTGGGGGAGCTCATGTTCATTTTCTGACCTGAGCTACCTCTGCAACTTCACTCGGCTTCTCCAAGAGCCTAGATCCCCAAACAAAGCCAAGATGGGTCTGGGAGTTACGACCCATGTGCCCGGTAGGTGCCATTTTTGACTTTGAAACATCAAGGCAATTAGGGCAAGAGAGGCCCAGCTGCTCCGGAGGGTCTTGGAGCATATGCAGCACAGAGGAAGGAAGACACCACTCATGCGTATGAGCTGCAAGAACAGCATATGGATGGGCATCTCCATAAATCACCTGCTCCACAGGCACCCACAGAGCCGATGTGTTTTTCATGTATGATGTATACAAACCATATACCAGCATTTAATTCCTATTGCTTCAGTCCTGATTTTGTACTGAAATTAATAAATTTCTCAAAGATTCTCAAAGACCCAATTGGTTCCCAATTCCCATGATGGCACAGAACTGCGGAAAGGACATGGGTTTAGAAAAGTGTTATTTTGAGCATGAAAGGAACGTAGTGGATATCTGGGTTTTCCTCTATTTTATTGGTTAATTTTTATTAATCTTTTTCCCCTGCTTACAAAAGAAGTATTTGTATATTATAAAATGTCCAAAATATTACAGAAATATTTGCTCTAAGAAGCAAAAGTCCTCCATAATCTCACCTCTCAGAGTTAAATATCAATAATGGTTTGGTGGATATTTCTCCACATTTTTTTAAAATTTATTTTGGCTGTGCCGGGTCTTAGTTGCGGCACATGGGATCTTTGTTGCGGCATGCAGGATCTTTAGTTGCAGCATGCGAGCTTCTTAGTTGTGGCATGCATTCAGGATCTAGTTCCCCAACCAGGGATTGAACACGGGTCCCCTGCATTGGGAGAGTGGAGTCTTACCCACTGGACCACCAGGGAAGTCCCTCTCCACATTTTTTTTGTCCATGTGCATATTTTAATTACTCTTTGAAAAATAGAATGATGCCATATGTGAAAACTTTTTTCAAACAACAGATCTTAGACCTGCCAAAGCAAAGAGATCTACCTGCCTCATTCTTTTGAAAAGTTGTACAGTGTTTTCTTGTATGCACCATAATTTATTTAATCTGTCTGTCACTGGCTGACATTTTATCTACCCAGCTTTCTAAGTGAATCCCAAAGGGGTTAACTGGCTGTGCCAGGTCACATGGATATTGAGAGGTAGCCCCCAGACTACCTCCTCATGCCCAAGCTAGTCTTACTCCTACTGTGCTGCCCCTTGACTTTCAATTTTATTTACTCTTATTGCCACGGGCAGGAGTAGGGTCTGTACTGGAGAAGGACTCTTGAACCAGCTTTTGTCCCAAGGATTCTGGAGAGGAACTGAGGACTATTGGCTGTCACAGCTAAGAGAATGCCAGCCAGGTCCTTTCACTAAGGAATGATTTAGACACATGCCATCCTACTGAATTAGTAAGAACATATAGACAAAGGACATAAAAGAATCTGCAGGGGAAAAAAAAAACTGGCGTCTGGTTCTTAAATCAATTTTTGATAATGAGTGTCATATATTTAAACGTTCACACATAATCATCAGATTAGTATTAACTATACCATCAAAGACAATCTGATTATATAATATGCTTCTTCACGTGTCACCGCCATGAACTTGTTAATACATGTAATTATAAATGGAGAAGTAGATTGAGGGTATATTCAATAGAAGCCTCTGGAAGTCTGAGTGTGATTTCCTGCTGTTTCCCATCAACTTGCATGAGACAAAGCTAAACGATTGTCCTGGCACAAGGACACCAGGCCTCACTGCCAGGCCGTTCACCCCAGGCTTCATCTCGGAAGTACTTTTGCTGATTCTGGGGGGCCCTGTGATCCCTGTGTGTCACCCAGGACTCCGCTGGTTGCAAGAGTCTTGTGCCCAACTCCAACCGGCGTCAGTGGGAAAGGGTTGGTGGGAGGGGTACCAGGAAGTCGCTGGGTGATGCCCAGATCAAAGGGGTCTAAATAAGCCAGAATCGGCGTCAGTGGGAAAGGGTTGGTGGGAGGGGTACCAGGAAGTCGCTGGGCGATGCCCAGATCAAAGGGGTCTAAATAAGCCAGAATCGGGAAAGCAGACGTGAGGCTGGCCCTGGGAATCTCAGGAACTGGAAGCAGCTCAAATTCTGCCCCACATGTCCACACCCCCTCACCCCACTGGGGCCCTGACACCCACTGACCCACCGCCTGCACAGATGCCCCCTCGCCCTGCAGAGGCTCCAACACTCTATGCTAGGCCACCCTCCTCTCCTCACGCTCAGATCCCCTGCTCGCCACCCCCAGAGGGAGGGCACCTCTGCCGGGCCACGTGGGCTCCCAGACTCTAGGACAGCTCTGCCACCCTCACTAGGCCACCCCTCCAGACACAAATGCCCTCAGCGCTCTCAGGACCCACCCCCGCCCAGGTACCAGGGCCACAGGCACCCTGTGCAGACACCACCCTTGCCTGGTCCCACCTAAGGGCATCGGGACAAAATTGTTTGGGAAGGAGTGGGGGAGGGGGAAGGACAGAAAATTTCTGACCTGAGAAAATATAATTCTATCTAAGATGAAGAAAAATGGGTATCAAAACAGTACCTAGGGGCTTCCCTGGTGGCGCAGTGGTTGAGAGTCCGCCTGCCGATGCAGGGGACGCGAGTTCGTGCCCCGGTCCAGGAAGATCCCACATGCCGCAGAGCGGCTGGGCCCGTGAGCCGTGGCTGCTGAGCCTGCGCGTACGGAGCCTGCAACGGGAGAGGCCACAACAGTGAGAGGCCCGCGTACCGCAAAAAAAAAAAACAACAGTACCTAGGGTTTCCCTGGTGGCGCAGTGGTTAAGAATCCGCCTGCCAATGCAGGGGGCACAGGTTCGAGCCCTGGTCCGGGAAGATCCCACATGCCGCGGAGCAGCTAAGCCCGTGCACCACAACTACTGAGCCTGCGCTCTAGAGCCCACCAGCCACAACTACTGAGCCCGCATGCCTACAGCCCGTGCTCCGCAACAAGAGAAGCCACTGCAATGAGAAGCCCGCACACCGCAAGGGAGAATAGCCCCCGCTCGCCGCAACTAGAGAAAGCCCGCATGCAGCAGCGAAGACTCAATGCAGCCAAAAATAAAAATAAATTAAATTAAATAAATTTTTTTAAAAAGTACATACACTAGCGTGACTCTCAGAGGCAGGGACCCCAGTGTCGGGGCTGGTTTAATAGTCCTGAGCATGGCAGTGGGGTGGAGGGGGAGAAAATGGATCGTTGTGCTCGGTTGAGTTTTGATTTTCATCTGAAAAAGGGGAATATAGTAAAATGAGCTCATGTTTTACGCTAAAATCCTGTGCATTACCACAGAACGCTTCTTTCCACCCAAAGGATAGTGGCACAATCTGCTCAGCTTAAAACTGGACACTTACCCCCCTCAGAGTGTCCCACGGTCTGTCCAGGAGTGAAGGGCTTGTCACTGTGAGCCCATGGCAGTCATCATTTGGCGTCTTCCTCCCCTTCCCCTCTGGGTCCCGCGAGTCCACATCTGGGTCCTTAAAGCTCCATGGAGAAGCCTCCCCAAGGCCACGGCCATCATGAACCCCAGGGCCCCTTCGAATGACCTGAGTGTTCTGCTGGTGTCCGGGTCTAGAGGCGGCAGAGCACGTCTCGATACTGTTGTCACCTTCCTTTGGCACCTGAGCCCCAAAGTGGCTCTGACTTTACCCAGAATCTAACTTATCCCAGGAAACAATTTTCCATGTTTGTACACAGAACAATTGTGTCTCAGGGAAACAATTCTGTCTGTTCCAACGCTCATCCCTTCAACCACAGTACCTCTTCCCTAGACCAAGGGGCTGGCCACGCAGCAGATCTTATCAACTCCCCTCCCTCTGTTTATCCCACCGTCCTCTTCCCTCTCAAAAGTCCTCCTTCTTTACCCAGGAACAAAACGTATGCTCCTAGATATATCAACGGATACCAGCAGATCGCAAGGGGAGGGGAAGGATAGAACGCTAATCAGTAGCTCCTGAACGCCATCCAAAGATGCCTAAGACTTGTATTAAATAGGAGAGACTCTGAGCAATAATAGTGTAACAGAGTTTCCAAATTCCAAAGGAATCATTTGTATAAGGCTGGATACTGAAGACTTCTACCTTCAGAGTTATCAACTCTCAGAGCCAGTTAGTGTTTTCAGGATAGACCCAATGGGGCTTCCCTGGTGGCACAGTGGTTGAGAGTCCGCCTGCCGATGTGGGGGACACGGGTTCGTGCCCCGGTCCGGGAAGATCCCACATGCCGCGGAGTGGCTGGGCCCGTGAGCCATGGCCGCTGAGCCTGCACGTCCAGAGCCTGTGCTCTGCAATGGGAGAGGCCACAACAGTGAGAGGCCCGCATACCGCAAAAAAAAAAAAAAAAAAAAAGACCAAATGGATAAAAACAAAGGGACCGCTGATATTCAGTCTTGAAGACAACCACATGACTATGGTCAGAGCAGAATTGCATTCTGGGAAGTGCTTGAGCTCTGAAGTGAACCAACCTGGGTTCAGATCCTCCCTCTACCATTCACAACCTAACAGACCTCGAGCAACCCCCTTGATGTCTCTGGGTCTCTGTTTCTTTATCAAGGTTGTTTGACAATATCTGTGTCAAGCCTCTGGTACATGGAAGACACTAATACAGCAATTATTATTACTGACTAATAGTGGGGTACATAAGCTACTTTATTTTACTTACATTTTATTAAATGTATACAAAGTTGTCTGGAATATTTTTTATATTTATTTGTCAAATTGCCCTTTAAAGGTCCATCCAAAATATTATACCATTTTAGCAAAAACTAAAATGATGGAAATCCAACTCAGTTTTTGGACTGTTTTCTATCTAATTGGAATTTCCATGGAGACCAGGCATCGAAAGTTCTCTTTCCCCCAACCCATGGCTGGGGGCAGTCAGCTCCCCTCCCCTGCCAGGCTGCCCACAACCTAGTTGTAATATATCCGTGAGCCCCTCATGTTTAAGGTCCAGCCCAGAGAATACCCTCCAGCAGCTTGTTGGCTGGGTGTTTTTTGGTGGAAATTCAGCATCTCATTCTACCATTTCAAATGGAAAACTGAAATCCAGTAATGTAACTTTTTATATTCTTTTCGACCATGGAAAAAACCAGGGGAACTACTCGAGGAGACATGGTCCACCAAGCCATCATTGAGAATGTGGACTGTCTTCCCTGAAATGACTTTCAAGGTCACTGTTTGATCTTTGACCTTGGACTGGGAGAATCACTAGTTAGGTTTTCACATGGTAGCACATACGTAGGAGCTGGGCTTGGGGTGCTGCTGACATGATACAGGGAATGGGGTGAGGGCTGGGAATCAGGGAAAAGGGAAGCAAATCTTCAGTTTCACCAAGAATCTTGCTTCCCCCAGCCCTTCTTAGCTCATCTCATTGGGTAGATCAGTTATCTTTGGCCCGGTAAGATGACCACTTTCTGCTTGGCTAATACCCAGTGCTTTACTGAACCAGAAAATGCCCTCAGCAGGGAAAGCAGAGGTAGATACATGAGATGAAACTCACTTCAAGTCTTTCGTGTCCTTGAAGGATTGTGTTCCCTCCAGTTCCTGTCTGCTTGGGTTGCTCTCCAGTGCCTGCAAACAGACATAGCCATAGATTACATATATATATATATATATATATATAATATATATCTTCTGTATAACATATTATATATAATGTGTACAATTTTCCTCCAGCTTTTATAATTGCTATCAGTGCAAGGGCTAACCCACTACATGCTACTTTGACTGGAACTGGAACTCTAGTTAGAACGATGTTTAATAGTAGAAGGCAACACTTGCACAAGACTCTTCAAATGAAGTCTTATGTGAAAGCCTAATACACTAAACAGGTGAAAGAAGAGCTAGTCCAGTATTGGCCAGGTCGGTAGAAGTATCCAGATTCACACACACAGAAAATGGAACATAAAGCTGGTCATATTCTTTGGGACTCTTGAAGTTTGAAAACTACCAAGAGAAAGGATGTGGGTTTTGGCTTCTGAGAGACCTCAGCTTGAATGCCAGACCTTACTAGGTATGTGTCCATAGGTAAGTGATTTAACTTCTCTCAAGAAAGTCACCTTGTCTGCAACGTGGAGACAGTGGTACCCATCTTGTTTTCGTTTTTGTTTTTGTTTTTGTTTTGGGGCCACGCTGCACAGCTTGTGGGGTCTTAGTTCCCTGACCAGTGAATGATCCTGGGCCCTCAGCAGTGAACGTGTGGAGTTCTAACCACTGGAATGCCAGGGAATTCCCCCCATCTTGCTTTTTAATGAAAAGTTGTTATAAGGATTATCACAAAGTACATGAAAAGCATCTTGCACATTGCCTAGTGTATAGTGGACAAAATTGTGAGCTTCTCAAATGCAGGGCTATTTTCTCCACTTTTCTAACTCACTTAGCTCCTATCCAAGGATTGTACACTTGCTTGTTGTTTTACTTGCCTTTTCTCTATTAAGAATATTTCCATGTAGGCCTCCACAGCCCTAAATCCTGAGCTGTCATTATTCTGAAATAGCACTGTAGGACACAAGAGCACATTGAGAAGTATTAGGCTAAACAGAGCTTTTAATTGCAAATGGGAGATAAATGAAGATGGACTCCTGTCTGTGTGTGCACATGAAAACTAACAGTTCAGATGGTGATAGGAAATCGACACTGCTACGTGCCATGCTTGATATGAATTATAAACTGATCTTCTGTAACAGCCCAAATATCTCTAAAGACATGTAATGTAACCATTCAGTAGCACACCCTTTTTTAAAAAAATAAATTTGCTTTACTAAATGTGTAAATGGATTAACGGATAGAGGATCGTGGGAGTCTTTGCCACTGTGTGTTGATAATCTTGTTAATAAAACATCATGAAATTTTTCTAGGGAAAAAAAGCTGAGTCTTCTGATTTCAGCCTTAAAAGAAGGGGAAAACATTTCTTGCAACATAGCAAACCTAGGGAAAGCTGGAGAATAGCACTAATAAATATAAAAAGGGGACATTAATTAATCAGAAAACAAGAAAGGAGAAGACAGTAAATAAACAATTCTCTAGATAGTGTTATTTTTAAAAAAGAGAGAAAATAGATATTGATAATTAGAAATAAGTAAAGGGGTATAAGCAAAGATATGGAAGATATTTTAAATCTTAGAGAAATAATATGCATAATTCTATGATACTAAATTTTAAAAGCTTGATAAAATGGATGGTTTTCTAAGAAACTGTAAATTGTCAAAATTGTCTTAAGAAATAAATAGGAAATCTGAGCAGATTAGCAACTCTGCAGAAAGCTACAGCACCATGAAAAGAAAAAAACAACAGACCAAACTCTCTTGTGAATATAGATATAAATTTAAATTGCAAATCAAGTCAAATCAATTTTCAAGTGATAGTAACACCATTACTAAGTATGATTGGGAATAAAGGGAGTTCAATAGCAGGAAAGTTATTAATGTAATTTATCACATCAGGAGATCAAAGAAGGTACCACAGTAGGAAGAGAGGAAAGGTAGAGGCCAAGCATCAGATGCTGAAGACAGAGCCCATGGGTTGGAAACATGGCTTTTCTTCTTACGTTGTGACTTCTACCAAGCAGTCTAACTTCGCTGTGCCTCAGTTCCCTCACTGAAAAATGGAGATACTAACATTATCTACTTTAGGCAGTTGTTGTGAGAAATCAATAAATTAACATTTGTAAAGTGGTTTACACCATGGCTTGGTGTTTAGTAAGCCCGACACAAGTACTTGCTTAATAAAACAATACCCAATCATCATCTCTCTAAAGGCTGATGATAAATTTATCATCATTTCCTGTTAGAAGCTTTTGATAAACTGAGTAGCAGGATATTTCCTTAACACCATAAAGAATATCTAACCCAGACTAACAACTAACATCACTCCACTGAGACAATAAGCGGACAAATACAGAAAAGGGAAAGGTTAGACTATATCCTGTGGTGTTGAGTTGGAACTGGAGGTATTGGTATGAACCAATGGGTTTTAACAAATACAGATCACTCAGTATGAAAATAGATACGTGTGTGTGTGTGTGTGTGTGTGTGTGTGTACACATACATCTATTTCTTAGCTCTGCCCACCCCGAGGGCCTATTAGCAATCACAATCCAGTAGCAGTAAGCTACCAGTATTCGGATATCAGTTTCTAAATACTATTATCCATTAAAATGAAACAGGGTTCCTTGGACAAATTGCTGATTCCAGGGCAGAGACAGGGAAAGTACAAACTGAGCCTAGAACAGCTTCTGCCATAAAGAAAGGACATGCTTAAAAATGATGGAGACATGTCAAAAGTATTGGGAAGCCAATTTAAGGGGATCTCATGGAAAACTCTGGGACAATTTGAACATCAAAATATTTAATGATAATAAGAAGTTATAACCTGTTGAAAAAGATAAAATCCATGAGTCCACACTGATGTAACTAAGCAAATACGTACATACATATATACAGACATGGATGGATGGATAGATAGATAGATAGATAAGAAGGAAAAACTCCTTTTTACAGAGAGAACCCAATGAATAAATGTGGAAGAAATGATGGAATTAGAACATCACCCTCATGGTAACAACTGATTAAGGTGAGAATCATTAATGGATGCTTAAACCAGTGAGTGAAATTGTTATTTTTACATGTGAATACTTATATAGTCACTAAGAATCTCTCCATAAGATACTTATAGTGTTCACTATAAATGTCAAAATAGTATCTTTACAGTAGAGAAAACTCGCAAGCTCCACCTGCATCAAAGAATCAGTGTTGACATCATCAGTAATGGGTCAAATCACAGTATATGCCTCTCAATACAACCCACAGAGAACACGCCATCTCTTTGGAAGTATTCCTGCCAAAATCACACACTCTAAATCTCATCGTGAGGAAACATCAGACAAACCCAAAGGAGGGCCTTCTGTTGACTTTTTTTTTTTTTTTTTTTTTTTTTTTTTTGAGGTACGCGGGCCTCTCACTGTTGCGGCCTCTCCCATTGCGGAGCACAGGCTCCGGACGCGCTGGCTCAGCGGCCATGGCTCACGGGCCCAGCCGCTTCACGTCACGTGCGATCCTCCCGGACCGGGGCACAAACCCGTGTCCCCTGCATCGGCAGGCGGACTCTCAACCACTGCGCCACCAGGGAAGCCCTAAAGGAGGGCATTCTGAAAGATAAGAACCTTTAAAGCAGTCTCCCCTCACTGCCCCTCCCAGCTCTCCAAACCTGGGCCTCTGGGAGGGTAGCTCTCCACACTAGGGGTGTCGCTGCTTTGCAGAGCCGGGGAGCTGCCTCCCCGCAACGGCTTTGGCCTGACGTCTGGTGGAGAAAGGGGAAGCCGCACAGGTAGTCCTGGCCGGGGGAGGAGGGGCTGGAGCCCTGGGCAGCCATCACAGATTTTCCTTGGACCGAAAGGAAGGTTCCAGAGAGCCAGCCCGGAAGCCTCTGTGAGTCAGGGCCCTTGCCCTGGACCCTATCTGGGGCAGGCGATTCACGTACATGCGTACTCCCACCCCGCCCCTCCGCCCCGAATCCTCATCAGGCAGCCATGAGGTAGGGGAGAACTGGAGAACTACCTCGGATGAGGAACAGACGGGCAAGACAGCTTCTGTCATTCCTCCAGAGCAGCAGGTAGGACACAGAGGAGGAGGGTGCAACACCACTGATGTCTGACTTCAAAACCACCTTCTTGGCACTGCAAAACCACCAGTGGTGAAGACTCCTCACTTCCACTGCAGGGGGCGTGGGTTTGATACCTGGTCAGGGAATTAAGATCCCACACGCCAGGAGGTGCAGCCAAAAAATTAAAAAATTAAATAACAGGGCTTCCCTGGCGGCGCAGTGGTTGAGAGTCCGCCTGCCGATGCAGGGGACACGGGTTCGTGCCCCGGTCCGGGAAGATCCCGCATGCCGCGGAGCAGCTGGGCCCGTGAGCCATGGCCACTGAGCCTGCGCGTCCGGAGCCTGTGCTCCGCAACGGGAGAGGCCGCAACAGAGAGAGGCCCGCGTACCACAAAAAAAATAAAATAAAAAATTAAATAACACCACCACCACCTTCTTAATGACTCTGCCCTCTGGTCTCTCCGTGAAAGTAGACTGGGGTGCAGAGGGGAGGGAGTCTTCATGGGGGGCACTCCAGATCCAGATCACGTCAATCCACTCAGCTGACAGATATTTACTGAGCCTGGGACGTGGGTTCCGAATCAAAGGTTGAGCAGCCGATCCTAACAGACTTTCCCAAACTTGCACGATGACAGACATCAGGGGCCCAAGATACACAGACAGGTTCTGGGCCCAATCCCAGGCCCCCTGAGCCCTTCCCTAGGGGAGAGGCCTGGGAATCTGCACTTTTAACCGGCATTCCAGAGACGTTCTCTCCGGGTTAATTGGAGAAATGGGGGCGCAGCTGTTTCCTGTTTCCTGTGCAGGTGGGGTGGGGCTGGCCTCGTTAAGAGGGTGGTTTTGCTAATCCCTCATCACCAGATGCTGCTCTCCTAGCAGTGAAAAGTACAAGGAGTGGGCCTAGCAGGGACCCCCAGAGCCTCGGGCCTGAGACACGGCTGAGGCTGCTTCTCATCCCAGTCATTCCCAGAGTGCCACACGGTCCCCCTGAAAGCTCCTTTGGGTGGTTTCTCCAACTTAATGAGGCCAAACCAGAACCCTTGGTTTTCACACTGGACCAGCTGTTCCCCCGTCTTACCCGTCTCCCTCAATGGTGCCATTGTCTGCCAGGTGTCCAGACCCAAACTCTGGGAACCTCGTTGCATCCTCTCCTTCCCTCTTCATCCCCAACATCCAGCCCATCCACAAGTCCTGGCAGCGCTCCCACAAAGCACATCCCGAGTTTGCCGCCTCTCCATCAACTCTGCTCACACCCAGACCAAGCCTTCCTCAGCAGCGCCTGGGCCTGGGCCTGGGCAAGAGACCCCGTTCCTCCAGTTCCTCCTCCTCCCTCTGGGGCCTCTCATGTCACCGCCCACAGTGATCCTTTCTAAAAGGAAATCAGATCAAGCCCGTCCCTGCTTAAAACTCTTCATGGTGACCCACTGCAAATAAAAGAAAATCCTAATCCCTTCCTAGACTATTCTTTCCACGAGGGGAAGGAACATGTTCATGCAGTTCACTGCTCTGCCCTCCAGACCTGAACAGTGTCTCCACTGGCTCATCAATAGTCGTTTCCATAATTAATTGTCTTTTACAATGACCCAGGCTGTTTCCTGTTGAGCTTTACACAGGCGAAATAGCTGGCAAGTGTGACGGTCAGACAGTGCAACACCCAAGTGGGAGGGGCAGAGGGTGACTTGGAGGGAGAAGCCAGAGAAGGTCAGGGCCAGGGCTTCTTCGTTTGATTGGGTCTCTCCCAGCAGAGGGAAAATGAGGTGCTGGCAGGGTTTATATGGTTACTGTCAAGTGTGGACCCCTTGTACCTAGACCCCTGCCCCTTTAGTAGGGCAGCTTGTCAATAAGAGGCAAGGTCACAGCCTTGATGGCAAAGCAACCCCCCAGTGCTCTGGGTCCCTTTGTGGGCTTTCCAGGGCCCTTAGAGAGCCCAGCTGTTCTGGGTCTATCGGCTCTCCCCACCTATGTGTGTACAGAAGATGCTACACCAAAAATGACCTCATTTCTGAGAACACAGATGAGGGTGGATGGCATCCTATGTTAAGCTGTGAGTTCTCAGACTTCAGGCTTTGCAGAGACATAGATATAGAGTGACCTTTTTTCACTGATTGAGGGGTGGATGGCAAAGGGAAGTATTGATCCTAAAGTCCTGGATAGGAAGGCAAATTATAGGCCAGCAGTGCTGGAAGAAATGTCTGTATCGAGAAAATTGACAATATGCCAGAGACTGTTAGCCCTAGGAATGTCCGTAAGAAAAAATAGAGCAGATAATGGGGAATCTGGAAGGAACAGTTAAGTGCTCATTCATCAGCGTTTATGGTGTGTCTCCTCTGGGCTGGCTTTCCGGGTGCCTAGGAAGAAATGCCCCTGCTCTGGAGGCCCCATAGGACACTTCTCAGAGGCTAAAACAGAGTCCACCAAGTTGTGTTGTATTATCTGGGCTGGGGGCTCCTCATGGTGGGGACTGTCATTTCTGTGTGCTAGCACAGAATCCAGCAGTGGGCAGTGGAGGTGGGGTGCCTGAAGCTTTTCCCTGGAGAAAAGTTCATCCTAGGAAAATACAACACTTTGTCACAAGATGGCACTCAAGGCTCACACAGTTTTGGACACAGTTCTGTTTGTTTTGTTTTTTTGTTTTGCTTATGTTTTGTTTTTGAGCAGCGCAAGCACTCTTAAAGATCATCTACATCTCACCAGAGTTTTGGGGGTTTGTTCATTTTTCAGTATATTGAGGAGAATCTGGTTTTCCTTAACAGCTTTCCAGCTCTCCCCCATCAAATTCTAATTTTTCTTCAAACCCAGAATCTTGTAAACAAGCCGTAAGATGGTCTTCTGGGTTGTCTGGGCACCAGGCTGAGTTGACTTTGTAGATGGCTGTGAAATGTGTGGGAGGTTTGACTTGTTGATATCTGGAAAGCAAGCCTCTATGCTGAGCCAGCTTGGGCCGGGCTAGATACTGTTGCCTTGCTGGCCTTGAGCCAATAGGTCTGATCCAAGTACATTCCGTGACTTTCATAGGAATTATTGGGTCAAGAAATTCCTTTACAGGGGGACTCGCTGGTGATAAGGCTGCAAGCCTGAGCTTCTCGAGAGCTGCCAGTGTATGAAGATAACAGAGAGAAAGGGAGCACTGACAGCTGAAGAGAGAGGGACAGGAGCCTGGGGACCCATCTGAGCCCCTGGACCCCTCGTGCCTGAAGGCAGCTCTGGAGTTTCCAGCTGCAACAGCCAACGTCAACCAATAAATTCCTTTTCCACTTAAAGCCAGTTTGAGTTGGGTTTCTCCCTCTCGATACTGAAAGAATTCTTGCTAATACATTTGGAGAAAGGTCCTGGTCAACTGTTGTGGTTTAATCAACCAAAAGCAGGGGTAAGGTTAGGTCTCTGGGGTCAGCTGTTTGCCTTTGAACCAGGGGGTTCAGGCAGCAGCTTCAGGAAGCCCAGACACAGCCTCAGAGCTGCCCAGCACCTGGAATGCAGACGCAGTGCCGGGCACTGGACATCTCTGTGCCTGAGGAGGCTGGGGGAGTAAAATAGCCTCTGAGTGCTAGCTCTGTGCAATCATGATGATAGAACGAGCATTTCAGATGAAAACGGGATCTTGAAGAGACATCCGCACCCCAGTGTTCAGAGCAGCATTATTCATAATAGCCAAAACATGGAAAACAATCTAAGTGCTCATCAATGGATGACTGGATAAAGAAAATGAAGATATATATGAATATCATTCAGCCATGAGAAAGAGGAATATCCTGCCATTTGCCATGACACGGGTGGACCATGAGGGCATTACGCTAAGTGCACAGAGAAAGACAGATACTATATGATACCACTTATATGTGGAAGCTAAAGAACACCAAACTCACAGAAACAGAGGCTAGAATGTTGGTTACCAAAATGGAAAGGTATAGGTCAAACGGTATAAATTGCCAGTTGTGAGATGAATAAGTTCTGGGGATCTACTGGGCAGCATGGTGACTCTAGTTAATAATTCTGTATTATATGCTTGAAAGTTGGTAAGAGGTTAGATCTTAAATATTCTCACTACAAAAAAAGAAATGATAGTTATGTGACATCATGGAGGTATGCGCTAAGCTACTGTGGTAATCGTTTTGCAATATAAAAGTGTATCAAATCGGGCTTCCCTGGTGGGGTAGTGGTTGAGAGTCCGACTGCCGATGCACGGGACATGGGTTCGTGCCCTGGTCCGGGGGGATCCCACGTGCCACGGAGCGGTTGAGCCCGTGAACCATGGCCGCTGGGCCTGCGCGTCCGGATCCTGTGCTCCGCAACAGGAGAGGCCACGGCAGTGAGAGGCCCACGTACCAAAAAAAAAAAAAAAATTGTATCAAATCAACACATTATACACCTTAAACATATACAATGTTATATATCAATTATATCTCAATAAAGCGGGGGGGTACCATGTAACCTTTCATGAGTATTGCGTGTCAGACCCTATTCTGAGTGTGCCTTACATGTGTTATTTCATTTAGTCCTCTCAGCACTTCTATGCAGTGAGTTGTCATCCCACCAACAGTGAGGAAACTGGATATTAAAGAAACTCAGACTTGGCCAAGGTCACTTGCTGGTAAGAAGGGCTGGATTTGAATCTAGGCCATTGAGGTAAGGAGCCCAAGGGAAACTCCTTCTCAGAGCTGGGACCCAGGGCCCAAGCTGGAAATGTGACAGACTAGCTACTGAGTCATCTGACCCACCGCCTCAGGATCTCACGAACCCCCAGCCAGGACAGAGCTGGTCCTGAGCATGGGGGCGATGCTGAACCTGCAGGTGTGGACCAGCGGTTCTCCTGTGGGGACAGAAGTCATTGGCACAACTAGCTGAGCTTTGCAGTAAGACCCGTGCCCAAATCCTGGATCTGTCACTTGGCAGTGGGGCACTGAACCTCCCCGAGCATCAGTTTCCTTGTTCGTAAAATGGGACTAACAAAAATATCCACTTTACTAGATTATTGTGAGGATTCCAAGAGATCATGCAAGTAAAGACACACAGTGCTGTGCCCAGTGCCCAGTGGCCAGTCATTAAAAGCTCATCATCAGAGTTATTATATGTGAGATGGGGAGGAAGTGATTGGGAGACTTAAAAAAAAAATCTGAGAGGCTCTGGAACTTTGAAAATGAGATACAGCGGTGGAAAAGGTGACAATTCTATAAATCAGTGGTTCTTTGCCTGGGTAGCCCACTAAAATCAGTTAGGGGACGGACTTCCCTGGGGGCACAGTGGTTAAGAATCCACCTGCCAATTCAGGGGACACAGGTTCGGTCCCTGGTCCATGAAGATCCCACATGCCTCGGAGCAGCTAAGCCCGTGCGCCACAACTACTGAACCTGCGCTCTAGAGCCCGTGAGCCACAACTACTGAAGCCCGCGTGCCTAGAGCCCATGCTCCGCCACAAGAGAAGCCACCGCAATGAGAAGCCTGTGCACCGCCTCGAAGAGTAGCCCCTACTCACCACAACTAGAGGAAGCCTGCGTGCAGCAACAAAGACCCAACGCAGCCAAAAATAAATAAATTTATTTTTAAAAAATCACTTGGGGGAGATTTTTTTTAAATCCCATGCCTGGACCACACCCCTACACCAATTACATGAGAATCCTCGGGGATGCAGCCCAAATATTGGTCTTTTTTCAAAGCGCCCCAGGTGACTACTGTCCATCCAGAATAGAGAGCCGCTGCTGCAGGGCATGAGAGTTTCATCTGGCAGAGATTGGTGAGGCCCTCGCCAGCTTTCTTCACGCAATAGGAATGGGTGGCCTCTCCAACAGTAAAATCAAAGCTCAGGGTCCCACTCTGATAGATGAAATTTACACAAGCTTTGGACAAGTCTGTTCTCCACCCTGGGGTTGCAATTAGCAGTTCCTCCCAGCTTCAGTGACATGGTGACAGATGGATGAAATGAATACACTGGGAGATTAAACAACGAGGCAATGTTATGCCAAGAAAATTAACTTGTCCAGCCCCGTTCCTTAGCAACTGCACTCTTATTTCAGGTTTCCTCCCAAAGCCTCTGGTTGTTCACACCACTCCCTTTCATCAAAATGTGAGGCACAGTTATTTATAACTTTAATGAAAGAGCGAGAAAGGCGAGGAATGAGGCAAAAGAAGCTTCCAACCACCCCTCAAATTGCATCGGGCCTGCCCTAGACAAATAGGATCAAATTGGCAACTTGTAAACAGGGGTACTGATTTCATTTTCCTGCAGACGTAGCATTTGGTACCCTTTCAAGTCTTCACAAAGCAGTCCTGCCTTTTATGAAAACACAGGCATTTGCCAATCCAATCTGGGGTTGCCTGGATAGTCATCATGTGGGAGTCATGCCCTGGATGCCAGAGCACAGACCACAGTGTCCTCAGAAGAAAATCCCTTTTGTGCAGCAGGAACAGGTGCAGAGCGGGTAATTGGCTGGTTGTCAGGAGGGGGTGCAGGCCCTCTTCTTTCTAAACTGCCCAGTTGAATTGCCAAAGACCGATCCTCTTCTCAGACGAAGTCTCTCCTGGGTGACCAGCAAGACCGGGGTTTGCTGAGCTTTTCCACTTGACTGATGCAGAGTCCATGGGTCTGGGTAGAAGGAATCTCTGAGATCCAGTGCCTGGCCCAGAAACTTGGCTTCCTGTGATCTCCTAATAGGATCCAGCTGTGCTCTTGGCTGCCCTGGCTTCATCATCTTATTTATTGACCACTGTGGGCTTCTGGTCTTAAATGACTTTTTTTTTAAGTGTCTGCCAGAAATCTCTGCCTATAGGGTTTGCTGTTATTGCTCTGTTTTATCCTTAAAGCTGAGGTTGTTAACCAGGGTCAAGAATTCAGTGGATCTGTGAAGTGGGATCAGAAGATTTAACATTTGTACCATCAGAGTCATGGAAAGCAAAGACAGAGATTGAGGCCAAAAAGCAGTAGAAGATATGCTGGCTAAAAACTTCCAAAATTTGGAAAGACATAAACCTACAGATTCAAGCTGCTGATAAAAACAGGACAAACCTAAAGAAATCCATGCCAAGACACATCATAATTAAACTTCAGAAAACTAGAAACAACACAAAATCCTGAAAACAGCCACCAGAAGAAAATGACACCTAAGTACAGGGCAAAAACAATTAGAATGACAGTGGATTTCTCATCAGAAACTGTGGAGGCTGGATCAAAATGGAACCATATTTTTCAGGTGATGAAAAAATAACTTAAAACCCA
This sequence comes from Mesoplodon densirostris, assembly GCF_025265405.1. NCBI lineage: Eukaryota > Metazoa > Chordata > Mammalia > Artiodactyla > Ziphiidae > Mesoplodon > Mesoplodon densirostris. The sequence goes on along the minus strand of NC_082661.1, from coordinate 13,118,241 downwards.
AAATCCTCTACATAGAAAAAATAGTCTTCAGGAATGAAGGAGAAATTAATGAAGATATTCTCACATAAAAGAAAACTAAGGGAATTTTTTGCCAGCACACCTACCCTAAAACAATGGCTAAAGGAATTTCTCTAAGCAGAAAAGAAACAATAAAAGTATTCTTGGAACATTAGGAAGATCAAAACTGGTAAGAAAAAATAGAAAACTCTTGACTTTTCTGAATTATGTTTGACAGTTGAAGCAAAAATTATAACACTGACTGATATGGTTCTAAATGTATGAAAAGAAAATACTTAAGACAATTATATTATAAATGGGAGAGGGTAAAAGGACATAAAGGAAGTAAGTTTTCTTTTTTTTTTTTTTTTTTGCAGTACACGGGCCTCTCACTGCTGTGGCCTCTCCCGTTGCGGAGCACAGGCTCCGGATGCGCAGGCTCAGCGGCCATGGCTCACAGGCCCAGCCACTCCACAGCATGTGGGATCTTCCCAGACCGGGGCACGAACCCGTGTCCCCTGCATCGGCAGGCGGACTCTCAACCACTGTGCCACCAGGGAAGCCCAGGAAGTAAGTTTTCTATACTTTACTCAGACTGGTAAATTCCTGACATCAGTAGACTGTGAAAAGTTATATACATATAATGTATTGAATAATACCTAGAGCAATCACTAAAGAAGCTATACAGGGACTTCCCTGGTAGTCCAGTGGTTAGGACTCCACTCCCCTAATGCAAGGGGCCCAGGTTCAATCCCTGGTCAGGGAACTAGATACTGCCTGCTGCAACTAAGAGAGCCCGAATGCCACAACTAAAGGTTCCATGTGCCACAATGAAGACCCAGCACAGCCAAATAAATAAATAAATAAATAATTTTTTAAAATAAAGAAGCTATACAAAAAGCTACACTCAAAAAACACTATAGAGAAATCAAGTATAATCCTTAAAAAAAAATTCAAGTAACCCACAGGAAAGCAGAAAAAATTTTAAAATGAAAAATAGACCAAACAGAAAAAAATAAAATGACAGATGTAAGCCCTAACACATCACTAATTACATTATATGTAAATAATCTAATACTCAAATTAAAAGACGGAAATTGAGAGAATAGATTAAAGACATGACCCAACTATATGCTATGTAAACAAATCTTGCTTCAAATATAACAGTATAGGCAGATTGAAAGTAAAAGGATGGAAGAGATATATCATACAAACATCAATCAAAGGAGAGCTGGACGGCTATATTAATATCAGATAACATCATAAAGATGTCAATCCTCTGCTTCCTCTCATGCATATTAACTGTGTAGAGGCATGGGGGTCATAAGTTATTTAGAACAAATTTGAATATATCTTCTTTTGTCTTCCAGGGAGGTGGGGAGATGAGGCGAGAAAGTAAATCTCATTTCTGCTTCTTTCCTTTCACTTACAGTGAAGAAGTGTGGAGGGAGAAAAGAAATTCTAAAATTTCAGTGTTTCTCCTGATCCTCCTCTGATACTAGTGCAGGGACCTGAAGGTGAGCACAGTCCCTTCACTTAGAGCACACAAAGTAGGCTGAGCCCTGCGATGTGTCTCTCAGATCTGCCTTCAGAGAAAAGGGATGCATTCCCCAGCTGCTGGGAGTGCTGCCAGGAGACAGCCCTCAGCCAGCAGTCCCCTTCAAGCACTGCTTCTGCTGGAAAGAAAACTGCCTCCCCCAAGGTCCTGCACCCTCTAGGGACAGCTGCAGCCAATGACTTATTGGTGCCAAGGTATAATGGCCCAGCCTCTTGCCCCAACTCAAGACAACTCTGAAGAACCGTCCCAGCTTCAGAGTAACCTGTAGGATCAGCTGTGGCCTCTACTGACAGTGATCGCAAAGCAACTCCTCCCTTTGCCCATCATGCTTCCTCACTTTCCTTCCACAGGTATTGATCCCAAGAGCACTTTCTAATAAATACCCTGCGTCATAATCTCCAACCTGCTTCCTGGTAACCCAGTTTGGAACCACTGGTGCCAGGGATGATCCAAGAAAGCAGATACTGGCATGGAATCTCTCAGCTGTCATGAAGACCCCATCACAGGTGGTAGGTGAAGCTCAGATAGCTCTGGGCACAAGGTGGCAGGGCAACTGTTAAAACTTTCACTGGTAGTGAACTGGAATGGTAAACCAGCTGGAAGGATTACACTAGATGGTGCAATGTATAAGATATTCAAGAAGTACGGAGGAAATAGTGTCTATGAAGACAGTGGAAGGCAGTTGGCTGTCACCATTTAAAATTATAACAAAGGCCGAGAGTGATTAATTGGCAATTTAAAGCTATATGTAGAATCCAGAGGGTCTTCTTTGTAGCATGTGAAAAGGCTCTTGACCTTTACTAAAGAAGAGAGAAACCTGAGGACCAAACCCAGGACTTAATCGTAAGATTAACCAAGCTCTTAACCTAAGCATGTTTACTAGGTCAAGGTCAAGGCCCTGTTGGGAAAGAATGGGGTCCTGATACATGGTACAGATATATCTGAACTAATGCACCCAAAATCTTTTTTTTTTTTTTTTTTTTTTTTTTTTTGCGGTACACAGGCCTCTCACTGTTGTGGCCTCTCCCGCTGCGGAGCACAGGCTCCGGACGCGCAGGCTCAGCGGCCATGGCTCACGGGCCCAGCCGCTCTGTGGCATGTGGGATCTTCCCAGACCGGGGCACGAACCCGTGTCCCCTGCATCGGCAGGCGGACTCTCAACCACTGCGCCACCAGGGAAGCCCTGCACCCAAAATCTTGATCTCAAGGTTGAGAACAGTAATCTCAATCAAAAGTCTTGATTTCATGTTCAGTTTCTAGACCCAGAATCCATTGACTAAAGCAAAACCTGGTTCCTGGGAAGGATTCAACAACACCAGGGCAAGTGTACATGGTAGTGATTATCTCAGTCTTTCCCTAAAGGACCCTACAGCCATTTACTCAGACAACTGTACACTGAGGGAAAAGAAATACCCAAAAAATTCAAGATTCTTGGGCACAGGATCTAAGTTCACACTGATACCTGGTGACCCAAAGCTTCATCATGCTTTGCTGGGGTCATTTGGGAGCCAGGTAATCAATGAAGTCTTGGCTGGATTTGACTCACGATAGCCCACCAGGTCCATGGATTCACCTAGTGTTCATTTTTGTGGTCCCCAAATAATTAGAATAAACTCACTTGATAGTTAGTATAACCACTACATTGGTCCAATGGTCTGTGGGGTAAAGCTATCAGAATGGGGAAGGCCATTTGAAAAACTCTGAAACAGCCCCCATCAGCCAAAATAATAAATCAAAAGCAATATCTTATTCCAGAAGGAATGACACATATTCGTGCCACCCTTAAGGGCCTGAAGGACGCAGAGGTGGTGAGTATTCATTATCTCCATTTTATTCACCAATCTTGGCCCTATAAAATCTAGGTGGATCCTGGAATGACATTGGAATACTGTAAAATCAGCCAAGTAGTGGTTTAAATTACAGCTGCTGTACTGGATATGGTATCTTTGCTAGAAAAGATTAATATGGTTTATAGCCTTCGATCAGTCAAATACATTCTTTTCCTTTCCTTTCAGAACAAAAAATCAGAAACAGTTTGCATTTAATATACATTTTAAAGTCTTGTCTCAGGACTATGTTAACTTTCCTGCTTTCCAACATAATATAGTCCAAAAATGTTGACTAGATGAACATCCAACAAAACATCATACTGGCTCACTATCAACGACTTTATGCCAAATGGATCTAATGAGCTAATTGGACCAAATGAGCAAGATAAAACTGATACATTTTGATTAGTGCCAAGCAGGGCCAGAGGACCCAAGCTTTATGAGCAAGTAGCCAGGCCCCCCATGTCATCCACCACAGCTACATCAGCACTTTTCCTTCAGCTCACACCTATGGTCATTTGTTCATCAATGGGTCAGTTCAGTATGTTTGCAGAAGTCAAAAATAGATGGTGATTGCATTATAGCCCCTCTTAGTAATGGTCTTGAAAGACAATACTGAGGTATGAATAGAGCTTCAGGCAGTATACCTGACCATCCACTTTGGGTGGAAAGAGAAGTTGCCCCTGGTTAGAATATATGTGGACTCACAGGTGGTGTTAAATGGCCTGATTGGATGCAGGAACCACCAGCCCCTTCAGGGATTGCCTCAAAAGAGCCAATTCATTCAAGGTCATGCCTCCTTCCCATGGCAGCCCACATCCAATGACTGACTGACACAGGGTAGGGTTCCATGCTTCCTGTCTCCAAGACCAGACATCCCAGATATTCCCATATGGTTGGCTAAGGCCTCCACTGAGACTGCCTTGCAGCTCAACTTCTCCTTCTGACCAATTACCTCCTTCCCTTCCTTTCCCTTCCCTTTCCTCCCACAGGTTGTTGATCCTCAATGCACTCCTTAATAAACAGACTGCATGCTAATCTCTGTATCAGAGTGTGTTTCTCAGGGAACTTAACCTGTGACACTATCTTTGAATATGTTAAGATGAGCTCCAAGGTAAGTAGGAATTGGGGAGTGTTATGGACTGAATTGTGTCTCCCTCCCAAATTCATATGTTAAGCCCTAACCTCCAATGTGACTGTATTCAGAGATAGGGCCTTAAGAGATAATTAAATGTGGTCATAAGTGTGCAATCCTAATCCAATATGACTGGTGTCCTTAAAAGAACAGGAAGAGACACCAAGGATGTGCACACACAGAGAAAAGGTCATGTGAGGACAAGTAAGAAGGCAGCCATCTGCAAGCCAAGGAGATAGGCGTCAAGAGAAATCAAATCTGCTGATACCTTGATCTTGGACTTCCAACGTGTAGAACTGTGAGAAATAAATTACAGTTGTTTAAGCCACCCAGTCTATGGTATTTTGTTATGGCAGCCTGAGCTGACTAATACACAGCCCTAGCAAACTAATACAGACAGCTAAAGGACTAAGTGGAGGAGATTCCTCAGAAGAGAGAAATAATGAGATGTGAGGGTAATCTTGATGGAAAGGAGCTGACCAATAGTTTGGAGACTGGAGCCCAAGGGGGAAAAATGAGACCAATAGGAAACTTTCATTTGGGGGGTTGCTGAGGGATTTTGTGATGTTTTAAGTACTTTATAGTATTAGGGTATAAGTCCTCCTTAGGTGAGAGGCTTGAGGGTAAATCAATAAAAAGGTGCTGAGGTCCACATAGGGCTGACCCTAAACAGAGAGAAGAATACATCCACAGGAGATAAGGCTCAAGGAAAACTAGGAGTTCACTTGGGGTAGGAATTCAGAACCATATACACCAAGTGGTCATTAGAACACATGCCCTAGGAATTCTCAGAAATCTTGGAGAGCCCACTGGCCAGAATGTGGGATAGACGTCCATGTCAATTTTATTTAAATCCAAAGGAGGCTGACTTATGTTAGAATTGGGATATGTCGACTCTAGTTTGGGGGCCTGTACCCCTTCCTCTATGGTTTTATCATGGTTTTCATGATTGTCCTCTTATCCAAGGACAATTGTAAGTTCCCAAAGACAGAGACCATGTTTCATCTCACACCACCCAGAGAACCTAGCCAGTGTCAAAAAAAAAAATAATAAGCAGGTGAGTGTGTGAATGAATGAGTGAATAAAACATCTGATAGGGGCAAGACACTCTTCTCTTTGTAGTAAGATTATTCTAGGGACATTTGTGTTTGGGACTCCACTCCCCCTTTCTGAGGGCACTCTCACTTTCTTTAGCTCTTTCTCCATGGTTCCAGACTGATAGGACTACACTCAGGTTCCTTGCCCTCTCTGACCAGGGAACAAAACCAAGTCCATCAGATGTCCTCTCCTTATAATTTTAAGCTTGAGCTGAGGGACACAGAGATTGAAAGTAGCATTCAGACTACTGGTCCCCAACCAGACTATTGCTTCTAAGAACTTCTTGTTGTAGTTCTTGGGCAAGTTAAACTCCCTTTTGGTACCTAAGTTTCTTCATATTAAACACTGTCTTAGTCCATTCATTTTTCTATAACAAAATATCATAGGTGGCATATAAACTTGTTTCTCACAGTTCTGGAGGCTGGGAAGTCCAAGATCAAGGGGCTGGAATATTTGGTGAGCCAACATCATGATTCATAGATGGTCATCTTCTCACATGGCAGAAGGGGAAAGAGATCTCTCTGGGACCTCTTTTATAAGGGCACTAATCCCATTCATGAGGGCTCCACCATCATTACCTAATTATCCCCTAAAGGTCCCATCTCCAAATACCATCACAATGGGGATTACATTTCCACGTATGAATTGGGGAGAGGGACATAAATATTTAGTCTATGTTAAACACATGCACAAATACCCACCTTTCAAAGGTTATTGTAAAGATAATAATTAATAGTAAACACTTCACAGAACACTTGCATAGTGGGAACTCAACATATGTGAGTCCTTCTATGCCCTTACCTTTCTCTGCACCTACCAGAATCCTACAGTCAGTGCAGGGCTCCAAGATGCCCCAAATAGTGCCACGGGATATAAAACAACATCTTTGCCTTAAATAAGCTTTACCTGGAACTGATCCCAACTGATCTGCTGTTATTGTAAAGGCTGGGTGAGTGAGTGTGTGTTTTCAATAAATTCTTTAGAAAAAAACCCATCAATCAGTGGATATTAGGACTTCCCTGGTGGTGCAGTGGATAACACTCCGTGCTCCCAGTGCAGGGGACATGGTTTCAATCCCTGGTCAGGGAACTAGATCCCACATGCATGCTGCAACTAAGACCTGGTGCAATCAAATAAATAAATTTTTTTTTACGTCAGTGGATATTAGATATTCAGTTGCTCTATTCCCATTGCTACTTTATTCTTAATGTGTCTGAAATAAGCCTGATTCTGCATAAACTCAGTGACATGCTTATAGAGCTTAAGAAATCACTAATATTTTTCCATTTCTTCTTCATACTTCTTTGTATTGTTTGTTTTAACAATAAGATTTTTGTATTATTTATAAAATCAGAAAAAATCTTTTTTAACAGAATTGGAAAAAAATCACTGAAGTATATCCCTTCTGTGCCACCAACACAGGCTGTGTGGCCTGGGGAAAGCCCCACACCCTCTCTGGACTTCAGTTACCTTAACTGTTAAATGCAGGGATGAGCCCAGATGCTCCCTCGGGGTCCTTCTCATGGTTTTGGACTCTACATGTGTTTCAGAGTCTCTCGCCCACTGGAATAGGGTATTTACTTTTGCAGCACTACCAGCCAGTGGGTAACCCTCAATCTTTTCCAAGTCACAGCTGGCACAGCTGTAGCCAGAGTTCTGTAATGTGGGCAGTTCTTGGACTGTCCCAGAGAGGTTGCAATCAAATCCAGAGACAAGCCTTGTTCCCGTGATGTGTAAGGAACACATGTGCCCCCTTTAGGGTCTATTTCATCTGCTGTGGGTATCAGGCACTTGGCCTGTTCACTGAGTCTGGTTTGTTGTTGCCAAGAGAGCATAGCAAGTTACTGTTCTCTGAGCAGGTGTGCTGACTGGGGGAAAGAGTGATGAGTATGCTTTGTGAGTATTAAATGCACTCAAAACAAAATCACCCTTAATGAATGGATTCATTAAGACACAGGTTTGAACTGCCTTGACAATAAGCATGAGAAATGAACAAATACTTCCTTGCCACGACATTTCCTCTCTTAATCCAGGAAGGCTGTTTTCTATTCAGGCTTCAGCTAGAGTTCCAGAGTGTCATTACCTCTTGATTAGCCTAATGAGCACCTGAGTAGTAATGGCCTGACAAATTGCTCTTGTACTTTTGTATTTAGTAGGGCACTTATTCAAGAAGCCAAAGCATCCTCCAACCTTGCATCCAAGTGGTAAATCACCAGTATCAAAAGAACAAAAATATGGGCAATAAATGTTTGCAGGCAGGTGGGAAGGATGGAAGGGAGGGAGGGAGAGAAGAAGGGAGGGAGGGAGAGAAGAAGGGAGGGAGGGAGAGAAGAAGGGAGGGAGGGAAGGAGGGAGGAAGGAAGAAAGGAAGGGAGGGAGGGAGGGAGGAAGGAAGGAAGGAAAGAAGGGAATTCCATCCCATGATAAAATTTCAGACCTCACTTGGTCAGCATCCAAAGAGGGCATGAGCTTGCTTGGAAGACCCACTGTGGGTTTGGGCTTTGTCTCAAAGCCAGCCTCTGCACAACAAGAGAACAGTTATCTGAGTGCCAAAGAATACTGCAAACTTGGAGCAACATGGATGGACCTAGAGATTGTCATACTGAGTGAAGTAAGTCAGACAGAGAAAGACAAATATCATATGATATCGCTTATATGTGGAATCTTAAAAAATGGTGCAAATGAACTCATTTATAAAGCAGAAACAGAGTCACAGATGTAGAAAACAAATTTATGGTTACTGGGGGCAAGTGGGAGAGGGATAAACTGGGAGATTGGGATTGACATATACACACTATTATACATAAAATAGATAACTAAAAAGGACCTACTGTTTAGCACAGGAAACTCTACTCAATACTCTAATGGCCTATATGGGAAAAGAATCTAAAGAAAGAGTGGATATATGCATAACTGATTCACTTTGCTGTATACCTGAAACTAACACAACATTGTAAGCCAACTACTATACTCCAATAGAAATTGAAAAAAAGAGAATATGGCAAACACAGCGCTAATGGGGGCAGAGAGAAAGCATGTTCAGGACAACCTATCACCCTGTCGGGAAACACCTGCTTCTTGAGAGCGAGCACAGTTTAGTGAGGAAGGAATCTGGGCTTTGGAGCCGTCTGCCTGAGTTTGAGTCTCAGCTTTGTGACTGACTGACATGCCGTGTGATCTTGGACAAGCGACCTAGCGTCTCTGTGACTTACTTTCCTGCCCTATAAAATGCGGTGTAGGTAGATTGCAAATGGCCATGAACACTCTGTAGCTCCTTCCATCAGGAGGTGGGGATTTTCCTGGTTCCTGTCTCATGGTGTTACTATCCAGCTATAAAATTCTAGGCTACCTGGCACGAAGCAAACTTTCCATAAAATGTAGCAATCGTTATTATCATCATACTGTTATTTGTCATTATCATGTCACTTGTGTGGTGCAGGACAATGTGACAGGAAGGGGCTTTGGTACCAGACAGACATGGATTCAATCCCAGTGCCACACACCGACTTTGGGTAAATGACTTCTCTGAGCTTTAGTTTCTTCACCTGTAAAACTGGGACAAGCAATGCCAGCCTTGAAGGGCTGTGGTGAGCTTGGCACAGAGTGGGAATCTCATGGAAGGACACGACTGCCACCACGCCTGCTGCTTGGCATACCCAGGGCGGTAGGACCTGAGCGCCCGCCGTGGGCACCTCCCCAGGCCCACCTGGAGCTCCGTGGGACCTGGAGAGAACACGGGTGCACTGAGGCCCCTGCGGGGCTGCCTTCACCCTGATAGAGTCCTCATTTCTTGCTAGAAGTTGGACGGAGAAAATAATCAAAGGAGACAGTACCTTACACATTCAAGGCAACTGAGAAGCATCCTCCCTGACATCGGCCGATTGACTACGAATTTCAGTTCAACAACAGAGGGATGTGTTTCCTAGCAAGACTTTTTCTTTTTAACATGTCTACTAGAGCAACACTTTTCTTTAATTGATTCCCAAACACCATTTTTTAAATATATGGTTCCACACCAAGAGACCCTAATACAGTAGGTCTCAAGAAGGGACCGGGCCCCTGCGTTTTCTAAGAGCTGTGCAGTGATTGAGAAGTGCTGTGGCTGGTTGAAGGCAGAGGCAAAGGGAGGGGTGATCCTCCACCAGGCCTTCTAAACCGTAAGGGCAGCGTGGCGTGGCGGGTGAGGGCTTAACTTGGAACCAGGGGATCTGGATCTGAATCCCAGGTCCCCACTGCTCGCCTTGGGACCAGGTAAGTCACTTCCCTTGCCGCCTTCACAAATGAGGATAACACCTGCCCTACTCACCTCCAGGTGCTGTGGTGCAGGTCAGATAAAATCATTCTCGGGCTTCCCTGGTGGCACAGTGGTTAAGAATCTTCCTGCCAGTGCAGAGGACATGAGTTCGAGCCCTGGTCCAGGAAGATCCCACATGCCACGGAGCAACTAAACCCATGTGCCACAACTACTGAGCCCGCGAGCCACAACTACTGAAGCCCGCACGCCTAGAGCCCATGCTCCACAACAAGAGAAGCAACTGCAATGAGAAGCCCGTGCACCACAACAAAGAGTAGCCCCCGCTCGCCGCAACTAGAGAAAGCCTGCGCACAGCAAAGAAGACCCGACAGCCAAAAATGAAAAATAAATAAAAATTAAAAAATATATATATATATATATAAAGAGGAGACTGTCCTTTGCTTTTTCTGGCTCAGGTTTCCTCGCTATAGCCCCAAACATAAAAATGAAACACATTTGACCTTTCGTTGTTAGGGCCCTCTTGAAAGCTCGGCATGAGATTTATCATGTCAGGGGCCCTGCAGAGATTCTGTGCAAACTCCTGTTATCCACCTCTGCCTGGCGCTTGTCTGTGAAACATTAATTGTATGAGCTCCAAGACCCCACAGTGGGCAGGAAATTCAACAAGCAGCTGCCCTTGCCACATTTGTTGCAGCCTGCCCTCCGCAAGGGGATTAGCCAGGGTGTCTCCCCAACATGATTCACCAGAAAATAGATGCTTGAATTCCACCACCTCCCCTTCACTGGGGTGGAGGGAGCTTCAGATCAGAGGTATTTATAGATGATAAGGAAAAATAGAACTAAAAAAAGGCAGAATAGAAACACAGTGGGAAATGAAGAGGAACTGACTTGGAAAACAGAGAAGAACATTCAAAACCTGTTAGAAGTGTACACGTTCAATTTTCAAAATAAGGCTTTCTACTTCCAAAGACTGACTGGGAATGTAGTCTTTTAACAAATCAAGATTGCAACTTTCATCTATCCAAATAAATATTTTACATTTTCAACATCTGTATACTGTCTTCTCTCACTTTGCAAAAAAAAATCCCTGGAAAGGTATGCATAAATCCATTTTTAAGTCTTAGTTTAGATGTACCAGAATATTCTGTTTATGATGCTATCATGAGGGTTTTGGAATGTAGATGATTAAATTTTGTTTATAGACCCACGTGTTGAATGCTTTTAAATTTCTCAAGTCATAGGTGGAAGTGGGTGATTAAATGCTAACATTTAAATAATGATTCAGATTTATGATGATATAGAAATTAAGCATGAAATTCTCTACTCTCCCTCTGATGGACCATCAGATTTAGACACCTGCAGTCTTGGAGAACATAGAGCTTGGTGCCATGTACAGAACTGCTATCACTACTTAGGTTGGGGCCAGGGGGTCACAGGCCCCAAATGAACAGTTCATTCTTGGAATTAGCTGGAATTTACAAATTTAGATTGAGTAGCATATTTTCCTTGGCATGATTTATCCTTGCTTTGATCCTGGCCATCCTGAGGTTGTGTGGTTACACTGTGTGTGTAGCTGGCTTAGTTTATTAATCCCACGGCTGGAGACTGTTCTACTGATTTAATGTTTATTGAGAACCCACAATGTGTGAAACACAGTACAAGCCCCAGCCTGAAGAGCTTCACACAGTGAAGTCAGCCACAGATACATCTTATGCACATAACAAAGACATCAGTGCCTGAAGGGAAATCAATCAGGGACTTACCTTGGGGAATAAAGGTGCTCCTAACCTCTCATCTGGGGGGGATGGACCCTGGTTCACTCCCAGATCCGGCCACACTCTTGCCTGGGTCCCCTTGATGTCAGCTCCGTGCCTTACTTATATTTGCCAGACTACTAGGTGTTCAGGAAGGCAAGCCACAGGACAGAGGTGGTGAACTAGCCTACCTGAGAAAATAAACCTGGAACTTAGCACCCCCAGTAGAAGAGCAGACTGAAAATCCACAAGAACAAAAATTCAGAAAGGTTACATCAATTGGAATAGTTACCTTAGCATCTCTCACAGTTGCTATTTCCAGGTAACTGTAGCCAACACATATTGAAACAGCCCCCTGCCGATTTAGTGAAATCAATCTACTGGTTGACTGCCAAAAGTAAGACTTGGTGATAACACTCGCAAAGAGGAGTACAGAACCTCTCATCAACCTCAGAACGGGCGAGTGCCAAGTACCAGGCTGGCTCCATTCCCAGCTTTACAACTCCTTGCAGGAAAAGGGCTGGATACTTGGTATTAACTAAAATGAACTATATTAAATTAAAAGTTCTACCTCAACCCTCCTTGGATTTCTCTAGGACTCACTTCTGAGAGATTTGTTTGATCAGTTTGCTTTGTAGTCAGACAAGTCCCAAATAGATTTCAGATAGGGTAAGAATTAATTAATTGCTGTTCAGTTGCCAATTTGCATAATTTGTAAAGATGTTTATAAACACAATTCTCCAGCCTCTTTAGGCTCTCCATAAAGTCCACATAAATGTTTAAAAAAAATTTTTTTAACTTAAGTTGTAGGCATGATAGAAACTGGTGGGAGCTTTTCTAGTAATTAATGGGAACGCTTTCCTCTCACAGTTGACTTAACTCAAACTATCAGGGGACATTTCAATTTTTTTAACATGCCAGCAACCAGGATTTAGAATAATTCATGGTGTATAACTTTATAACGCAATTGACCTAAAACTGAATGACAATATTTTTTTAAAAAAACTGATTGGACTCATACAGAGCCTTACACATAGATCTGTAAGGAAACTGTTGAATGGATATCTATATATTCTGATTATAGGATTTACCTCTATGTGCTCCACCAGGTATTGTCTAAAGGCTAATAGAGTATTCCTAAAGCTTCATTCAGATGTTTCTGAGGTTCATTAGAAAGAGAATAACTCTTAAGGCATTTAACCTTGGATGCATGTTAAAATCACCTGAAGTGCTTTGAAAAATGCTGATGCCCAGTCCCCATCTCAAATCAATTGGACTCTCTGGGGATAGGACCTAGGCACTGATGTTTTTTGAAAGCTCCCCAGGTAATTCTAGGAGCAGCCAGGGCTGAGAACCAGTGACTTAAACCCTCCAGTGAAGAGACCACAATTAATCAGATTCCTCCCCCAACTATTTCCACCCTTTCCCCCAATCCCTCCCGTCTCCACACATACCCATCCATGAGAATGATCTGAGGAAACAGGAAATGTCTAGCCTTGAGTCTCCCAAACAGTAGAGCTGCTGGAAGCACAGGAACCAGTCCCTGGGATGCTGGGAGATGAGCTCATTTGGGGTGGGGGAGTGACATCATGCTGTGCGTGGATCACATTATTAGAGCACAGGCTCTTTGTTCTCTAAATCCACAGATGAAGCTGAAAGTTAGTTTTAGCACCATTGCCAGAGGTAATGGCCTCTCCCAAGTTCACCTGCCTTTTCCTTTCTCCAGCCTTTTCCTGCCCTTCCCCATGCTGTGAAAAATCTAGTCATATAAGTACTAAAGACTCACATTGCTAACTAGCCCAACGATGAATGGAGCCACTCTTCCATTGTGGTTACTGACATCAGAGTAATAGGGTATAATCCTTGTCATCCCCAAATCACCCTCTCTTTCCCTTCCTTTCAGGGCACACTTTAATGCGTGAATGAGCTCATTGAGAGTAAGAGAAGGGGAGAGGTGGGAAAACACTGGTTCTGCTGTTTAGTGCTGCAGTAGTACTGGAATCTTCCAGTTGGTAACTGAATGGCTGCAGACACCAGTCCGTGGCCTATATGCCACAAGGGCTAATCTGACAGCTGCACATCATGTATCATTTGCCAAGACTCCTGCCTTCACTGCCACTGTCATTATTCCAACATCAATGTGGAAACCCTTGTCCCAGGGCTCTTCTCATTTAAAGAGCTCTTGGGATGTTAAGGTAAGGATGAGCAGCCTGGTGTCATGGCCCAAAGGTCTTCACCTCTTCCCTTCACCCTGAAAGGAATTACGTGTTTGACCTGTGCATCCTGTAGGTGGCAGTTTATTTTTCTGTTCTGGATTTAAATAAGCTTCTCCCAGTCCTTATACTGTGAGTTGATCGTGTTCCAAGTGTGTCACCACAGAGCAGGTGCTGAGCAGTCAGGTGACAGCTGTTGATCTGTTGCGAGACCATGAAAGAGCTTGCTGTGGCAACAGCTTACACTGAGTATCCAGAAAACCAAATATTTGAGTGCCTACCTTGTGGCCAACACTGGGTGTGTATATACAAACATACACGCAGATAGGATGTCTGTCCTATGCAGTTATATATCCCCTTAAACGATTTGAACCTTTTCCTCTTTATCCCTATATCTTCATCGACTAATTCAGCTCATCATTTTCAAACAGAAATTGGGGGATAAGGAGGAGGGAAAACAGGAGCAAAACCTCTTGAAAGGTGGTTTGTAAGTGTTTTTGTACTATAAATTCAAGTGGATTTAAAATGAAAACCCCTTTGGCATATAAAGGTCTTATTCAGGAAATGCTGAAATCCTAGGTGTAGATTTGTAGTACATATTTCCCTGGAATCCCAGAAATCAATGGGTTCAAATTGACTAAGCAATTGTATCTCGGCTGAGCCCCTTTTAAAAGGCAACCTGAAAAGCTTTACCAACCCCAACAAAGCCATTTTAAACCCCTGCTCATTGTTCCTTCATCTCCCCATTGAGCAAGAGAAGAGGAAGCAAAGGAAGACAGCTACGGTTCTGAAGTACTGTTCTGAACCAGGAGAAAGTGCTTTGTTTGGCCTTCAGGGGCAAACGGAGGAAATAAATCCTCTTTTCCTCTCCCCGGCCTCCTCCAAGCAAAGCACACGACTCTCAACAAAGCCCACTTAGCATTTTACAAAGACACAGGACAAGGAAAGACAGCTGGACAAGAAGGCTGGGCTGGAAGCTTTGCCCCTTATTGGCTTAGTATTAGCTTAGCTCTGGAATAAGCTCTCCAGTCCGGCCTCGGGTGGGCATCCTCGGAGACAAGCGGACATGGAGTTCCCCAAGGCCTGGCGCAGCGGCATCAGATGACCACGCTGACTGTCACGCTCTGGCCGTGCGGCGCGATCTTGCGGGGCCACGTGAGCAACAGCTTGCGGAGCTCGTCACGGAAGCTGTCGTGCAGCCAGGCGTAGATGAAGGGGTTGTAGCAGGCCGAGCTCATGGCGAGCCAGTGGCAGAGCAGCTGCACTAACCCGAAGGCATAGGGGTCTATGGCGCGCGGGTCGAGATCCCGCAGCAGATTGAAGACGTGCAGGGGCAGCCAGCAGACGGCGAACACCACCACCACCACCACCAGCAGGCAGAAGGTGCGGCGGCGGCGCGCGCGATCCCAGTCCGCTTGGCTCGGGGTCACGCAGCCCGGCACCACGCGGTTGCGGAGCTTCACCGACACCCGGACATAAGACAAGAGGATGACCAGCAGGGGGAGCAGGTAGGTGACCAGCAGCAGCCCCCAAGCGTAGAGCTGGCGTTGGCGCTCCTGGGACCCCCAGAACTCCTCGCAGAGGCGCACGCCGTGTGGCTTGAGCTCGACGTGGTAGGTGTGCACGGCGGCCGGCAGCGCCAGCACCGCGGACAGCGCCCAGATGGCCAGCACCGCGTAGGCGCTGAGGCGCAGCGAGATGCGCCGGCGCAGCGGGTGCACCAGCACGACGTAGCGGTCCACCGCGATGGTGGCGAGCGTGAACACAGACACATAGACGGTGACGGGCTGCAGGAAGAAGACCAGGTGGCACAGGCCGCCGCCGAACACCCAGCCGCGTGGCTCGAAAGCGTAGGCCAGCGTGAGCGGCACGCAGGCGGTGCACATGAGCACGTCCGACAAGGCCAGGTTACCGATGAGGAAGTTGGTCACGTTGTGCAGCCGACGCACCCGTGCGATCACCAGCACCAGCAGGCAGTTGCCTACCAGCCCCACGACCACCACGATGCTGTAGAGCAGCACAATCAGCCCCTTCAGCTGATGCACCAGCTGCAGGCTTTGGAATGGCGTGATGGCCTGAGCACCCGGACCAGCCGCCGACCCATTGCCCACCAAGGCTTCTGAGCTCTGGTTGGTCGCAGTTGAAGCCGCCGGCAGCAGCCCAGAAAAGAAGTCAGGGGCCCCGGGACCCTGAGTCGGCAGTGAGGCCATGGCCACCTGTCCAAAGAGAATCAAAGCCCGTCACTTCCCATTCTCTCTCCGCCCCCTCCTACACCAACTGCGCCCCTCAACATACACACACACACTTCAGGGACCCAAATATTCCTCGGGAATGACTGGCCACAATAAATAACAACAAAATTTAAAGTGCCGTCACCCCTACCTCTGTAAAATTAAATCTATGAGTTAGATGTGCACAGGTTATTTAAATGCCTTCTACTCTATCTAGAGCCCTCACCGTCCCCACAGGCCAGATCCAGGAGCACAGTCCTACCTGGTGACTGGGGCTTGGCGGATGGAAAAGCGCTCCGGGGAACGAGGGGGAGAATTCTGGCGGTGCCTAGAGGTCCTCCACCCAAGACGGCCGTGCACCCTTCTCCGCTTCTCCGCTTCTCCGCGGAGCTGAAGAGATTCAAGCGTTCCCAGTGGGCTCGCGGCAACTCCCCTCCGCCCCGCCCCCAACTCCATCGCGCCCTTGTACGGAAAAAAGGGGCGGAGCACGCACCTCCCGACTCGGTGCTTAGAGAACTAGAGAGGTGGATAGTGGGGGGAGAATAGAAACAGAAGAGGAAGGAGCGGCCGGAAACCTGGGCCGGAGGGGCGAGGGAGAACCTCTGCTGCGGGAGCTTGCTGCGCCCTGGGAGAGTCCCGCTCTGGAGGAGAGCGCAGTGGACTAGGCAGAGGAGGGGCGTGAAGCCCCGGGCTCTCGGCAGGACCTGGTGCTCTTTGAACAAGGAAGGCGCAGGGGAGGAGGCGGGTGGGAGTTGAGATCCACGACGGGATGTAGGGGAAAGATGAGGGACTCGCCCTCAAGCGCTGGATCCTGCGTGGAGTCCTGGCTTGCGCTAACGGAGTCGCATAGGGGGTTCTGTCAGGGATCTAAATCTTCGAGCTTGGAGCTCGCCTCAGGCCTTCGGGCGCTCGCGCTCCGCGGGACCCACTGAGCCCTCCCTCCGCCGAGGCTGGCGACGCGATTCGAGAGTCGCGGGGCCGACCAAGCCCAAGAAAGCGTTCAGCACCACGGACAGCTCCCACGGCCCGGGCTGCGCCGCGCGCGAGTGCCTGCCAGCGGACGATGAGGGAGTGCAGCCCCTCTCTGTGTCCCGTACATTTGGAGAAGGAACCTGGTCCCTGGCCGGGTTCAAAGAGCTGCCTCGCCGCCTGCATCCTGGGCCGGAGCTGCAGACTTCAAGAGCTGGAGGGCGGAGTGGAGGAAGATGGGCCGGGGTCTCTGGGGGTCGGAGGGTGGTGACTTGTGCTCCTGCTACGGGTCACCGCACAATAGTGCCAAGGACGGCGCTGTCTTTTACCTCCCTGGGTCAGAAACTGCAGCCTTCGTGCCATTGACCTTAGACAGGCTCACTGCAGTACCTGCTCGCCACTCCTCCGCTACTCCCTTTTTCTCTCCCTCTTTCTCGGCTACCAAACTCTAATCCGTATCTGCCTGACAATACCAGTAAGGAATGTCAGTTCTGAGACCCTACCCTCTTTTTCCTTAAATAAGCACTCTTAGGCCGCCTCACCACACATACACACACACACATACACACACACACATATACACACACGCGCGTGCATGCACGCACGCACATACACACATATATATGCAGGATTTCTACCAGGATAACAAACATTTGAGAAACTTAAAAGTTACATACAATCTTTAGTAGTATTAAGTCATCATTGAAATGTAAATTTAACCCGAACCAAGTTGGGGAAGGTAGGAAGGAGACTTTGTAGCCTCCCTCCTTTGAAGCTCTCTCCTCCCTTCACATTTTCTTTCCTTTTCCCAGAGGATGGAGCTTCACTGTCCCCTCTCTCATAAGCCCTTGTACTTTGTCTTCTGGCTGCGGATATTCCAGTTAGGCTGGAAAGAAGTAAAATGATTCTACTCTCCAAATTTAAGTGATTCACTCATACAGGGAGAAAAGTCAACATTGGAACAAAAGCAATCCAATTTTATGCAACTGTATTTATTCTAAACCCACGTGTTCTGGGTTATAATCACTTTAGCTAAAGCAAGTATGATTTTTTTTTAAAAACCTCAAAATAAAATACAATCTGTGCCTGCCTAATCCCTTACCCAGTGATTTTTCTCATCATGTTCACCAACAGGGTTATATATACCCAAGAGGAGAGGCACTCTTTTGCTTCAAAATATCTTTAACAGTGGCGCAGTGGTTAAGAATCCGCCTGCCAATGCAGGGGACACGGGTTCTTGCCCTGGGCCAGGAAGATCCCACATGCCGCGGAGCAACTAAGCCGATACGCCACAACTACTGAGCCTGTGCTCTCGAGCCCCTGAGCCACAACTACTGAGACAACTACCGAGCCAGCGAGCTGCAACTACTGAAGCCCACGCGCCTAGAGCCCGTGCTCTGCAACAAGAGAAGCCACTGCAATGAGAAGCCCACGCACAATGAAGAGTAGCCCCCACTTGCCGCAACTAGAGAAAGACCACATGCAGCAACGAAGACCCAATGTAGCCAAAAATAAAATAAATTTTTTTTTAAAAAAAGGATTCTTTTAAAAAAAATACCTTTAACAGAGGAAATTGTGGTAACATAGTTGAAAAGGATTCAGGATGCAGTTAGGCCTATAACTAGACCCATCACTCTAGTCAATATCATTGATTATATAATACTAAAAATAGTAACATGACAAACTTATCAACAACTAGAGGCCATGTAAATGTCAGTACTTGAAAGTTCAATATTGGGGTACCCTCCAGAGAAGAAAGTTGATCCTTTGCCAAGCTCCTGATAAAATCCGGTAAGGGTTTCAATGTTGTGAGCTTTTGCAAGATGGAAAGAAAGTGAACATCTCAGAATGGAATAGCCCATTTTAGATCTCTATTCTCTCTGGTCCTCACTGGAGTTAAGGCTAATGTCCCTCTCAGCTAGGACATCACAATTAAACCATACTAATGTTCAGACTTTCCTTTACTAACAGTGCTCCAGAAACCTGAGAGATCATGAATAAACAAAAAACTTTTAGGACAAATGAAGGAAAGATAGTACCTCACATGGTAAATAGCAAACTACGGGATTGTCTTACCTCCTCTACCCCCAAAGTCTTCAATAGCCCATCAAAGACCAGAGCCTTTAGCAGGGCATTTCCAATCACATGCCCCCCTATTCTGATCCTCCCTCTTTTTTTTGGTCTGTCTTCCCACCTCTGTCTCAATCCCTATGTTCAGGCCACACTAGACTGTTGGACACAGACATGTCTTCACCATCCAACATCTCTCTTGGGGCTTATCCCCTTTCTCTAGAGTACTGGTTGCTTCATCCCCACGCAACTTACATTCTTCACATTCTACGGGGCCCAACTCAAAGATTACCCTGTCTTAAAAGCCTTTTCCTTTTCATGATATTTCTGTCCTTTATTACATTCTACCTTTGAAATTCTGAAAGTGTTTCCTCCAGAGCCTCCACCAACCATGATGTAAACTCTTTACAGGCAAGGGCCAACGTCTTGAAGCATTTTTGTACCTACAACATGCCTGAACCCAGCAGATACCAAATAAATGTCCGTTTTGATTGAATGGATAAAAATAGCCCCCATTTACTGAGGGCATTTTACAGGCCAGGCACTGTGCTAAGTATTTCACACACATCATCCCATTTGATCCCCTCAAAACTATTGTGTTGTTTTTGGCTGTGCCACGGGGCTTGTGGGATCTTAGCTCCCCAACCAGGGATCGAACCCATGCCCTTGGCAGTGAAAGCGTGGAATCCTAACCACTGGACTGCCAGGAAATTCCCCTCTAAACTATTATTATGTTTATTTTACAAATGAGGAAAGTGGTACTTCAAGGCTAAGTAACTAACCATAATGGCACAACTAATAAGAAGTGGGGCTGGAATCTCAACTTAGATTTGCCTGATTCTGGAAGCAAACACTCCACTACTGTACTTTACTGCCTCTGAATCCATGACAGATGCAGTGAAAAATACAAGTAGGTTCTGATGGGGTTGAATAAATAAAGGGAACCCCTCCCCCACTGTGGTTTATTACAGGAAGCTCTAACAAATTTGGTTACAACTCTACCTTTATTATGTTTAAGCTAAACAGATCTTTAGGAACTTCCCTGGTGGTGCAGTGATTAAGAATCCGCCTGCCAATCCAAGAGACATGGGTTCGAGCCCTGGTCTGGGAAGAGCCCACATGCAGGGGACATGGGTTTGAGCCCTGGTCCAGGAAGATCCCACATGCCGGCAGAGCAACTAAGCCCGTGCACACAACTACTGAGCCTGCACTCTAGAGCCCGTGAGCCACAACTACTGAGCCCACGAGCCACAACTACTGAAGCCTACATGCCTAGAGCCCCTGCTCCGCAACAAGAGAAGCCACTGCAAAGAGAAGTCCGTGCACTGCAACATAGAGCAGCCCCCGCTTGCCGTAACTAGAGAAAGCCCGCATGCAGCAACAAAGACCCAACGCAGCCAAAAATATAAATAAATAAATAAATAATTAAAAATAAATAAATAAACAGATCTTTATGCCTCACCCAAATGTCCCTTGCTTATATCCCATGTAGGAGACAAAACCTTGGGCTGTATGAACTTCAGGAGATGGTATTATGCTTTATGATGACAATAGGCCACAGGACGTAGAGAACAGAAGACGGAGACAACAGAGGTGAAGACTGCAGTTAGGAGTCGGAGAAAACTGCTTAAGCGCTCTGAAGATTTTATGACAGCTAAGTGCGTGCTGACACATGGCAATTAGCCCAAACTCATGAGAAACCACTAGAGGTCATATTTTTAATACTAGGGAGGAGAGAGCAGTTTCTGAAACTTAAGTCCAGACACTAACAGAATAGATGCTCCCCGAGACATGAGTTTTGTCTTCTAAGCCTGCCCTGTGTGTGTTGCAAGAGCCAGGCACCCCCTGGCTTCTCAGACTGAGCCAACTCAGTGTGGCAGGCTGGCCACCTACGGGAGAGGAGAGCCCGTGACAGGCAGTGTGAGAACAGACACGGCATCACATACGAACACAAAGAAAACCAGATATGCTTCCATTAGACGACTTTGGGAAAATGCTTTTTTTCATCTCATACTCCAGACATACTAATTATTGCTTCCAGCTCTGTCGCACACACACTACTCGTTTTTTAACTCTTCAGTTCAGCTTTGCCCAAACACAGAGTGGAGGCTTCAGTGCTGTTATTCTGACCTGAAATCATCTTTCTTTGGTTGGACTTTTCCTCTCACCCCATCAAAAATCAAAAGGGAGGGAATTCCCTGGTGGTCCAGTGTTTAAGACTCCACCCTTCCACTGCAGTGGGGGGGCAGGTTCAATCCCTGGTTGGGGAACTAAGATCCCACATGCCACGCTCTGCTGCCAAAAAAAAAAAAACAACAACTCAGAAGGGAGCCCCAAATGGCCTTGTGTTCTCTAACCCAGAGTCATCTCTGAAGTAGCATGCAGGGCATACATCTTGCATCTGTCTCATTTTAATCTGGGCCCCATTGTGGGTCCCCACTCTTGGGCCTGGATACCTAGGCAACCTCTGGGCTTTCTCTACTCAACCTTGTGTGAAAACTCTTGACCATGCTCTTAGCTCTGGAAGGGTGAGAAGGCACAGAAACTTGCTAGACAGAAAACATACTGTTAGATGAGCTCACACACACACGTGCAGTTCAGAGGATGGGGTAAGGCAGCCCTTTATTTTTCTCACTTGTCACCTATCAGGCCATACTTATTTCGCGCAGACTTTGGACAGGCCCCAGGGAATCACTAGAGGCCAGTGGTGATCCTTCCTGGCAAGCTCTCAGAGTAGAACATCTACAGGTGAAATACACTCTCCTTTTACAATGTAGATTCCTGCTAATTACATAATTTTGTAACCAGACTAACAAAGTCTTGTCTTTTCTCTACCTTCACCAATCCAGAAGTTAGGCTATCTCCCCAGGAAAGGAGTGGGTAACCCCCCAGAGTAACATGAGGAGTTGGGGCATGGTAGGAAACTTCCCTGCCACATGAGAAAAGGGAATGATAAAACCTGCTAATTCAACAGCTATTTGTGATTCATCTATATGTGACAAGTCCTGGACAAGATGCATTGAGTGAAAGATGAGTATGACACACTCCCTGCCCTCAAAGAGCTCACAGTCTGGGGCAGAATTTTCTAGAAACAGAGTCAGCTAGCAGAAGGAACTATGAAAATAATCTCAGGATGCTGCTACCCTAAAAAACCCAATGTTAAAACTGAAAAGCCCTGTGGCTTTAGTAAATTAGCAATCTCTGGGAGTCTTGATTTCCAATTCTTTTCAGACTTACATATTTCATTAGAGCTGTTTCTCTCATTTCTTTTTCCTTTTTTTTTCCATAATGGTTTATACATGAATTACCCACTCAGCTAGAAATAAAGAAATAATACACTGAGTTAGCAGGGTATTAAGAATAAAGAGGTGGGGCTTCCCTGGTGGTGCAGTGGTTGAGAGTCTGCCTGCCGGTGCAGGGGACACGGGTTCGTGCCCCGGTCCGGGAAGATCCCACATGCCGTGGAGCGGCTGGGCCCGTGAGCCATGGCTGCTGAGCCTGCGCATCCGGAGCCTGTGCTCCGCAACGGGAAAGGCCACAGCAGTGAGAGGCCCACGTACCGAAAAAAAAAAAAAAAAAAAAAAAAGAATAAAGAGGTGCACACAAGCACTCCATATTGATGGGCGCATTTGCATCAATCCTGGCTGGTCTATTCCTACACCCATCTCTGGACAAGTTTCTTCAGTATCCAAACACTTAATGAAATAAACACAAAAGATGTTTTCAAACACAAAGCTCCCCACCTCCAACACACATTGAAAAGGTGATCAATATGTTAAAATAAAATAATGTTAAAATAAAACATAAAAGTATTCTCTAAGCCAATCTTCTGTCATAGCAAACCAAATGTTAACCTGCTTGCTCTTGGCTGGAGTGCGGCAGGTGCCCTCAACCCTTCCTGTTCTCTTTTAACCTCTTCTAGGCCCAGAATGTGAAGCCTTCCAGTTCCCTCAAGGAAGATCTGCCTGATGTGGTCTCCCTCTGCCTGGTCTTTTACCTGCTCCCAGAAGTTCTACTAAAGCCCCGCACCTAGAGCCTGGAAAGAAAGGAGGACCTTCAGTCTTTGGTTCTAAACTGAATATGCACAACATGACTAGAGAAAAGGAGACTTTTCAAAGGACTCTAGGTTTTGTTGGGTTTTTTTTGCGGTACGCAGGCCTCTCACTGTTGTGGCCTCTCGCGTTGCGGAACACAGGCTCCAGACGCGCAGGCTCCGCGGCCATGGCTCACGGGCCCAGCCGCTCCGCGGTTTGTGGAATCTTCCCGGACCGGGGCACGAACCCGCGTCCCCTGCATCGGCAGGCGGACTCTCTACCACTGCGCCACCAGGGAAGCCCAGGACTCTAGGTCTTAAAGAACGTCACCACTGATAAACCCGGTGCATCAGTCAGAGCTCTTCCTTGCCAACAACAGAACCCACTCTGGCTGGTTTAAGTAGAAGAGAATGGCAGCTCAGCCCTGTAACTGCCGAGAGGACTGGGGCATCAGCCTCAAGACCCAGCTTCCAGAACCTTCCTTGATGAAGAACTCTCCACCCCACGTGCAAAGTTGCCACCACTGCTGTCACCTCCACCAATGCCATTTTGCATCAGGAACTCCATCTTGCAGCCATCACTGCTCCCCAAAGCCAGGCACCTCTGCAGCCACTGTGTCCAACAAAATGGGGCCCCCATTTCCTTCGGTGTCCTCAGGTCCCGCATTGCTTTTTTCTTTTTTTAATATTTATTTATTTATTTGGCTGCTCCGGGTCTTCGTTGCAGCACGTGGGATCCTCGTTTCAGGATGCGGGATCTTTTAGTTGAGGCATGCGGGCTCCAGTTCCCCGACCAGGTATTGCTTCCCCTGCATTGCGAGCGCAGAGTCTTAGCCACTGGCCCATGAGGGAGGTCCAGGTCCCTCATTTCTAAATGAAAGTTTCACTCCGGTGTATCTGAGGGGCAGAGCCTGGATCCCATATCTGAGTTCTAATTGCAAAATATGCTGGGAATTTGGGTTCTGACTTCCACTTTGATGGAAGACGATGAGGAATTTCCCCAAACAAGAGCAGATGACAACCAGCCATGAGTTATAACAAATGTTCACTCTACCCTATTATCAGTCTTCAACATCAATTTTAAAGACCAAAACCTGGGGCTTCCCTGGTGGCACAGTGGTTGAGAGTCCGCCCACCGATGCAGGGGACGCCGGTTCGTGCCCCGGTCCGGGAAGATCCCACATGCCGCGGAGCGGCTGGGCCCGTGAGCCATGGCCGCTGAGCCTGCGCGTCCGGAGCCTGTGCCCCGCAACGGGAGAGGCCACAACAGTGAGAGGCCCGTGTACCGCAAAAAAAAAAAAAAAAAGACCAAAAGCTATGAGGAGACCCATACGCTCTCTTAATTTGCTACCCTGCTTCTCCATCATTTTGAATGAAAATGTCAGATAAGGACATGAGAGAATTAAGGATGTAAAAGTATTATGTATATTTTAGAGCATATTAATTTAGTTTACCCTAATATATGTAATAACTGTGCCCCACTTTATGAGAAAAACTCCCCCCAAAAAACAGCTTCCAAAGATATAAGAAATAGAACAACACCTTATACCAGGGTTTCTCACCCTCGGCACTAGTGACATTTTGGACAGGATAAATCCTGTGTCGTGGGAGGTTGTCCTTTACATTATGAGATGCTTAGCAGCATCCCAGGCCTCTTCCCTCTAGATGCCAGTTGTACACACACCTAGTTGCAACAGCCAAAACTGCTTCTAGCATTACCAAATATCCCCCGTGGTGGGGATAGGAGACAAAATCACCCCTGGTTGCGAAGCAGTGCCCTACCCCAATACAGCACTTTTAAAATTCCCAAAGTACTCTGCTTGGGAGTGCTACCAGCCTTCACAGTTGGCTCTCTTCAGACAGCAAGACCCCCGAGTTGTGTTTCAAAAACACTGAATTTTCTCAGATTGTCCTCTCACTGCTTCTTAAAACAGCAACAGGGCAAATGGAGAAAGATGATGTTTAAGACAAAAAGAAATCCGTACGATAAGCACACGTTGATTGCCAACAGGAGGACAGAAATGGTCACAAAGTCCAAATAAGGAAGAGCATACAGCTCGTGGGCTTGTGTAACGGCGCTGCCACTACAAAGCATGAGTTGTCCTATTCCCAGAAGAATCCCAGTTTTGGAAAATATAAGAAATTCATAATAATGCCCATCTCTGAAGAACGTTGAGAAGATCCAATACGTGTGAACAAACTGGCACACAGCTGGCTCACAGTAATGGGGGCTCCTTTGGGGGAACCCTCTGTCCTGCCTTATGTCACCACCTCTTGTCAAGAGGTTTCTGGCGTGCAATTCCAACTCTTTCACTTGCATGTTACTCTGGAAGATAGTCTTTGTAATGAGAAGAATTAGCTAGTTTTTAGGCTAAAGGCTTTCCTTCATTTCATCCTTGTTTACCAGGCATACAAAGCCCAGGCTGAGATATTGCAAGAAGAATCAGAGACCCCAAGAAAAGGACAACATTGTCTAGAATTGTGCAGTCTAGTAAGAGAGAAGTCTACAAAAATCACTATGCTGTATGATCATGATAAATGCTACTACCACGACCTGCTGTGAAAGGGGGACATGAATGCTCACTGGGAAATTTACTAATTGCTTCAGTAAATTAGAACTGTGTTTACCCTTATAGATCATATTTATTTTAACGCACAAGAGTCTTCAAAGTGTTCACAATATTTGTTACTCAACCATATCAACATTGTACAGCTTAAACCTGTCCCCTTTCTTACATTTATGTCAAACATACACAACAACTTAGGGCCCATGATGAATGTTAAGTGTTCAGGTGGCAGGAAATGAACAAGAAGTGAGTGTTCACTGTGTCTTTCTAATTATCAAGATGTTCTTCAGGCTGAAGCTTTGTGTCAGGAATCCATCCCCCTCCTTTCCCCAGCCACCGCTCAGCATCACTTCTTCCCAGGGGAGGTGCTCCCAGTAACCCCTGCATCCCTAGCAGGCCCTGGTGTGGAGCACCTGGGTGAGGGTGCTGCATGGCACAGCTCCTTCCTCCTCCCTTTGGTCGTGTACGTCTTTGGAATGTATGCCTTTAACAATATCCCAAGAGGTCCAGGACTGATGCTGCCATGACTGCCTATTTTTGATGTGATTATCCGGGGCTGGGGGGAGGTCCAGGCTGGCTGAGTTGCTGGACCTGAACTCTCTGAGACATTCTAGGGCAGCTGTAGTACCTGCCCTTGACTTTAGGGTCTCTTGCCACAGGCAGTCTCACTGCAACCATCCCTGGACTTCACTGAATTCCTGAAGATCCAGGACACAGTCAGGCCACCTTCTTTGGTGACACTCTGTACAAAAACCCCCTTAAAAGACATAAGGCTTGGCCAACCTGCTCAAGTCAGGATCTCAGCCCATTTTATTTTTCAACATGTTTTTTGTTTTTTGTTTGTTTGTTTTTTTGGTACTCGGGCCTCTCACTGTTGTGGCCTCTCCCGTTGCAGAGCACAGGCTCCGGACGCACAGGCTCAGCGGCCATGGCTCACGGGCCCAGCCGCTCCGCGGCATGTGGGATCTTCCCGGACCGGGGCACGAACCCGTGTCCCCTGCATCGGCAGGTGGACCCTCAATCACTGCGCCACCAGGGAAGCCCCTATTTTTCAACTTTTGATTGGACTCTTACCAATAGCCAGATATTAGCAGCATGGATGGCATACCTAACCTTAGTCTATTAGAAGTAGAAAATATATACAAGTGCATAGATAGATAGGTAGATAAATGATAGATAGATAGATGATAGATAGATAGATAAACATGGAGACCGAAACAAAACACTTGAAAGCCATTTCTATTACATTCTTTTCCTAAGGCAGGGACAAGACAATTTGCTTTCCCATCTTGATTCCTATCCCGCTTCATTATTGACTAGAAATGGCTTTTATGGATGGTGAAAATCACCTTGCATCTGCATTGTGCCATTTAGCGGTGAAGGGCTCTTTGTGGTCACATTTACATGGAAACAATGACCTTATAGAAGTCCCTCATTTGGGTTTCCATTAATACATGTCTCTGACAAAACACAGTGATGAGCCAAACTGCACCTCATTATGTCCACCTCCGAATTATTATGTACACATATCTAACTAAGTTCATTCTGGTGTTGCTCTCTAACGTGACGGCCCCTTCCTGTTTTTTTTTTAGACAAAGCGCAGAGCTGCTATGGTCCTCGCAGTGTTTTTCAAGTACATTGTTCATGTGTGGGCACACACACACACACACACAGCTTTTAGGGATGGCAGTCTGGCAGTTAGAATGTCTAGGATGGGTGTGTCTACCCTGTGTTTTATCTTAGCAAGTGGGTCCCTGTCACCAGGGAAACAGCCCTGGCTTTCATCTGTGAGGACATCATGAGCAGTGTCTCAGCAAAGGGGGAAGAACAGAAATGTATTATTCTCCTCCCAAAGACTACCATCATCAGAAACAACTCTGGCCCTTATTAAAAATGCAGATTGAGGGAATTCCCTGGTTGTCCAGTGGTTAGGACTCAGCACTTTCACTGCCGTGGGCCAGGGTTTGATCCCTGGTCGGGGAACTAAGATCCCACAAGCCCGGAGGCAGGGCCGAAAAACAAAAACAAACAAAAAATGCAGATTGATGGACCAAAAGACAGACCCATTAAATCAGAATTGTTGATGGTGAGACCTGGGAAAAAGAAGCTATCACAAGTACTGCGGGTTCTTCTGATGCACACTCAGGTGTGAGAACCCCTGTCCTACAATCTGCCATTAGTAATCCTGGCTCCCTACTTCCCCAAACTTGACTGGGATGCCAGCCAGGGGGCATGAAGCAGCTGCCAAATGCAGCCTGGTTTTCTGCCACAGAAGCCCAACAGTGGATTTCAGCCCTCACAGTCTCCTTATATGATAGACACTGGAAGACAACTGTATTGCACTAGCTCGGTGGTCTCTCTGTGTCACATCTTTTTCAAGTTACTTTTAATGACATAAGTAGCATCTGAACACATTCTCCTGTTTAATAGACATAAAACAGAGAAGCCTAAAATCCCACTCTCTCCCTCAGAGGTTATATGTGTCCTTTCTCTGTGCATGTACATGCATATATCTGAACCTGGAGAAAAGTACTGATGGACATTTAGGTTGTTTGCCACTTTTTGTTATTACAAACCTCACTTTAATAAAGATAATAAAGATGTTCCAGACGTTGGTCAAAGAGTACAAACTTCCAGCTCTAAGATGAATAACTTCTGGGTGTCTGATGTACAGCATGGTGATTATAGTTAATAATACTGTATTATAGGGCTTCCCTGGTGGCGCAGTGGTTGAAAGTCCGCCTGCCAATGCAGGGGACATGGGTTCGTGCCCCGGTCCGGGAGGATCCCACCTGCCACAGAGCGGCTGGGCTCGTGAGCCATGGCCGCTGAGCCTGCTCATCCGGAGCCTGTGCTCCGCAATGGTAGAGGCCACAACAGTGAGAGGCCCGTGTACCACAAAATAATAATAATAATAATAATAATAATAATAATAATAATACTGTATTATATACTTGACAGTTGATAAGAGGCTAGATCTTAAATTTGTTCTCACCACAAAAAAGAAAGGGTAATTATGTGACGTGATGGAGGTGTTAGCTAACACTATAGTGGTAATTATTTTGCGATATATAAATATATCAAATCAACTAGTTGTGCACCTTAAACTTACACAAGGCTATATGTCAATTATATCTCAATGATGCTGGAAAAAAGATTCCATATACTTATATTTGGGTTGAGAATAAAGCATATTGTGAGTGATGATGTTTTCTAGCTGACCAACATATTCTTATATTGCTCTATATTCATTAGGTATTTTGCAAAAACTCAAGATTCAAATTCAGAGAAATTAAAATAAAATAAAATAAACATGATCCCATATGCCTTCTTAGAGAGATTTCTCCAAGGGGCCATTCAGCAAAGGAAAATTTATAAGTCACAAGATATGACCCAATTCAAACTTATCAGCACTGCAGGGGACTCTCTTTTGCTTCATGAATTATAACAGCTTATTAACTACAGCATGAGTTCTTATAATGGCCAGGTGAGGGTGGAAAGGAAATGCAGCATTTTGCATGGATGTTGGGAAAACCCCCAAACACCCCAACCTGGTTTTTCCTGCATGTTTCCCTTCCTACAGCCCATTGCCAACCAGGGCCTCAAGATGGCTGCTGGGAAGGACAAATTCTCCGGGGGCGGGGGCGTGGTTGGGGGAACACTGGCTCAGCCGGCAGGAGCTGCGTAAAGTGCACGCACTGGCCTAAGTAAGGTACTGCTTTCTACTTGGTTCTGGGCTCAGCAGAGGGACCTCTATTTTAATATGTTGTTGAAATGAGGCACCCGTGGGGTACATCACTGAAGCTCATAACCCCATGACGAATAATGTCTGAGGCCAAAATCTAAGCCAGTGGAGCCCTGGACCAGGTGGAGTCCACAGGACAGGCTGGGACCATCTCCAGCCAGGATTTTGTAGGAGCGAGCTGGGATGAGGAGAAGCAGACAGCTTGAAGAGATATAAGAGGAAGGCAAGCCTTATGCTCCTAGACCCATGACTCAGGACACTGGGTGCAAATTCCTGCACGGAAAATAACTACCGGAGTCACCCAGAGCAAGCCCTACCCAACTCGGGATCTCCGTGTCCTCATCGGTAAAGCAGGTTGGGGAAGGAGAACTAGACAATCCCAAAGGTCTCCACGAGCTCTGATAGTCCAGGAGCCCAAGTCTGTGGTCCCGAGAGAGTCGGGTCAACCATCTACACACCTGGATGCCATTATCTGTCCACACATCTGGATGACACCACTTGTCCCTGGTTCCTCCTTAATGAAAGATGGTCTACCTTCTAGCCGATGCACCTGGACATCCTTTTACAGCTTCACTTTTGTCTTCCTCTCCACACACTGGCCTTCTTACAAATCTAGGAAATGACCTTAGGCCCTTGGAGTTGAACTTCCCTGAGGGAAGATTCTCTGAAGGAAATAATTTAGTCCACGTGTACCCCTCACAACATTTCAGCTCTCATGACATGAGCAGCTTGAGGAAAGTCAGCCTGTGTAATTGCTGCAGGCTTCAGAGTTTAGTTAAGTTGTGTTTTGTTTGATTCTCATGATTCACCAGATCCAATCAAAAGAATTATGTATTCAGGGCCTTCCCTGGTGGCTCAGAGGTTAAGAATCCACCTGCCAATGCAGGGGACACAGGTTCGAGCCCTGGTCCAGGAGGATCCCACATGCCACGGAGCAGCTAAGCCCATGCAACACAGCTGCTGAGCCTGCACTCTGGAGCCCGTGAGCCACAACTACTGAGCCCATGAGTCGCAACTACTGAAGCCCACGAGCTGCAACTACTGAAGCCCATGGGCCTGGAGCCCGTGCTCCACAACAGGAGAGGCCACCGCAGTGAGAGGCCTGCACACCAAAACGAAGACTAGCCCCTGCTCGCCACGACTAGAGAAAGCCCGAGCACAGCAACAAGAACCCAATGCAGCCAAAAATAAATAAATAAATAAATAAAATTATTGGGGGAAAAAAAGAAAAAGAATTACGTATTCATTCTCTCTTCAAACGTTTTCCGGCCGTGTGAAGTCTCTGCTGGTTACGATGATGTTTTTGCATGCAAGATTTTTTAACAGTCGTAATAGTCTCTACTGTTCTCCCAGCTACTTCCCTTTCATATCACAAGTTTCAAAAACACACTTAAGGGATATCTTGGGCTTTTTTCCCTTAAATCAAACCCACAAAATTAAACATAGTTGGAGAGGTTCCTGAGATATTTCTTATGCAAGTCTACTCATTACCAAAAAACAGAAAACACACAGGACACAAGGCAATAGGTGTTTTCCTAGAAATTGCCCTGTCATAAATCAAATGCTCAAGCAGTTGACAATCCTGGGAAAATATTAGGACTTGAGAACTTCTTGCTTTCATTTCTTTGTTTTATTTTTTTCAGTTCTATTTACGGATCTGTCAGACATGGGTTTAAGTATTTTAGAGGCTCGCTACTCAAAGTATGGTCCATGGACCAGCAGTAGCAGCATCACTTGGGATTTGTCAGAATTAGAATCTCAGGCCTCACCCCAGACCTTCCGAATCAGAATTGCATTTTAACAAGATCCCAGGTGATCGGTGGGCACGTTTCAGTTTGAGAAGCACTGTGCTAGAAGCTTCTCCATCTTGCCTTCATTTGGGTTCTCAGAATCATATCCCTCATTCTGCATCTGTGCAGATACACCAGTACCATTTAGGAAAACCCCTCTATGTAGCTCAGGCCAATCATCAGGCCCTGAAAAGACCTGAACTGTTTAGAGTTTCCCCTGACTTTGTCCTGGTCTTTTGAATGGAAATGTCTCACCCCGCTGCAGATCCCACACAGCATTTTCTGTCTCACTGCTGAGAGCACCATGTCCCTGGGTCACCGGTTCCACTCAGCCAAGCTCTGGTACTGCAAAATCCATCCAGGGCACCCAGGTGCTTCCCAAGGAGCCCAGGAAAAAAGACAAACATGGAACTCAGGGTAAAAGGGGTTTTTACAGGTGAGGAGACTGAGGCCAGGCTGAAGGACAGGCCAAGGTCGCCCAGCCACTCAGTAGCACAGCAAGGCCATGCCCCAGCTCTCTGGAACTCACACTCAGTGCTTTTTCCTCTGGGTGCAGGGTGTTCTCGTGACACTAATGACCACATGAAAGAGGAACCAATTCATCTGGTTTTCCAGAACTTTCTGACCTGTCTCTTCTATTCATTCAAAATTGAAAACCACGCTGGCTGTGCAGACACAATAATAAAAGTAGAGAAAATGAGCTGTGCTCAGAGGCCAAGTTTGTTCACTCCCAACTCATCGCCTTTGCCTGGGCTGTGCCCTGCTCTCCCCCTACCCACCCCCATAAGTAAGGCCATCCTCAACCATGTTTATCTTTTAAAATCCTGTTTATTTTATAAAACCAAGAAAAAATGAACCACTTCTCCCCATTTCAAGCCCACACTGACCTCTTCCTCTTCCCAACTCCTCCAGCTCTGGCTGCCCCTCCAGTTCTGGGTCCTGCTCTCACTTGAACGCACTGCTTTCTCCTTCCCCTGGGTTTCATTTGTTGGGCTGATTGCCCCCGTGAGACCAGCCAGGGATGATGATTCATCCTTCTGCTCCCCACGGCATTTGGTAGGTTCTGGTTAAGTTACATCCAGATGAAGTAGACTGACAACTTCCCAAATCAGTCGAAGCAGGAGCAGACCTAACATTAAGACACGATGTTGGTTCCAGCCAGTGAGGATGAGACAAGAAAAAAAGTTTTCCCCGGAGATAGAGTGAGACAGGATCTTGTCTGCTTTATAAATTCAACCTTTGCCTTTTTCCTTCGATTCCTCGAAGGCAGAGCATTGATTCTGCAGGAGAAAGAATTGATTTGTACAATGTCTGTTCACCTTCCTTTTTTATTTTCACTGAAAATGGCCTTTGAGCTGAAACAGACTCTACTGGGTAGGAGTCCAACCTGGAGCAGAGAGCAGGTGGGCTTTGCTTTCCCTGAGACATTTAAAAAGAAACTAGAGAAAGCCTGCGTGCAGCAATGAAGACCTAACACAGCCAAAAATAAATACATTAAATTAATTAATTAATTCTTTTAAAAAAAATCCCTCATTTAATTCCTTCATAAATTGAAAGGATAACTGCTCTCATGCTGTACAGTTTGGGGTTAAGAGTGTAGATTATGGAGCCAGACTGCTGAGGTCAAATAGAAGCTCCACTACAGACCAGATACGTGACTATGGGCTGTTACTTAATCTCTAGGTGGCCTCAGTTTTCCTGTCTCTAAAATGGACATAGTAATTTTTGTACCCATCTCAGAAGATTGAACGACTAAAGTGCTTATAATAGCACCTGGCACAGAGTAAGCACTCAGTAAATATTAGCTCTGACTATCCACAGTTTACAGATGAAGAGTGTGAGAGGGGCAGAAACTCAAAGCTTCGTTCCTAGAATTCTCCCCATCTTCCCTTAAGAGCCCAGCCCATCTGTTCAAGGCCAGATCCACCCAGCTGGAGCATCTCAGTGCCAGTGTCAGCCACCTGCCCAGTCAGCCACCTCCGTCTAACTCAATCCACGTATAACTCCTTCTACTATCATGGGATTCTTTTAAAAATATTAACTAGATGTATTTTTATTTCCTGAAGCCTTGTTGATTTTTAGCACACAATCAAGAAATAAAGCCTCAGGGGTGAAGAGCAATGTAATTATGACAAAGATTAAACCAGTATTTTTTTTTTTGCGGTACGCGGGCCTCTCACTGTTGGGGCCTCTCCTGTTGCGGAGCACATGTTCCGGATGCGCAGGCTCAGCGGCCATGGCTCACAGGCCCAGCCGCTCCACGGCATAGGATCTTCCCGGACCGGGACACGAACCCGTGTCCCCTGCATCGGCAGGGGACTCTCAACCACTGTGCCACCAGGGAAGCCCCTACACCAGTATTTAAAGGCTAATTTTGACGTGTACCTTGAGCAACCAAAATCAGAATAATATAAGCAGGTTGAGAGTGTGGATGAAAGCACACTCTGATTCTAGACCACAATGGGAAATACTCTCAAGTTCAGGTGAAAACACTGCCTGGAAACATAATATGCTTTTCTTTTCTGTGGTTAAATAAAAATCTAATTAAGTCATAGAACGTGCCCTGGAGAGCTCCAACGATGCCATGATGTGATTTAATAAAGAGGAAAATGTGTAAGTACGGTGGGCACACACAGATTCAAGCCATCAAGACATGGCGTTGCTGGGATTAACATAAAACTGGTATCGAGCACACTCTACACATTTTAAGACTATTGCCAAACTGTGTAAAAAGACCAATGCTTCTGGGACTTCTCTGGTGGCGCAGTGGTTAGGAATCTGCCTGCCAGTGCAGGGGACACACGTTCGTGCCCCAGTCCGGGAAGATCCCACATGCCGCGGAGCGGCTGGGCCCATGAGCCATGGCCGCTGAGCCCGCGCGTCCGGAGCCTGTGCTCCGCAATGGGAGAGGCCACAACAGTGAGAGGCCCGCGTACCACCAAAAAAAAAAAAAAAAAAATAGGGTGTGAGTTTAAGGAGATGGTTGTCCCATGATCTCACTTATTTACTTAACAGGCAGTCTGACCTGGAGCCAGGAAGAAACACAGTGGGAAAAGTAGTGTTTATATGATAAAAAGAAGGCACATCTAGGAGGAAAAGTTCATGGCACTGAGGTCCTTTAGGTTAAAGAAACAAAGTAGCAATCAACAAGGCTTGGGGCAGAGAAGGGGGGAGACTGAGGGTGTTCCGGAGTCCAAGCTCACTCTGCTTGCCACACAGCAGGCCAATGTGCCAATAAATCGGAGACGAGGTGTTGAGACAAGGAATATGACTTTATCTGGAAAACCCGCAGACCCAGAAGATGGCGGACTAATGTCCCAGAATAACCATCTTCTGGGGTTTGGATGCCAGTTTCTTTTACAGCACAGAGAGGGGGAGGAGATGAGGAAGTAAAGTAAAAAGGCCATATGTTTTGCAAATATCCCCTGGAATGGCCAGCCTTGGAGAGGGGATGTGTTCATTTCTTTTTTCTTATAGCCATCCCCAGGTGGAACAGGGTCCGGATGTTTCCCTGAACAAAGGCACTTTGGTTTCACTTTCAGGCAGAGGGGCAGGGTTCCCCGAGGCAGGCCATTGTGTACAGACAGTATCCTTTTAGTGAACAAAAGCAGCGGAAGGCAAAGGTTAAAGTAAAAGAAACAGATCCAACGCGTCCGATTTGGCTCTTCCCTGTTACAAGGGGTCCAAGAAAATACATTAATAAGATTATCTTGGATATGAAGTTTCCTACAAATACACTTGTCATTGACATATATTTATTCATAAGAATATAGCAAGCAGAATTCTTTTATTCAAGACTATTCCTTTTGCATGTATTTTCCTTGAATATATTTTTGAATGAGTTAATTTTATTCAATGAATAGATCATCTTAAGGCTATAGTCTTAGGAATATGTTCTTATAAATATATTCATGATTCCTCATGTTTTCGTCTTTTCCTCTGGGGTCCCCAGCTTTCTTCCATCATCATTAGTCTCTGTTCTTCAGGCTCTGGCTTTGCTAACAGGGAGTGAAAGCAAAAACAAACTGAATATTCCTTAAAATACTTCCGTGAAGCCAGAAAGAAAATCAGTAAATTAAAACTACCATGTTTTATCTTTTAATTTTAATTTTTCAGTCAATGTGGTGGATTGACAGTGGCCATTCAGCAAATCGGTTGTCTGTGAATTAACCTGATGGCAGGTCATGCGGAAAAGATACAAAGATGCGAGAAGTTTCAGTCAAGTCACAATGAACACACTGTGTTAGTTGGTATCAAGGTCATTAGAAATAAGTTAGTAGTCGACTAATTAAAAAGCTACATATATTTAGATGACATTATGAAGAATAATAATAACCCTTCCCACTGACCATGGTTGACTGAGTCGGAGGTGGCCAGCTGACCCAAGCAAGGCCAATCGGAATTCTTTCCTAAGACTTTTCAAATTGAAATTAAGAAAGGGAATGAGCCCTCTTAAGATTGAGCCCTTAAGAAAACAGACAGGTGTAGGGGAAGAAAAAATTTTCCTCAACCCTCTTAGGGTCCCTGGCTGGGTCTAAAAATTAAACTGACACAGATCAACAGGACAAAAACGTACACATTTTACTGAATTTTTACATGTACATGGGAGCCTTCACAAGAGAATGAAGACCCAAAGAAGTGTCCAGAGCAAGAAGCTTTTATACCTTTCAGACAAAGAAACAATAAATTTGTGAACAACTGACAAGAAAAAAGGCTTGGGTTAGGGCTGATAAACCATGACAAAGTAGCTAGGAAGGTAAGGGTTGGTTTAACAAGGTTTGTTTGTACAGATTTCTCAGCCCCAAATTCCTGTGTCTGGTGATAAGAATGTCCCCTTACTCCTGGTGCAGGGAGGGTACCTTCCACTTGGGAGATTTATTTGTTTCAGGGAAGAAGAATGAAGGTGGAAGGGGTCAGGGTGACCTTCCTGCTTCTGTCACTGTTTTTTTTTTTTTTTTTAATTCCTTCAGCTTAAGATATTCAATATGCCAAGGAGGCGTATCTTGGGGTAGTGTGTCCTGAATGAACTCCATCCCAGGGAATCCTGGGCAAGCCTGTTTCCCACTAAGTGAAATAAGACCCCAACTGAATGGAGCTGAGTGGCAGAGAGTAGCTAAGAACTTGGAGCAAGAGAGAGTCTTGACAGTGTCGAAGCACCTGGATCCCACCCTTCCTGAAGCCCAGATGCACCCTGGCCCTGCCCACAGGAGGAAGTGGCTAGTTCCAACCTGAGGGGATGGCTCAGGACATGCTTGGAATGAGACTTGGAAGATGAGAAAGACTGAGAGAGAAAGAAACACAAAGACCTGGAAGATCAGAGTCACCCAACCCAGAAGTGCCAGTGGTGCAGGTGGCTGAGCAGAGTTTGGGCGAAGAGGGTCAGATGTACAGAAAAGGCAGGCTGGGGAGGCAGGGCCAGATCTGGAAGGAGCCTGTAAGCCAGGCTAAGGAGTTGGAGCTTTATTCTCTAGCCACTGGGACCCAATGACAGGTCTTAAGCAGGGGCATGAAGCTCGTTCCAGTGGGAGTACGGAGGGAAAACTGAAGGGGGATAGGTAGGACCGGGGGTGCCCATTGGGAGGCTGCTGCAGAGGTACAGGTGAGAGGGGAGGAGAACCCAAGCAGGGCGGGAGGGCCACTAACTCCCAGTACCAGCCCTTCAGCCCTTCCCACAACCGAGTGTGGCTGGGGCTGAGGGGAGAGGGGAATCAAAGGGACGGGGACTATGTAGCAGCCTTCTGGATCATTCCACATGTTACCCTGGGGCACCTAGAGCACACATGCCCACCCTTTGCCCATCTTGGGTTCCTTAAATGCTAGGTTTCCTCCAAATACACACAAGGTAGCAGGTGGGGCTCCATGACCTGATATTTATTCCATGGCCTCTATCGGGGTCCACAAGGGAAACAGCAGCTCCCAGGAGGGTGTTCCCTCTCTCTCCTGGACACACGGGCTCCTAGCCTATTAATCGCCTTCATGATTCCCTCTTTTGTCTACTCCACAAACCATTCCAAATTCCTGTGCCCAGGCAGTCCTCCCAAAGTGGAGACACCCACCCACGTGGGGCCCTGCCCCTAAATCCATCTCACTTCCCTGACTTTGTTTATCCTCACTTGATGCCAGGTGATAACATGGGGACCTGTTGCCGGGACGATGGAGCATGGCGTCGGGATCCATTAACTCTGGGACTTGCTCTGATTTGTGCCATGTCCTTGGCCACTGGCAGGATGCAAACCACTGCCGCCATCCCACCAGGACCGTCTCCTCTCATTTCACGTCCTCTTCCTCCCGGTTCCCTCTCTGCTTCCCCTCAAGATCTGAGGGACCAGTGCATTCCTCCTGAGTTTGCTAATTCATCTCCTGTATCTACCGGCAAGCTTGACTTCTCACAAACCAGAGCTGCCCACTGTCACCCATACGCTGTACACAGCACGCCCTCCCTTTTGACGCAAGGCATTCTAAACTTACCTGTCAAAAAAGGGAGCTCAGAGGTAATTATTTCTCCCATCTGCCCTTCCTGTCTCACTTTTCCCTCATGTTGCTCTGCATGAAAACGTAACACCGATAAAATAATGCCATCTCCGTTACCGTAATCCCCTTATTATGCTACATAACCAATTCCTAGGCCCCTCCTTCTGCAAAGGGACAGTCCCCTATCCAGCCCGATCCGCATCCAGGAGCCCCTTCTCCCCCACTGCAGATGGAGGGCTTTGACTTGCTTCTTTGTCCCTTAGTTCTCTGTAGCTGGTAACCCCTGCCACTTCTTGCAATGTTTGTTGTTTTTTTTTTTTTTTGCGGTACGCGGGCCTCTCACTGCTGTGGCCTCTCCCGCTGCGGAGCACAGGCTCCGGACGTGCAGGCTCAGCGGCCATGGCTCACGGGCCCAGCCTCTCCGCGGCACGTGGGATCTTCCCGGACCGGGGCACGAACCCGTGTCCCTTGCATCGGCAGGCGGAC
Organism: Mesoplodon densirostris; assembly: GCF_025265405.1. Taxonomy (NCBI): domain Eukaryota; kingdom Metazoa; phylum Chordata; class Mammalia; order Artiodactyla; family Ziphiidae; genus Mesoplodon; species Mesoplodon densirostris. The sequence continues at coordinate 13,080,040 of NC_082661.1, read as the reverse complement.
TCTCAACCACCGCGCCACCAGGGAAGCCCTTCGATGGTTTTTTAAGTGCTGTGTTGCTCATTGTAAAGGTAAGCTTCTTTCGGGACAAAAACGCAAATTCCCTTTTTGACACAGCAATTCAGGGCCTTCTGTGATGTCAAGAGGTATAGCCTTAAAAGCACCTGTCGCTCAGGACAGGAAGAGACACAGCCGATCGTAGGGTCACTGGCTCGGTGTCAGCTCCTCTGCAAAGAACTCTTCTCCATCCCTGAAGTCCTTCCACTGGGGCCCCTTCAGGATCCCCGCAGGCGGAGTGTCGGTGGGTGTGGTGCAAAAGAACCATGCAAACTGACCTTCCGAACAAAGGGCTTCCGTGCAGCATCGAGGAGACGTGACTGTCTGCCCTCCCGAAGGGAGGGTCTGAGCTGTCTCCAGAGGACGCTGTTTCAGCTCCCCGTCGAAAAGCAAGATGGGCTTCCAGTTCTCCAACAGGGATTTGGGACACAGCTTTCCTTACAGCACGCTCAGAGCTGGGCAGGACTCGGCCCCACAGATGCTTCTGGCCCATCTCCCTAAGAACAGTCCCAGACGATTAGTGGGGACCCTGCAGCACCGTCAGCCTCAGGGCTGGCCACCAACTAGGCGCTTGGGCTCCAGTAGTTGTGGCTCATGAGCTCTAGAGCGCAGGCTCAGCAGTTGTGGCGCATGGGCTTAGTTGCTCTGTGGCATGTGGGATCTCCGCGGACCAGGGCTCGAACCCGTGTCCCCTGCACTGGCAGGAGGATTCTTAACCACTGCACCACCAGGGAAGCCCCCCATAAATACTGTTAATCTAGCGAAACAAACAGAATTTGTGCTTAAATAACTGTGTTTCCTTCAGGGTTTGCAAATTTCTGTTTTTGACTCTTGGCTCAGCTTCCTGGAATTGACTGCAAAGTGTGTAGGTGTGGGCCTGCCCTGCCCTAGGGCATCACTTGAGATCCAACTGAGGATCTGAATAGAGAAACTCAAGCCTCTCCCCAGGGAAATACCAAACAGCCCTAAGGTACAGAGCATCCAGTGTCATTTTTTTAAATGTTTTTATACACTTTAAAAAATGATAAAAATGAAAGGGAGAGAACAATAGAAAATATTAGCTCCTGAGGGTTGTTTTTAAATCTTCCTCTAATTTTCTCCCCTGGAGTTTCATATATGAATTTGTTTTTGAATAGGAAAAAAAATTGTTTCTCCTTTACTCTCACATGCTGCTTCTGCCATGCTCACACTTCCGTGACCAGACGCATGGGTATTTTCCCACCCCAAGCAATTCTGTGAAGCCAGCTACTCGTCCTACAATTTAACTCCATTCTGACTCTGTCTACCTGAAGTTAGCCTCAGATCCCCCAGGTTAAAGGCTCAGTCCCACAAGACCGTCCCCACGCTTCAGACGCCAATCATAAGTCCGTGTTATCACCTGTGCTTCGGACTGACTGGCTGTTAAGTCCGAGGTTCCCACCATCCCCACCTTGGGTCTGATAATTTGCTAGAGCAGCTCACAGAACTCAGGGAAACAGTTTACTTACTAGATTACAGGTCTGTTATGAAAGGAACATTATACAGGTCTATTATAACTCAGGAACAGCCAGACGGGAGACATGAATATGGCAAGGCATGGGGGGAAAGGCTTCGAGCTTCCATGCCCTCTCCAGGCACACCGCCAGCCCACCCCCAGCACCTCCACATATCCACCAACCCGGGATTTTTACGGAGACTTCATTATGAACACGTGGTGGTTGATTAAATCATTGACTACTGGTGATTAAGTTGATCTCCAGCCCCTTTCCCCTCCCAGGAGGTGGGGCTGAAAGTTTCAGCCCTCTAATCACATAGTTGATTCCCCTGGCAACCAGCCCTCATCTTTAGGGCTTTTCCGAAAGTCATCTCATTAATATGAACTCAAGTGTGATTGAAAGAGAATTGTTACGAATAATAAAAGACACCCATTTTACCTTCATTGCTCTGGAACTATTTCAGGAACTGGGAACAAAAGTGAAACATTGTAACAAAAGATGCCCCTATAGCTCTTATCAGTTAGGAAATTATGAGGGTTTTAGGGGTTATGTACCAGGAACCCTGGAGGAAGACCAAAATAAATATACAACGTGCTGGCCAATGGAATGTGGGAAGAATTGTTGAACACCACTTCCAGGTCTGAGCTCTAAAATTCCTCCTTCATGAGGTTTCATTTCCTTTCTGCCAGCTGAATGTAAAGAAGACAAGACCTTAGAAGATTTAAGACCCACATCATGGAAGAAACCTGGGTCCCTAAATAACAGAACAGAACAGACTAAGCCCAGTTGCCCACTTCCCAATAACCAGTACGAGACCTCATTGGACTGTGACGTGAGCAAGAAGTGAAATTTTACTGTATTAAGCCATTGAGATTGAGGGAGGGGGTTTGGTATCACTCTACCCCATTTGCCTAGTAAAATAATTTTAAAACTTCCACCCAGAAAGTTTACAAAACAACCTCCATATCTGATATGCCTTCCGCCATACTGACTTATACTGTGCAAATCAAGAATCAACCCGTCGGGGCTTCCCTGGTGGTGCAGTGGTTGAGAGTCCGCCTGCCGATGCAGGGGACACCGGTTCGTGCCCGGGTCCGGGAAGATCCCACGTGCCGTGGAGCGGCTGGGCCCGTGAGCCATGGACGCTGAGCCTGCGCGCTCGGAGCCTGTGCTCCGCAACGGGAGGGGCCCCAACAGTGAGAGGCCCGCATACTGCAAAAGAATCAACCCGTAAAAAGCAAAGAAACAATTTGATTATTATGTTTCAGTTTCAAGGTCATAGTGACCTTACATTTAGATATTTCCCAGTATCTTTACAAATAATTACCATATTTTTTCTCCCATCCCCAGGAGTCTGGGGAGCCATACTAAAAAATAAAATAAAACAAAATTCAACAAGTCACAACCACAGGAACTTTTGGTGCAAATACCTAAATTTTAGCATGAATTAGTACACGTTATGCGCATACGCATAATGTACCTCCATTCAGAGGCCTCCTTATTGGGAGGGGAGGGTTTTCAGCTGGCGCATTCTCTCCATCCAGCGCCCCTGGTCCTTTTGTTCAAGGCTGCTCAGTGGTAAGACGTCTCCCTCGCCCCCCAGTCTGCACTCACCCAGCACCTTTCTGGCTTGTGCTGTCATCACAGTTAGTGAATGAACGTTGATTGGTACTGTCAATTTGGTTCATTTTCCTAATTGACCATGTTGACACCTGGCAGCTGAACAGTTTGTTCTTAACTGCCTTTGTCTCAGCTCCCACCCAAACAGCCCCAGAAACTCAAATGCGTTGGATTCGAATGCATGTTGGGGCTTTTTTCCTGCTTTTTTCTTGCCGACTCCCCCTCCCCACCCCACCACCCAACACACACACCCTTTCTCTTTTCTTTCTCCTCCGAATCCTACTCTCCTCAAGATCTGGCTGGACCACGGAGTTTCTCCTGAATTTATCAGTTGAGCTCCTATTTCTACTAGGTAATGTTGATGCCTTTCGATCATGCTATGTAATGGATATCTTCCTGATCAACAGTTATGTCACAATATCACAATCGTGTACTAGATATGTACCCAATACACATCACATACATGACATGTACTCAATCCTATTGCAAAAATAGATGATGGCCGAGGGGAGGGGAAGGATAGCAGGCAGATTCCAGGGGATCTGGCTTGCGTGATGGGAAGAGAAGCCACTTAGGGGAAGATGACTGTTTGACTTTGGGACGTGCTGTGTTCAAGGTGGTGTCACCCAACCAGGTGAAGATTCGCATGGGTTTATGAACAGGTTTGCTGGGCACTCTCCTGTGCAGATGGAAGATAAAGGCATGGGTGTGGACCCTCTGCCAGCCATGCTGTTATAGGGGCTTCTGTACCCTGGGAGCAATTGGAGCATCTGAGTCGTGGGTATCAGCCAATTCTGGGCAAAAAAGGAAATGAAGAAGCGTTTTGCCATCCAGCAAAGCATGAGGGCAGTCAGCATGTTTTTACCAGGGAAGCAAGCTCTGCATCTCACCCTGCTACTCTTTCAGGGAGGAAATACAAGCAGAAAATCGCAGGCCCCAGCTCCCCGTTGCCGAGTCAGAGTGGCCTCACTCAGGCTCTTTTTTCCCCTCCACGGTAAGGATGGAAACGTAACTGCCTTCACACGGCCAGCATGGAAACTCTGTGACAAGCCTCCGATGGGAGGAAACAGGGAGGTCACAACAGAGCCAGCTGCAGGTCAGTGGGGTCTGTGCCTTCTGCCCTCCCTATAGCGAGAAGGAAGCTCTGAGCGATAGGGCCATTGCTCAGAGCGGAGCAGGGGGCTCAGAGCTGGCTTACAAATCAGCTGCACCGAATCGGGGAGCAGAAAAGAATCTCCTGTGGTGACGGCAACTCCCAGGACCAAGGCACTCCCTCTCACTCCTGAGCATCCCCAGGCTTTGGCTGGGTGTGGTAGAAATGGCGGCCCAAAGAGACAGTCATTTCTGAACATGCAGCGGGAGAAGATCAGAAAGGGATGGGGCCCACACAGGGGCTTCAGGAACCTGCACGGCCCCCTCAGCCCTCTGCTTTCTGATGCTCCCCAAAGCTAGGAGACCCTCCAAGGTAGTGTAGAAAGATTCCCTGCACTAAAGAAACTGGGGAGCTTACACCACATCTACTTCTGACTTGCTGTGTGACCGTGGGAAATCACTGCCCTTCTCTGGGACTTACTTTCCCCACAAGACACATACAAGGCAATTAGCACAGTGAGAGGCTCGTAGCGAATGCTCCATGAATATTAGCTATTCTGATGATGATGATGGTAATGATAATGTCAAATGGGGCATTTGGACGAATGACCCACCTCTAAGGCCCCTTCCTGCCTTACAGCCGAACAAGCAAAACATCTGTATTTAGGAAGCTGATATAATAGTAATCATAGACACTGTTTACTAAACTCCTGTGTGCTGGGCACTGGAGTCACATTATTTCATTTACTTCTCAAAAACACCTTGCAAAGTAGGTAATATTAGCCACTATTTGGAAGATGACAAAATTGAGGGCCAGTGAGGTGAAGTAATTTGCCCAATGTTACACAGTTAATAAATGGGAGAGCTTGGATTGGAAACCAAATCTTTTCATTATACCAGTGAAGCCACCTCTGTAAAAAGAGAGAAGACTTATCAAAACGGTGTGGTATTGGCAAAAGACACATAGACTAATGGAACAGAATAGAAAGCTCAGAAATAAATCCAGGCATCAGTAGTCAACAGATCTTCAACAAGGGTGCCAAGAATTCACAATGGGGAAAAGATTATCTCTTCAATAAATGGTGTTGGGAAAACTGGATGCCCACATGCAAAAGAATGAAATTGGACCCTTATCTCACACTGTATACAAAAATCAACTCAAAATGGATTAAAGCCTTAAACATAAGACCTGAAATTATAAAATTACTAAAAGAAAGCATAGAGGAAAAGCTTCTTGATACTGGTCTGGGCAATGATTTTTTTGGATATGACACCAAAAGAAGAGGTAACAAAAGCAAAAATAGACCAATGGGATTGTGTCAAGCCAAAAAGTTTCTGCACAGCAAAGAAAATATTCAGTAGAGTAACAGGCATCCTGTGGAATGGGAGGAGATACTTGCAAAGCATATATCTAATAAGAGGTTAATATCCAAAATACATACGGCATCCATACAATTCCACAGCAAAACATTTTAAAAAATAATCCAAATAAAAAATAGGCAAAAGGTTTGAATAGACATTTCTCAAAAGAAGTCATACAAACGGCCAACAGGTATATGAAAAGGTGCTCAGCATAACTAATCATCAAGGAAATGCAAATCAAAATCACAGTGAGATAGGGGCTTCCCTGGTGGTCCAGTGGTAAAGAATCCGCCTTACAATGCAGGGCAGGCTGGTTCGATCCCGGGTCTGGGAACTAAGATCCCACATGCCACAGGTCAGCTAAGCCCACACACCACGACGACTGAGCTCTCGCGCCTCAACTAGAGAGCCTGCACGCGGCAAACGACAGAGCCCATGCACTCTGGAGCCTGCATGCCACAACTAGAGAGAAGCCCGTGCTGCAAGGAAGAGCCTGCACGCTGCAACGAAAGGTCCCGCACGCTTCAATGAAGATCCTGCGTGCCACAACTAAGACCCGATGCAGCCAAAAATAAAATTTAAAAATAAATAAATAATAAATAAATCTTAAAAAAATATCACAGTGAGATATCACTCTATACCTGTCAGAATGCCTGTTCTCAAAAAGGCAAAAGATAAGTGTTGGTGAGGATGAGGAGGAAAGGGAACCCTTGTGCACTGTTGGCAGGTTGGCAGGAATTAAATTGGTGCAGCCATTATGAAAAACAGTACGGAGGTTCCTCGAAAAATTGAAAATAAAACTACCTTATGATCTAGCAATCCCACTTCTGGGTAAATAGCCAAAGGAAATGAAATCAGGATCTCAAAGAGATTCTGCATTCCCATATTCATTGCAGCATTATTCATGATAGCCAAGATATGGAAATAACCTCAATGTTCACCAGCAGATGAATGGATGAAGAAAATGGGAGAGAGATATAGAGATAAGAGATAGAGGAGTATGGAATATTATATATTATATGGACTATTATTTAGCCTAAAAAAATAAGGAAATCTTGCCATTTGTGACAACATGGATAAACCTGGAAGACATTGTGCTGATTGAAATAAGCCAGATGCAGAAATGCAAACGCTGCGTGCTTTCACTTATATGCAGAATATAAAAGAGTCAGAGCTGTAGAAGCTGAGAGTAGAATGATGGTTGCCAAGGGTTGGGGGTGGGAGTAGAAGAAACGGGGGGATGTTGGTCAAAGAATACCAGCTTTCAGTTATAAGATGAATAAGTCTGGCTATCTAATGTACAGCAATGTGACTATAGGTAACAATGCTGTATTGTATACCTAAAATTTGCTGAGAGAGAAATCTTGAGTTCTCACCACCCCACCAAAAGAGGTAACTATGTAAGGCGATAGGTGTGTTAATTAGCTTGATCGTGGTAATTAGTTCACACTGTATACATTATCAAAGCATCAATTCATACACCTTAAATATATAGAATTTTTGTCAATTATACCTCAATAATGCTGAGAAAAAAAGACAGAGAGAAAAAAGCCCTATATCTAAGGTGACACATAACCTATAGTCTGAACCCAAACATTTCAGTGGATGACCAACTGTCTTGGTTTGCCTGGGACTAGGAGTTTCTCAGGACACAGGAAAATTGGTCATTCTACTTTTGAAAATGAAAAGGAACGTGACCATTCATTCAATTTGTGATACTTTCTGGTTTTCCTTAGGATTTCTTCTTTGATTAATGGATTTTTAAAAGATGTGTTGCTTCATCTCCCAATATTTGGAGATTTTCTAGATACCTTGTTTTTTTATTTCAAGTGTCATTTCATTTTGGTTAGGTAGCATCCTTTATATAGTTTTAACCTTTTAAAATTTATTGAGACATGTTTTGTAGTCCAGTATATGGTCTAACTTGGTGAATGTTCCATTTGCAGGAGAAAAGAATGTATGTTCTGCTCGTTGGGTAGGGAGTTCTACAAATATCGATGAGGTCACATTGGTTGATAGGTTTGTTCAGATCTTCTATATCCTTTGTCTATTTGCTCTATCAGTTACTGAGAAGGGGGTAATAAAATTTCCAACTAGAATAGTAGATTCATTTATTTCTCCTTTTAGTTCTGTCAGATTTGCTTCTTATATTTTGAAGCTTTATTATTGGGTACATTTAGGACTATGTCTTCTCAGAATTGATCTTTGCATCATTATGAAGGGCCGCTCTTTATCTCTGGCAATATTCTTTATCTTGAAGTCTAGGTTAAATAATTCATAAGCTCCCTTCCCACTCAGAAAAGGAAAAAGACAAGAAAGCGTGTATGACTCTGCAGCAGCCCTGACTTATTTGAAGTCAAAGATAGTCTGTGTTTTTTCCACTCCCTCTCTTGGAGCCTGACAGATCTCAACATTTAGAGCACCCATTTATACAAAAAGAAATGGTCTGTTTGATTTAAACCTTCCCAGATGTAATTCTAATTCAGTTGCAGGGGAAGCAGCTGTTTATGTCAGATGGGCTGATAAGGCCCTTTGTCTTGTGGAAAAAGCAGCAATTTATCATCTCTCTTGGACTTAAATCCCTGGGCTTTGGTTGGGGGGGGGGGGGCGGATGCTAATTCTGCTCCTTGAAAACCTCAAGAACATAGGTGACCTTCTCAGCTAACAACCTCCTTCTCGGTGGCTTGTCTATCATTTCATCTGCACAGGGATATGCCTGGATGGGGTAGGGCCTCGGGTCATGTGGAATAAAATCAACAGTTTAAGGAAGGGCACCACAAAGCCAGATCTTACAGAGGGACTACAGGGATATGAGGGGAGTAAAAAAGAGAAGCCACAGCTATATGCATAGTTTCTAGTTTAAAAGACAGGGGAATGGTGTTCCCAAGGACTGGAACAGGTGCTGGTTGGTCCTGTACTATTTCAGTTTTGTGTCTTCCATGTTCAGCACAGTGATAAGTACCTAGTAGACGCTTAATACATCTTTTTGGGTGATTCCATAAATAAATGAATGAAACTGAAGTCAGAATGTGCTCTCAAGTAAAGGATAAGTCAGGGGTCAAACCCCTGCTTCTTTAGGGTTCTATTAGTCAGGGTTCAGTTGCAGATAACAGTAAGCATGATAGCTAGTTGAAGCAGCAATGAATTTAATGCCAGGAATCGAGTGCTTACAGAGTCATCGGAACGGATGAAAGAATAAATGATCTCTAGTCTGAGAAGAGATTCCCTAGAATGCACAGAACTGGTCCACCAAGGGAAGGGAACTGCTACTTCTACTACAGTCAGGAAGCTGCAGCTGCCAAGAAGCAGTTGCTGACTGGAGGTCTACACCACCAGGGGGCAGGGGCCAGAGGCGGCCCCCCGCAACTGCTGGCTGCAGAGCTACACCGTGCCTGCTGGAATCCACTGCAGCAAACAGATGCTTAATGCACTTCTGAATCCAAGTGGCAGCAAGTGCATCTGATAGTCAGTCGGAATCACTTCTGGAGCCACACCCGCAGGGAGTTTGGGAAATTCAGATCTTAGCTCCCAAGTCTCTGCCATGGAGGAAGTTATCCTAGATGGAGGTTGGAACAGAAGTCTGGGAGTTCCGATTCTAAACTTTTCAAGAAAATCATGCTGGCCAGACAAGACACGTCTCAGCCACACCTGCCTCTCTCTGCAAGCATGAGCGTCCTGGCAGAAACCAAGATTGGAGAGGCTGGGCAGAGCCTGGGACAGGGAGAAGGGGCAAGAGAAGCCAGCAAAGGAAGCAGGAAGAGCAAGAGTGGGCGTGAGGGGGAGAGAAGCCAGGAAGGTGAGTGTGGTCTGTGATCATCAGAAAAGGGGAGGCTGGTCAGTGGCCCTTGGATTTGACCCCAAGAAGCTCCTGTGAGACTGGAGGAGGGAGCAGCAGGGGAGAGCTGGGAGGGAGGGAATAAGACAACGGTGGCCATTTGGCAGGATCTCATAAAGCTGGAGAAGCACAGCCTGAACCCTTCTGGGGGAAACTCACACACAGGCTCAGAGAGACAAGTACAGGCACGGGGACACAGAATCAGGGGAAATTACAGCGTGAGGGCTGAACAAAGCACTCTATCTATACAGTGAATACTTTACAGAAATGAAAAGGAAGCATGTGTGTTACCTGTCACACACACCAGTACAGATTTCAAAAACAAAATGTTGGGTGAGAGAAGCAGGAAGACAAACGACGTGTACAGAACAATATCACTTATTTCATTTTTTAAAACGCACACACAAAAAGCACTGACCCTGCTTATGGACACACAAGTGTATGCTCACTATAGTGCAGAAGGGTCCACAGCAATCTCGCTCGACATAACCGGGCCGTGGAAGAGTGAAACATGAGAGAGATGGGACCCGACAAGATGGCATCATTGCTAACGTTCACTATTTTTTAAAAAAGCATGGAAGAAAATAGGATAAGCTGTTGACAGCTATTAAAGTGGTGACAATATGGTCGTTGGTATATTCTTTTTGTACTTACTTTCCTGTGCAATTTAAATTTCTCACAAAATAGTTTTTTTTTTTTTTTAAGAAAAGGAGGTGGGTGATGCTGAAGTGGTTTTGCACATTTAATGCAACTCAGTGAACATTTGTTTCTCGCTGACATGTCTGGATCCGGTGATTGCTGTCCAGTGGGGCCCAGCAAATCCTGCTTCTCCGAGGTTTAGGCAAATTGATGGGGCTTCAGGCAACTCATTTCCTCATATGAAGATGCTACTTAAAATCATCATAGCTTCTGTTCCTGGCGGTGCCTCTTTCCCCACCCCACGAAGGCTCAGCTCCCCAAGCCCTGCTCAGATGAGCAGGCTTAGCAGCCTGCGGGGAGGCGGACGGGAACCTCAGCCCCTGGAGGCCACTGCCCCCTCCAGAGCAGGAGGGAGGGACACCTCAGAATCCGTGGTCCCTCTTCAAACCCTCCCCTGAGCTTTCCCCTCACCCTAAGGAGTCAGAGGGAGTCAGAAAAGGATCTAAGGAAAGCAGGAGAATCAAGGCAGGGAAGCAGCCTCGCAGCAGATGGAGCCTCACCCGTGGGGTGCTCCCCACCTCACGTCTCAGGCTGTCTCCTCCACTTCCAGAAACTCTGCTCTCCTGGGCAGAGACTGAGGGTCCCCTGGCTGAGTACCCACCAACGCCAGGCTCTGAGGCCGGCTCTCTCATCTCCCAGAAAGCCTGTGGGTGACAAGGTTCTCTGGTTACAAGCAAGAGAAATTAACCCTGAAGAATGAAAGCACAAAGGAGTCTATCGGAAGATTGGTTAGCTCATGGAAGTGACAAGAAGGCTGGAGACATGGGATCAAAAGAGGACCTGGAACCCAGGCAGATCCAGGGGTCTAGGAAGCAGCCCTCGCAGTGGTCTTGTCAGGGCTTGGCTGCCAGGATGAGGAGCACCAGTCATCCTGAGGGTGTCCCCACCTGGAGTCACTTCGGCCCGGTTTGGTCATGTGATCACCATGGCCAGGGTAGTGCAGGACACCTTGACTTATGTCCCTCGGAGATTTCACACGGTGGGGAGGTAATTCCCCAAAAGTAAATCAAGGAGCTGTTACCAAAGAAGGGAAAAGAGATGTTGAGCTGCCAAGAAACAGCTCATTTTTAGGACTGTTATAACAACACGCATTTTACAGATGAGTAGACTGAGACCCAGAGAGTTTAAATCATTTTCCCAGGGGCACGCACTTAGTGCGGAACTATGATTCCAGCTCCATTCTGTGGGCTCCAAAGGCCATGGCTCCCCACACTGTTCCCATGACTCCAGAGACCACACCAAGTCGAAGGGAACAAGCATCGCCCCCAAAGTCAAGGCCCTGCCTGAATTTCACCGCCATACACCGGTCGTCCGAAAGCTACAGCTTCTCAGAATGTCCGTGCATTCTCACCCCAGAAGGGAATTAAGGCCATGACCAAGCTCAGGACGTATTGCTGTGATGCAGCACGCTGCTGGAATAATTGCCTTATTATAGCAGGCCCAGGGATGTCATTTCTCAAACCATCTGGCTGGAGTACGTGACGGGGAAGGACAAATTAAGATGCCCTTGGAGAGACTAATCAAATAATAAATGGCAGACACGCTCCAGAAGCTCAGGTTCATGGAGAAGTAGCCCTGGGAGCTGTGAGGGGCTCAGTGCCCAGGACAGCTGAGCCAGCCGGGCGGGTGCGCCTGCGCTTCTGCAGGCCCCTCTCTCAATGAGGAGGCACCGCCCTCCCGGTGGGGAGCGGGGAGGGGGAAGGAAACTGGGTTCCGAGTGGGAAGCTTTAGGCATAAATGAAATGAGCTTGTTTCTCTCTCGAAGAGCCCAGTTGATCACACCCGGGGTAAAACATCTCAGATACAATCTTGTCAACATGATAATAACCAGTATTTAGGCTGCGCTCTTCTCCCAGACACACTGGGAAAAAGCAGGGATGGCTACACTTATACAAACATCTTCCGTCAGAGAACTGCCTTCTGAACACGGAGCGGGCAGCTTGGAACTGGCCTGAATGTGTTTCAGATGAAGAGATGGCATCAGGCTAATTGTTAAGGGACAGTCCTCTTCTGCCTGGCTCCCTAACTCGTGCGTGCATGCCGGCGTGCATGTGTGCGTGTGTGTGTGTCTCTGTGTGTGTGTATGTCCTACAACGCACAGGACAGTCCCGAACAAGAATCATCTAGCCCAATACACAACAGGGTTTCTCCACCTTGGCACTAGGACATCTGGGACTGGTTAATTCTTTGCTGTGCGTGGCCAGGGGCTGTTCTGTGCGTTGGAGGATGTCTGGCTACATCTTGGGCCTCTACCCACTGGATAAAAGTAGCTCCCCACCCCTGTCTCCCTCCAGCTCCCTTCTCCTTCCCAAGCCCAGTCCCACCAGCAACTCGGATAACCTAGGTCAGAAATTGCTGAATTGTGGGCCAAACTGGGCCTGTTTTGTTCAGTTTGCTAGTGTTTAATGCTTTTAATCAGCTACCTACTGGCGGAACAAGTCAAATTTCCATCTCATCCTGAGAATTCAAAAAGCGAGAAAAAAGCCGACTTTCTGGGCTGGAGCAGGGTGGGGAGTAGGGGCTCCAGGTGCCTTGTCACCATGGCAACCCTCCCTCCTGCCCACACTCACTTCCACTCCCCTGAGTGAAGGCACCAGGTCAGCCTACACGCATTTGTGGACGTGCTCCTGGTCGGTGCAGGTGCTGCAGCTGAGACCTGGAGCTCTGGGCATCTCTGGAAAACACCTCCTCCGGACCTGAGGTGGTCCTGAGCATTAGGGGCTCCCTAATACCACTCCCAGCTCTCGTTCCAAGGCACCTCACCATTCCCAAGGCTCTCTCACAGTCTCGAGGTCATCTTTTTCATCTTTGTAACAGCCCCAGAAAGTGAGAGGTAAAGGTACAATCTCCCTCAGAGTACGGGAGGGGAAACTGAGGATCTCAAAGAGTTCACATCGGGCTTCCCTGGTGCCGCAGTGGTTGAGAGTCCGCCTGCCGATGCAGGGGACACGGGTTCGTGCCCCGGTCCGGGAAGATCCCACATGCCGCGGAGCGGCTGGGCCCGTGAGCCATGGCCGCTGAGCCTGCGCGTCCGGAGCCTGTGCCCCGCAACGGGAGAGGCCACAACAGTGAGAGCCGCGTGTACCGCAAAAAAAAAAAAAAAGAGCTCACGTCACTACACCCAAGTGACCCCACATGCAAACAGAGGAGCTGGTTGGAGCCCAGGGTTTGCTCCTTGTTATGAGCTGGATGTTTGGGTCCCCCCACCCGCCAACTTCACCTGCTGCAACCCTAGCGCCCAGTGTGGCTGTGTTTGGAGGTGAAGCCTCTAAAGCCCTACTTAAGGTTAAATGAGGTCATGGAGGGGAGTCTGCTCTGATAGGATTAGTGTCCTTACAGGAAGAGACACCAGAGAGGACCGTCCCTCTCTCTCTCCCTCTCCCCCCAGCACCAAACGTGCATGACCGTGTGAGGATCATGTGACAAGACAGCCATCCGCAAGCCAGGAAGAGAGTCCTCAAAGCAACCAAATCTGCCAGCACCTTGATCTTGGACTTCCAGCCTCCAGAACTGTGAAAACATAACTATCTGTTGTATAAGCCACCCAGCCTGTGGTTCCTGAGCAGACTAAGATATACCACACACTATTTTATAAACTGCTTTTTTCACTGAATAGTGTAGAGTGGACATCTGGTGGGGTTCTTCCCCGTAAGGGCTACCTTGTCACTTTTAATGCCTACGTTCAGCTTCTACTAAGCGTTTCTGAAATCGAGGCTATGGATGTGTCAAAGCACCGCCTTCTTCCTGTCTTGGGGCAGGGGCTCCCTGAGGTCAGGATCCTGAGCCTGGCTGAAGGGAGACCCAGGAAGGGCCAGGACCAGCCTCGGGCAGAGAAGTGAAGGCACCACCTGGATGAGACCCCCGTCACAGCGCCTCCTTCCGGCGGCCAGGGAGGGGCTCCCTGTCCAGTTGCTCTGGGGGCTCCCTTCTCCCCTCCCTCAGCACGCCCATCACTCTCAAGCTGCTGCCTTGGGAACTTGCCAGGCAGAGGTTGGTGCCGTCTCAGCGTCATGGGGATAATGGTGCTGAGTCACACAAGAAGTCTGACCCTTTTTCAGCTCAAATTTTCAAATTAGGGCTGGGAGAGCGTTCTCACCACCACCCCGGCTGGCTGCTTGCAGTACCCACCCCTCCCCTCCTCCTCCAGGCACAAGTCCCCCTTCCAGTTAGAGGGCAGGAGAGGCCCAGCTCCAACCACTAGTGCTCTTGACAAGAATCTGCCCGATGCTGAGGCAGGTCTGCTGAGCTCCCAGGCCACCTGCTCTCAAAGCCCTGGTGCCTATGCCTGGCCCAGCTGGGAACAGGGACCCTGAGGCCTCCGGAGGATATGCCCGGTGGGGGGAAGGTGGAAGAGCAGGCCAGGAAACAAGGGATGCAGGCCTCCCTCCTCTAGCTGAGTCCCTCAGTCCTTGCGATGCAGCTGAGCCGGCAGCCCTCCTCCCTTCCCTCTCCCGGGGCTGCCTCTAAGATTTCTGCTGCCCAAAGACAGCGTGAGGACAAAGAGCCACTCCCAGCTGCTGTGCCCGGGCATCATCCTGAGCCTTCCTCACTTAATGCTCAGCTTATCTCTGTGTGTCAGGTCCTAATGCTGTCCTCCTCCACAATGAGGGAAAGGAGACGCAGAGAGCCTGGGGAGATGGCCCAGTGAGGAAGTGGTGGCAGTGGGCTTTGAGCCCAGCGCGCCCACTCTAAAGCATGGTGCAGTAGAGCCTGGCCGGCTGGGTGCAGTGGAGGAGGTCTGGGGGTGGCGAGGGCATCTCCCCGGGGTGGGAATGAGCAGCAACTGTCGCCACACCCCGACGCTGCCCTGCTCTGCGTAACCCACATCTGACCCTTTGATCAGGCTGCGGTGGCCTGAGGGGGGTCCCCACGCTCCTTGTCATCGGGCAGACTTGCCTGGTGTGGGTCTTTATACACCCCTTTGAGTTCTCGTGCCCAGATGGAGCATCCGCTGGAGAGGCCCCCAGCCTCCCACAGCTGGGCTGGGAACATGCCTGGCCTTGCCGCCTCCCCAGGAGGCCGGGGGCCCTCAGCTGAAGCCCATCCCGGGAGCCTCCCCACCCCATTGGTCTGAGCTCAGCCTCGGGAGGTACAGGCCCAGCCCCACACGCCAGAGGCTGCTCCATCCCCAAAAGCCCGGCAGAAGGTTCCTGCTCATTTCCGCTCCAATTTCCTGGCTTCCTTTCGTGTCCTTGACACCTGCTCGTCCAGCCTGTTCCTCACTCTGCTATCCACTGGCAACCAGGGAGGGGGAAGGGATGACAAGATGTGAAAGACACCAGGAGACACTAGCCCAGCCCCAGGCCTCCATCCCCGAATCAGAGGGCAGGAGACCCGGTCTGGGTCTGTCTCCCTCCAATCCTGATCAGCTCTGGGCTTCAGCTGCCTCATCTATGCGATGGACATGAAAGTTATTGACCCACCCGGAGGCAGAGGCCTGGACCACAGGAACTCCCGAGGGTATGTCCTGCTCCCCAGCTGTCTGATGGGCTGATCCTGGGGCCTGGTACCCTCCCTCGCAGGTCACAAGTAGCACTGGGGATCTTCAGGTGCACAGAGAAGGCTGCAGGATCTAATCCTTCTCCTGATTTCCAGGGCGGGGCTTGTCTGGCCAGTCTGTGACGCTGGCCCTAGGGTGGAGCTTCAGCAGCCCCTCCCCAGCTAAGGAGGCTCCCCTATGATGAGGTGGGGCAGCCCAGCCCCACTGGAGGGAGTGCTTCTCCTCCAGGTAAGAGGCTCACCCTTGGGCTCCTGGGCGCTGCCTTCACCGCTGCTTTGACGTGTCCTTGCCGCCCTCAGTCCAGCACATGGTCCTTCATCACTGCAGGAGGACCTTCTCCTTTAGGGAACAGGCAGCAGAGGAGCAGCAGACGCAGGCCTCTGTTCTCTGACCTCCAAAGGCCACGATGGGTTCAAGTTTAAGAAAAAGCCTTTGATCCCCCTTTCTTGCCACTGCCGTGGAGAGGGCTGGAGAAGGAAACCCTCAGAGGCAGACAGTCAATGCCACTAGGGGAGTAGGGGGAGTGAGGGTGCTGCATCCAAACTCCTCCCAGGCCCCACCCTCCGTCTGGGCAGTCTGCCTGCTTAGCCAGGGGCCAGGCTTTGCCCGAGTTGATAAGGTAGGGCCTGCAGCACCTCTCTGGTCTGATGGCCTGGCTGTGCAACCTTGGGCAAGTTGCTTAACTTCTCTGAGCCTCATGCCTCTCAACTGTCAAATGCAGCACTTAGATTAAAAAGATTCTGTTTTCAAACACTTTTAGCAGCAGAGCCCTCCAACGTATAAGAAGTGAAGGCAGAGGCTGATAAATCTGGGGGGTTTTAGAACAATCGGGGGCTCAGCCAAAGACCTATTTTTATGGCTCCTCTCCCCAAGGCTGGCTGAGAGACTCCTCCATGGACATTAAAAGCAGCCCATTCATCAAGAATCATTTTGCCAAATACCAAATCATCCGAAGGAATTGAAAATATCTTACATGAAAAATTAGCATGAATGCTAAAAATCTCAAATGCAATGCTGGTGATAGTCTTTCTGCTGATGAAATATCTTAAGCAAAAGCAAACTCTCCTGTAATAAGCTACTAAATACTGCCTTTACCAAATCAAACAGGAAGTCTGATGATGTAGACAAATCGGTCATTTGGTAAATTGATTGGTGAGTTTTCTTAGAATTCAGATTCTTGGGCCCCACTCCAGACTCACTGAATCAGGGTCTGCATTTTTAAACAAGGTCTCCGGGATAGTCCGACTTGTCTTCAAGTTTGAGAAATGCTAATTTAGAGCAATGATTTTCAGCCTTGGTTACACATTAGAATCATGAAATCATGATCTTGAAGAGATATCTGCACCCCCATGTTCACTGCAGCATTAATCACAATAGTTAAGACATGGAAACAACCTAAGTATCCATCACTGACAGATGAATGGATAAAGAAAATGTGAGATATATCTATATACTATACTATACTATGCTATAATATATAATATATATAATATATTCAGCCATAAAAAATGCAGGACATTCTGTCATTTGCGACAACACTGATGGGCCTTGAGGGCATTATGCTAAGTGAAGCAAGTCAGATAAGTCAGACAGAGAATGAAAAATACTGTATGATACTTATATGTGGAATCTAAAAAAGCTGAACTCGTAGAAACAGAGTACAGATTGGTGGATGCCAGGGGCCGAGAGATGGGGAAAAGGAGATGTCCGTCAAAGGGTACAAACTTCCAGTTATGAGGTGGATACGTTCTGGGAATCTAGTGTACAGCATGGTGACTATAGTTAACAATACTGTATTGTACACTTGAAAGTTGCTGAGAGAGTAGGTCTTAAATGTTCTCGCCACCTCAACAGAAACTAGTATGTGAAGTGATGGACTTGTGAACTACCCTTATTGTGGTACTCACTTTGTAATATGTACATGCATCAGACCATCACACTGTACACCTTAAACTTACACAATGTTGTATGTCAATTATATCTAGATAAAGCTAAGGGGAAAAAAAAAATCATCTGAGGAGCTTTTGAAAACTGTCAGTGCCCAGGTGCCAGCCCCAGAGGGTGTGGTTTCATTGGCTGGGGAGTGAAGTCTGGGTTCCCTGTTTTCCAGCTCCACAGCTGTCTGGGGCCTCTATTTCTCCATCTTCTCCCTCCCCTCTTGTCCTCCTGGGGACCTGGGAGCTCCAAGCCGTGGTAGATGCTCTCACGGGGACCTGATTTCTATCATCTGAAGCTGACAGTCAGTCACAATAAGCCATCAGCCAGGGAGATGCGCCCCTTTCAAAACAACCCACGAGTTGCTTCCCTGTCCACACCACTTTCCATGAGACTAAGTACTGACAGGATAACAGTCCCAGAAGCAACCCCTGCAGATTGCAGATCAATGGGACCCGACCAGGAGCTGCTCCAGCAGCGGTGGGGACAGAGGCAGGGCCAGCACTCACTGACCACTTACTTCCTGGTCTGCTCCCAGGCCCATGAGTAGGTCTGGAAAAGACATAGATGAGGGAGCAGCCAGGGCCAGAGGGAGGCTGCTGGGCTGGGAGATAGAGTCGTGTGGGGTCAGGGGAGAGAGCCAGAGCTGTGAGCTCCGGCCGAGTTCAAAGCCAGGATTTTAAAGGCCCCTCAAGAGCATCTACTTTTTTCAAGCTCTAGTACCCCAGCCTCACCTGGAGGGCTTCTTAAAATGCCAATTGCTGGCCACACCCCCAGAGTTTCTGATTCTGTTGTTCTAGGGTAAAGCCCAAGAGTCTGCATTTGAAACACTCTGAACGGATGCTGATGCGCTAGTCCAGGGAGCATGCTTTGAGAACCACCGCCCCTGAGAATATACTTTGAAGCAGCCACTCAATCACAGACTGCTTGGCATAACGGTGGTTAGTGGAGCAGTCTCAGGGGTCAACCAAACCTGGGCTGGAAGCCCAGCTCCACCACTTCCCAGCTGTGTGACCCAGGACAGGTTACTTAAACTCTCTGTGCCTATTTTTCTTTGTGCCTATCTGCCAAGTGGAGCCAAAGACAGTAGCTATGCCTTAGGGCTGTGGGGAGGAGTAAGAGAAGGAATGACTGCAAGGTACCTGGAGCACTCTTGGCACTCCTCTTGGCACTCCTTGCCCGAGCTGTGGCCAGGACGACTCTGGAGAAGAACGTCTATACCTCCTGTGAGCCTGGCCCCTTCCAGTGTTCAAGTGTACTTTTCCAAATTATTTCTTTTAATCTTCAAAACAACACTTAGGAACAGATGCTAGTAATACCCGCCCCACCCCCATCCTCAATTTACAGATGAGGAAATCTGCTCAGAGAGGCCAAGTAATAAGTCCAAGTTCATACAGCTAAGAAGTAGTGGGGCCTGTGCTTGAACCCTGGCTACCGACTCCCTTGCCCTCCTACCATCTGTTCAAAGGCACTGAACTGATGTGACCTCAGCCTGTGAAGCCTTACTGGGTACAAACAAGTTGTGTCCAACAGGGTCTTAAAATACTGAGAATGGCTCAGAATCTCCTAGAACATGGGACCCTTCAGTTATCAGTACTTTCCTTGCTTCTAGAGCCGTGCTGCACAATACAGTAGCCACCAGCCACATTTGGCGACTGACATTTTACTTTCAATTCACTAAAATTAAATAAAATTAAAAATTCAGTTCTTCATTTGCACTAACCGCATTTCAAAGGCTCAATAGCTACACATGACCAGTGGCTACCATATTGGATGGTGCAAACCTAGAATCTTCCCAGCTTCACATAAAGTTCTATTGGGCAGCAGTGCTCTAGAACCTTGATCTAATTATTCTCTGTTCTTTCCTGTACTTTTTTTTTCTAAATAAAAAGGAAAAAAGGAGGGGTGGGGGCGGTGAGGAAGGGAAAGAGGAAGGGAGGGGCACGAGTTGTGCAGTCTGCTCTGGGGGTCGTCTGTCTCCTGACACAGATCAGGCATTGCTGTGTGTCTTCCTGAGCTAGGCGAGTGGGAGGCTGTTCCGGGGAGGGTTAAGCAAGAGGCAGGCTAAGACAAGAGAGTCCTTAACAGCCCCACAAGCAAGAGCCCAAACACTGCCTGGGGGAGACCTAGAATCTCCACCAGTACAGATGAGAAGCCCATCCACCGGCCTCGGCAGGGACCAGACCTGCCTCTGCTGGTTTTCCGCCTGTCTGGCAGCCTGGCTCAGAGGGCAGCTGGGGGTGGCAATGAGGTCTTCCCTAGCAATTTCCCCGTCTGAGCCTGACAGGAGACCTTTGAAGACCATTCATCTGCTGTGTTTCCTCGGTAGGGCCATTTACCTCTCTGTGTGGCGCATGAGTGATGCCAGCAGAGGGACACTGCCAACCTCTCCAGGGAATGTGATGAAAAGGGTGGGATGGGACTGATGCTAGAGTCCCAGACATATGCTCAGAGGCTCTGGGACTCCCATGGGTTTCGAGGACAGTACCTGGCAAAAAATAAGACACTCAACAAAGAATTGCTGAATGAACAACTACCTTGATGGGTGCAGATTCTGCAGCCAGACCACCTGAGATCGTACCATGCTTGCTGGCTGTGCCACCTTGGACCAGGGCCTAACCTCTCTGAGCCTCGTAGAGCTACAGCAAGGATGAGCCAAGAACATGCAGGCAAAGAGAGAGCGTATGTAACACGGTGCTCGAGAAATGGCAGCAGGGCTTCCCTGGTGGCGCAGTGGTTGAGAGTCCGCCTGCCGATGCAGAGGACACGGGTTCGAGCCCCGGTCCGGGAAGATCCCACATGCCGTGGACTGGCTGGGCCGTGAGCCATGGCCGCTGAGCCTGCGCATCCGGAGCCTGCAATGGAAGAGGCCACAACAGTGAGAGGCCCGCGTACCGCAAAAAAAAAAAAAAAAATGGTGGCAGCTGTGATAAGGGTGAAAGTCCACCTGCCCCTGAAAGATTGGTTTCCACCTGACGGGCCTTTGACTTCGGCCTGGTCTTATCATCCATGCTGGGTCAGCAGTGTGTCTACAGAGAGAATTCTAGCAGCTGGTACGGTGGCTTGACACCTACATGGGCTCTGCTTGCCAAAGGTCCCCTTCCCAGGGCTCCCAGGGTCCTGCCTGGCTTGTCCGTAGATGCCGTCTACACTCCCCAGCTCCTGCTCTACGCGCCTCTCAAGAGCCTCACCACAAGGGGCCCCAAGGGTGGGGCAGCACAGAGGGAGACTCTGCTCAGGCATCCTGAGTCCCAGCCAGGGCCCTCCCCTCTGCCAGGTGGCCTCAAATCCTCTCAGGGTCAGTGCTCCAGAGACAATCCCCCTGTTGTCTTCAAATGTCAGAACAACTGCTGCTGGTATTCAAGGGCCCTAGCCCACTAGCCCAGAACTCGGAGGTCATAGAATCCACACCAGACCAGCCTTATTTCCCCTCATACCAAGAGGCCAATGGACCCCCTTGAATAACAACCCTCCTCTCGCCATCCCAGAATTTATTCACCAAGGCCGCGTGAGTAACATCCAGGGATGAGAGTTTACACACCTCTTGGTTAATGGCTTTGGGTCTGCCATATCCAAGAGGTAAGTTCTTTGCCTCTGGCGGGGAAGGAAGCAGTCTCCTCGCTGTTGCAGGCACTGCGTAGAGAACGCATTGACCTTAACAAGTTTAGTGGTTGCAAGATTCTGTGTTACCTCATCCAGGCTGGACTGAATGCTCTGCCCAGCCCAGACTCACAGATTGCAAAATACAAGGGCAAGAACAGAGATCCTACCAAGCTCACTCCTTCCCCTAGATAATGAATGCAGCCAGGCCTGGTTGCCAGAGCAACCGTTCAAAATCCATTTATTTGAGGAAATCAGGAATCCTGTTTATGCCCATTAATCTATATTAATAAAGCCTTTGACGGCAGAGGGCTCTGGAGGAGGGAGTCCAAACCAAAGCTTCCTCCCGTCCTGTCCCATCCATCCCCAGCTAGCTGGGGGAATCACTCCACCCTAACTGGGCCAGCTGACAACAGGCCCCCCGGGGCTAAGCAGCAGCAGAGCTCACAGGGCTTGCTGGAGAGGGGGACCCGAATCCGGGGAGGCTGAGAATGCTCAGGGAGAAAACCATCACGAATTCCAGAAAAGGTACCCTGCATGCTGGGCCCTCACTGAATGCTCAGCTCCTCCCAGCTGCCCCCAAGGGCTCTGTGTGTAAACCTACAACACAAGGTGCCCCATCAGCCCCCCACCCCAGGTCCTGGCACCAGCGTGGGTGCCCAGGGTACAGTGACAGAACTGAATAAAAAGATCAACTAAATCTGGGATTCTAACTTTAGCCCTAGATGAGAAAACTTGAAAGATGACTTAAGAATTAGTCTTCAATTAGAAGACTTCATAGAAGTCAGAACCTTAGACTTGGTCTAGCCTGTGTCCCCGCGTGGGCTGGGCCCCACGTGCATCCGAGTCACCTGGAGCGTGAGGCTGAAATGCAGGTTTCTGGGCCCTGCTCCAGACCTACAGAATCAGAATCTCCGGGGTGGCGGGTAGCGGGTAACCATCCCCCTGGGCGATGGCTCTGCTCGCCGAAGTTCAGGAGCGCCCTCTTCTCACCAGCGAGAAGAAGAGGGCCCCCCAGTAAAGTAATGTCAGGAGGAGGCCTGGGGAACAGCTCTGAGAAACGCTGCCATTGCTGAGCGGGGACAGGGGTGGTGGCCAGGCCTTGATTCTTCGGGAGGCAGGTAGATGGAAGGTTCTGGACCTAAGGGGTCTCGGGCTCTGGCAGCTCTTTCAGCCTGGCAGGTGGAGTCTCAGCCCAGGGGGTCTTCGGGAAGGAGCACACCCACTGGGCTGGGCTCCGCTGCCATGGGGCGGCCACCGAGCTGCAGAGTTGACAGTGCAGGGAATGGCTCAGGTGGGGCTCTGCTTTGGGTCTGGCCACCTTGGCTCTGCCACTCAACAGCTGTGTGACCCTGGGTACTTCTCTGCGTATCAGCTCCTCATCCAAAAATTGGGACTAGCTGGGGTTCCTGCTCCCTGGGGAAGGTGAGGGCGGGGGGCGGGGAGGGGCGAGAGTTGATGCAGCTGTTTGGTTGCGTTTGCTCTCAGGTCCTTGCTGGTTCCCCGATGCCCACCCTCATCTCTCCCTGTGTCTGAGCAGACAAAGGGGAGGAGGGGCGGACGGGAGCTCCAACTCTGCTCCCAGCCCTAAGCCTCCCAAACCTCCCGCCTGCGGGCCGAGCCCCATCACTTCCTTCCCGGTTCCTGGCCCCCACCAGACTCCTTGCTTGGGAAGAGGCTGCCCACCCTGCAGTTAAGTGCTCACTCATGCGCTGTTTTATTAATCACATCTTTAACTGCCCATCAGGATCAGTTAGACCACAGCGAGGCTGCCAAGATGGCCACTGCAGTTAATAGCGTCCCAGCTGACAAATGAGCCAATCTGGGCAGCATTTTGGGGGTAAATGATTGGTTTCTAGTGAGGGTCCTAAAATGCTGAGGCGGCTCAGAGCCTCCTTCCCAAACTGGGGTCTGCAGTGTGGCCCAGGACTGAGAGTTCAGCCTTTGGGGACGGACCCAGGTTGGACCATAGCTCTGTCCCCTAGTAGCTGAGGGACTTTGAATAAGTTACTGAATTTCTCTGAACCCCATTTACCCCATCTGTAGAATGGGGCTGAAAATGTTCATAGCTCCCTCCTGGACTGCCTTGGGGATTAAATGCCACAGTGTATGTAACGTGCTTCACCCGCGGCCTGACAACAATCAAGTCCAATAATTGAAAGCTACTGTTTCTACCCAAGGCTTTCCTTCCCGCTCCCGAAGCCTTGGATGCCTAGGTATGGAGGTACTAAGATGGAGCCGCTTCAGATTACCATGGAGATCGTCTAATCTAATCTGCAGAGGCTGCTCAGCGGCTGTTTATTGAGTTAAAAGAAAACAGGAATCTAATTTTAGCCCAAAGAAGAGAAAGTTAAATGGCAACTTGAGTAATGGGCTCTGGCCAGACAGCATGCTAGTAACTGCGGCCGTTTCCAGCACTTACTATGCAATAACTGCTTTCCCTTAAAGAAAAAAAGTCGCTTACATTCACTATCATTGTAGCTACTTTCATTTTCCCCAGGACAATTACTAGCCCCACTTGTAGTACAAGCCCAGTGTATCTACAGGTGGGGAAACGCGGAGCGGAGTCACAGCTCTAGTGGCAGAGCTGAAGTGTATCTGCCTTCCTGGAACCATGCTCCTTCCTAACAAGCACTGTGCACTGAATGTCAGGAGGAAACCCCAACGGCAGCTGGCACAGCACCAGTTCTCACACCTCTGTGTCCCCTGGGGAAGGGGACGGAGGGATGCAGCCCAAAGCAGCCCTCCGACATCCCTTGCTAAGTGAGTGGACACAAGGATACCGCCACAGCAGGCGCCGGCAGTGTCCAGGTGCGTGGATGCGGCAGCGTCCGAAGGTGATGGCCCTGTGGGAAAGTGGGGGCACTTGGATTTATCGCCAGCTGGCTCCCCAGGGCCACCACATGATGGAAGCCACTGCGGAGCCAGACAGCCCTGGTCGGGACCCAGGTCTGAGCCTCATGTGGACAACAGGGGTAGTAATGGTAGCAGAGTGAGGACACAAAGTGCGCAAAGTGCCTGGCACAGTGCTTGGCACGAAGCAAGGGCTCGCTAAAGGGGGCTTTATCCCTCAATTGGCCTCATTTCGAGAACAGACACCGAGGCCTTCAATTCAGCGTCCTGCTCAGGACACACAGCAGAAGGGGAATGGAGGCCGAGCAACCCCAAACAACGGTCCCCCACCCCACCCACCGTGAGCCAATTTCTTTGTTTTACAGAGGAGCCTGGAGGTCAGAGTGGTTCAGTGACTTGCCTGGTGTGAATGAATGGTGGAGCCAAAATTCCCAGCTGGATCCAGATTCTGGGAAGAGGTTTCCCTACAACAGGGTTCAGCCTCCCCAAGTAACTTTGACCTTGGCCTACATCTCTCTCCCTCCAAACAGCAATGGTTCGTCACTCAATCGTGTTTTCTGGTTGTGCTGGCAGGACAGTCGTTTTAGCTTGGGGAGTGTCTCTAGCCCTGCTGAGAGCGCCCACTCTTGACAGACCTGTCGGGCATCTTTCTCTCTGTGTGCCCCATATGTACCCTCTTCCCGAATGCTGGGGCACTAGGCCGGGGCTCTGTCTGCAGGCCCAGAGGCCACTCGGAGTTTAGGGGCAGAGAAAGGTGCTGACACAGAGATGGCCTGCAGGCTGAGGGCTCAGCACCCATGACGACGATGCTGTCTGGTCTCGAGGTGGCTGAGTTCACACCCCTTGGACACCGCTGCCATCTAGGCAGCTCCCACAGGAGGAAAGGAGCACCTGCTGGGTGCCCACTCTGTACCGGGCCCTGTGTCAGGGTTACGTCTTGAAGCCCTTACATCAACTCCTGCCAGTGTGATCATTAAGGACCAGCTGCTTTGTGACAGCTGGCTGGCCTTGGACAGGTCACTTCACGCCTGTGAGGTCCAGCTTTCTCACTGGAAAACGGAGCTGTCACGGATGTCAATTGAGACAGAGGAATAGAGTGCTTCCCATAGTGCCAGGCATGCAGTGAAGACTGGGTCACTGTAACAGTGGAAGCAGTAACAGTAGTGGAAGTTGTTATTCTGAGACCTGAGGATGAGAAACATCGAAGCCATGGAAAAAGCGAAGGTGCACTTTGGTTTTACAGTAGAGGAAACTGAGGCTCAGAGAGCTGAAGTGACCTGCATGGGGACACACAACATGAAGGACGGGGAGCTACTGACCCCAAACGCACCTGAGTCCAGAGCTTACGTCGCCTCTACTGCACCACACGGCCTCTCAGAAGTCCTGGTCCATGTCTGCACTTGCCCTCTAGGCAGTCTGTGTCTCCGGGTCCCCCATCTCTTGCCCATGAGAGCTCACCCTGGTCCCGGGCCCAAGATGGCCTAATGCAACTGGCAGTCTTGGGCCCTAAAAATGCTTTTACGTCAACCCTCCCCAGAGCACCTGCCTTGCACCTGAATTTTCCCATTTCTCTTTCCAAGGCCCCCTCGCACCCCCCAATAAGATGGCACCCCAGAGTGGAAAGCCCTTTCAACGCCTGCTTTCTTCTCTTTGATCTCCTTTCCTATATTAGCAGATGGGTCTGGTGCCTTTAATCTTCTTGCTGTACTTGTAGTTCTGAAGTAACTCCCCACTTCACACTTGATTTAGCATGATTTTCGGTAGACCCGAGAACTCCAGGTCTGTGGGAACTTGGGAGGGTCTGACTCTACCCAGGTTATCCTTGGAAAGCCTGAGAGCAGACAGTGTGAGGAGCCCAGAAGAGAGGGGGCCCCTTCAGTGCCCGGGGACGACCTCCAGCTCGGAGACCGGGCACCCAGGATGTCAACTGCCCCTCCATCAAAACTTTCTCTGATGGGTTGCAATGACATTTTCTCCAAAGTCGAGCCAGTGATACCAATGTCAACCCAATTCTCTAACCCTGATTGGAAGCCAACATGTACCATCAACGACAGCAAGAGGATGCTATGAACAAAACACAAGTGATTCACACGACAGCTTGTGAAGCTCAGACCTTTCAATTTGAAGATGAACACTTTAACTCATCTCGTAACAGACTTTTGATGACAGAGTTTAGAAATGAGTCACCAGCCCCAATAGTCACGTGCCCATTGGAATTACTGTGGCTCCCTGTACGGCTTCTAAAAGAGGAATTAGAAGCTCAGATTCCTGCAAGAACTACTATGTCATGCCCCCTTATAATTCTCTGAGAAACCCATGGGATTAAAAAAAAAAAACCCAAAACAACAACAACTCTCTTGGGGAAACAGTTTTAGATTTACATATGCAAGAGTTGCAAAGACAGTACACCGTTTCTATAAATCCTTCCCCCAGCTTCCCCTAGGGTTAAAACCTCACATAACCAAGGTACACTTATTAAAACTGAGAAATCATCATTGGTGCAACGCCATTAACCAAGCCACAGATTTTATCTGAATTTCTCCAGTTTCTCCACTCACATCCTTTTTTGATCCCCGGATCCCACATGGTGTTTAGTTACTATGACTCTGTAGTTACCTTCACCTGTGACAGCTTTTTGGTCTTCCCTGGTTTTTCATGACCTTGACACCTTTGAAGAGGAGCAGTCAGGTGTCCTGGAGAAAGTCCCCCATTTGGATTTGTCTGACTTTTCTCATGTGTAGACTGAGGTTACGAATTTGGGAGAAAATACCACAGAGGTGAAGTGTCCTCAGGGCATCATATCAGGGGGTAGGATGCCAACATGGCTCATTGCTGGGATGTGAACCGTGACCACTTTGTTAAGGGGCTGCCCCCAGGTGTCTCTGTGATGAAGTTAGTATTTTCTCTTTTCCATACTCAGAAGCCAGTCACTGAGTCCAGCCCACACCATGGGGAAGGGTAATTAAGCTCCATCTCCTGAAGGCAGGAATATCAAAGAATTTGTATACATGTGTTAAAATGTAACTAATAAATATTTGGGGGGTGGGATAACTTTGAACTTATGCAACTATCCTATTTCTCCTTAAATAACGTCCATCCACTAATTTAGCATTCATCAGCAGATCTTGTCTATAGCAATTATTACTGCGGTTTTCTAAAGGATTTTCTATTTCCTCCATTCTATTCTATTCCCCCATTTCCCCATGGTTGGTTTAAAAAAAAAAAAAAAAGGCAAGCTATCCTGAAAGGAGCCGTGGGACTCCACAATGCGGAGGACTGACAATGACATCAATCTCTTCCAGAAAATTGTAGTCTGTGTGCTCCCACAAGGCAACTGGACTTAGATTTTATTATCTCACATAAGAGTGGCTTTACAACATTTTATGATGGAGAAATTTAAATCCCAAAAGAGGTTTGTTGGTTATAGCAACATTTTAAAAAGTATTGTCAATATTGTTATATTTTTTTTGTTGATAAAAACACAAATGTCTGCAATTTGCCAACCTTTCTTGAGGTGACAAGTCCCTGTCAGTAATATGCAATCAAGAAGGCATTTAAAAAACAAACAAAAGGGCTTCCCTGGTGGCACAGTGGTTAAGAATCTGCCTGCCAACGCAGGGGACACGGGTTCCATCCCTGGTCTGGGAAGATCCCACATGCCGTGGAGCAACTAAGCCCATGTGCACCACAACTACTGAGCCTGCGCTCTAGAGCCTGCGAGCCACAACTACTGAGCCCACGCGCCTAGAGCCCGTGCTCTGCAACAAGAGAAGCCACTGCTCCGCAACTAGAGAAAGCCTGTGCGCAACAACGAAGACCCAACACGGCCAAAAATAAATAAATAAAATAAATTTATGAAAAAAAAACCCAGACTTTAAAAAACAAACAAAAAAACAGACTTTATCCGACCCTTCAAGGTAAAGATGATATACTAACTATGAGTAAGAAAGCAGCTATTTTTCCTAAAGAAATTCATGTTAAGAGCATGTTGAAAATGGCTAGACATGTCTCCAGCTTTATGAAAATGTTACCAAAAACTGTCACCTATAAAAACTCTCATAAGTGCACACATGAACTTGGGAACTAAAATTCAAAAGTGAGTTTCAGCAGGTTTTGAACCCTTTTGTTAACAATAAAAATACCACTCTTGCAATTATTGAGCCAGAACAAGTTAATGACAGTGAGAAAGATGGAAATTTATTATAAAGATTTCAACAAACACTTTTTTTAAGACTAGTAGATGGAACTGAAAACTGAGTACTGCTTTCCAGAAAGCAGAGTCATCTGGATCCACAGATCTGAATGAGGTGGCTTTTTCAGCTACAATAGCCATTAAAAACTAGCATTAAAATAAACTTACCTTAGAATCAGACATTAAGTTGTTTTTATCATTAAGGGCTAAAACTAGGAGTTTCAAAAATAATTAAGCATTTTTAATCATATGGCTCTCACTAAACTTTTCAAAAAAAGTAAAAGGTTTTTTTTACCACAATACACACAAAAAATATTTTAAAACATTTTCACCTCATCTTTTTTCTTTTCTATTTTTTGTCTTACATGTATTAGTATAGTGCACAGACATTAATTTAAAAATATATATGTATATACAGATACTGGGGGTGGCGCTCTACATAGTGCAGTCAGGTGACTGGTTTACACAGGGTTCTGTTTTCAGACCATTGCTTACATTCTTAGAACAAACTTCTCCCACCTCAAGAAAATATAAACTGCATCATCTTCTAGTTTTTATAATTTATTTTTTCCATTTTTAGTCCACCTGGAATTTCTTTTTGGCAAATGGTGTGACTGAATTTTCTCCAGTTGTATCAGCACCTTTTACGGAATAATCCATCATGATCAGAATCATTTCAAAGAGCCATCTTTAACTACTAAAAATTCTTAAAAGCATTTGAGTCTTTTTATTTTAAACCATCTTCTATTGTCTATTTTTATACCAGTGTAAAAATTTAATTGTAATTAAAAAAATGTTTTCTTGGTACAGCCAAGTTCCTCTTCTTCCCCACCCCCCTTCGATGAAGACTTTATTTTCTCATCAGCTTATACTTCCATATGAATTTTTAATTTATATTTAAAATACTTTTGGCATCTGGATTGGTTTCGTGCTGAATTTAGATATTAACTCAAGAACTGACATGTTTACAATGGTCAAAATGTTCCTATTCTCAAATGCTTATAAGCCCATGTTCCTCTCCATTCTCACTCCCCTCTATCCCACCCCCAAGGAAACCATGATCTTGAATGTTAATAATTCTCTCTTTTCTCTACAGTTTTACTACTTATGAATCCCTAAACAATATAGGCTGACTGGACTCTTCCGACTTCTTTTTAACTCAACATGATTTCTGAGACTCACCCACTGTTGATGCACAAAGCTCTACGCTGCACTTAGGGTTCCACAGAATCCCACTGCACACATATACTTCATCTATTCATTTTACCGTAGATGGACAGCTGGCTCTCTCTTTCCCTCCTTTTTGGTTATTGCAAATAATGCGGTTGTGACCATTCCTGGGCATGTTTCCTGGGTATATACACCTGACATGAGTTTCTCTAAGAGCAGAAATCCTGAGCTATAAGATACACCTGTTCAACTTCATTAGATAATGCTGTTTTCCAAAGTGGTAGTACTGACTCACACCAAGAGTAGCAGAAGAAGGTTCCTGTTGTCATAATCTCTCTAATTTTTGGTATTTTCTGACTTTTCCCCCATTTATTTTTTATTGTACTTGATTTTCAATGTTGCATTACTTCTGATGTACAGCAAAGTGATTCAGATATATATATATATATATATATATATATATATATATATATATATATATATACTTGTTCATGTTCTTTTCCATTATGGTTTATTATAGGATAATGAATATAGTTTCCTGTGCCACACAGTAGGACCTTGTTTATCTATTTTATATATAGTAGTTTGTATCTGCTAATCCCAAACTCCTAGTTTATCCCTCCCCACTTTTCTGACTTTTTAACTGTTGCCAATTTGGTGACTAGGAAATGGTATTATATTTATGGTTTCAATGTGCGTTTCCTGTTTACTAATAAGGTTGGACATCTTTTCATGTTTATGGGCCATTTCTGTTTCTTCTTCTGTGATACGCCTACTTGTGTTTTTTTTGCCTATTTCTCTCCCGAGTTCTTGCTTTGTTACTGATTTGCATGCTGGTGCTTTTTAACAGTTATGTATACATCGTGATTATCTGTATCTTATTCCAGTTTGGGCTTCTTTTTTCACTCTGTGGCATGTTTGGTAAACAAAAGTACCTACTATCAATGCAGCTAAATTATTTACCTTTTAACTCATGGTTTGCACTTTCTATCCTCCCTTCCCCAAAGTCATAAAAATATTCTTCTGTATCATCCTCTAAGTTTTATAGTTTTAATTTTAATCCAGTAAATCTTTAATCCACTTGGGGACTGACTTTTGTGCCTGGTGCAAGTCCAATTCATTTTTTTCCTTGGCGAAGAACTACTGAAGCCCCATTTATTAAATAATCCATCCTCCTCCCCACTGCTCTGCAATGACTACCTTTAAACAAATTAGGTTCTTGCACGTGAGTGGGTCGGTTCCCGAGCTCTTTATTCCTGTCCATTCATCTACTTATAACCTCTCTGCCAACTGCACAGGGTTTCAATCACTCACAGTATTTTACAGTCAGTTTTATACTCTGGTACTGCTAGCTCCCCTCACACTTCACCTTCTTTAGGAATATCTTGGATATCCTTGGTCCTTTGCTCTTCCATTTATATGTTAGGATCAGCCTGTCAAGTACCATTGGGATTTTTTTGCTGGAATTACTTTAATCTATTAAAAAATTTGGAGAAAGAGTTGAGACCTAGATGATCTTCTTACCCATCACAGTCTCTCCATTTATTTAGGTCAACAAAGGTGCTTTTTAAAAATTATCATTTTCGCATTAAAAGGCTTATATACATTTTATTAAGATTTTTAGGTACTTTATGACTTTTTCATTCCTACTGTAAATTCTATTTAATAACATTAAAAAAGTTTAAAGCCATTACTGCTTGTGGCTGCTGCATGAAAATGTAATGAACATTTGGATATTGATTTTGTTCCAGCAACCTTGATAAACTCATAAGTCTTCTCATTTGCCTTGTAGATATTTTGGATTTTCATAGATAATCTGATCATACAACATTAATCTGTTAATAGATGAGTCATATTAATTGATTTCCTAACATTAACAAATCTGCATTCCTGAGATAAATCCAATTTGGTCATCACTGATCATCATCATCGCACACACACACACACAAACACACACAGAGTTTTTTTTAATCACTGGTACAGAAGTGAAGATGGACACTCATCCTGAGGGCTAACTGACTGTGGTAGAATACTGAGTGTCATTATCATTTATGAGGCATCATGCATGTACTGTAAGCAAAACCATATATTCTATATTAAAACAAAGTTCTAATAAACCAGGTATCAACATAACAAGGCCAAGGACGTCTGTACAAGATTTATTTCATTAACCATGATGTTTTAGAGTGATGGTACGCACCCTAATACAGAAGGAGTGATTCAAAATCCATCAAGAGTTAAAGGTCAGAGCCAAAGTCAGTGGCTTTGAATCCCCGGTCAATAAGAGTTTCATCCACCATTTTGTTTTTCTTGGATTAATAAAAGTGTTGACGTACAGAACACCCTGTTCTAAGCTCCACTATGCTTTCCGACAAACGAGGACCACCAGGGACTAGACTTCATTGCTTCATCCTTGCTCTGGCTATGCTGGTGGGTGGCAAAAGCCTCTTGTCTGCATTTGGCCTCCCGTTTATTCTTAAGCATTCCTGTCTCCAGCCACAGCTCCCCACATCACGTCTGAATTGCACGGCTGTAATATTGACAAACAGGACTCATGAGAGCAATTCGATTGCCATCTGTTTAACAAAACATACCTTCTAAGAGAATATCCAGTCTTACTGCATTTAGTACATAGTCACAACATTGAAATGACATGTGAGAATCAATACAAAATATTTATTTATTTTTCAAACCACAGAATTCACCCCAGAGCCACACCATAAATTCCCCAGAATTGTAAGCCATTAACATTGCATTTCTAAACAATGCACTCCAACCAGAAATGAAGATAATTTCCAATCAGCAGGGGTACAATATATACTAGGGTCCTAGAAGAATGTACCTCTGACTAGCATGTTCTTTAATTCTCCCACAGCCACTCCACCAACGTAAGTAGTAACAGTATATGTACTTGTGCCACTTGGCTCTGGAAAGAGGTTCAAAATAGGGTCTTGGCCAGTGGAGGTGGCAAAGTGTCAATGACTTAGTTAATAAACAGTGGGGACAGAAGAGGAATCATTTCCTTTGGAAAGAACAAGGGTCCTTTCATATATCCTGGTGGCCAGAAACGGGCAAATTTCAACAAGGTAATGAAAATAACAGGAAAGCCATTTCTCCACAAACTCCTATGACCTCTATTTTAACTTCTGATAAACATGAACTTCAACTTATGCAATCTTATTGAAAACAGTAACCAAAAAGGTCCTTATAAACCTCTTCTAGGTGTCAGTCAAGGGATTCATACTCCAATCTTAAATTTTCAAGTCTCCTTAAGAGGCCTAAACCTGGGTTAAAGTAAACATAATACTCCGAAGCTCAAAGAGACACCATAAAAAAAGAAAAAAAGAAAAAAAAAAAGAAAAAGAAACCCAAAACATCAAAACAATGATTAGATAGCTCATGTAGAGGTTCTGTTTTGCTTTTTAACTGTAAAGTTTTTTTTAATATCTCAGATTAGTGTATATTCATAAAGCAATGTTATCTAATAATAGCTGCTTTATTAGACAATTGAATTTTAGCTCAAGGGCAATGCCTCTTGCATAATAATCATGGAAATAATAAACTGCAATAAAACAGAAGAAACATAGAAGAAAACAGAGCTAGTCTCAATGAGAAGATGACAAAATCTGGAAGGGTTACCCTGGGAGATTAAACAGGCTTATTTAAATACTATGATACAAGTGCTCCTGTTCACTTTTTAACTCCAGAAACCAATCGTGTTTGTCAGATCACCATTACCTTTGCTAGTACATGTGCACAGACCACCACTCTGAAATTCTCCTTTTGTGCTGAAAAACTTTCAAATCCCTTGTTCGGGCAGTACAGAACATTGCGAGGTGATGCATGTGCAAACTCTTCCTGAGGAATTCTTTATGTGTGCAAATTTGCAACCTGACAGAAAGCATGGCATGTAGCACAGGGAGTGACAGCTTTATGGGGCTGTAGTGCTGGAGATGCACGTGCGGTGTTAACAACCACAGGGCATCCAGTCTTCCGCAATCTCACTTACTCACAAATTGGCTTTCATCCCATGCCCCAAAGAAAGGGAGGGGAACCTCCTCAAACTTGCAAAAGGGACAGGAAAAAAAAGTAACTTTCCCACAAAACTTAATAATGTACAACTCATGCACCCAGGTTTTTGTTTCTTCTCACTAACTCTACCTAAGAACTAGTAGATTAAGAATCACAACACCAGGTTTTGCTCTCTGCCCCACAGAAAACAAAGCAGTTGGGTTAGGGTGCAGCTGAGACAACAGAGGATATGAGATGACACTGTTACTGAAGCTTAACGCCAACCTGTAAAATAAGCATCGTCTCTCAAAACGACGATCATCGACTGATGTTACGTGTCATCATTCCAAGGTGACTGAATTGGCTTTCTTTGGAGGATCTGGTTTCAGGCTGCACACACACACTCGTCAGTATGGCCAAACCAACTGCATGTGTTGACTCATGAGACAATCAACCTGCTTTACAATTTCCTGCCTTTGATGATTTGGACCCCACAAAAAGCCAGTGTTTAACTGGAGTGCAGAAACTATATACTGTACTGGCAAGAAGAATACAAGTAAACACAAGAAAGAAATACTTTTAGGCAAACAGTGCTTAGTCAATACAAAATGAAGGCAAATCTTATTCCCCTCATGTTGCAAACTAAGACTTTTGTTAAGAATCCCAATTAAATAAGCAAGGTCAACAATGACTTAAAGGAATAGTTTCTTCATACTGCAATGTACCTCAAGGGGCCAAAATGAGTAAGAAGCAGATCGAATGCACCGGGAGAATGTGTATATTCTTTCTACAGTGCCTTCCAATCACAGCTTTGTGCCACTAAGCCCTCACCCACAGCGAGCTGCAGCCACTGTGCAAAAATGTACAGAGAAACTTCTGCAAACTTTACTCTGCCCACTTTGTTAACACATACGTAATAATAAAAAGAAGACAATATAAAATATTTCTCCATTAACTTACTAATGCAAAAAGCATCCAAAGATTTTAATGCCTATCCACATCCTAATACAATGCTTTTAGAGGGAAAGTTCCGTTGTTGGCCAAAGGATACTCCCTTCCCAGAAAAAGCATTTGGGTATATTACTAGGATACTGAAGAATTCACCCACATTTAAAGAAACATTCCAATTTCACTCCTTTCAGAAATATTATTAAAACCGCTCAAGAGTTCAGTTGCAGGTGTTATTTATAAGCCTGCAGCAAGCATTCCATTGAGTAAAGTAAAATTTGAACTTCTTGATAAAACTGAATTCTTCCTTGATATGTTACTGGTGTTACTGGTGTAGCAAGTCAAACTGTACAGGGCACAGTGAGAGCCTGTATATATTCTTACAGTAATTCAGTGTTTCTCAATATAACCCAAGATGCTCACAGAGTGAAATGAGCCCAATTCAAAGTCCTCCTCAAAATCCACCAACCCTGGTTGATAAGTACTTAAAAAAATAAATCTGATGACCTTACTTTTACTTCTCTGAATACTCATGTTACAAACAGAGGACTTTTTCTATTAGATGACTGAATTGCTCCTAACACTTCAAACTCGCCCCCGAGCCTGCTCCCCGAAAAAGGACCAAGTGAATTGGCAGAGACAACTCTACGAACAACCTGCAAATCAGAAGCGTGATGGTCGGTACCCCTGATGTGTCTTCTTTTTTTGCCCCTAGTCCTCTGAAGAGGTAAATATTAGTCTAACATAGCTGACACAGCCAAAGAGAGTCAAGCACATGCTCAATTTAGATTTAAGCAAAACAGAGAAGAAAAATGTTTTTCCCTTGTCACATCTTTCTATTTTACTTTGCCTTTCAAAAACAACTTAGAGTAAGTTTCAGAGTCTTTTACAAGGAACTAAGTAGCACTGTCGGTGTATGGGAACAGAAAATATAGTGTGGCCACAGCCAGAAGGGGGCCTTAAAACAGCAGTGCTACTTTTTCTCTATTATACTCGAATATGATGTTTTAAAAGATGCAGACTGCAAACTTTTTTTTAAGTACTTATCTCACCCATAAAAATGAAATCGATCAGGAATCCCACACCATTGACTATGTTTGAATTTAATTACTGTATCTGCTTTCTAGAGCATCACAGGAATCAGCTTTTACCGCTGGGTAATTCTCAACAATACTAAAAAGGGAGCTTTAGTGCTAAAGTACCGGCCAGCCCTAAACTAGCGTAATACCAACACTCCAGCAGTCGGTGAGAGCACGTTAAGTGACGGAGGGAATGGAAATGGCTGACGAGAGTTGGTCCCCAACATTAACACGAACAAGCCACGGTGAGGCAGGAGGAAATCTGACCAACGTGCAACATGTTTCTATTTTCCCACTTAATTTAGCATCCTGCTATGAAGTCACACCTGACATCTTGGCAAGTTAGTCTGTGATACCATCAACTTTTTCAGGAAGCATTTGTGAGTTTGACAACATGGTCACAGAGCTGCAAAGTGCACAAAGCTCAAGGCACAGAGTAGAAAAGAGTTATGAACTGATGGTGCGGGCGGGGGTGGGGGGGAGAAGTTATATTGGAAGCAGAGTTAGCATCTTCCTGTAAGAAGACTTACTAATGCTAAACAAAGACCAACTCTTTTAAAGGGGTTTGTTTTGGTTAGGGGTGAAAAATACTGTATTGTAATGATCTGCTTGATTTTAAAGCAAAAGATATCTTGCTGTATGAAACCAATATGCCAAAGTGCCAAGTCCGCAAATGAACAAAACAAGTGCTTTAAAAAAAAATTTAAAAAGATTCTTCTGCTCTTATATTTTTGGAGGAAGCTGCTGACTTTGGCTGCTGGATCTCACTTAGCAATGGTCACTCTTCATGACGCTTGTTCCTCACGGAATCTGTAGATAAAGTCATTAGAAGATTGTCCCATTTCAAAATCATCCCCAAGTCTAGCAGCAACTGTTTTGTTTTTGTTAGTTTTTTGTTTTTTTAAAATTACAAACCAAAGTAAGAACTCCAACATCCTTTTCCAAGAACAGCTTGGTGACAGAGCTCCTGAGTGTCTGCAGGACCCCGCTGCGCTCTGGATACAGTCTCTGCAGCTCCAGTGTGTCCTCTTTTCAGGAAGGAAAGTACATTCAATACATTCACTATCTGTACCCTCTGGAACTTGCACATGCTGATGAGCTGTCTGAAAAAAACATCGGAAGAGTTAAAGTATCAACAGCAGACAGCATTTGATAATGGTAGGAATCTGTTTATTTGACACATTATTTCTCACCCCTCTCCCAATCCCCCAAAAGGAGATCAGAGAAAACCTCAGACCCATGTGGTTTTGAATGAAGTGAAAGGGGACCAAATCATCAGGAGCTGAGTCTGGGCCCTTATCTCATTCTAGTGGAGACTAAAGAACTGGCAGCCTCTTGACAACTGTCTGAAAACTGCCACCAGCAACTGGGCTTCAGAGCTGTCACAGCTTACAGAACAGTCTGACCCTGACTGCACACAGTGCCCTTGGAGACCACCATCAAGAACACTGGATATCTTTATAGCCAGTGGCTGCCTTACATCACAAAACCATCAAGGATGGTAAGGAACATCATTACTTACTATAAGCCAACTCATCCCCAGCTCTCTTCCGGGACTGGTCACCTCTGGGGATTAAAAAAAAGAAGAGGGAGTCAACAGAACTGACTGACAGCTTCACACAACAAAGTAGGAGAAATGAATTGGCAAAATTGACGATGGACGTAGAGCAGCTATTTCAATTCTAACAAACCTATTTTAAAACAGACATGAAACTTAAACAGTAGCTGCGTCATTCATAACCTGAATATTCTTAGCTAAAAGGTGCTATCTTTTAAATATAGAAAGCGATTGAATAAAGGAAGGACTATCTATAAAGATGGTTTACCCTGGGTCCTAGAAATCGATTGACTAAAACATCTCTGAAGACAAATCTGGGCTCTACGATCGACATCCCTGGTGACCCGCATATAACAGGGCAAATTTCAAATATGGAATAGAAAAATTCAAAATCTTCTGCTAAAAGCCGTATTATGGGACCAGAAACTGCTTAAAGCTTTTGAAAAATCTCAGAATCTTAATGGACATGAATACCCTTCTCACAGATGGAAGAACGTGAACCTTTACATAGAATAACCAGCTCATCTTAAACACCCACAGAATTTCTAGTTCCACTTTAGAGATAATAAAATAGAGGTCTGATTAAGTCCTATGCTATCTGTAAATCCTATTTTTGTTTCTCAGACAAATGACTAAAATGCTTAAGTAACGAGTCATAATAACCAATCCACTATCTTTTTCTTTCCCGGTCTCTTAGCAACATCTACACAGTTGACCTCTTCCTTCCTGAAACACTCCGAGCTCTGCCCAACACTCTGTCCTTGGCCACTTTTTCTTCACCACGTAAAATTCTCCTTCATCTAGGACAGCAGTCACACCAGTCCTGTGACTTGAAATACAATCCATATGCCAATGGCTCCCAGATTCCTATCTCCAGCTCTGATTTCCTCCTGACACTTTGGACTTGTAGGTCCAACTGCCTCACAGCCACTGTCACTTGGATGACTTCCATCTACTGCAAATTTACCATGGCCAGAATGCACTCCATCCCCACTCTGTCCTCAGACTTCTTCAATAAATCACACCACCACCCGTCCAATGACTCAGGCCAAAATCCTTGCTCACCCTTGATTCCTCTCTGTCCCTCACTCTGGAGCATTCTGTCCCAGCACATAATCCAAAATCAACCACTCCTCAGCCCCATGGCTACAATCCCAATCCAAACCACTATCATCTCTCCCCTACACCACTGCAAGAGTCTTAGTATTAGTCCAGACAAGAGCCAGAGCAATCTTATGTAAAAGCATACATAAGATTATTTCATGCCTCTGATTAAAGCCCTTCAGTGGCTTTCCATCACAGTTAAAAAAAATCAATTCAAATTCATTTTCCCAGGGCTTCCCTGGTGGCGCAGTGGTTAAGAATCCACCTGCCAATGCAGGGGACACGGGTTTGAGCCCTGGTTCGGGAAGATCTCCCATGCCGCGGAGCAGCTAAGCCTGTGAGCCACAACTACTGAAGCCCGCGTACCTAGAGCCCGTGTTCCGCAACAAGAGAAGCCACTGCAATGAGAAGCCCGCGCACCTCAATGAAGAGTAGCCCCCGCTCGCCGCAACTAGAGAAAGCCCATGAGCAGCAACGAAGACCCAATGCAGCCAAAAATAAATAAATAAATAAATTTATATATAAAAAAAATCATTTCCCCAGTCCTGTGAGATATGGCTCCTGCCTACCTCTCCAAGCTCATTTTCTACCCCTGTTCATTATACTTCAGCCACTCTGGCTCTCTTTCTGTCCCTTGGACATGTGAGCACTTCTGCACTTACTACTTTCTCTGCCTGCAACACTCCTCCCCTCAGTTAGCCACATGGCTATCTCCTTACCGTTTAGCTGGAATTCTCCTCCTCAGGGGCATTACATCACCAAGCTAGCTGGAACAGCCCCTCATGCATGCCTTGGTCACTCACTCTCTATCCCATAATCTGTTTCATTTTCTGCCTAGCACTTATTATTACTTGAAATAATCTGTTTACATGTTTGTTACTTATCTCCCAACAGCAGAGCATAAGCTCCATAAAAACAGGAACTCTGCCTGTCTTGTTCACCCAATACCTAGAGCAGCGTCTAGCACATGGTAGAAAATACAAAATATTTGCTGAATTAATAAGTGAATAATTCATAAATAGCCTCTATAGATGGATTAAAATGCAGCCCAAGTAATTATTTCATGCTTTTGTGTAATCCTCCAGATTACCAAAGTTTCCCACTTTCTTTCTCTGGTTACACTCAAGACCAGGACAGAAACCTCTTGCTGAGCTGGGTGAGGAGTCTTAAGGACCGGCAGGAAGAGAACACACCAAAGGGTCTCTGCAGGGTTCTTCTCTAGGCTGAGCATCTGGAGAAAAACTTAGCACAAACTAGCTTCAGACAGCCTGAAGAGCCCTAAACAGATCCACCTTAATACCGCTTTTAAACACCTCTATTGTTAACACAGTATCTGGCCAAAGCCCGCTGAGAGTCTTACACTAGTATCATCACAGTAGCATTCACCAAGTATTCTGAAACAAGTAAGTTAATGCTGAGCAAAAAGGAAGATACAGGATGGATCTTGTATCTGGAACCTCAACTTCTACAGACAGCCTTCATTCCCACCCCCCAAAATTTTTTTAAAAAATGGAACATGCAAAAATAACAGGAGAAAGATGCAGATGTGAAAACAACAGGAGGCACAAAGCATGTAAATGTGGTGTATGCATGCGAGAGGCTGCCAGAGATATTACCTAATAATGCCACAAGTCTAGAAAGCTATAAGCTGCCCTCAAAACCAGACCCCTGCCACTAAATGAAAAAGCCCCAATCCTGGAGTGACCCTCTCAGCTAAGAGACCAATAATACTCCTAACAAGGTTCTATTTTGTTCCAGAAATCCAGGTAACAATCACTCAGCAAGAACATTTTACTTGCCTTTAAAAGCTATTTGGTATGCCCTCTGAAGAGGCCCATAGGCTGGTTGGAATGAGGATGCTCCATCTGAGGGCCTGCATGCTAGAAGTTCCCAAATGAGCTTATATTCCATAATGTAATCGTTGACAACCACCAACAACCTGCCCTTCCCCCAATAAGCAATTCAATTATGCAGGTAATACATAAAAAGAAAATATTGCTCTTAGCTTGTATGTTACTTCTAGCTTTGAAATAACTCCACGCTATATTTCCATGAACCTAAAGATGTTTCACCTAAACTCCAGCCCAAACGAAAATCTGTCCATTAACTGCAAAAGAGGATATATTTGACAACATTCACATATTATTTCAAAACATTTCAAAGACTTTCTCTGTGCCATCCACAGTAAAGCTGTGTGCTGCCTACTCCCTACCTCACAGAAATGGAACACAGCCTTAAATAAAAAAAGAGTTTGCAAAGCTGAACAGGAATCATGTGATTGGCTAGACACAAACCATAAAATGACTGCTCGTATCAGGACAGCCAGTAACAGGATTTTTGTTAGATAGCTTAGACTATATTTTTGCATCAGTGGACATCATTTCTTCCAAAACAATCCTAGCCAAATAATGGTCAAAGGCAGCATCAAGTTTGGCAGGGCAGAATACGGAAGGTCCATACGCAAGCGCTGGAAGCACAGGCAAACTGTCTTCAGCTGCTAAGTATATGGTGCGGGCACACCCTTTCTGACCAGTCTGAGCCAGTCCAGCATGAGTCCAGAATGTCAGGTAAAGCGGGGCCTACTCTGTGCAAAGCACCCATCAGAATAAGTCACGAGGCAGCCTTTAATCCTCATAGTAAGTGTATAATAATTTGTTAGCTTAATTCTAGAAATGGCTCAATTCAGTTTGTAAAATAAAACATTTTAATTTTATCAAGTTTTGGAATACTAGCATTTAAATTTCATATGAAAGAATTCCATTAAGAGAAACAAAAATTCATATTTACACCAGAAATCCAAGGTATTTCCCTGAATATGACCAACTTGGCCTTGTCAGAACAGTGCTAGGCTAATCCTTCAAAGGCAATGTTAAATGAGACTATTTATGGAGTCAGTCATCCCAAGCAACTACACACCAAACAGTCCTGTACCCTGTTCTCTTATTCCAGTTCCAAAATTAGGATTACAAAAATATCTCTGGATATGTTTAAATAGTTCCACACACTCTTCTGGAAGGTGAATTCAAGGTGTTCAGAGAAATCTACAAGAGCTATCTTCCTACACTGCTTCACAGAAATAAAAGTTTTCAGAAGGCTGTTTATTTGTTAAAGGTATCAGTAAGCTCATCTCTAAAATTAAAAGCAAACATTCAAATAAAACATGAAAAAAAGCATAAAAGACTTCAAAATTATGGTGAGCCTAGGAAAAAACATAGGAGGTATACTCAGTTTATTCTGCATTTATTTAAAAACATTTAAGGAAAAACTTTTAATCATAATTCAAAATACATAAGCCATACAGAAAAAAAAAACGGATAAAGTTAGCTACATAAAGTAAAAAAACTTCTGCATGATTTCAAATAAAACAAAAAACCACCATAAGCAAAGTCAAAAGAAACTGAGAAAAATAACTCTTATCTTGGGCAAACCATCAATCTCCTCACTATAGAAAGAGCTCCTAGAAACCAGGAAAAGAAGACTGAAGACTAACAATCAAATAGAAAAATGAGAAAACCAGAAACAGTTTACAGGAAAATACAAACATTATGAAAATATGCTCAGTCTCACTCATATAATAAGAGAAATGCAAACGAAAGCAACTCTAACTAATTATTTTTCACCTGCCAGATTGGCAAAAATTCAAAGTGTAACAACATACTCTATAGGCAAGGCCATGAAGAACAGGCACTTTTAAGCTTTGCTAGGGGATATGAAAAATAGCACAATCCCCTATGGGGGGGCAATTTGGAAATTTAATCAAAATTACCGCTGCATTTACTCTTGACCCTGCAATCTAACTCAAGGGAGTTATTCTCCAAACATACTGACAACAGGTACACAGTTATACACGCAGCGCTCTCTGTAACAGAAGAAGACTGGAAATAATTCAGGTTGCCATCTACGGGGGACAGGTTAAATAAGGTATAGTACATCTACACAATGGAATGTGTAAGAAAGGAATAAAAATAAGAATATATACTGTGTTCGATTATATCTGTATATAAAATAAGCACTGGAGGGAATCATAAGACACTGATAAAAACAGTTGCCTAAAGGCTGGGAGCAGACAAGGAGACAGGTAGGAATAAAACTTCTCAGTATGTACTTTTTATACCTTTTTAAAAAAACCCTATAAATAAATATATCAGCTCTTCAAAAATGAACGAGTAAAATTACTACAGCATTAAATGGCCTCATTCGGTGTATGAAAGTAATTGTTAGAAATATTACAATTGATGTCAGGAGACCCCTGACCACCGGACATCGGGGAGAGAAGTCAGCTGTTTACATGCAGAATCTCCCACTGGCCTTTCCTTGCCATAGGAAAGGCAGGGTTAGCAGGCCTGTCTACACAGCTTCCCTGTGACGGCTGACTGAGCCTTTCCAGTGTGAGCTGCCAGTGACGGGGGTAATGACCCATGGATTGCTCAGTGCCCCCTCTACCACATGAATAAAGATGCCACCAGGACAAAAAGGGAATAAGTGCCAATCCATGGGCCAACAGAGAACAAATTATCTGCTTTCTTTCCTAACCTGTGCTGAAATTAGAAACTCAGGAACAGTGATCTTGATCAAGGCTGGTATTCTGAGAATGAGCATGGCCTCAGAGTCTATGAAAGACAGTGTCCATCCTCTGCCCCAGCCAGATAAGCGAGTCAATACCCAACCTACTCCTTGTGGTCACAACTATGCCTCAGTGAGGAACCCGGGTGTTTTCCTTTCTACAACTTTCTTCCTTTAATGCGAGGGATTCAAATAAGAGAAGATAAAAGTGCTAAGTAGCGGGCCAGGATTATGAAAATATAAAGTACTACTTATTCCAATAAAGATATTAAAAAAACAAAAATAAACAAAAAAAAAGTACTACTGTACCCTTTAATGATTTGGTGACAGAACAGGGTGCTTTCCCATAGGGAATCACAAAATTTTTACATAATTTTGGTTGAAAATACGCACTTTGAAAGATTTTCTGGGATAAAGCCATGATACTGAATTGCAAATTTTAGAAAAATTAGCCAAGTGTTTATAGCAAAATCAAGGTAGGCTGGACTTCCCTGGTGGCACAGTGGTTAAGAATCCGCCTGCCAATGAAGGGGACATGGGTTCGATCCTTGGTCTGGGAAGATCCCATATACCGTGGAGCAACTAAGCCCATGCGCCACAACTACTGAGCCCATGTGCTGCAACTACTGAAGCCTGCGAGCCTAGAGCCCGTGCTCTGCAACAAGAGAAGCCACTGCAATGAGAAGCCTGCACTCTGCAACAAAGAGTAGCCCCTGCTTGCTACAACTAGAGAAAGCCTGCACGCGGCAACGAAGACCCAACGCAGCCAAAAATAAAAAGTAAACAGGAGAAAATTAAAAAAAAAAAAATCGAGGGAGGCAAATATTGTGGACACATATAAGTGATAACCTACTTTTTAAGAAGAAACAACTAGAATTTAGGGGAACAATGGAAATATGAAAAACAGAATCTGAAGGCTCTTTACCAGTTTAGTTACAATATCATTTGTTAGTTTAGTCATAAAATCATTTGCTAGTTTAATCATAAATGCACATTATAACTGATCATAAAATTTCTACAAGGTTTTTCCAAATATTCAAAACTAGTATAAGCGGATCAAAGTTGGAAGAGGCTGTCCAGCCTAACTGCCCACCCAATGAGAAATCCCTTCTTCAAACTCCACTTAAGTGAAGAGCAGCTCCCGGAATAAGATCAAAACCCAGCTTCAGCACTTCCACAGAAGGGAGCTTACCACCTCTCCCAGCAACACCACCTTGACTCTCCCACAGCCGTCTCCCATTCTAAGAATGCTGGCATCCCTCCCCCGCCAAGCCAAAGGAAATGGACATACTTTGTCACAAAAGGAAAAGAAAACTTGCCTTGTAAAACCATTCTGTATAAGTTCTCTTTGAAGTTTCTGATCTTGAGCAGCATATTCAGAAAGTTCAGACTCCACTGCACGAGGGAGAATGTTTGGAATAAATTTAGAAAATAGAGTCGGAGCCATCTGAACCCACTCTGTGAGGGAAGGAAAAGATTCATTAAGGAGATCGTATAGACAAATTAAATTAAGTAGAAAAGGGAAAGTTTTCTTCCCAAAGAACAAAATTATGTATTAAACCAAACTTAAAATGGGGAAAAAAATTAGTGCAACCCCTTCTGATAAAGAGGTTAAGTTTCCTTTCTAAATAGAATTTACAGAAAGTGGATATTTTTATATTTTTCATGATTTAACAACATTAACAAAAATCCCTAGAGAATTTTTGAAGGAACCTTATCAAAAATTCTAAATATGGAAGAAAACATGAATGAAATAACCAAAGAATTCTGAGAAGGAGGGGACTTGGAGGGAAGGGATTTGGTGGAAATACTTAGCCCTATAAAGCATTAATTAAAACAATACACTGGCCTAAGAATAGAATA
Source organism: Mesoplodon densirostris (assembly GCF_025265405.1). NCBI lineage: Eukaryota > Metazoa > Chordata > Mammalia > Artiodactyla > Ziphiidae > Mesoplodon > Mesoplodon densirostris. The sequence goes on along the minus strand of NC_082661.1, from coordinate 13,035,527 downwards.
GTACCATGTGGTAATAAGCAGACATATAAAAAAAGTACCACAAAAATGTGGAGGGAGATGGGAGAGATAACTGGTAAGTACTTTTAAAATATAAACCTACTTTGACTCACATTAAATTACAGCAAATTAAACATATATAACAGTGAAAGAAAACAGAATTAAATGGTTATCAAATTATTAAGGAAAAGATAAAAGATCAACAGAATAATCTACAGAAAAATAAACATTTATTCATCAAAATAAAAAGACAAAGAGAAGTCTAAGGAAAATATCTGCATCAGACATGACAAAGATAAATTAGTATCTTTATTATAAAGCGTTTTAACAGATCAGATACTCTTCCCCTACTCAGTGAACACTAAATATAAATACTGCCCATCTCTATGCCCTTTTGGATTCTTTTAATCGAGGCCTTTCAAATTTTATCTTTTGGAAAACATCTTGGCTGTATGTGTGTGTGTGTGTGTGTGTGTGTGTGTATATATATATATATAAACCCATAAAATGTCAATGCTCTATTTAATCCAGCATGCTCATTTTAAAAACTGTAATCTAAGTAAATAATTCTAAATCTGAAAAAAACACATTTAATGCTATGTAATGCTGGGTCATTAGCAAGTTAAAAAAAAATGCCCAAAAGAATAGCTAAATTAGAGATGGGGAAAAAACAAAAAACAAACCAACAGCACAAACACCACCAAGGCCAATCCACTCACCCTTTGTACAAACTCATGTCAAAATGTTCTCAATAGTGTCCCTCCTTCAAGCTCAGTTCAAATATGGCTTTAGAAAGAGTCTCAACTCAGTGCCCTGGGGAACCACTAACCCATCAGTCAGAGCTGGCAAGGAGTCAAACCAGTCTGACATTTTATGGAACACCAGGCAATCATTAAAATAAAGATAAAGAAACAATGAAAAGTGTATGTATTAAATGAAGACGTGCAGAATGGGATGATGGGAACTATTCCTAGACTGAGCTTCTAAAGACTAGGTAGAAACACATCTAAATAACAGATGTTATCAGAATCTCCAAGGATTACGGCCCAGGAATCTACAGTTTAACAAACGTTTTTGGGTGATTCAGATGAATTCATTATATAAAAATCAGCACTTAAGAACTACTGCAATGAAAGAAATTTTACATTTAAAATTCAACTTTTAAAATATTTTAACCTTAATCTGTCAGATGAATAAATCTGCTTTAACAAACTAGGAACACAATGGGTACGGACAAGACAAGTAAGTGTCAAAATATGTTTAATAGTATCTCAGAAAATAGCTAGGACAGCAAAAGGTTAGCCTGTGATAAAATTCATCTTTTCAAAAGGACAGTTCTCAAATACAGAATTCTCCTCACAAGTAGTATGAAACCTATTACAAGAGCTCAAACCTGGATAAAAATAGCATTTAGATAAAGAAGTATCTATAAGTTTTTCTACCCTTAATGACTAGTTTTATTCTGCAATTTTGTTACTTATGATAAAAGCCAGAGCTGATAAAGCTGCCCACTCGGGAGGGAGAATTTAGAAATCTGTCACACTGTATTTGGATGTCTTCCAAAAGAAAAAGAAAAAAATCATTCATAACCCAGCACTAAAAGAAAAACTCGAGCTATTTTCATCACATTTAGTAAAATGAAATTCAAAATTCTAAGAAACTGGAAAAAGAAATATATCAGTTTATTGGACACATGCAGTATTTTTGCTACTTTATATAAATAATTACTTTATAGGAATAAATTGTCTAAAAATTATGAAGAATAGAGCAAGAACTGATCCAAATTTAAGTAACATTACATTTGACTACTCTAGAAGTCACTAACTGCTGAAAGTAGCCTGAGAAAGACGGTACTTGCGGTATCACAGTCTACCTCTAGTATCAGTTTTAAATTGGTTTCCATTTTAGCAAGCTAAATTCTGATATATCTTTTAAATTAAGTAAGTAAACTATTCAGACATCAATTAATTAAAATGAAATAACCACTGGACCCAACTGAATAGTAGTAACAACAGTTAATATTAGCATGCTCATTACATTATCAGGTACTATGTTAAGCTCTTTAGATCCGTTTTATTTCATTCAATCCTCAAATGACAAAAGAATTTCATAAAAAGATAACTGCTGTCAAAGAAGCAAACCTTAAGTTTCTACACTGAAAAACGATTTTCTACCCTGAACTTCTGCAATCTCTCGCCTATGGACTTTTTTTTTTTTTTTTTTTTTGCGGTACGCGGGCCTCTCACTGTTGTGGCCTCTCCCGTTGCGGAGCACAGGCTCCGGACGCGCAGGCTCAGCGGCCATGGCTCACGGGCCCAGCCGCTCCACGGCATGTGGGATCCTCCCGGACCGGGGCACGACCCCGTGTCCCCTGCATCGGCAGGCGGACTCTCAACCACTGCGCCACCAGGGAAGCCCCTCCTATGGACATTTTTTAATTGGCTAGACAACTATGATAAGTTTGAGGCTCTGGGTTAAAAACAGAAAGATACATACAAAAGCATCTTGAGAGTCCTTTAAATTCACAATGTGTTTTTTTTTTTTTTTAATTAATTTATTTATTTTTGGCTGCGTTGGGCCTTCACTGCTGTGTGCAGGCTTTTCTCTAGTTGTGTCGAGCGGAGCTACTCTTCATTGCAGTGCGCGGGCTTCTCATTGCAGTGGCTTCTCTTGTTGCGGAGCACAGGCTCTAGGTGCGTGGGCTTCAGTAGTTGTGGCATGAGGGCTCAGTAGTTGTGGCTCGCAGGCTCTAGAACGCAGGCTCAGTAGTTGTGGCACAAGGGCCCAGTTGCTCTGTGGCATGTGGAATCTTCCCGGACCAGGGCTCGAACCCCGTGTCCCCTGCATTGGCAGGCAGATTCCCAACCATTGCGCCACCAGGGAAGTCCCACAATGTTTTTATTATAAGACAGATACATTAAGATAATTTACAAACCATGCCTTTGAATACAGTGATCTTTGATTTTTGGTTCTGCTATTCTATCTTTCTCCTCAAACTATCCTTATGAAATGACTGTAACTTTACCAACACTTCTAGATTCCTTGTAAGTTATATAATAGGCTTAACAAGATGGAGCTGTGAATGTGTATGCCCGTGCATATTTGTAATATGGGGTAGAAGTGAAGAAGATCCTCACAACAAAAAAAGAGATTAATGCCAGACATAAGATTCGACTTTTATCTAAAGTGTCTCCTACAAACTATTTCTTGTATTCCCCAAACTAGTTGGTTTTCACTAGAACAGAAAGATTTCCAAGTGAGGTCCTGAGTTTACATTTCACAATGATGAGTATCTACTCAATTTTTTTGCTATAACACATCCAAATACCATTAGACCTCAGAAAACACAAAGAAACCCTATCCTCTCGCAGATAGGGCTGGAAGTGCCATAAACAAACAAACAAGTCCAACCCCTAAAGAAATGATGAATGTTTACCTGGTCTGAGGGTGTACAGGCCTTTCACAATATTTGCCATAGTTGAAGGTGTGACCTGAAATGGTGTTGACTGGGCTTCTAAAAGTAAAGCTGAAATAGAGAGAAAATGGGTTATAAAAATGATACAACACTTTATTGATTGTCAAGGTTTCACTTTCTATCACTATTTCTCCCAAAGACTGAAGGGTAAACAAGGGCAAGAAAAGAACAGCCCAAGAGGGCAAACCAAATATTTGTACACTAAAGATTTTTTTTTAAATCCAGTGCAGTAGAGCTCAATCTAACAAGTAGATGTGTGTGTATCTGTTGAAACACGAACGGAAATGATTCAATTGATGGAGGTTCTGAAAATAAGTAAAGCTTTCTAAAAGCAACAGTATTCATGGTACTTAGTGAGTGAGCTATAAATACTTCCCATTAAGTTCACGATTCAAAAGATTTACATTTGGGGAATGAAATATTCTCTAACTCCCTCAATCATTTCCCTTTCTCCCAAATCACCCATATATGAGGCTCTTGGAATTTTTCTGAAAGACATGTTATTAGTAATTCTAGTAACTGAGATCACAGTCAGAAACTCACTTTCCCAAATGCTACAACTGCAGGTACTTTTTCTTACTAAAGGTAAAGGCAAGAGATCACACTGTCCAACCATGTGACCCTGACTAAACATGACAACACAGAGTCAGTTTTCTTTTAGGTTATCTATGGTCACACAAAAATCTTATTAAAATATGTTAAATGGATACAAATACTTCCTCTAGACAAAACATATACAAACCAACTCCATCATTTAATGAGTATGACAGATACTACTGACTCAAAACGGCTCATTTTTAATTCATCTCTAAAAGACCTGTAATTTACTAACCAAATACCCATGAAACTTGGCATACTTTTCATCTAAGCCAGCTTGTAAAATTATGTAACTTGTTTTCTTCTATCCCCACCTTTTTAAAAATGGAAACACCAGGCTTCCCTGGTGGTGCAGTGGTTGAGAGTCCGCCTGCCGACCCATGAGCCATGGCCACTGAGCCTGCGCGTCCGGAGCCTGTACTCCGCAATGGGAGAGGCCACAACAGTGAGAGGCCCGTGTACCGCCAAAAAAAAAAAAAAAAGGAAACACCATCTCACTTGGCCAACAATGATTTCTGTAGTTTCAAACATGCAATATGAGTTACATTTGCAATGCCAGGCATTGCAGAAAAATCGTATTTTAAAATGTCATGTTTAAAAATTGAAATTCTAAATTTTAGGTTCTTAGAGGCTCTTCTACTCAAGGTTCTCTTTAATTTCAACATGTACCCCAAACCCAGGGTCTATCTCTATTAATTCATCTTGCTCTTACTTTTTGACCGATCGTTTGGTTTTCAGTAAGTGTTGTTTCCACTAACTCTTCATGTTCAATCACACATTCATTATGTGGTCAAATATATACATTTGCAAACAACTTCTACATAACTATAACCACCTGTCGAATTTGATAGCTATAAGGAAATGATAAATTCACAGGTTGTTATATGTAAAATGTACATAAATTTGGGATGAATTAACTGAAAAATAATCACATTCAGTAACAAAAGGTAAGGTTAAGAAGGTATAACATTTCACTAAAATCCTCTCCACTTAAAATTCGTTGTAGGAAAAGTCTTTAAACGTAAAATTTTCTAGTTGAACTCCCCTTTTAAGGAAAAGAAAATGGGAATTTGAGGGAGAAGTAGCTTGAGAGAGGGAAGAAAATACTTATTGAGCATTTAACAGGTGCTAGGTACTTTACATATGTTTAATTCTCATACGCTTTATTTAATTTAGGATTTACTTTCTCACAAGCTTAATTGTCATCTACCTTTTTTTTAGTACAAATAAGGAAACTGAGAGGATACTATGCTACCATTTCAAAGATATTAACATTACACTCCTTCTAGAATTACCAGTAACCAAGTTACAGGTGAACTCCTTAATATTTCCCCCAATGTCAGAGAAAAAAAAAAAGGCAGCAAGTATCATGCCAGATATGAAGGCACTGTCCAATGACCTGGCTGCTCCCAGCTCACTGGGTCATCTTCAAGTCACATTTTCAATTCCTCAGTGTCTCTCTGTATAGAATTGGTCTTTATGATCTCTACAAGATTCAGAAGACATCAACATTGGGGTTTAGATGCCAATGCTCTTTGATTAAAAAAAAAAAACCCCAAACACTGCTAGTGTTATGTCATCCCCGTAAGTTTAATTACTTACGCATTAGGCTGTAAATGTGCTTTTCTGCAACATGTTCCGTAAACAGCTTTATAAGGTCATCTTTTAAGTCTCTGTTAAGCTTGGTTTCGATGTAAAACTTATTCTGAAAAAGAAAATAAGTTATTTTTCAGTGCATCAATTACAGAGAAATGATTAGTCTAATGAACTGAAGCACTAAAAAATAAATTATTTTAGGAAACAATTCATAAAGGCATCAATTAAAACATAAAACCCAACATCAGAAAACAAAAGCCCTGCCACTATTAGTTATAGTCTTCCTAGCATGGGGTTAAAAGCACATAAAGATAAAATGCCATAAATCATACAAAGGAACATGGGAAGATACTCAACGTTAACTAGACAGGGATTCAATGGACCATATTGTATGACAGGCACTTAATATGCCCTTTTAAATGACTACATCATCATCTAAAGGCAACACCAGGAAACACTAGTGAAAGGTACCCTATTTATCAATGATCTAGGCTGAAAGCATGCAGCGGGCATGCACTGGTTGACTCCCCTACATTTCACTTTAATGATTAGTCTAAGTCATTCAGCTTATGGCATTCCTTAGGGATGGATGGTCTTTGGTTCAAAGGTAGACAAGTGATCCAAGGTAACCCAATCAGACTAAGGGAAACCTAGGCTTGAGTAAAAATCATCTTACAACCATGAGGAGAACAAGATGAAACAGATGTGTAAAGCAAAGAGACAAAAAACAACCTGAGACTTTGGTAACATTGTTGAACCACGGATTCAACCAACCCAGAAACTGCCATATTTCTGGAGTTTTATTACAAGAGCTAATACCTTTCTCATTTACAAATCACTTTGAATCAGGTTTTCTGTTTCTTGCAGCCAAAAGCATCCTAATTAGAATGGTTGGCAAACAAAAAAGATTGAATTTGTTCATGTTTAAATGTTAACTCAATGCACAGGAGTGGAAAATACAAAGAGGAATGAATGTCAGTAAGTTGGCTCACTGATTCTCTCAATTCTTAACATGTTTTTTTCTCTCTAAAAAAAAATCATAAGGGACTTCCCTGGTGGTGCAGTGGTTAAGAATCCGCCTGCCAATGCAGGGGACACAGGTTCATTTCCTGGTCTGGGAAGATCCCACATGCCGTAGAGCAACTAAGCCTGTGAATCACAACTACTGAGCCCGCGCCCTAGAGCCCTAGAGCCCTAGAGCCCATATGCTGCAACTATTGAGCCCATGTGCTGCAAATACTGAAGCCCGCGCGCCTAGAGCACGTGTTCCACAAGAGAAGACACTGCAATGAGAAGCCCGCGCACCATAATGAAGAGTAGCCCCCTCTCGCTGCAACTAGAGAAAGCCCATGTGCAGCAATGAAGACCCAATGCAGCCAAAAATAAATAAATAAATAAATCGAACATGCACATAATTACAAAATAAAACCATGCAAAAGGGTTTGCAATAAAAAGGAGTCTCCCAGCGCAGACCATCTGTCCCATTCCCAAAGGTCCCATTCTGCACTGCGAAAACTTTTGTATATTCTTTCTAAAATGTTCTTACATTTTTTTGGATATGCTTTTTTTTTTCTCTAAAATGAAGAAGAAAACACTTGCTAATGAAATATAACACACACTGCTTTACATCTTGCTTTTTCACCTAACATTGTATGTTGAAAAGATTCTCTCCAAAATAACACAGAGACATGCCATTATTTTTAACTGCGTATTTTCTACAGTAAATAGCCTCCATAGATTATTTAAATAGTAGTCTCCCACTGATAACACAGATTCCTCCCAATGTTCTGTTTTTTTCAGTAAAGCATATCTTATGGAGAATAAATCATTTTGAAGATTGGTCTTACACACATAGTTTATCTCTAGGCTACAACCCATTCTCTAGGGAATGGGTTGTTTAGGTTGTAGGATCATCCTAAGCAACCCATTCCCTAATCTAATCAACAAAGAGAAAGTGGGACAATGGTTTCTAAGGGCTGTTCTGTTCAACAGGAACACTAAAATTAAGATCCTATAGCTTTCTATGTTTAAAAGGCGGGGGTGGGGGGTGGGGTGGGGGACAGGGCAGGGACACTTCAACAAAGTCAACAGACTACAAGACGTACTCATGGCGTAATTCTCCAAGTGAAAGAGATTATCAGAATGAAAGCAAACTTTACTGTTCTACTTTTTATGGAGTTACCTCCTTGGCATTTATTATACATCATGTTTTTAGATACATGTCTTAACTCTCTATTTTCTGAAGGTAAGAAATCTTTCTGATATATCTTTATTTTCCAAGCACAGTATCTTCCATATGGCAGAAACAAAATAAATGTTAATTGGGTGACTGCTGATTATTAATGCCTGTCTGTTTCAGCAATGGTATTTATGAAATTTTAAAACAGAGAAAGGCTAATAAGTAAGTCTTCTATGCCAACACTATCAACATTGCTGAAATAGATTAATTTCCATTTCTAACATAATACATAGTAAAAGAAAAATAGAATATGCTTAACTTTCTGCATCTATCTGCACTTAGACCAATAAACAGAGGTATTCGGAAAGGGGAAACAGCTCTCACTTACCATATATATGAAAAGAGGCACAATGCTCTGCAATGCTCCCATATACTGTCCAAGAGCTATATTAAATCTTTCAATATAGAGATCTGGAGGGCTGGCCTGTGAAAAAGAACATAAATGTGATCATTCCAGGAAACCAGGTATAAAGATCTTCCGGCACAATCTAAAATGCAAACGGACTTAGAACTCAATCAAAGTTCACACTGAAATTCACAATAAAGAAAAAGAGGAGGCTTATACCCTGAAGTTAAGATTTCTATCTCTATTCCAATATCTGCTATGCAAAACTGAGGTTTGATTTAGCTGCCTTTAAAATGTGTGTAACCTTCCCATGTCAGTTAAAAGGCTTGCTCTGTTAACAAGTAAAAAGGTGAATTTACACTTAAGATAAACGATATGATTTTTAAAATCACCACTAAACTATAGACATTTACTATGGGAATCAAACTATATTTGGGCTTGCAATAGGGGGGAAAATTCAAGGAAGTGATATAGGCTTAATATACTATGAGAATGGCTGTTGATATGTCAGAATTACCTTAGGCACAGTAATATTCTAAGTTGATACTAACTTGGTTGTACCACTCCTGTAGCTAACCAATTATAAACCTACTGGCTAGAAAGCAGGACTCAAATTTTGGTCCATATACATCTGCAGCTCTGGAGAGCAGTTAAAATAAATATAATAATACATGACTGGCATTTAACTCATTGTTACCAAATACCATGTCATAAAGCCATCAAAAGAGAACACTTCCAATTTAACTGCACGTTGTGGAATGAATGTGAATGTGTGTGTCCCCACACAAAAACCCCTATGTTAAAACCCTAACCAGTGCAGCTCTATTTAGAGTAAGGAAGTAATTAAGGCTAAATGAGGTCATAAGAGTAGAGCCCTTATCCTACAGGATTAGTGTCCTTATGAGAAAAGACACCAAGGGGCTCATTCTTTTCCCCTTCCTCTCCCTCCCCTCCCCCAAAGCACACTCAGAAGAAAGGCCATGTGAGCACACTGCAAGAGGATGGCTGTCTACAAGCCAGGAAGAGAGCTCTCATCAGGAACCAAATCAGCTGGCACCTTAATCTTGGACTTCCCAGCCTCCGGAATGGTGAGAAATAAATTTCCGTTGTTTAAACCACTCAGTCTGTAGTATTTTGTTATGGCAGCCCAAGCAGACCAAGATACTGTGTTTTACAAAAACGTATCCATGTACTATTTCATTTTATTCCCTAAAGCTAAATTAATTAAGTACCATTTTAATGTTGAAGAAACACACAAATGGGCAAGGATTTGCCTAAAATTAGAATGACAGATCCAGGTTTTCCAGCTATGAATTCATTCGTGGGCCAGGGAGTTGGGGGGAATGGGCATGGCACAAAACATCACACAAAGAAAACTGATTCCACACAAGGGCTAACTCATGACAGTCTCATCATCTGACAACCACATCATATACACAAAGTCTGGCTTTCAAACAAGTATATAAAGAAACACCACGTTGAAAGACTCCTAAATATTAAATTTAAACATTGAAATTATAAAACCATTTCAGCTAAGCTGTTTTAGAAATGTCCAAATAGTCCAATAATATTTTAAAATAAAATTTAATTCATTTTTTCAGTTCTACTTAGAAGCTTAGATATGTGCAGTGAGCTGTCCTTTTAATTCATCTTTCATTACTGAGTTCTTACATACAGGTTTGGTGCACACTTGGTGCTTTTTTTTTTTAACATTTATTTTTCTTAGTCCTCCTACTTCAATAAATTGAATGTTATTTCCATTTAACATCTGAGGCAACTGGGGCTCAGAAATATTTGGTCAACTGATTACAGTCCTACAGCTAATAAGCCCAAGAATTAAGACTCTAACCTTGTTCAAACTCAGTCCTTCCAACTATTTATAATCAATTTTTAGCACCCTGAAACTCTTAGAAAAAAGTTCAGACTTCCAATTCAGGCCACTATCTACCTCTCTGCTTTCACAACCTGCTCATTCTCCTATGTAGCCCAGCACAGTCATCACACGGAACTACTAACAGTTCCCAAACAATGCCCGTGTGCTGCTTAGGCCTCCTTCACTGTATCTTCCACCTGACGCCTTTTATCACCACCCTCAACCAGACTCACCCTGGCTAACTTCTCCTACTCATCCTTCAAGATCTGTGTCACTTCCTCAAAACTGAGATATACGGCCCTTCAACAGGGCACCACCACACTTACTCACTTCTCCACTGGGTAGTCTCTGTCACTAAACTTTCAGCCCCTAGAGGGCAAGATCTGTGTCTTATCTTTGTATCTCTAGTGCAGATCACAGAACCCGAGCATAGTAGGTATAGATAAGTGCTTTTTTTTTTTTTTGTACTTAGGACAGTCTTGCTTAAATCTAAAGTTGTTTAAATCTAAATCTAACCTAGCCTTGCTTAAATCTAAATTGCTATTTTATCACTTAACAGGGTTATATGACAATTCATTTAGCCCTCTGAATTTCAATTTCCATACATATAAAAAAATAAGAAAAACACTAATTGTGCTATTTCCAAGATGTGCTGAGAATCAAAGAAAATAACGTGTGCTTAGAAAAATGTAAACTATTACACATGCACATGCAAGTAGCGAGAGTAAACTCCTTTATGGATTAACTACCTATTTGTTTAATACTTCAGAAAGACCTATTAACATTATTAAAGGCATTCTTTGTTAACTAAAAAAATTGGGGAAAATAGTTCCACATTATGGGCAAACTTTTCACTGTAACTAATGAACAGAATCACATGTAATACCTTTCTCTAAACTGCTTCGAAGAACTCTGGAAATGATATTTCAATATTCAAAGAAATAAATTTTAGAAGTATGATATGAAAAAAGAAAATCTGAAGAGTTTTTGCATTAAAATAATTTTCCTTTTTCATAAAAGGATACTTTACCTATCCAAAAGTTAAAAGTATGAACATTGATCAAAAGCCACACTTAATAGCAGACAGAATAAATAAAATTGAATTCCTTAGTTATTCTTTTCAAGACTTCCCAAAGCCGCAAAGGTTATGAGTATTAAAAAGTACTTTTCGTACTGAATCAAATGTCAGAACATTTACTTAGCTTTTTTACTTCCACATTACATGCAGCACTTATTCAAAACCTCTTAAATGACAGACTACAAATTATAATAGTCTTCTAAAATAAATCCATGCTCTTTACTAGAAACCTAGAAACACCTGTTAGTATAAACACTAATCGAATTGTTCCTCCTTAAAACTTAAGTTCAGTATACTTTGGGTCCCATTGGGGAAATTGCTACCTATTTGATTTACATAATTTCACCATGAATGTATTTGGATTGGACATTAAATGAAATTTTTTACCCCTAAAATAAGCAAGCTTCATTTTCTTCTCAAATAAAATAAGAAAAAGCAATTGGCCAGAAAAATAACCATTACTCCAAACATGCTCCAACTTCTCATAACAGACTTAGATTCCCTGAAATTTGTAATATAGCTGGTAGGAATGTTTTAATTTCTTCTTCTTCTTCTTCTTTTTTAAATCAGTAATTCATTCATCTGGTTTAAAATTCAAATTAGTTTAAAAGGGTTTAGAGTAAAGAATTTACCTTTTATTCCTTCTGCATTGAACAAACCAACACTTAATTCCTTTATAACCTTCCAGAAGAATTTTACATATATACAATAAAATAAGAATCCCATTCATATCCTTTTTCACACAAATGCTAACTTACAATCATACTGATGTGCATTTTTCCTAACAATGTATCTTGGAGACTGTTTTATTCTAGTGTTTCTCAAACATTTTGATATCAGGAACCCTTTATACTCTTAAAAATAACTGGAAATTCCAAAAAGCTTTTATTTATAATGTAGGTTGTATCTATTAGTATTTACCATATTAGAAACTAAAACTGGATTTTAAAACTATGTATTAAGATATTCTAAAATGACAATAAGCTCATCACATTTTAACAATTTTAATGTTAAAATACAGTTAAATATTTTATATTATAAACTAAGTTATATGTAAATAACTATATTTTCCCCACAAAAAATTAGTAAGAAGAGTGGTATTGTTTTTACAGTTTTGTAAGTCTCTTGAGAGTGGCTTAATAGAAGACAGCTGCATTCTCATATCTGCTTCTGTACTGAGTCAGTTGTGATGTGATGTTTTGGTTAAAGTAAATGAAGAAAATCTACCTTCACTCAGATATGTAGTCAGAAAAGGAAGGCATATTTTAATAGCCTTTTCAAATAATTGTAGATATTTTTCTCTGAAACTTGACAAGTGGTAGTTTCTTAAAGGTTAGTTGGGATATGAAATCTGAAACTATCAATGAATTCTTGACACTCTATTACATTTAAATTCATTGTTCTATCTTCTACTTTGAATGGGTCTTTTACAGATATATTTTATAGCATTACAAACCTGTCATTTGAAAAATACTGACTCACTGAGTTATGCAGATCTAAATGTTGACACATTTCACTATACAACATCAGAAAAAAATTATCACCATCTATCTCGTCAGAAAAGTCTTTTTAAGTATTGGGATGTTATCAAGATCATCGTTGTAGATACAGGTTTTCCAAAATTCTGATTTTCACTTCAAAGCTCAAATTTTATCATTGGCAACAAATACCATCAGTTGTTTTCCTTGAAGTAACACACTTCTTTCATTTTTCAGAAAATGTCTATTAAACACCAGTCTAAATAACCATAGTTTGTCAGTCATTCTTTCAAATAAAAGGAGTGTTTTATAGGGGAAAACACTAGCTTAATAGCTAGTTTAGCTCAAAACTCATATAACCACAGAAGTGCTATTTCTCAAAACAATCATTGTTACTTTAGTATACAGCTTCCCATTTCTTCACAAAGAATATTTTTCTAAGTATACGCAAAGTCACAATTCAATAAAATTAATATTTTTCACTGCTTCATCTAGGACATTCTTAAGTGAAATGCTTTTGTTTTCTGCTGTGAGTTTGTAGAAGTTAAGATGCTAAGGCACCAAGCAGTTTTACCCACCATTGCTTTTGTACCATCAGACCAAATATTCACATAGTGAAAAGGGAAAATAAGATCTCAGTAGTATTAGAAAAACAGTTTTGATTTTACAGACCCCCTGAAAAGATTTCAGGGACGCTTAGAGGTCCTCAAACCACTTTTTAAAGAAATCTATTCTTTTAAGTACAATGTTTGAATGTACTATTTATTTAACCAGTCCCCCATTTGATAGCTTATTGCTAATCTTTTATTACCACAAAATGTTGCAATGAATTACTTCATACAGATGCTATTTTGTAGAGAGTAATTTTAAAGAAAAATTAAGTTTAAAAAAAGTAGAAGTAGATAATAATCATGTATCATCATATAAAAACAAAATAATTTTGGTTACTTAAGAGTTTTATAGAACCAATCTGCTATATATCCCTTAAAAATATATACACATATTCACACATATATATATATATTTGCTTACTAAGTATATTCCTTAATTATCTTTAATTTTGCAAGCTAGATAAGGAAGCTTGGTCAGTTACTCTAATTAGACATATATTAATTTTTAGAACAGCATGACTTGTTTAAATAATTTTACCAGCCAACAGACAAATATACTATGGTCTAGGTCAGTACTGCCCAACAGAACTTCCTGTGGTGATGGAAATGCCCTATATCTGCACTGTCCAATATGGCAGCCGCTAGTCATGTGTGACTACTGAGCACTTGAAATGTATTTAATAAAACTAAGAAAGTGAATTTTTATGTCATTTTAATTTTAAAGTTACATGTGACTAGTGGTAACCAAACTGGACACTGCAGATGTAAAATAGAAATAAGTTCCACAGTTTCATAATTATATCCCTCCTCTTCTATCTACGCCCTATCCCCATCCCACCAAAATGAAACATGAAAAAAATTTAAGAATATTTGCTTTTATGTTCACAAAAACGTTGTAGTTGTCTTTAAATAAAGAAATGACTTTCATATGTTATAATGAAATAAGGAGGAAGAAAAGATGGGAAGGAGGGATCTAATAAACATAACAAGGCCACTAACATATATCTTTGTGGAAGTAATACATGTTCACTGAAATTTTTAAAATTAAAAATGCAATTAAGAAGATGTGGCACATATATACAATGGAATATTACTCAGCCATAAAAAGAAACGAAACTGAGCTATTTGTAATGAGGTGGATAGACCTAGAGTCTGTCATACAGAGTGAAGTAAGTCAGAAAGAGAAAGACAAATACCGTATGCTAACACATATATATGGAATTTAAGAAAAAAAAATGTCATGAAGAACCTAGGGGTAAGACAGGAATAAAGACACAGACCTACTAGAGAATGGACTTGAGGATATGGGGAGGGAGAAGGGTAAGCTGTGACAAAGCGAAAGAGAGGCATGGACATATATACACTACCAAACGTAAGGTAGATAGCTAGTGGGAAGCAGCCGCATAGCACAGGGAGATCAGCTCAGTGCTTTGTGACCGCCTGGAGGGGTGGGATAGGGAGGGTGGGAGGGAGGGAGACACAAGAGGGAAGGTGGAACAGATGTATATGTAAGACTGATTCACTTTGTTATAAAGCAGAAACTAAAAAAAAAAAAAAAAAAAAAAAAAAAGAAGTGAACTTGAGACTAAAAAAAAAAAAAAAAAAAAGAATGCAATTATAGGAAAACGACCACTACCAAGGATGGTAGATAACTACCATCAACATTTTCTTCTGTTCTTCTGTGTGTATGTTTTATAACAAATATGGAATTATTTTGTAATCTGCTATTATCACTCAGCTATATATATCATTGACACCTCACAGACCAAATGTATTTCAACAACGTGATTATAATGACTGTCTGGCCCCACCATTGTCTACTTCATCAGTCCCTCTTCATTAGATACTCAAAACCAAGCTCTGCTGTCTGCATCATCCAGGTTTGCATGGTACTTCAACTCCAGATTGGCACTTCAGTGGTGCAAATGTGTTGCGTGTCTTCAGCAACAATACAATCTTACATGTAAACAAAAAATGACATCACGAGTTGCTTGAGAGAGACCAGGTTCGGGAACTATGGTACACTTGCCTAATCCAGTGAATTTCAAAGAATGCTGCTCTCCAAGTCACCTGAAGGGCTTGTTAATGACGCAGATTCCTTTGCCACAAAGTCCAGACTCAGAAACTTTCCAGAAGTGTATATTTTTAAAGAGAACTTCAGGGGATTCTTTAAACAGCTGGCCCAGCAGCTGTTAAGCATTTAGAAGCCTATACCTTAGACCACTTCAAAGGAAAGAGAGGTGGCTCTCTGGGAAGGAAGCCTAGAGGATCCAAGAGCGGGCAGAGCAGTAATTACCCACCCTACACAAGGCAGTTGTTGCATGACAGGAGTGACACTGCAGCTGCAAACTATACTGAGATCAATAAAAATATGATACACTGACATTTTAGTATCAGCGTTAAGACTACAGGTGAATTGTTCTTTTTAACTTAACAGCTTCTTGATTATTATCAACTTCAGTGATTATCAAGTTATTAAAGTGCAACGGTGAAGTTCTAACTCCACTTAGAATGCAGAAAGCCACCAGAGAACATCAGTCCTGCCCTGAGGATAAGAAAAAGCTAGTTAACCTACATAATCAATTTTCTGAGCTCATCGGAGACCTGAGGTCACTACATTTTACAACTGCCATGTCCAACCAGGTGAACTGAATTCCAAAGAGTTACAAGCTCTTCTAAGGAAAGAAAGGACACGTGAACTGTTTCTCTCTAGTGATGGCAGCCATAAGAGCTGGTACAAGAACAACAGAAGCTGAAATAAACCATTAAAGGCCAAGTGTGAACGAGCAGTATAGAATCCCTGAGAGCCTCAACACAAGGGCAGTCCATACCTACTCCCCAGCTCTTTTCCATGGGTTTCCACTGGGCCTTTGAGACAAATAATTGAGGGCAGTGAAAGAGATCAGAGAGCCACCTTCTAGGGCACAGATGTGCTAGGCCTGTCAAGGTTTGAGGGTGGGGCAGGAGTCCCTAAGGAAACCCACGCACACTGCGGGCCCGTCACGAGTAAACAGCTGCTGATTAGCTGCCAATGGAAGACATGAATGAAAACTGCCTATGCGCCAGACCCTACTCACCTACAAAGCAAAAGCCATTTGTTGAAGGGAAGGGGTAAGAGATCCACCTGAACCCTGGTGACCCTTCTTTTACCTGAGGCAAAAACTGTCTACTGTGGGGGGATGGACAGGGAATCCTCTAGCCCTCCTGTCACAGGCAAAGGTCACCAATCACCGGGGAGGGGGCAGAAAATCCATTCATGCCCAGGTTTCTGCACTACTACAAAACAGAAGCATCCTGCTGCTGAGGGAAGTGCAGGAAACTTGCTCATTCCTAAAGCCCCCCATGGATGCAAGGAGAAATTTGGTTGCCACAGGGTGTAGGGGACAAGAGGTGCAGGGGTAGGGAGAAAGCAAGAAACCCTCCGGAGCTCTAGACCAGGGGTCAACAAACCAGAGCCTGCAGGCCAAATGTGGCCCACCACCTGTTTTTATAAATAAAGTTTGACTGGAACAGAGTCATGTCCATTCACGTATGAATTGTCCACAGCTGCTTTCATGCTGCAACAGCAGAGTTAAAGATGCTGCGATAGAGACCACAAGGCCCGTGAGGATAACTACTATCTGGCCCTTGGCAGCAAAAGTTCACCAACCCCAGTTCTAGACCTTGAACTGAGAAGGAAAAGGCTATCTGCAAATGGGGTGAGGAAGAGGGAGATGAGAACACTGAGAAAGCCCCACTTCCGAGGGTTCAGGTGCACGGGGACTACCTATGACTGAGGCAGGAGCAAGAGAACCAGGGAAAAAACCCAAACCAAAAACCCTGCTCCCCACCCCCGAAGACTTGCACCAAGTAACAAGCAACAGCCATCCACTCACTGCTGGGAAAGGGCAATAGTGCAAAGAAAGGCCCCCGCCACAAAGCAGGGCCTGCTAAGGGCTGAGGATAGAGCAGGAGCACTGAAAAAAAACCCTCCTGATTCACACTAAGAACAGAGCAGTCACTGTCCACCGCTAGAGAATCTGAGGCCTTACTGTTTATTGACATGATAAAACGCAAACCCAAGTCAACTACTAATACAACTGATTCAACTCCTCGCACCAACAGCCTGAAAGAAGAGTGGCAGGCCCATTACTAAGCATAAATATTATTTATGTCAGTCTCTACGGATGTTTTTATACAATGTCCAGCATTCAATTAGAAACACCAAAAATGTAAGAAAACCCACCCACTGTCAAGAGTTAAACAGTCAACAAGCCCAGACACAGAAATGCCCACAAGTTGGAACTATCATACTACAAAACAGAAGCATCCTGCTGCTGAGGGAAGTGCTTTAAAATAACTATGATTAATGTATGTTATGACTCAGTAGAAGAGGTGGGCAACGTGCATAAAAAGATGGGCAATTACAGCAAACAAATGAAAAGGTTTTTTTTTAAGTCAAACAGAAATGCTAAAAGTTTTCAAATAGTTCCTTCATAATCTTTTAACATTTTAACATTTATTCCTATATTACCAAGTATGACCTCAGCATTTTGGATACGATACAAATGGACCTGAATGCTCTCTTAATATTATTTTCTGAATCAAACTGGAAATTACTTTTTTAAAAAAATTTGCCTCTACATGACTAACTTTAGCAAAAATGAATAGCGTGTAATATACTTTTAGTCTAACCAACTTATTCCATGACTTTCCAGAGCAATACCACTCTGCCAACAGACAGATTTATCAAGGCTCCAGAAGCAACACTAATTACACCTAAGGCTGACAGAGACGCTACATAAAACTGGAATTTCTTTCCAAATAGACAAATACATACATCTGGCATTATATTCTCATCCATTCCCATTCCTGCTGTGTAGATATTGTTTCCATAGTAGAGTATCCAAAAAACGGTAGGTTACGTAGAAGGTAAATGAATCTCGGGAGCTAGTAAGAACTATAATGCACATATTTGATGCTCCTAATATAAGTTGTAAGGATGACTTTCTAATTAAAAGCAACAATAAAAAAGTCAAAGTAAGTCTAAAAGACAGTAGAAGACATTTCTCTCTTAGGTCTCTTAACTTTCAAAGTTACTGCTACTATCATTACTATCACAATTATATGGAAATTTCCTCCCTGCTTATTTCTAAGATAAGACTTTCCTCCTTTTCCAAATACTATTTGGACTTGAACACTAAACATAATTAAAGCCAAGCCTCTGTGATCCTGGATTCCTTTAGCTTATCCACATAACAATGAGATAAACCTAGGTTCTAATCTCAGCTTTTTAACTGACTAGCTAGGTAACAAAGAACAGTTACAAAAGGTTCAAGATTACTTCATAAGAGAAAATATCCAAAGTCAGATGAAATAGGATGACTTCTCAATTTCCTATATGCCTCATCTCTTTTACCACTGAGCAAAACTTCCAATTTAAGTACGTAACTCTGTCTCAAAACAAAAAGTTTGTTTTGAAAAGAGTACAACTCCTAAATGGACTCTTTACACTCTGATAATAAACAACTACAAATAATTATTCATTATTTAAGTGATTTGACGCTCCTGCTCATCATAAATTCCATTTCCTGAGTTAAGGATGCTGTTTTAACTGGAATAAGTAGACGGTTTTAATAATCTCAGCTGTAAGGCAAGCATATGGTTTTTATTTTTGTCAACTAGTAAGTACTTTTACTGGATCTCTTTGGGGCCTGGCATTATGTTAAGTTCTATAAGGACACATGAAAAGAAAATACAGACCCTGCCTTCAAAGGATGGTAGTAAACTTATTAGAATTATGGTCTGAATGGAAGCCTGTAGACTGATAGAGGGTTAAGGCGTCTCACTGGCAAATTCTCTAAGAACAACTTCGCTATAACAACTATTTTAAGTTCTAGTTTGGACTTAAAAATAGATCTCCAAATAACTTATTCAGAAGGACTTTCTGGGGACTTCCCTGGTGGCACAGTGGTTAAGAATCCGCCTGCCAATGCAGGGAACACTGGTTTGAGCCCTGGTCCGGGAAGATCCCACATGCCACGGAGCGACTAAGCCCATGCGCCACAACTACTGAGCCTGCGCTCTAGAGCCCGCGAGCCACAACTACTGAAGCCCGCGCATCTAGAGCCCGTGCTCTGCAACAAGCGAAGCCACTGCAATGAGAAGCCCGAGCACCATAATGAAGAGTAGCCCCCGCTCGCCACAACTAGAGAAAGCCCGCACACAGCAACAAAGACCCAACGCAGCCAAAAATAAATAAATAAATTTATTAAAAAAAAAAAAAAAAGACTTTCTGTGAAGAAATAGTTACCAGTTGGCAGTAATATTTACCTTACTTGAAATCTATGTAGAAAGGATAACAATGTTCTCACTATCTAAAAATCTTCCTCACTATAGCAAGGAGCAAACAGCATTATTTTGGGAGAATGAAAGATTTTTTTAAACACACTTTGTAGCTCAACAGATATAGAAATTATAGCCTTGAAAAGGTATACAAGCTTTCAAATGACTGCATACAACTAGTTGAATTATGCTGCCACCCACTGGACAAAACACAAATAGCAAGGCAATCTTTGGCTCATTTTAAACATGAAGATAACCTGGTTTCATTTGTTGGCAGTTTGGCAATAAAGCTTTTACAGGTAATCTGGGGTCTATGAAGACTGAATCAAAGTTAAGTCATGTTGACTGATTATGATTTAGTTTCTACTAATTTCCATTATTAATTGGTTTGAGAGTCAAATTATATTTAACTCAACCAAGATATATTTGATATATTTAGCTTAAAAAACATTAAAATTACTCTAAATTCATTTAAATGAATGGTTTAAATGCAATTAGTTAACTTCCTTTAAAATAGTTGACAAATACTCATTTAAACTATTCTAAATTCTGCCTTATTTGAGAATAAAAATTGTACCATTTTCCTTTTCTGCTTCTGTCTTTGTGGTCTCTCCTCCTCAGGACCCTGCACTCAGGTTAGTATTATCAGTGCTGTTCCTAACAATAAAATGTTATTGTCCTGGCCTGGGAGCCAAAATCTCTGTTTAAACACGGTTTCTTGGTGGTAATGTACAGTGTAAGTTCCAAACCACTGACAAAGAAACTGTTGGAAGAAACACACTTGCTAGTGGGTTCCTGACTATAAAGCTACTAGATCAAAATATCAGAATATTTTTATTTGGCCAAAGTGAAAATATACTCTCAATTTGATAAAGTATATTAACATATACAATAAATTTATCAACATTACGTGGGGAGAAAATGCCTCCCAACTGCTCTAGTGGATTCCAGATTCAGATGTACACAAAAATAATCAAATTGTCTAAGTGTCATTTAAAACAGTTTTAAGAGTAAAGGATGTTATATCCATGAAGTTCAATTATCCAAATGGTAATGGGATAAAACAGAATCTTCTAAGTATTATCAATTCAAATACTGATTTTACCAGTCAACGCCCCCCGAAAATCTCAGTGACTTAACAAAACAGAGCTTAGATAAACAAAATGTGGTATAACCAAACAATGGAATGTTTTTCAGCCAAAAAGATGAAGTATCATGCTATAAACATGAATGAACCTTGAAAACATGCTAATAAGTTAATTAAGCCAGATACAAAAGGTCACATATTGACTAATTCCATTTCTATGAAGTGTCCAGAATAGGCAAATCCACAAAGTAGATTAGTTACTGCCAGTGGCTGAGAGGAGGGGAGATAAGTGAGTGGCTGCTAATAAGTGCTGGCTTCTTTCTGGGGTGACTAAAATGTTCTGAAATTAGTGATGATGGCTGCACAACTTCATGACTATACTAAAAACCACTGAGTTGTACACTTTAAAAAGGTGAATGTTAGGATATGTGAATTGTATCTCAATAAAAAAATTAAGTTTTTTAATGTGTTTAAAAAGAAAAAAAATATAGCAAAGTTTTCTTTCTCCCGTGTTACATGCCCATCTTGAGGGTCTGCTTCATGTTATAATCACCCAGGGACACAGGTTAAGGGAGCCTCTACCACCTAGAACACTTGGCAGAGAAAAGGAAACATGGAAAATTGCACTGCCGATCTTAAAGCCTTCAGATCTTTGGGTATACACCTCACCAAACACACTTCTCTTTCTCTTACAATTCACAGGCCAAAGCACTTGACCAGGTCTAACTTCAATGGGATAGAGAAGTACACTCCTGACTGGAAACATTTGATTAATAGCATTAAGACCAGCATATTTACTGAATGAGCACTTAGTTCAATACCACACAGGCCAAGAGAAACAAGTAAGTCAGGATTCACGCACTTAAGAGGCTCCCATGGGCTTCCCTGGTGGCGCAGAGGTGAAGAATCCGCCTGCCAATGCACGGGACACGGGTTCGAGCCCTGGTCAAGGAAGATCCCACAGGCCGCGGAGCAACTAAGTCTGTGAGCCACAACTATTGAGCCTGCGCTAGAGCCCACAAGCCACAACTACCGAGCCTGCATGCTACAACTACTGAAGCCCGCTTGCCTAGAGCCCCTGCTCCTCAACAAGAGAAGCCACCGCAGCGATACCCGCACACCGCAACGATGAGTAGCCCCCACTCACTGCAACTAGAGAAAGCCCATGCGCAGCAACAAAGACCCAACGCAGCCAAAAATAAATAAGTAAATAAATAAAATACATAATTAAAAAAAAAGAAGAAGAAGAAGAAGCTCCCAGTGTTGCAAAGGTGACATCCTGCTGGTAACTAAATATAGCCAAGTGCTAAACTAAGTACTCTAGCAGCAACACAAATAAAGTGCTACAGCAGCAAAGAAGAGAAAGTGATTAGTTAAGCCTACCAGGAATAGAGAAGTTAAAAACTGGGAAAACCCTAACAGACAGCTAGAACACCCCCTTCTGCAGAAAGGGAAGGGAGGAAAGAAATAGTGGCAAAAGAAACTAAGAAAATACACAAAGATAAAAAGACATCCTCTCCCACATTTAAATTTTAAAAGCAAAATACTGTTACACTGTCTTGCTGAGTTCAGGTGTAAAGAGCCTTGAAATTCTTGTTAAGGAGTATGGTCTTTGCTCTTTAGGTAAAAGGAGAAGCAGAAGGTTGGGAAAATGAATGACATGACACGTCTAAAAAATAAACAAAATGGATTGGGGGAAGGTGCAGGGTCAAGATACAAACTAGAAATCTTTTTCTATTGTTCCAGAAAGTACGAATAAGGACCTAAACTAGGGAAGTAGCAGGGGATAAATCTTGAGACATTTTACAAGGGAGAAAATCAGCAAGACTTGTGACTCATTTCATATCTCTATCCTACTACTCATCACATTTCAGTATATTAAAATGACCATTGCACATTTCCCCTAAACAGTACAAAGAAAAATCCATCTAATTTATCACTGTACCCTTTGCATCTAGCACAATGCCTGGCACGTGGACACTAAATGTTAGCTGAACTAAACATTCTAAAACCACTATCATTCTCCTTCCCTCTCTCAAGTCCCCACTACCAACTTCTAACGATTCCACTGAAACCAAAATGATCTTTAAATCTTCTCATCCCACCTCTCTTCCAACTTAATTATCGTCTTATCTATTCTGTTTCTTTGGTCTCTGCAATGTGCCCCAGACATCTCCATCTCCCTTTCCATTGCCAACAGGTTCACAATTTCTTATCCAAGATTCCTAGGGCCAGATGTGCCATAATTCAGAGGATTTCAGATTTAGAAGGTATTATGGCACATATACCATATACTATGTAAAATACCCAGTAGAGATTGGGAATATCAACCCATTGATATTTCTGGGAGAAAATACATGGATGTTCCCAACTAAGTTCCTTCCTCACATGAGTTCAAATCAAAGTTTACTCCAAATGAGTTTTGGCACCAAACTTAGAGGGAAACAAATCCATTTTCAAAGCTTTTTTTCTATTTTGGAATTACAGAGAAGGGGCCATGGACCTGTAATTCACCTGGTCTACTGTCATCACACCTCATTCTTTCCTACGCCAATCCATCTTGTATCGACCTTCCTAAAATGTAACTCCTGGCCTTTAAAGGCTTCTACAATTTGGCCCCAATCTGCCTTTTTCATCCTTATCACCTCCCAATCTCCCTCAAATACCTCACATTCTATCCGCATAGGACCACTCCTTGTTACCCAAACCTCTCTTACCCATAAGCCTTTACTTATGGAAGTTCTCTCAGCTCAAAACACCCCCTCCCCAAATATCAGTTTTCATGACATATTTTTAACGCCACCTTCCTCTTCACCCCTCCATCTGTCTGTGATCATATCACCTTTAGTCTGATACAGCACTTTCTTTATTCTGCTTTGTACCACAGTTCCCTGAATATTTTTTATTGTTCCAAAGGTACACTAGCAGAGATTGTGACTTAATTCTTTTTTTTGGGTTTCATTTGTTGTTCTTTTTCTAATTTCTTGAGATAAACGCTAAAGCCACTGATGTGTTAACTTCTCACTATGATTGTGGAGTTGTCTGTTTCTCCTTTTGGATCTGTTGATTTTTCTGGGTATTTTGGGTCGATACAAATTTAGAATTATTACCTTCCTAGTAACTGAACGTTCTGTCATAATAAAAGGTTCTCTTTATATCCAATAATACTTCTTGCTCTGAGTCTACTTTTTATGATATCAATGTAGTTATATTGTTTTTCTTTTTGGTTAATGTTTGTATGGTGTATCTTTTTTCATCACTTGCTTGCAATCTTTCTGTCTCCTTATATTTTAGATGTGTCTCATGTTAGCAGCATTTAGTAAGGCTGCAGAATGTCATTCAGTCCAGTAATTATTTACTTTTTTAATGCAGCATTTTATCTTTAACATTTCACGTAATTGATACACTGAAGTTTATTATCTTACTATTTTTCTATTTGTCCCATCTGTTCTCTGTACCTTTCTCTATCCTTCTTGACTCCTTTATTTTCAAATTATTCCATTTTCTCTATTATCTTGTTAATTACACTTTTTACTATTTTTTTTTAGTGATCACCCTAAGGTTACAGACTGCATCCTTGTCTTACCATAGTCTGAAATAAATGAGTAGTTTTACCTCTTCCTCAACAATGCAAGGGCCTTAGAACATTTTAAATCCTTTTACCTTCTTACATCTTCCATGCAACTGTCATGTGTTTGGGTTATTTATATTATACCCTATAAGACATTACCACTATTATTATTCTATGCTTGCATATTTATCTTTGTTTTCCTTCATTCCTACTGATTCTCCAAATTTTCATCTAGGGACATTTTCTATCTGAAGAACATTCCAGTATTTCTTTAAAGTCAGAGACTACTGGTGATGAATTCTCCCAATTCTTTTTTTTTTTTTTTTTTGCGGTACACGGGCCTCTCACTATTGTGGCCTCTCCCGTTGCGGAGCACAGGCCCTGGACGCGCAGGCTCAGCGGCCATGGCTCACGGGCCCAGCCGCTCCGCGGCATCTGGGATCCTCCCGGACCGGGGCACGAACCCGTGTCCCCTGCATCGGCAGGTGGACTCTCAACCACTGCGCCACCAGGGAAGCCCTCTCCCAATTCTTGTCTAAAAAATGTATTTCTCCATTTCTCTTGGTTTTATGATCACCTCACCTCCTAATATAACTACATATTTCTGAGTGAACGTCAGACACTGTTTATGAAAAATTATGGAAACAATTTGATGTCTAGGATAATGTTCTTTCTCCGAGAAGAATTTACTTTCGCTTCTGGTAAGCAACTAGAGGAGCTAGCAAATCCAGACCAACTTAATCCAATCAGGAATCAAGTGCCAGCTACAACAAGCTAGTCTGTAACTTATTATTCTTACTACACCTGGGATGTGATCCTTTAGGTTTGGTGGGACCTGACCTCCAATTTTTATTACTCTATCCCCATAAACCCATCAAAGCTCTATTGAATTTCTCAGCCTAGTAGCCTCCTCTTCCAGAATAAATAGGTGCCCCTCTAGTAGAGAAATGGCTCAAGTGCTAGTCTCCCGTCTCTGGATTTCCTTCTCTTCCCAGGTCTTGGTCCTACAATTCTTCATTTTTTTATTAGCTCCCTGACCCATTTTAAAAATTGTTCTCAGCAGGAGGTTTGGTCTAAAATTATCTAGCCTTATCAATCATATGTCTACGGCTGTACCTAACAGAGTACCTTGCATAGTTATATAGGAAAGAGCTAGGCTAGCTATACTAGGTTCCCCACTAGGAAGCCCTGTAACCAGTCAACCAGCTCAGTTGTTTTTATACTGTCCAAGAAATCAACTGTGATTGAGAAAAGCAACAGGGAGTGTTTAAGGTTTGGGAACAAGAAAGTATGCCCATCAAAAATTAGCATTTTTAGAGGATTAGTCAGTCAAAAGAACAGACTGCAGAAAGGCAGACCAGTTAGGAGAGTGCTGCTCTAGTGCAGGCATGAACCAATAATAAGGAAAAAGATGACAGCAATGGGAATGAAAGGCGACAGAAGCAAATGAAATTACCATATTCTATCAACCTTGACTATCACCTGGAAATAACAGGTAAGGGAGAAAAAAGGAGTCAAAGGTGAATATAAAATCTCAAGTCTGAGAGTAAAACTGACTTGAGATAAGAGGAATTTAGATTCAGACATGAAGTATCTGTAAGAAGAAATCCAAGTTGAAATGTCAAATAGGCATTTGGAAAAGCTGGTTTGAGCGCTCACCAAAAGTACAGTGATTGCTAAAAGTTTCAACAGAATTTGCCAAAACTAACCAGAATATTGTTTACTGAACTAATAAACCAATTTTGGTACATCAAAAAATCAGAACTGGAAATTCACATTTTGAGGTTCTGGAGGCATGGAAAAAGGAAAATAAAATAGAGATGTTCATTACCACATTTAAAGAACAGAGGAGTGAAGCACAAGCAGAGAGAACGGTTTAAAAAAAAAAACTAACGCAAAATGTATGTCACAGTTCAAACAAGTTAGTAGTAAGTAAAAAGTATAGATATACACGTAATAAAATACAAGAGTAAGCAGAATACTAAGTAGGTTTAGCTATATAAGTAGTTTAATAAATTTAACAAAAAAAAAATTTTAAGTTACCAAAGTGGTCAAAAAGTCACTGTTTCCAAAATGAAAACAATATATATATTTTTAAAAGAGGAAGCAAGTTAGATTATGTTGTTATGTTAAAGCATTTAGGTTCAACAAATTAAAATAATCTTTTACAATCTCTAAAAACCAGTATTCTCTAGCTTTTAAATCAGTAACTGGGGAATAGGAAACATTATTTCATACACTCTTCAGTCCCTCCAACACTGATATGGCTTTTGATAGAGATAAGTAAGTCACTCTGGGCCATGTAAACTATACACACCAGTAGCTATTTTAAGATGCCCTTGAGAGATAAGAGGCTGATGCCCTAAAGGTTCAACTCATTGATTTGATCAACCCCAACACTAAATTTCTGATTATCTGTCAAATTCAACTCATCCCACACTCCTGTTTTAGCTCATAATAACAATATATCATTACTAAAATCAGAGCTGCAACTGCAAACAAAACACTCCACCCAAATAAAACTCTTCTGGCTCATGGGGCCTGGCATACACTCTTGTTCCGTCCCCAGTGAAAACTGCCCTTAAGGTCTCTATAAAGTAGAGATTACACCAAGATTACGCCACATACTTGCAACACTGAATAAATTAATGTACTGGATTAACTGAACAATGAATGAATTCACTGCCTAAGCATCTAGAGACACAAAGATTAGTGGTCATACAAGGCTAATTATGCTACTCTTCCCACTGGTCAAATTTGATGCTGAGCATTCACTCAGCATTTGCTGAGCTGTAACTGTGCCAGGCACTAAGGATAAAAACGCAAGCCCTCAAAGGAGGACACGGCTGTGAGGTGGCCAGACATGGACGCAGAAACAGTGCAGAGCTGTTACTGCCAAGACGTTACACATGCATAGAAGAAGAAGTTCCAATGGCCTTTTTGTTTGTTGGTTTGAGGGGAGTGTGAGGGTTCTAGGAAGATTTTACACAGGTGGACACAAATGAGTTTGAGCCTGAGAAAAGAATGAAGAAGCATCTGCCAAGCAGGAAGCAAAGAAAAACTATCTTAGAACTGAGCTTAAAGCAACCAGATGTTTCAGTAAAGCCACTTCATTTTAACGTTGAGAAAATTCACAAGATGATATTAGCATGTTTAATCAAGAGGCACACAGTTGCTGAGTGGCAGAGCTGAGACCAGAGCCCAGGTCCCCATGTTTTTATCCACTTTACCCTGCTATTTAATAATGGTTCGAGTTAACACTCTTACAAAAAAGATCATTTCAAAGTAAGATTTTTTTATAGTCTCCTATTGCTGAACTCAAAGTAGGACACGTATGGATTCTAAAAACAAGCTAAATTCCCTGGTTTTACATTGTATATTACCTTCACATTTATCAATATGGTTTTTTAAATACTAGCATCAAAAGAGCTATCACTCTTGTCTATGTTATTTTTATAAGAATTATTCCTATTATTAGTATAAAGCAAAAATTCTTTAGTTACCTAATATGCCATATTAGTAATGGTAGAGAAAACAGGCACTCCGAAACATACAGAACCAGTGGGAGCATATAACTTGGTACAACTTTTGTGAACCACAAAATACGGACATGGTAAATGACATGACAGGCAGACCTCGGAGATACTGCAGGTTCAACTGCAGACCGCCACAATAAAGCAAATATCAATAAATCGAGTCACATGAATTTTTTGTTTCCCAGTGCATATAGACGTTATATTTACACTATATCGTAGTCTATTAAGGGTGCAATAGCATTATGTCTAAAAAAAACCAACGTACATACCTTAATTTTAAAATACTTTATTGCTAAAAAATGCTAACCGTCATCTGAACCTTCAGCAAGTCACAGCAGTAATATCAAAGATCACTGATCACAAATCACAATAACAAATATAGAAATAATGAAAAAGTTTGAAATATTGCGAGAATTACCGAAATGTGACACAGAGACAAGAAGCAAGCAAATGCCATTGGAAAAATGATGCCGAAAGACTTGCTCAGCACATGGTTGCCACAAACCTTCAATTTGTAAAAAATGCAATATCTGTGAAGTACAATAAAGCGAAGCACAATAAAACTTACAAGACTGATTATTCCCTGTAGCACTGTTAGTAACAGCAAAAGGCTGGAAGCAACCTAAATATTCATGGATTAAAAAGTGGTTAAACAAATTGAGGTACCTCAATAAAGCAAGGTACAATGAACTATTATGCATTCCTGATAAAGAATAAAGGAGCTCTACGCACACTGACAGGGATCACTCTCCAAAACCTCAGAAACTTACTCTCTGAACCTCAGTGACTCTCAAGTATTAGTACCCTGTGCAGCCCATCCTGGGCAAGTAACAGGTTACCTTTGTATTACTGATAATTGATCAAGCAAATTTATGCCAGGGAATGTAGCCAAGTGGCCTTTCAAAACTGCCAATTAGACTGAGCTTGATAACGCAGTACTATAGTGCCCTCTAACTTTAAAAAATATTTTTCAGTAATATTCTAACTGTAAGAATGAAATGTAGTCGTACAGTGCTTACAAAATTAAGTACAAGAAAAAATTCTACTCAAGCAGAAACTGCAATATGACAAATAACTAGCAAGTCACAATTCTATCAGTCAAATTAATGACTCACGGGATGGCAAAGCATACGTGTAAAACATATTATAAAATTTCCAATTCACATTTCATAGATAACTTTTATAAGCAAGACAAGTAATTATTTTATCCTTATAATTTGAATTGAAATGGTTCGCTTTCTGTTTTAGAATATTTAATATTATTTCAAAAATAGCAAAACAGTATTCATAAAACAATCCTTTTTGAGATGAGTTCTTTGTTGATCTAATGAAATCTCTGGTACACCCTGCACCCCAAAGACCACCAAGACTTCATGTTAAAAAACGAGATCAAACTCGGATTTCTACTAGAAAAGCTTTCACTAACCAACAGAGAGTAAATATTTATAAACATTCATTTGCTATACATTTCATTCAGCAAGTGATGCTTAGTATGTATGAGATACTGGGCAAGGTACTAACAGCACAATAATGAAAACAGACATGCTCCTCCGCCCTCTCAGGACACAATACTGGGGTGGGGAACGTGGGGAAGGGGAACAGCTAAACCAGAAATTACACAATGAACTACCATGAAGTATTGGGT
This sequence comes from Mesoplodon densirostris, assembly GCF_025265405.1. Lineage (NCBI taxonomy): Eukaryota > Metazoa > Chordata > Mammalia > Artiodactyla > Ziphiidae > Mesoplodon > Mesoplodon densirostris. The sequence continues at coordinate 13,006,074 of NC_082661.1, read as the reverse complement.
GTTACAGAAGCACAGATGAGGGGCTCCCAAACCTGACTTGGGGAACAAGGTATCAGAGAATGTTTCCCAAAACAAATGATGTCTAAGGGGCAGCCTAAATGTTAAGTTCACACTGACCGAAAAAATAAGAGGGCAGAAGAAAAGGAAGAATGTTTCAGGCAGTTAAGTTAACGTGGCAAAAGCCAAGATGTGAGATAGTACCTAAAATGTTCAAGGAACTGAAGTAAGTTCAGTATGCAGGAGCAGAAAGGTAAGACATCAGGCTGCAGAAATAAGCAGGAGTCAAAAAGTGAAAGCCTTCCTAAATCATATTAAGAAATTTAGACTTTATTCTAATAGGAATATGATAATCAGAGCTGTACCTTAGAAACAGTCGCTCTGAAACGCAAGATTCTAGTTAGATGTGTTAAGACTAGAGGCAGAGAGCACCAACTAAGATGAGCATTTTAGTAAAACACTTGAGATGATGTGGCCTGGACTGGGTGGTGGCCAAGTGGACAGGAGCCAAGAGAGAAACAGAACAGAAATAGGATTCAGCAGTAAATTGAACGTGGGGATTCAGAGAGAGGGCAGAGTCAAGAATTAGTAAGCAGATCATTCAAAGCTACAATGCGCAGACCTTAAGCTTCATCTATGGTTTACATACAATGCCTAACACTAAATATATGTTAGATGAATAAAGGTTTTGTATTTAATGGCAAAAAGATGACGAAAACAATTTACACTAGCAACAGGAAAAAGATATATTTGGCTATGATAAACACAGGTCTGGCTATACTTAAAAAAAAAAAAAACCACAAGGTAAGTGAGGAGAATATCCAAATAGCAACCCAGCACTTGCTAGAAACTGTGGATATTTCAGAATTGCTGGAGCACTTCCTAATTGTGGTGTGGACCCTGGTGATCTACTGCTGAGTGACTTTTCTGCACATCTTGTAACTTCTACACCACAACTAAAATGTGATCTGGTCCTGGAATAAAGATACTACCTGACCTTCAAGCAATGGAAACTTTACTGAGGCAGGGAGGGGCAGAGTAGGATCAAGAAGCCAAGTGCTTCCTTAAATAAAATATTTCCTGCAACTTGCCCCAGATTTTACAGCTGGGATGATGTTCATCTGTAGAGGGTTTATCAACAAAATGCTGACTTCAGTTGTTTATATTAGCAAATATTAGAAACTGGTAGGCAAATGACACTTCAAAGATAATAATTTTCAAAAAAGTTCCAGAAAAAAATTAGAATGTACACGTTTATAATATAAAAGTCACCAAATACTGAGGTTAACAGAACAAATAAGGTTTTACATAAAAGAAATATTGCATGGTAATAAACAGAATTAAAGTTGGAAATACATTTAATCCAAAAATGTCCAGAGTTTATGTCAAATTTTCAAATTAATCTATTCCAAAGATAAGACCATTTGATCAATATTCATCTATAAAATATTTATAAATTTATATCATAATCAAATGAACAAGCCTCCAAAGGTATACTATAAAGCTAATTCCAACCAGTCAGAAAATCCCAAAGAAGCTAAAATCAATACCATAAGTTCTTTACCTGCAGCTCCTTTGAGACTCTTTCTAAGTGATTAGTTATCTTTTTAATCAGATCACTATACATCTGTTCCGAGTGCTGCTGGCATACACATTTATACACACAACTGTGGGGAGGAGGGGAGACAAAAACCAAGTTAATGATTTTAAGGTTGAAGCACTTAATTCAACCTAAGGTTAAGGCATACCCTCAATATGTAACCACTGGTCAAATAATTAATTCAGGCCTCAAAAAGTGACCAATTGCAACTCTTAAAACAAAAATTTATCCTGCCCCAATCAGTGTTCATATGCAAGAGACATTATCACCAGCTACAAATAATCTTTTTGAGTATTCTATTTAATTTTTTATCCGTATTAGATAATCTAATATTGGGTGATTATCTGAGAGTCTGACTATGATAACTACTAATAAGCCAGTTTCTCTCTCGTTTTAATGAATGTCAAAATAAGGAAGAGAGAGTGACAATCAGCAGAAGGTTTCTAACTAACAAAAACGTTTGCTAAATAACCTCTTTGTGCATCACTTGTGCAGAACAGCACAGTTGTCACTTCCTCCTCTTGTGACTGGGCTGATCTCACAACGCACCCCGGTCCTCACTAATTTGCTACTTCCATTTACCAGGAGCTGGGAAACAAAATAACCAAAGATTGTTAAACTTGTGTGCCACAAACATCAACAGATTAAGCTAACATCTCCCTGTGATACTAAAACTACGTATTTTTTGCCTTTTTCACTGACCTCTATAATTTCTGCATTATGTATGGTGGGCGTGGCAGGCTGAGGTAGGATTAACACTATCTTCATTTGAAAAACAATTCTGAAGCAAAAAGTATAAATCAAACCCCCAATCCACAAGCATGGAACATATAAATAACTTACAGAGCCTTAACGTAGGTATCATATATTATATGCATACAAACTGTCGTAATTCAAGTTGCTGTGAACTTCACTATACCCTCTAAAACCCAAGCAAATTAAATCTTGACTTACCTGTATATCTGTTCATAGGATATGGGGATATAGTCACCAGGACTCTGAGTTAAAAGCTGATCTATGGCACCATCCAATTTTGGCCAGTATGTGCTCTTATAATCTTCAATCGTTATAACATTCATTACTAAAAGTAAAAAGTAAAATTAATATTACTATGTGCCACATATAAAATAAACAAATCAATTCTGTATTCTCCAATTCCTCCCACTTACTTTCTGATTTTACATTGACACTGTGTCACCTAAATTCAACTCAATTATTATCCCATTTCCAATTTCAAAAATCCCAACCTGGACAGGGATTTGAAGCAGCCATTAATTATGATTTTTAAAAAAATTACTATGAATCTGTTCATCTTTAAAAATAAAAACAAAACAGCAATTATCTCTGGTTCCCTCTCCCGGTTTCCGTTATCAGTGGAGTTCTTAACATGCACTGACCCTCAAATACATGTTGCCAATGATGTGACAAGATGGCCTATGCATGAACCATGATAAAGTTCTGGGAAACTATGACCTCCAATCAATCTTTACAGACAGCTCTGGGAAATCTACCTAGGGAAAGGACTATGGAAATTAATTTCCAAATGCTACGGTGCTAAAAACTCACAGAGATTTATCGCACCACCAGTACCTCCTGGACATGACTACAGCTCTGACTCAGGCTCTCCCTAGCCTACCCTTTAGAAAAGCCCAACAGAAAAAAAAAAACGTGGATGAACGGGAGCCTTACATTGAAGGCGTACCTCATTCTTAATGGCTGGCTCTTATTCCTCCATGATAGGTTTAACAAAGCATTTGTAACAGGTTGTCCTAACAACAGTGAAATCCAGGGGGGATGGGTGCTTCACAACAATGAAATGCTAATGTAAAAAAGAGCTACCCAAAGCACCTAAGATACCCTGTGTCTTTATGAACCATGGTAGGAGCTAACAACTACTAGATCAGCCATTTTACTGTTTATTTTTATCAGAAACTCAAGAGCAGAAGGTTGACTTCCCCAAGTGCACACAACTAATCACTGGCAGAGGTACCAGGTAAAGCAAAGCCTTGACTTAGCATCTTTCTATCACACTACAGAGTTCCAAATTTTAGTCATTCAGGTTCAAGACGTTTCTCATATCTATGTGCCACCTATATCATGTTTGTTCAATATTTTCTTTAAATCAGTTCACTTTTTTTTTTTGCTTAAATATACTCAAAGGACACTTGAGGAGTGAACTATTGATTTACACAACACAGAAAAATCTTAAATGTATTCTGCTAAATCAAAGAATCAGACCAAAAAGGCTACATATGGTAAGACTCTCACTTATTTATAAAGGCATAACTATAGGGAGGAAAACAGATCAGTGGTTGCCAGCGGAACTGGAAGGTGGAAAGAAGGACTGTCTGCAAAGGGGAAGCAGGAAGGAATTTTTAAGACAATGGATTCTTTTGTATGGAACCGCGGTAGTGGATACGCCATTCCATGCGTTTGTCAAAACCAACAGAACTATACACTATAAAAAGTACATTCACTGTATGAAAGAAAAAAAAAATTCACCCAGGATGTAGTGGTAAAGATGGAATGGCAAACTGTGGCAAATGAATCTAATTTACAAATGAATCACATAACCCACACTAAAAAAAAAAATAGGGAAGAAAATGGAGAGGAAAGGAATGTTTTGACTACATATAAGGCTAAAACCAAAAAGAACTGTACACGCGTGTGCACACACAGGCACACACACAAACGGGAGCAGGAGGCCAGATGCTGGAGGGCCTTATGGGCAATGCAAAGACTTTGCCTTTCACTCTAAGATGAGGACACGTGGAAGGTTTTGAGCAGTGATGTCATCTGACTTTGATTTTCTGTGGATCATTCCAGCTTCTGTACTAGCAATAAACTAAGTTAGAAGGCTGTGAGATGATGGGGGATTGGAGCAGGTGGTAGCAGTGAGGGCAAGAGGAGAGGTCAGATTTTCAATATATTTTAAAGTAGAGCCAACAAGATTTGCTGATGGTTTGGATGTGAGATGTGAGAGAAGGGTCAAGGATGACTCTGAAGTTTTTAGCCTTCAGCACCGAAGGATGGGGCTGCCGTTGACTAAGATGAGGAGGATGTAGGAGAAGCTTAGCATGTCTGGGAGTGAAGCTGAAACTGTTGGTACCCCACCCATTTACAGTGATCCACAAAGGTCACTGTCAGCACCTACCATTATTTGCCAGTGTTCTCTCTGGCTGCCGGGGTTGCTCTGCCTGAAGGAGAGGCCGGTTGGAAGTTCTAGAGAATTAACACCCCCAGAAGCCATGATCAAGTAATGACTAATGAGAACTCAGTGTAAATACCCAGCGTCTCCCTTTACCCTAGGTGAGTACGCACTGACTCCCAAGTCCCCGCTGGGATTCCACTCCAGTCACCGCAGTGCTGCCTTCTTTACGGCCTCCTTACCATCCCTGTCTCTGTCTCCACACTCCTGCAGGTGCTTCCTAGAATCACCCCCTTATGCATAAAACTGCTCGCACTTAAAACAAAGTAAGAATTGATCAAAAACAGAAAAGTAGTGTCATTTGCAATATAGAAATAAACACAGTGTTATTAAATTCTAGCTAGGTCCTACTGCCTTTAAAGGTTCTGAGTGAAGCTTGCTTTCCCTGTGAATAAAGGAGATCGGCAGATGCTGAGAAGTGTTACACGCTAGCTCCAAAATACCACCTTTCTGCTTTCAGAAGGATTAAAAAAAATTTTTTTAAGTAACTGAAAAACAAAGAACTTTCTCACTATGTGATTCTAGGTTACTGACCTCCTATCAAGTGTTTATCACCTAAACCACATCATACACCTGCTCTACGCCAAACGCTGGGAATTAAGGAAGGTAACTGACAAGCTCAGAAAGAAAACTTCAAGTACTGAAAGCCAAGAATGAACACACCAACCCCATGGGTTCCTGGACCACTCGGTTCAATTAACTCCACCCTGCGCTGCGGCTGGGGAGACACCTGCTTCCCAAGCACACGTTTCACACTTTGGCAAATCTCCAAGTCAAAGATATGACAGAGGAAAAAGAACCTAAGATGTGAAGTCCCGCAGCTGTCAGGACAGAATGAAGCTCCACAGAAGCAATGATCTCTGATGCCTCTCAGGTATCTTTCATGTGGCATTGAAAAAAAAAAACAAAAACTGCTCTGGTTTTAAATATCTTTGAAAACAGACTTTCAAACCAAAACGAAAAAGGCACAAGTCACAGTAGAAAATCTTAAATCCTATTTCCACATCTAAAAAGAAGCTATATTTCCACATATATTTTGCTTGAAAAACAACAGAAAACCAATTCACTCACATGCTAGCTATTACGGAGTGAATGTTTGCGTCCCCCCAAGACTCATGTGTTGAAGCCCTAACCCCCAATGTGATGGCATTAGGAGGTGGAGCCTTTGGGAGGTTTTTAGGCATGTGGGCGGAACCCTCACATGAATGGATTTAGAGTCTCTAGAGGACTCCCTCACCGCTTCTGCCATGTGAGGACCCAGTGAGAAGATGGCCTTCTGTGAACCAGGAAGCAGCCTCTCTCACCAGACTCTGAATCTGCCAGCGCCTTGATCTTAGACTTCTCATCCTCCAAAAGTGTAAGAGATAAATAAGCCACCCAGTCTATGACAGTCTGGTACAGCAGCATGAACAGACTAAGACACTGGCTAACATGACTTTCTTCTCAGGAGCCACCCAATCTTCACCACGGTAGCAAAGGAAAGCAGAACACAGGGAAGCATCTGCAGAGCTACAGGGAATTTGAAGAATGAGCACTAGTTGGTATTCATACGCTTAGCCAAAGATCAGGAAGGTTTTTCATAGCAATCTGTGGTCAACACTTAAAATGACAATCCAGAAAATGCTAAGACATTGAATTCCTTGCTAATCTCAACCCAATCTCTGACTTAAAACAAACAAAATATATTAGCTGTTTGGTTTATCTAACATTTGACACGCACAGCCTAAAAGTGTGTGTGTATGTGTGTGTGTGTGTGTGCATGCGTGCAGTCCTGAATTCTAAAACTAGAGCCTCTAGCTAGAGAAATGTAATCAATCACTTTCAACTTTGCCCACAAAAAAGTTCAGACTAACCAAAAAAAAAAAAAAAAAAAAATGAAACATGGAACCTAAACAAAAATGAAATTACCATTAAATAACTAAATTTTATCTAGGTTAGATTTTCCAGCTTTCTTGAAGAAAATGCACTATTTTTCAAACTGTTTAAAGAAGGTATTCTAAACTCAAATGCCTACAAGGCCCAGGCCATTAACATAAATGGGTAAAACAGGCCTGGTATAAGAATAAAAAAGAGCAGTGAGCATTTCAATGAGCTGGAGAATGCGTATGCCCTCTAGAGACATTCAAGTTCACAAAATGTAAAAACCCTCAGGTTGCCCTCATAACATCACGCCACAAGGCTTAAACCTTGAAACTCATAAGATAACAAGCTCACATAGCCTCAGTTCTATTGAGAAAGTACTACAACGGACCTTTACTAAAATAAAGTGAAATAAAACCTAAAACACATGGAATAGCTGGAATCTAAGGTTCAGGAAATACTATCAGATTGCTAATAAATGAGAAACTATTAGGGATATGTAATTCATACCAGGCAGGAATAAATATGTTCAACTCTCATACTTTGTTATCCAAGTAACTTATCGACACTTGACATGTTACGTGTTTACTATCCATCTTCCTCAAACTAGACATAAGCCCCTTGGAGAAGGAATTCAGCGCTAGAGCCCCAACTCCAAACTATCATATGATACGTATTCAATAATGTATGTGAAGTAAATTAATTTAATGGAAGTCAAAATAAATGTTTAATATAAAAACAGTCCAAGGCATACTACTTATTAGTAGCTCTGGAATTAAAAACTGAAGTGCATTTGGTTTCACACAGGCTAAAGCAAACCAGGTAAGCCCTACCAGATATTCCTTTTGAGTTTTTTTTCTTGTTATCTGTTTGTAAGGGGAGGATATATTCAGAAACTACAGCAGGTATTATTAATTCATTCTTGGTCTACTGCGAAGACTGGCCACTACCTACCATCAGTGGCTCTCAAAATCTGATACCAGAGCAGCATCAGCATCACCTGGAAACTTGTTAACTTAATGTAAATGCAACCTGCCAGGCCCCAACCCAGACTTAGGGAGTCAGAAAAGTGGGGAGCGTGTAACACGTGATACAGAAATCCGTTTGAGCCCTCCAGGTGATTCTTATGCCTGCTCCTTTGAGAACCACTGCCTAATGCTCCTATTCAAGCTCAGGACAGCCAAGGGTCACAGGTGCACCTCTGTTCTCAATTGCTAGCACATGGTTGTTGGCTCCAAACAACTCGAACTGGAGAGTCAAGTAAAGGTGTAAATGTAGCACAGAAAAAAATTTAAAGGGCAGCTAGGAACTGTTTTATGTCAAAAAAGCATTAAAGTTCTACTCTTCCATGTCCCTTCTCCCCATCAAAAAGGCCACTCTCATTAAGAACTGGCGCCTTAAGAAGAATACAGCATTGGCAATTATGAAATAAATGATTAAGCCCAATTAAACAGGCTAAATTGTGTCTCAAACATAGTGACCTTTTAGATTAATTGTAACTAATTACAATTAGATAATCTGACAAAGGGACTAGGAGAAAAAAGCTCTGGGCTTTCCTTTTAACTCTGGCTAGGGTATGTGATCTCAGAGAAAAATTACGACTTCTTGTTGTCACAGCAAGCCCATCTATCAATAACAATCCTGTAAATCTGTGTGGTCCAAAACATTACCACCTGGTAGAATATTATTCTTCCTCCAGCACAAGGGGATGTCTGAAATCTTTCAAGTAATGGACAGAGAGAAGCTGAAGGCCAAGAACAAAGCCTGCAGAATGGGGAGAAGCCTTTGGGAATAAAGAAAAAGATCAGTCAGAGTGGAAGAGAATCAGAATCAGAACAAGGTTGTGTAGTCTAACAAATAAATGGAGTTTTACTCTTTATTTTAAAAAAAACCAAAATCCCAGTTACTTATTTCTCTCAAAAGGAAAATAATTTAATCCTGGCAAAGGAAAGACTAATACTTAGCTGCTCCTAAGAGAACTGCCAAGTTGGGAAAAAAATAGTAATAGAAGTGACCAAATCCTTTAAAGATCCTTTTCCATATTAGGAGGAAAAAAACAAAAGCTGTGCCAGCTACTCGGGTATATTTTGATTCACCAGTAAAAGATGATAGCTAATGTTAAGTCCTTAATGAAGCAATTGTTTCTGAAGTAAGCTAAAAACTTTTAAAAGTTGTATGCTCTATGGGGAGTTTCTAAGTTTTAAGTTCTAAATTGCATGTGTTTGGGAAGTTTCTAAGTTATAGGGTTTGGGGTTTAGGGTAAGTTACATTTATATAAACAAATAACTAGATAACATTTTGGTCCAGATAAGGCTTACAACATACTAACTATATGAAACCATATAACCTGCTTTGCCTTGTTTCAAATGACATGTTTCTTTCCCCCAAACACTGTAAAACTTGTAGAGAAAACACACTCCATTGTTGTTTTCCTGCGTAGAAATAGACACATTTCTCAAATTGAGGAAAAAACAGAAGAGTAGGAACTTCCTTCATCACTACTATCTTAAAAACAGAAAGTAGCTGCAGTGGCCTACCAGCAAGATTGAAATCTATCAATACATTACTTTAGAATAGTTACTGCATAACATTATTCTACAATTACAACATCACATTTGAACCTGTGACACAGTTCTCACTATGAACATGTTATGAAAGTACATATATGAAAAGGTCAAGTGCTATCAAAACATCCATTATGGCTCCAACTCCAACTAATCCAAAATCTCACAATATTCAAATAGAAAGTATCTGCTCAATTGTGATTACATATGTGCAGACCATGCTAACTGCACATCTTGCCATAGTTTTAAAATTCTGTTTTACCTGCAAGATTTAAACAAGTCAAACTCTCCACGGCATTAAGACCAGGAAAGTAACTGTGAAGTGGTAGCATAAGGCAGTGTGTGCTGAGGTGGAAACACCAATAGGTGAGCTAATCTTGCCCTGCAGGACCCTGAGCAGTTCAGGACCTAAGGACAGGATACAATGAGCGAGGTTTAGAGGCAGAGAGTTGGTGGCTGGAGTGGGAAGGGTGAAGATTGGTTGCAAGTCTGTAGACTAAACAGTAAAAGAGAGAAGAGTTATTCTGCACAGAAACTGAAAGGTAAAAGCTTGGGACTCCAGGACAGATACATGGTTGGTGGGTTGGTGGGTGGGTGGGTGGGAAGCACAGGGCTGGCAGATTTAAGTTAAGTCAAAAGTCAAAATAAGAAACGTTCAAACATCTAACCCTGCTCCTTTTCTTTAATTCTAGAATGCCATCGGCCAGGAGAAATGTCTTTACTTCCTGCCCCACCTACCCAACCCTACCATTCTCCCAGAAAGGAAGAAGATCCTTCCCTAGAGAAACGGAACAGTCCCAGAGAAAAGACATTCACACACTATTTGGCAGTTCCCCAAGAAATAGCAGCTTTGCATCCAATTAACCCGAAGTGAAGCCCAACACTTACACTTGGCAAGGTCCCTTGTAAACACAGAACTACCAATTAGCCTTTTTCACTTTTAAATACGAATAGACAGCTAAGGATCACGAAAATTTGCAAAGTCTCAGACATCAGAGATCAAAACAAACAAAAACTGCAAAGATAAAAGCAAAGAACTAAAAGAACAAAAGAAAACTTTTTTTAAAATCCTATAATTACTATGCTGAGAAGATAAAAATTAGTAACAGTAATGAAAAAGGAGAATTCCAAATGCTCTTAAAATTAAAAATATAGCCATTGTTAAAAATCCAAAAGAAGGGCTTCCCTGGTGGCGCAGTGGTTGGGAATCCGTCGGCCAATGCAGGAGACACGGGTTCGAGCCCTGGTCCAGGAAGATCCCACATGCCACAGAGCAGCCAAACCCACGCGCTACAACTGAAGTCCACGCATCAGAGAGCCCACGCTCTGAAGCGGGAGAAGCCAGCGCAATGAGAAGCCTGCACACCACAACGACGAGTAGCCCCTGCTCGCTGCAACTAGAGAAAGCCTGTATGCAGCAATGAAACCCAACACAGCCATGAATGAATGAATGAATGAACAAATAAAAGCATTTATCTCATCATAAATGCCTTTATCATAAAAAAATCCAAAAGAAAAAAGTAAACACCTAGAAACTCTCCTAGAACATTAAGAGAAATAGAATATACTAAAAAATAGTTAACAGACTTAGAAGATCAAAACAGGAAATTCAACATTTGACTACCAATAATTCCAGAGAAAAGGGAGAAGAGAGAAAATGTAAAGGGAGAAAAACACTGACTCATTAACCTAAGGAAACATCCCAATAATTTTCCAAAGGGAAAAAAAGATCACATGCAAAATAACAAGAATAAAAATGGCACCTGAATTCTCCACTGTAACACTGCAAGCTTAAAATCAATGAAGCAACACTTTAAAATTTATTTAAGGGGCTTCCCTGGTGGCACAGCAATTGAGAATCCGCCTGCCAATGCAGGGGACACGGGTTCGAGCCCTGGTCCAGGAGGATTCCACATGCTGCAGAGCAACTAAGCCCGTGCACTGCACCTAGTGAGCCTGCGCTCTGGAGCCCGGGAGCCAAAACTACTGAGCCCATGTCCCACAACTACTGAAGCCTGGGTGCCTAGAGCCAGTGCTCCACAACAAGAGAAGCCAATGCAGTGAGAGGCCCGCACACCGCAGTGAAGAGTGGTCCCCACTCGCTGCAATGCACAGCAACGAAGACCCAACGCAGCCAAAAAAAAAAAAATTATTTAGGTAAGAATTCTGTACCCAAACAGTCAATCAAGTGAGCATTTTTATATATTCAAGACCTGATATTATTATCCATACACATTTTCCCAACAGCCAGCCAGCAGATATGTTCTGTACATACACACACATACATGGGAACACACCAGTAAAAAGAAAGACATGAAGTGAGGTGGCCAAGACGGCAGAGTAGGAAAACCCTGAACTCACTCCTCCTCCCATGGATACACCAAAATTACAGCTACTTACAGAGCAACTATCGATGACAACGGCCTAAAAACCAGCAGAAAAGATATTCCACAACTGCATACCTAAACAAGGAACCACAGTGAGCTGAGCAAGAGAGGCTGAGACGCGGTATTGTCAGGATTCACAATTCCAGGTCAGCGATCCACAAATGGGAGGAACATCACAATCAAAGAGGTTCTCCCCAAGGAGTGAGGATTCTTTCCGAGCCCCACATCAGGCTCCCCTGCCCAGGGTTCCTGCATCAGAAAGATGCGCCCCCAGAACATCTGACTTTGAAAACCAGCAGGGCTTATGTCCAGGAGAGCCAGAGAGCTGTAGGAAACAGACTCTGCTCTTAAAGGGCATACGTTAAATCTCACACACTTCAAATCTCAGCACAGAGGCAGTAAATTGAAAGGAGCCTGGGTGAGACCCATTTGCTGATCTTGGAGAGCCTCCTGGGGAGGCAGGAGGCAACTGGAACTCCCCCTGGGGATGGAGATGCTGGCAGTAGCCATTTTGGGGAGCTCGTTCTACCAAGATAACACAGCATTGGCAAGTGACATTTTGGAATCCTCCCCCTAGCTCATTAGCACTGGGGGCTTACCCGCCCACCAGCAGGCCAGCCCCAGCCCCAGGGCCAGGCAGACAGCTGGGAAGCCTACCCTGCCCTCCAGCAGCCCGGCAGCCACTGCATGAGGCAGGGCCTCACAGCCAGGCTGGGGGCCAGCCCCGCCTACCAGCACACCCACCATAGCAGTCCTGCCATAAAAGAAGGGCACAGGCAGCCCTACGGGGGCACCCCTTGAGCATATAGCTCTGGTGACCAGAAGGGAGTGTGCTACTGGGACCCACTGGATGTCTCCTACATAAGGCCACTTCTCTAAAATCGGGAAATGTAACCAACCTAACACAGAAAACTGGGCAAAATGAGCAGACAGAGGAACATGTCCCAAACAAAGAAACAAGACAAAACCTCAGAAAAAGAACTAAACAAGTGGAGACAGGCAATCTACTCAACAAAGAGTTCAAGGTAATGATCATAAAGATGCTCCCTAGCTCAGAAGAATGGATGAACATGGTGAGAATTTCGACAAATAGTTGGAAAATACTGAGAACCAAACAGAGCTGAATACAATTAACTAAAATTAAAGTTACACTAGAAGGAATCAACAGTAGATTAGATGACACAGAGTAACAGACTGTGATCTGGAAGACAGTAGTAGAAATCACCCAAGTTGAACAGAAAAAGAGAAAAAATAATTTTTAAAAATGAGGATAGTTTAAGAGACCTCTGGTACAACATCAAGCATACTAACTTGACAGGGGTCTCCGAAGGAGAAGAAAGGAGCAAAGAACTTATTTGAAGAAACAATAGCTAAAAACTTCCCTATCCTGGGGAAGGAAACAGACATCCAATTCCAAGAAGCACAGAGACTCCCAAACAAGTTGAACTGAAAGAAGTCCATGCTAAGACACATAATAATTAAAACTGCAAAATTAAAGATGAAGAGAGAATCTTAAAAGCAGAAGAGAAAAGCAACTAGTTACATATAAGGGAACTCCCATAAAGACTCACAGCTGACTTCTCAGCAGAAACTTTGCAGGCCAAAAGCGAATGGCATGATATTTGCAAAGTGATGAAAGAAAAAACTTACAACCAAAAATACTCTACCTGACAAGGTTATCATTCAGATTTGAAGGCGAGATAAAGAGTTTTACAGACAAGCAAAAGCTAAGAGTTCAGCACCACTAATCAGCTTTACAAGAAATGATAAAGGGGTTCTCTAAGCAGAAAAGGCCACAACTCAAAATATGAAAATTATGAAAGGAAAAATTTCACTAGTAAAGACGAACATATAGTAAAGGTAGTAGATCAGCCACTTATAAAGTCAGTAGGAAGGTTAAAAGACAAAAGTAGTAAAGTCATCTAAAACCACAATAAATAGTTAAGGGATATACAAAACAAAAAGATGGAAAATACAACATCAAAAACATTCAACATGATGGGGGGAATAAAAATGTATCGTTGTTAGAAGGCATTCAAACTTAAGAGATCATCAACTGAAAACAATCACATATGTATATATGTTGTACCATATATACAGCTTAAGATACGTGGTCAATAATATTGTAATAATTTTGTATGGGGAGAGACGGTTACTAGATTTATTGTGGTGAACATTTCATGATGTATGCAAATATCAAATCACTATGCAGTACACCTGAAGCTAACATAATATTGTACATCAACTATATTTCAACTTTTAACAAAACTTTTAATAAATAAATAAAAGGAAGATATCAAGTAACAATCATTCCACCTGTTGGGAAGTCCATGAGTGGCAACTGTGGGCCCTGAGAAAAAAACAGGAACAAGAAGATTAACAGCTCCACAAGCAGGCAAAAAGAAAATACTGATTAACTGAGCATTTCAAAAACACCAGTGACAGGTATATGGTGGATGTGATAAAGATGTTGAAAAACTTTAAGAATCAGTTTTTCAAAAACGATGCAAGTATAAACAAGGCAACTTACTAGCAGAGTTCTATGTGAAAGAAAATGTAATCTGAGTACACTCCTGGCTCTTTAGTGAATATTTAGTTGTAAATATGGTTTATTTTGAACCAAAAATTGTGGTATTTAAAGAATTAAAGAGGTAAGGTGTGTAGAGGTATAAGAGAACTAAAACGTCGTGGAAATAACAGGTCAACAGGTAATATAAAACTAACTAAGTAATCAATAACAATATTAACACATTGAAATGTGTGGATAAATACCAGAAGAGACAACTAAATGAATTAAAAATAATTGACTCTGGGTCACAGGTCCAGGAATGGGAAGGAACAAAGGAAGGAATCACTGATTTTCATTATATATCTTTTCACACAGTTTAAGTTTTTAAAGTATAAGCCTATATAAAAGCAAAGTTCTGTGTTGTTTTGTTCTAAGACCAAAGAGTTTGGTGAAACTCAAATCCTCTGAAAGGGAAAAACAAATCCGGTGAAACTAAATTTTTGTTTCAGCACTTCCAATATTCTAAGGTGCATGAAATGAGAAAGCTCAGCTTACCCACTGCCTACTGGATCTCTCCACCCAAAGGTTCCACAGACAACTTAAAAAAGACACACACACACCCCTACCTATACACCTACCATATCCTTATCCTCCCTTCTTCCCACCCAAGTTTTACAGACTGTAGTCCCCAAATGTTTCCAAAGTCGGACACCACCTCTCTTCCAACGCTTTATTTGTTCAGGCTGTCATCTCTTGCCTAGACTACAATAATTAAACCCCCTAACCAGTCTCTCTGCCTCCATTCTCTCTCCTCTCTAATCTATATTAACATGCTAAGACAAATTTTACCAAGGTGACTCCCTTACTATACTTCAGTGGCCCCTATTTCTGCAGAAGAAAATCCCACCTCTAACCTGGCATGCCCTTCGCATCTAGACCTTTCTATCGATCTAGGTTTAATTTGTGCCACTCCCTCCTCACACCCTATGTTCCTACAATAATTTCAACTCTGGGTCTTCCACGCAGGCTTCTCCCTGTGCAAAGGAAGTCTCTTCAAGGCCAACCCTGGCACCTCAGTCCTCCTAACAAACCTTTATTCATTTTCAAAGATTCTTTTCCCCTCTATGCTACCATGTCCATACATAACTTTACCACAGCATTTAATTATAATGTATCACAATCATCGGTCCATCACCCACCACACGAAACTCTGTCTCATTCATCACCAGGGGCTAAAATATTACCTTGGCATACAGAAGACGATAAATAAATATCTGTTTGGATAAAATGCCATTCTAGTCAGCACATCTGCAACTACCAATGACCTATCTATACTCTTAACTACAGAGGTTAATAGCCAAACAACTACAAAAGTAGGAAGAAAAATGGAAGGCCAGTTTTCCCTGCCAAGGCATATTATAAGAGAATATCCACAATCATTTTTTATATAGCATTTAACAGTTCACAGCGTGATTATATATGGTCTGCGGCTTACAGAGTTACAGTTTAAAGAGAAAGTAGGGCTTCCCTGGTGGCGCAGTGGTTGGGAGTCCGTCTGCTGATGCAGAGGACGCGGGTTTGTGCCCCGGTCCGGGAGGATCCCACGTGCCGCGGAGCGGCTGGGCCCGTGAGCCATGGCTGCTGAACCTGCATGTCCGGACCCTGTGCTCCGCTACGGGAGAGGCCACAGCAGTGAGAGGCCCGTGTACCGCAAAAAAAAAAAAAAAAAAAAAAAAAGAGAAAGTAAACAGCATTCATTTTCTTTAGGGATTTGGGACTGGGCCTTACATAAGCATTACAATGGCCTTCTCTTACAGTTTCATCACCGTCACTTTGTGCAATTCATGTCAAAAAACGGCAAGACAAGATCCCCAATGAGATCCTGAAATTTGGACAATCGATCAATACCATAGTGATGCTTGCTGCAGCACAACTCCACTAAGCTGGAAGGCAAGAAGATACCAAATAACCACCACGGATGCTGCAAACAGTGCATATTTTAAGGCCTGAATACATTAACTGATCCACTTGTAAAAGAATCAACCAATCTGGAAACTGGCAGATAGGACCTGATCAAGTAGAGCAACTTTATTTAGGATTTACTAAAATCAGTTAGCACTTTCACTAAATTCAAAAGTCAATTTTAACATACTTCTGAGTCATGAATTTAAAGAAAAGAATAATTTCATTGAGTTCAATTAAAAAATACTGTGAAGCTTTTATTCATCTGGAGAAGCTTTTGGTGCAGTGGATTCAGAATTACCCTGAGATCGTGGCACAGTATCATCAGTCAAGGCAAGACCCCACCCACCCCCTCCCTCCTTCCATCTAGCCATTCAGTGCCTTTTATCCTCACGCTCCAGTCCCACCTGCCCCAACACATTCCGACAGGGAACCATTCTAGCCTGTTTAATATATCTGGAATATAAACAGACGTGACATATGCTACATCTGAGCAGAGGCTTTTAAAGCCATTGTGTGTTGCTGTCCACTCTCTTCTCTTTGTCTCTGCCAAGAGTGACAGGACCCAGAAAAGAGCTGCGCTTCAGAATGAGATGACATGTGAAAAGCCACGACCAACTGTCAGCCACTAACATAACATGAGCAAGAAATAAGCCTTTGTTGGTCCATAAGCTCCTGAAATTTGGGGGTAATTATCAAGCTGACTAATGTGCAATGAAAAACTGAACTAAATAATTACACTTCCCAAATTACATTCCATCAGTGAGATACATCTGAATGAGATTTGGAAGGCCAAAGGGAGGCAATGGGCAGATTACTGCTGCTGGTGGTTCTGGCAAGTAAGGTTGGAGACGTCAGAATTTGTGGCCGCCGAACTCCAAGTTCCAGTGTCTGGTCACCAGCTTCAAGGATGAGGGAGGCAAGTGTGACGATGTAAGAATGGCGGTCGTGGCAGCAGAAGCAGCAGCCTGTCCTCTGGAAAGCAGCTTTAGGCGAGCAGCCTCACTGACTTCCTACCTCTGACCTTTCCAACAATTTACAGTGGACCCAATTTCTGCTATTAAATCTCCTGCTGCTTTAGATACCTAGAGTGTTTTCTTGCACTGAACTGACTGATAAAGTATTTGGTACCAGAGTAGTTACAGGACACAGACTCTTAAAAGCTAGGAACCTGGCTTTGGTTTTCCAATCTAGTTGGATTTAAAGGCAATGATGACATTGCCACCATTAGATAACATAATACCAATAGTACATGGCATGTAGCAGCAAAGAATTACTTATCACCCGTAGATACCTGGAATAAAGTTCTTCTTGAAGAAAACAGCACGGCAGACTGCTAAGTGCATTATGATGGAAATAAGAAAGACAAGGACTGTGGAGTGGGCTGATTCTGAGGACAGGTGAAAGCTTTAAGAAAATGATTAACTCAATAAACAGAGGACCAAAGAGCATCCATGAATGCATAAAAGAACCTCTTAATTCTTACAGGCACAGGGTTGATATAGCCAAAAATCAAACAGAGTGATTCTGCAAGTTACAGAATTACCAAATAAAAATAATTCAAAGCCTAGACAGATCTCTTAAGTAAAAGTTAGGGCACTGATTGTGAAATGATAAGACCCTGAGGCCTGAAATGGGGTCAGTTTGGTGGAGTTTGATCAATCTGAGAACCCTGACCTCACAAAACTCACTGAGCCTTCCCTACCTGAGAAGCATCCCTCCCACCCAATATGAGGCTAATCTTTACTTGACTGAAGCCCCTGCTCCCCTGCTGTAATACTACCTGGAGCCTTGCAAGGGAATGCAGATTCTCCTCATGCCTTACCTCCAAGCAGCTCTCACCGCCTCTAACCCTCCAACTATTATAAATCAAATTTCCCAGGGGAAGAAGCACCAGATCTAAACAAACAGGAGCTAGCCTTCATTCCAAAAGAACTACAGGCATACCTCATTTTGTTGTACTTTGCAGATACTGCGCTTTTTACAAATTGAAGTTTTGTGGCAACTCTGAGTCTAGCAAGTCTATCGGTGCCATTTTTCCAACAGCATTTGCTCACTTTGCATCTCTGTCACATTTTGGTAATTCTCGCAATATTTCAAACCCTCTACCAGCGAAAAGATTATGATTTGCTAAAGGCTCAGATGATATTTAGCATTTTTTAGCAATAAAGTATTTTTCAATTAAGATATGTTCAATTTTTTTAGGCATAATTCTATTGCACACTTAACAGACTACACTATACTGTAAACATAACTTTTATATGCACTGGGAAATGAAAAAATTTGTGTGATTCACTGTATTGTGATATTCACTTTACTGTGGTGGTCTAGAACAGAACCCATAATATCTCTGAGGTACACCACTGTGGACTTTTGGAAGACTTTAAGAATTCTAAAGACTGAAACATAACTTTAGGTAAGACTTAAGTTATCTAAAGGAATACACTTACTGAAGATTCTTTATTCACTGCAGTATCTCAAGAAACTAGATATGGTTATAACAATTTGCTCAGTTAACTTACTGAAACCTGGACTCAGTGACAGTCTATGTTAAAAACAGTTGGAACTCTTGTTGATTAAGAGTGAATTAACAACAGATTAGACACCAGAGACAACACAGCAATAGAAACTATCTGAACTGAAGCAGAGGGGGGTGAAAAAGCTGAAAAAGATAATGAACTGAGCCTCAGTGATTTAGTGTACAATAACAAGTGGCGTAACACATATGCAACTGAGGGGCATGGGGCAGTAATTCTGAAAAAATATAAAATGAATGATAATGTTCCAGATTTGACAAATTCTAGAACCCCACAAATCCAAGAAGCTCAAAGAACACTAACAAGAATACACCTAAAGAAAACTCTACCACAAGGAATATCACAATCAAGTTAAATTTGATTTAGTGAAAGATAAAGTGAAAATCTTAAAAGCAGCCAGAAAAAAAGGACACATTACTAGAGAGGAACAAAGATAAGAATATTCAGACATTCATTAAAAGAAATAATGCAGGCCAGAAGACAGTGGAAAGACATCTTTAAAGTATTGAAAGGAAAAACAAAAACAAAACAAGATTATCAATCTAGAATTCTATATCCAGCAAAAATATCCTTAGAAAATGAAGGTAAAATGCTTTTGGGGACAAACAAAAGCTGAATAAATTCAAGGCTAAATCCCTTGGCAATTTTGGGCACTGCAAATATCTTCTCTAATTCTTTCATCTGTCTGTCACTGAATGAAAACCTTTAATTTTTATATAATCAAAGTCATTACTTTTTTTTTTTTTTTTTTTTTTTTTTTTGCGGTACGTGGGCCTCTCACTGTTGTGGCCTCTTCCGTTGCGGAGCACAGGCTCCGGACACGCAGGCTCAGCGGCCATGGCTCACGGGCCCAGCCACTCCGCAGCACGTGGGATCCTCCCGGACCAGGGCACAAACCCGTGTCCCCTGCATCGGCAGGCGGACTCTCAACCACTGCGCCACCAGGGGAGCCCAAAGTCATTACTTTTTCACCTTTATAAGTTTTAGGAGATAAAGCTTTCCCTAGGGAAAGAGCTTCTTCAACACTGTCTTCCATTAATTTTATAACTTTTCCTTTCACATTTAGACCTTTAATTATCCATCCCTTTAATTAATTCATCCCATCTGTGGTGTTAGGTTTTTCACCATAAAGTGAGCCGCTCTTCTAGCAACATGACTCCTTTCTCTGATGATTTATGATACCACCTTTATCTTAAGTTCCTGAACATATAGGTAAGTCTCTGCTCTCCAATTTGTTCCCCCAGTGTACTTTTTAGGTTCTTGCACTTATACTAGTTTTTATCACTATAGTTTTGAAACAGTATCCTAACCTCTGGTAAGGCAAGCCCCCACGAAAGCAAATCTTTAAGACTGATTTAGCTATTCACAGACTTTATCCCACCTGCCATATAAATTTTAGATCAGGTTATTGAGTTTGTCAGACAAACCAACTGGAATTTTGATGGCAATTTAATCAAATTTATAGATTATAGATTAAATTTATAGATTTTTGATTAAATTTATAGATTATAGATTAAATTTATAAATAGATTATAGATTATAATAGATATATATAGAATATAATAGAATATAACAAATATAGATTATAAATAGATTATAGATTAAATTTATAAGTAGATTAAATCTATAAATTTATAGATTAAAATGAAGAAAACTGACTTCCTTACAACAATAAGTAATCTAATCCCAAGAGCACGGAAAGTTTTCCCATTTATTTAGGTCCTCTTCTAGCTCTTTATTAAAGTTCTCTCCTTAAAGATCTTATGTACTTAGGGTAATTCCTAGAGACTATAGTTTTCTTGCTATTATTGTATACAATATTTACTTTTAAAAAATTTTATTTATTTTTGGCTGTGTTGGGTCTTTGTTGTTGTGCGGGGGCTTTCTCTAGCTGTGGCGAGCGGGGGCTACTCTTCCTTGCAGTGCACGGGCTTCTCATTGCAGTGGGTTCTTTTGTTGTGGAGCACGGGCTCTAGGCGTGCGGGCTTCGTAGTTGCAGCACGTGGGCTCAGTAGTTGTGGCTTGTGGGCTCTAGAGCGCAGGCTCAGTAGTTGTGGTGCATGGGCTTAGTTGCTCCACAGCATGTGGGATCTTCCCAGACCAGGGCTCGGACCCGTGTCCCCTGCATTGGCAGGCGGATTCTTAACCACTGTGCCATCAGGGAAGCCCTACAATAAATATTTACTTTTGATTACCTTTACTAATTGGTTATTGCTAGTGTAGTAAATGCTACTAACTTTTGTAGGGTGATCTTAAGTCCAGTAACCCTGCTAAACTCTTACTAGTTCTAATAGCTTCTCTTGATTCTAATGGTTCTTCTAGATAAGTGATATTAACTGCAAATAATGAGTTTTATTGCTTCCCTTCTTATCCTTATACTTTTAATTTTTTCCCCCTGTAGTGTTCGTCAGGACCTTTCTTATCATGTTAAACAGTAACAATGACAGAGAGCATCCTTATCTTGTTACTGATCTTTTTATTTTATTTTTTGCCATGCCACATGCAGGATTAGTTCCCCAACCAGGGTTTGAACCCGTGCCCACTGCAGTGGAAGCGCTTAGTCTTAACCACTGGACCACCATGGAAGTCCCTTGTTACTGACCTTAAAGTAAATGTATCTGAAATTTCTCTGTTAAGTATTATTATTTGCTGTAGGTTTTTGGTAATGACCATCATTTAGTTATCCTGCGTTCCAAGCTTGCCAAGAGTTTTTATCATATATGGGTGCTGGATTTTATCAAATAATTTTATGGTATCGAAATAATGATGACTTCTCTCCTTTAGTCTATTTTTTTTTAAACTTTTTAATATGGGAATTTTCAAGTACATATACAAAAGTAGAGAGAATGGTGAACCCACATACTCTCCTTTAGTCTATTAATAAGATAAATTACATTAACAGATAAATAGATGTTGAACCACACTTACATTACTAAAACAAACTCTACGGATCAAGATTCTTTTAACACATTGTTGGGTTTGAAGAGCTAGTATTTTGTGTAGGATTTTTACATTTATGCTAATAACTGAAAACAGATGTATAACTTTCTCATATTAACTTTACCTAGTTTTAGAATCAAGATTTCACTAACTTCATAAAATGAGCTTGGCATCTCTCTCTCTCTCTCTCTTTTTCCTACTTCCCAGAACAACTTTGAAAAAGGAATTGTTATTTAAAAGCTCACTGCACCTCAATTATAAGATTATCTTCATCCAGAGTTTTTGAAAGGGGACGTTTTACTATTTCAGTTTTTAGATATTTATTAGTCAGCTCGGGCTTCCCTGGTGGCGCAGTGGCTAAGAATCCGCCTGCCAATGCAGGGGACACGGGTTCGAACCCTGGTCCGGGAAGATCCCACATGCCGTGGAGCAACTAAGCCCATGCGCCACAACAACTGAACCTGAGCTCTAGAGCCCGCAAGCCACAACTACTGAGCCCGTGTGCCACAAGTACTGAAGCCCGCGCGCCAAGAGCCTGTGCTCTTTAACAAGAGAACCCACCGCAACGAGAAGCCCGCACACCGCGACGAAGAGTAGCCCCCGCTCGCCGCAAACAGAGAAAAGCCCACACACAGCAACAAAGACCCAACGCAGCCAAAAATAAAAATAAATAAAATTAAATTTAAAAAATATTTATTAGCTCAAGCTATCTACTTCTTCTGTTACCAACTTTCATAGTTTGTAGTTTTCTAAGAATTTACACATTTCCTCTAGGCTTTCAAATTTATAAACCCATAGCAATTCATAAAACTCTTCTTCTAAACACCTCATGTTTGTACCTATTTCCCATTTATCACTTATTGTATTTGCGTTTAAAAAATCGGAGGTCCGTTTAGCTTATTAATTTCAAAAAACAATCTTTTCGTTTGGCAAATCTTTCTTTTGTTCCTAATTTCACTAATTTTTGCTCTTAGCTGTATGCTGTTTTTTGAACTCTTAAAATGAACTTGGTTGAAACACTAAAGCAAGCTTCCTTCAGCATTCAGATAAGTCACCCTGCCACTGTGTCCCAGCTCTGGTTTCACTGCATAGACTTCAACACACAAATTATACAATATAAACATTATTTTCATGTACACATAATACGGAAAAAATCGTAGACATATCTTACCAACCATACCTACATATGAACGTCTCTGACTAAAGCAGTATCTTGAAAGCAAATAAATAAGGTTATGTGCTTGTTCCAAAAAAAAAAAAAAATGTGTAAAGCTATGACTATACATCTGAACCAAGGCAGATATTTTCTCTGCACAGCTAATTGGACAATTATTGGTACAGCTTGATAAAATTAGCAACTAGAAATGAAATCTCCAGTTGCTTTACCAGATGCCATTCAAAACTTGCAGTTATTAATAGGAGAGAAAAATCTCGCTGTGATGGTCAATTTCCACCATCAACAGCCCCCAGAAACACCACTTAAAGCAAACGCACTTTTCTTCCTAGCTGTGGAAGCATACATCCCTGGTTGGAGATAGTTTCGGTTACAAAACAGATTTGGGTCTTAAATCTCTCTGCCTGCAGTTGAGCGTTAGGGCAGATCACTAACATAAAAGTTCAACATTGAACAGAATCTTAGATTTGGACACATACCGAATGGCTTATTCTTATGAGTGCAGACTTTGAAAAAGTAATTTTGTACATTATTAGCTTCAAAACGGATGTCGCAGCTCCCACTGCGCTGTTACTCAAGAAGAAACTCATACATTTCCCTATCGGGATGCAGAAGGCGTGCACTGGAGAAGGGAAAGAACGAAGCGTAGATATAGGTCAACTTTCTAATTCCTGACTTGTTTAACGCAGACAGGCTAAAAGCACAGAAACACAAGGGGCCAGATTTCTCTTTCCCCTGGTTGCAAAAAAAAAAAAAAAAAAAAAAAACTGAAGGCCTCTCCCTAACGAAACTCGGACAGCCTTATTTTCCCTTCACGTTTGAGGGTGAAACTTAAGGGGGAACGGAGAAGAAAAGAGCTTCCTGATGCTGAGAGATAGCCAGTCGTGATACGGCTCGCGTTTGTAGGAGAACTTAGGGATGTGTGCGTAACCAGGCTGCTCTTTTAGGCCAGGTAATACAAGAAGCCAGGGCCGCTCCGGCGCCGGCCGCGGACACCAAACGATGGCGGGGGCGGGGGGTGAGGCGGGGAGGGGAGGAGAGACCCAGGCCTGAAACAAAGGAAGCGGGATGGCCGAGAGGGAAGGATTCGGCGTCCGGGTGGGGAGGAGAAAAGCCAAGGCTGCAGACGAAAGGCTGGACTCACAGAACTTGGAGGTGGAGGTGTTAATGTTGATGCTGGAGCTGGGGGTGGCGGCGGGGGCCGCCTTGGCCACGGCGGCAGCCGCGTCGCAGCTCTTCAACATCATGATCACCCCATTCGGCTCCGGCGGTGGCCCCATCGGGAGCCCCTCCTTGGGGCCTTTCCTGTCCACGGAGACCGCAGGCATCGCCAGCAGCTGACCCCCCGGAGGCTCTCGGGCAGGGGCTGGGATCGAAGAGGGGGGCGGAGGGGGTGGGGGGGGCTGCCGGAAGCCGTCCACGGCGGCCTCCCAGTTGTTGTGGTTCTGGTCGTCCATCATCGCCTCGTAGCTGCCCCCCTCCTCCTCTTCCATGCTTTCCTCCATCCTGCAGGCCCCCAGCACCCGCCCGCCTCACAGGCACCTGCCGCCCGTCTCAACCCCGGGCCGGGGGGCACCGCAGCCTCCTCGAGCTCACATCGCCGAGGGCCGGAACGGGCGCGGCGGGGAGGGCAGCGGCGCACCGGGTCTCTCAATCTCCCCCGGCCGACTCGTAGAGACAGGGCTGACGGCGGTGGGCGCTCCCGGGCTCCAGTCAGGGAGAGGCAGCCGTAAAGCAGCAGCGCCCCTCACGACATTTTACAGCAGCTTCCAACAGGCAGTTGGAAAGGGCAGCTGGGGGAGCGGCCAGGAGGGCACGTGGTGCGAGGAACCAGCCGCGAGAAAGCTAAGCGAAAAGGGGCGGGAGCTGTGAGCCACCCCAACGCAGTACAGCAGAGGTTCGCCCCGCCTCGACTGGTCCCATGCGGAGAGGAACTGGGCAACCAGTCCGGAGGAGCATTCGTCGGCTCCGCCCCCGGCCCGGCCTCACATGATAAAGGAGTTTGGCTGCGCACGCGCGTTCAGAGTTTGGTTACCAGGACTACGGGGAGATGAGCGGGCGACTAAGACGCGGTTAAAACCTGGCCCTGGGTTGGTGTGCCCCAGGCTCCCCGTCTCACTGGTGTTTTTCTTCCGCTCGCCCGATTTACAGGGTTTCGCACTGCAGCGGGCCTTGCAGCCCCAGCTTTTGCTTGACCACGGAGCTAGGGGGCCAGTAGAAGCTCCGCTTCGCCATTATAAACGGGTGGGAGTGCCCAGGGCGGCCCTTGGCAGGATTGCTCGTGAGCCTCAGCCCACAAGACCCAAACCCTCAAAATCGAGGAAGACAACCGAGACAGCAGAGTGGCTTAAAAAATAAATGTGTTTGAGCTATTCAAGAACTTTTTTAAAGTTCCTTAACTCCTCCGTACACAGGCCAGAAATTTTAAACTTAAAAATGCCACTCTCCGTATGCTGTTTCACAAGTCTAACCACAAATTTGGGATTATGTATGAGAGTCTTGAGGGACAAGGAAGAAAGATTATGTAACTCTATTATAATTTATTTGATTCCTCTGCAATAGCAGTATATATATATATATATATATATATATATATATATATATATATATATATATATATATATATATATATATATATTGGCCGTACGCGGGCCTCTCACTGTTGTGGCCTTTACTGCTGCGGAGCACAGGCTCAGGACGCGCAGGCTCAGCGGCCATGGCTCACGGGCCTAGCCACTCCGCGGCATGTGGGATCTTCCCGGACCAGGGCACGAACCCGTGTCTCCTGCATCGGCAGGCGGACTCTCAACCACTGCGCCACCAGGGAAGCCCTGCAATAGCAGTATATTATATGAGAATAATGAATCTTTATTTCTACAGATACGCAATTAGTGTGAAGTGAAGAATCACTTCAGTCACTGAGAAATTGTCTCTAATATACTTCAGTGTCCACATTTGTTTCATCTTCTCTACACATATTTTCCCAATATATTCTGCACTAAATGAAATGCTTTGACCAATCACTTAGAATGATTTAATTTCAGACAATGCTCCCTCGTATTAATTAATGGCATATATTTTTTGAATCAGCACACGGTTTTGATTCTCTGGGCCTGAAACCGTATTAATTTTCTGGCCCTGGGATATTTTGGGAATATGAAAATAAATTTTTTTCAAGTAAAAGACACCTGAGTGAAATGCTGAGGAGGAAAAAAGGTAACCTTAGAAGTCTATGCCCTGCAAGTAAAGAATGTAAGAGGAAAGACAAATTATAGTCTTTTTCAGACAAACAACCGCTGATAGTTTGTGATCAATAGACTTCTGAGGTGGGTGCATGGGTGTGACTAGATAACACTCGATACACAAGATATGAGAGTCATAAATGTGTCTCTAATAATATGGTCACAAAATATATGAAGCAAAAGTTGACGGAAGTAGATGAAGAAAGAGAACTCTATCATCAGAGTAGGTGATTTTTACATATCTCTGTATCAGAGATACAGTGGGTTGCAGTGGGTTGAATAGTAGCTCGCAAAAAAGATATCTCCAGTGTCTTAATCCCTGGAACCTATGTGTTACTTTATTTGAAAATAAGGTCTTTGTAGGTGTAATTAAAGATCTTGCAATGAGGAGAGCTTCCTGGATTATCCAGGTGGAACATAAAACCAATGGCAAGTGTCCTCTTCAGAGAAAGGAGGAGGAGATCTGAGACAGAAACAGAAGAGGAGAAGGCAGTGTGACCACGGAGGCAGAGGTTGGAGTGATGCAGCCACACTCCCACACCACATGCCTACAGCCACCCAAAGCCAGAGGAGGCAAAGAATGAATTCTCCCCTAGAGCCTTCAGAGGGAAGGCAGCCCTGCCAGTGCCTTGATTTCAGACTTCTAGTTTCTGGAACTGGGAGAGAATACCTTTCTGTTGTTTAAAGCCACCCATTTGTGCTAATTTGTTAACAGCAGCCACAGGAAACTAACACACAGATCAAAGGGACCAGAAAATCCTTAAGGGACTAGAGGATTTGAGCAACACAATTACCAAGCTTGATTTAATGAATACATATAGAATATCCCACTCAACAACTGCGGAATATACTTTCCTTTCAAGAATATGTGAAACATTACAAAAATTGAACATACTGGGTCATAAAGCAAGTTTCTCAACATGTCTAAGGACTGGTATCATAGCAACCACATTCTCTGCCCACTGTATAGTTAAGTTAGAAATCAATAACCAACAGACAGCTAGTAAGCCACCATATTTCTAGTCTTCCAGTCAACATATGGGTCAGAAAATCATGATGGAAACTAGAAGACATTTAGAATTGAAGGGATTGGTACTATCACAGCAATATAACTTCCATCTAGTAAGGCCCTACTCCAGGGGGTTTTACCCAGCATACTGGTGAACACTGAACCCTCTACATGTATACTGCCGAAATAATCAATATAAGACATTTATTTAAACTGTAATTGGTTAAACACACCATTATAAAAAAATCTATATTTAGCAGAATACATATATATGTAAAATACATATGTAAGTTTGTTTATGTAAAGAGAAGACTAATTCAAAACATCAATAGCAATTATCTAGGGCTAATAGGCTTATAGATGGTTTTTATCCTCTTTGTATCTTTCGATCTTTTCTATGTTCTCTACAGCGAGCCCGTGTTATTTTTATAATCAGAAGAACATTCTTAACCTTAAAGTTTAAAAAATAAAAACAATATTAAGAATGTATAAATTGGGATTCTGTACATTAAAATATTTATTTTGGCTTCCAGAAACAGAAGTCTCAAGTAACAAATTGCTTAAAAGTCAAGGCTGTTCCTTGGCTAACAGACTGATAAGGTCTAAGAAGGGCAAAGGTGAGGCGTGGTTCAGTCAGGTCTCCAGCTCTGTTCTCTGCTTTGTTATTTGACCTGATCTCCTCTTTTGCAAGCTTCATCCTTAGGCTGCCAACATATTTGGACAACAATGTCCAGAAGAAGAGGACCCATGACTTCTGGTAGACATCTATTGTGAGCAAGCAAGTTCTTTCACAGAAGTCCTCAGCATACTTCTTTTCCAATGTCTCATTGACTCATTCCTGAACCAATCTACATGGCATTTATGCCTGAATTCCAGAGCCATTTACTGGAAAGGATATGGATTTATTCCTGGAAAATGAGGCCCACTCAGAGTGGGATGCAAGAATAAAATCTGGGGTCAAGTAGGGAGGTTGAAATGGGTGCAATGCCCATTATAGGCCCAAGTACCTAAGCCCCAAAGCCTATCCATTACATTACCTCATCCCAACCACTCGACTCCCTCCCCCTCATAAATATCTCCCTAATAAATATATGTATGCAAAATTGTGTATGTTCTGATCAGAATCAAGAAAGACAATTACAAAATAAATATGTAGCTAATTATCTAAAATAGTTAAAATGGGGGTGGAGGTCGTGGCACAGAGATTTTGTCACTAAGAATTAGTCTTTGTTTATTATGGCTTTAAATACCTTTATGTCGCCTTTCCCACAGAATATTTCATTACAGTTGTTCAACATTTTTGAATGAATAAATTCATGAGTACCTTAAATCTACTTGAAATCTTATTTTATATCAGTAGTCCTTTTTTCTTTAGTCAACTCTTAAAACATCATCTGTATGATGAGAGATACATTTTTCCTAAGAGAAAGCAAACTTATTATTGCCGTTTTTACATCTTTTCATCCTAATTCTTGCATTGTTAGAAAGAAATGAAATTGCTCAGAGGTGAGCAGGAAGAGGAAAGAAGAGATGAGAAATTATATGAAAAAATCCACAGACCGTACATGCTTCCTCTAAGTGGTCAAGTCTGAACTCATTGAATCAGACAAGCTGTGGTAGACAACATACAGACCTATAGATGATGTTTTAATTTTAATTATTTTAATTTCTATTTCATTTTAAATTTACTATTAATTTCATGAAGGCATTAGCACAGAAAAATTTAAAACACAACTTCGATGGAGACAGATAAACTATATTAGGATAAAGAAGAATGAATACTTTTTTTATAATCTCCCTAGGAGATTACAATACAGCATTTGACAAAGAAATGACTTGTGAATGCATAAGGCAATTGGAAGTCTAAAGGCAAAGCTATTGGAATGATCTCAGTTAGAAAGTAAGAGGATTAGAGATATGTAAATAACTCAAGCCTCAATAGCTGCACACTGAGATTACTGCTTACAGTGAAGATGTGTAGCCACTCGGGGGAGTATTCTTTATTCAATATTTCTTTCCATGTTGGATTTTGTTCCTTCCTTTTATATCTTAGCATCTGAATCCAAATTCCATCCTAGCAGGGGAACAAAAATAATGATGCAGATTCTTTCTGTAAACCTGATGAATCTAGGAGCTGAAGGAAAGGACGTCAGGCTGAAGGAGGCTGTAGGATAAAAGCTTTCCCTACCAGCACTCTGTTGCTGGCCTATTCCTTTCACTCAGTCATTCACAGATATTTCTGTGTTCAGGCACTCTGCTGGGGCTACAAGAGTAAACAGACAAAAAGGGTTTCTGCCCCTCATGGAGTTTCCAATGCTCTGAAGTGTCCAGATTTAACAGTTAACCACAGGAACCAAAGCCTGACAAGCACAATAAAGGAAAATATTGATA
Organism: Mesoplodon densirostris; assembly: GCF_025265405.1. Taxonomy (NCBI): domain Eukaryota; kingdom Metazoa; phylum Chordata; class Mammalia; order Artiodactyla; family Ziphiidae; genus Mesoplodon; species Mesoplodon densirostris. The sequence goes on along the minus strand of NC_082661.1, from coordinate 12,976,694 downwards.
CCAGGTGCTATGAGAGGGCATAACAGAGAAAGTTATTTTACTTTGGGTGATCAAGGAGAATCGTCCTGAAAAAAGTGGACTTCTGCCAAGATAAAAGGATGGGTAGAAGTTAGTCAACAAGTTAGGGAGAGAACTTTCCAGGCAGAAAGCGTTTGACATCATCTAGGAACTGAAAGAAAGGTAATGAGACTCGTGGCGTGAAGGAGAGAGAAAGGGATAAGGCATATGGAGGAAAGGTAGGAAATAGCCACGTTATGGGTACTCTTGTAAGTCCTGTTGAGGATACTGTGTTTCTGTTTGAATGGAAAAGAGGTAAGGAAGTGCTGTAAGATGTAACTTACATTTTATAGGAGCATCTCACTGCCCTGAGGGGAGTGGCCTATAGGGAAGGAAAAAGTGGAAAGAGAGACCAATTAGGGAGTTAAAGCAATACTTCAGGAAAGAGATGATGGTGGCTTGGACTATGGGGACGGTAATGGTCATAGAAAGATGTGGTAGACTGCAGGTTTCTTTGGGCGTTTAAAAAAATATTTATTTATTTGTTTTTGGCTGCATCGGGTCTTAGTTGAGGCATGTGGGACCTTTCGTTGCGGCGGGAACTTCCGTTGCGGTGCGCAGGCTTCTCTCTTGTTGTGGTGAGCGGGCTTATCTGCCCCATCACATGTGGGATCTTAGTTCCCTGATAAGGGATCAAACCTACGTCCCCTGCACTGGAAGGCAGATTCTTAACCACTGGACCACCAGGGATGTCCTTCTTTAGGCATTTGAATGGACAGGACTTGATGGGTTAAAGTTTGAAGGTGAGGGAAAGAAAGGTTTCAAGGATGACGCAGCTGCTCTGATATAGATGATCATGTTTCTCTAAAGCTGGGGTTTTGTCAGATGCGTGCAATGGAAGGGGAGTTGGATTAGTTATGAAAAAGATGAATCAGCCATGGGCTTCAAGCTGGATAAGAAAATAAAGACAGATGGGGCAGATGGCTAGAGAGAGAAGGGAGAGTTGTTTATGGATGAGAGGTCTCCATGATGTTGAAGAGCTACTGCAAGGGTCTGTCCTTAAGAAACCAGCAGGATAGATGATAACCAAAAGGTAGAATGTTTGAATTAGCAAGTCAGTATTGCTTCTCCCCATCCCACATCCTCAAAACAACAAGCAACAGCTTCTGGACGCCATGAAGGTTTCTGAGTGGTGTCTACCACCTACACACAAGACAGTGACATATCAGAGTGCAAGGAGGATCTGAGCAACAGAAGCACTTAACTGAAAGAGAAGACAAATTATAACTCCTGAAATCCTTTCTGCTTGGCATTAATGTGATAGATTCTTGCATAACAAAGTATCATCTCCCAGCTGTGCCAAGTGACCATTTTCGTGTTCTAATTCATAGTCTTGGAGCTACTCCCTATGTTAAAGCAATTTGATTTAGTTGAGACAAGATAGATGACATACACTTGAAAAGTTAAGTGAAACAACAGAAGGTCCTCAAGTATGAGTGAACTGTAGTTTTTAGTGGAAAATAAAATTACTTTTTTGTGTATTTGCATTTGCACTGTCTGCAGGTGTTTGGTGTGAACTGCTGCTTACAAAAGAAAACCGTACACAGTTGTTTGTGTATTTCACTTTTTAAAGCATTAATATTTTTATTTTTAAAGAAAAAGTTAAGGGAAACAAAAATGTTTGCACGACTGCAGAAAGCCTTGGACAAAATTTCCCCAAACTAGTTTTTTGGAGACTATTTTTGGCCATTATAGATCAAAATGCAATCTGAAGAAAGATTTTAACAAATTAAATAACACGCTGCCATCGTCAATTTTCTCATTCTATCTCAGCATTGGGGAATTTGAAAGGAAGATACTTTGAGATAATGTATGGACAGCGCGGCGGCGTGGCCGGAGGGAGGCGAGTGCCCCGTGTGCACGTGTGGCGCAGAGGCTGCGCCAGCGCGGCGGCGGGAGGTACCCCCGCCCCCTCCGGAGACGCAGAGCTGCGCTCCACTGTCGCGGCCTCGGTCACCCGCTCAGCTCCCTGCCCTAGGCGAGGAGGCCGGCTTGCCGGGTTGAGTGGCCCGAGCTGAGGACACGGAGAGCTCTGAGCGGCGACGACAACGGCGTTGATATCGGGGGTAACAACGGCCTCAGCTGGCGGGGAAGATGAAAGGCCGGATCGAGCTGGGAGATGTGACACCACACAATATTCAACAGCTGAAGAGATTAAACCAGGTCATCTTTCCAGCCAGCTACAATGACAAGTTCTATAAGGATGTGCTGGAGGTTGGCGAGCTAGCAAAACTTGCCTATTTCAATGATACTGCAGCAGGCGCAGTATGCTGTGGTGGATCGTTCACAGAATCAGAAGAGACTTTACATCATGGCACTAGGATGTCTGGCACCATACGGAAGGCTAGGAGTAGCAACTAAAATGTTAAATCATGCCTTAAACATCTGTGAAAAAGATGGCACTTTTTTTGTTGTTTTTTGCGATACGCGGGCCTCTCACTGTTGTGGCCTCTCCCATTACGGAGCACAGGCTCAGGACACGCAGACTCAGTGGCCATGGCTCATGGGCCCAGCCGCTCCGCGCCATGTGGGATCCTCCCGGACCGGGGCACGAACCCGTGTCCTCTGCATCGGCAGGCGGACTCGCAACCACTGCTCCACCAGGGAAGCCCAAGGTGGCACTTTTGACAACAACTATCTGCATGTCCAGATCAGCGGTGAGTCTGCAGCTGACTTCTACAGAAAGCTTGGCTTTGAGATTATTGAGACAAAGAAGAACTACTATAAGACGATAGAGCTCGCTGATGCTCATGTGCTGCAGGAAAACCTCAAAGTCCCTTCTGGCCAGAATGCAGACGTGCAACAGACAGACAACTGAACAAATTACAGAGGAACTTGCTTGCACTTGCTGGTCACCAAATAAAAGAGAGGCCCACTGATTCCCCCCCCCATCCGCTTTTTTTCTTTTAAAGCTTTCCCCCTTCCTTGATCTTGTGTTTCTTCCTTTCAAAACTTCCTTCCCTTTCCTCTAAAAGTTTTAAACTTTTAAGGACTTATTAATCGGGTTTGGATTGTTTTAGTTTTCTTATTTTTGTGAGGTGGTTTGATTGCAGGAAGCAGAAGGTATAGATCTGTTTAGTTTCACAGTTAAGATATATGGTCCCCAAAACTTGAGTGTCAATTTCAATTTTTTTTAATGTCCTGCTGTCACATTGAAGGGCAGAGCCTACAAGATATTGTATATTTCAAAGGACAAGAAGAAGCAGCAGCAATATCCTGTTCTCTAACTCATAGACAAGTTTAGTGTGTTTGCGGTACTTTGGGTTTTTCAAGATTTTGTGGGATACTAATCCCTATACATTGCCTTCACGCCACCTGTTGTCCTTCTGAGTCTTAGCTCAGGAGTTGGACCATTGTTATCCTCGTAAGAAATACTAAGCTTATTTTGTTCTGTTAAGCAGGTATTTCTTCCTTCCTCGCTGGTGGCTGACGGTAGGTGGGACAGTTTGAGTAGGTAGTATTATACTTTGGTCTCAGCACTTGAGTGGAGCTGCTTTTTGCTAATGAGTGGTGTGGTTGTTAGCAGGCTTATTTTTCCTGCTGTTGATTGTTAGAAGTGGCATTAACTTTTAGAGTGTGGGCTGGTGAGATTCATTTTTTTTAATATCCTACCTAGAGATAAGGCCTTTAACTGACCTAAAGAGGTTTGTTGTGATTTGCTATTTTTTCTCCTGTCCTTTTTCTTCAGTAAACCCACGACAGTTAGTCACACCTTAAAAATGGAGTTGATGTCCTAATAGGTCAACGTCCCTAAATAAACCTGAAGCAGGTGCTGTCTCTTGGATATATTAAAAAATACCTAAAAGGAAGCTTAGATGGACTTGTGGCACAACAAACGCATTTAATGTCAGCTAATGCAGACTGTTAGAAGTGTGGCCACTGAGCATTTGATGTTAGAGGAAAGAATACCTAGACAGTATTTTTGAGAAGAACATAGCTGTGCTATCGCTTATCTGTTGAAGAACACCCCAGATTTGCTTACACTCTGTGCTTGTGATATTGAGTTTAAGGATTTGGGGGTGGGGGAATTATTAAACATATTTCTTCTATTCTTGGAAAAAGTAAAAGTCTAGAGTGTTAATAATGCAAATGGCACTGTGACCTCCTCTAGTGACAGGACTGGTTTATGCCAGATCATTTTCTGGCACATAGGGAGGGGCTTTGACGGGTCGATAACTTTTTGTAAGATAGAAGACATCTGAATTTTTCATATTTTCCTCCATAATCCCATCTCCAATATTTAAATTTTTCTACATTGCCAATACTGGTGGACCAAGAAATGTTTCTTTGTTTGTTTGTTTTTTTGTTTTTTTTCGGTACGCGGGCCTCTCACTGTTGTGGCCTCTCCCGTCGCGGAGCACAGGCTCCGGACGCGCAGGCTCAGCGGCCATGGCTCACGGGCCCAGCCGCTCCGCAGCATGTGGGATCCTTCCGGACCGGAGCGTGAACCCGTGTCCTCTGCATCAGCAGGTGGACTCTCAACCACTGCGCCACCAGGGAAGCCCCCAAGAAATGTTTTTATTAGACTTTAAAACAATGCACAGGGTTTGAATTTTCTGTCATTTGACTTTAAAAGGAAGGTTGCTTCATAATATTTATCCTCTTATGTAAATTCTGGCATAAAAGTTTCCTCTCTTCAAATATGTGGAATGGCAAAATTACTTTACACAATGTTTATGCTCATTTTATAATCTTAAGTTCTTATTTGAGAATGTAAAACTACAAGGTACGATAGACTTCAACAGTCTTAATTGAGTGCCAAGAATAATATAGAAAAGGAAGATAGCTGATAAATGAGTTTATAGGGTTGTAATCTTAAGATAGTAAAAATGTAGAAAGACCATGCTGGTTTCTTGGGTATCAGTTTCTTAAGCAGTCCAAATCTAAGCTTGGAAGAAAAGTTTAGCATTAAGCACCTTTACCTTCATGCGTAAGCTTCAGCTTGCTCCTGCCAAGAGAAGAGTGCTTGAGTTACAGAAGGCATAATTAGTTTGAAAATTCAGCCTTTTTGTAAACTTCACATATCAAAATCACATATCAAAATAGATTTTGATATATAAATGACTTTTTTTTTTTTTTTGCGGTATGCGGGCCTCTCACTGTTGTGGCCTCCCCCGTCGCGGAGCACAGGCTCCGGACGCGCAGGCTCCGGACGCGCAGGCTCAGCGGCCATGGCTCACGGGCCCAGCCGCTCCGCGGCATATGGGATCCTCCCAGACCGGGGCACAAACCCGTATCCCCTGCATCGGCAGGCGGACTCTCAACCACTTGCGCCACCAGGGAGGCCCTATAAATGACTTTTGTGAGATGGTACTGCCTCTATTTCTATAACCATTTCACCTGGACTATCTAATCAGTCCTATGACTATATCCCTAAATGCGGTAAATGAAAACCGAAGAGCTGCCTCCTGACAGTTAAGTACATATTATTTATGGAGGAAAAAATATTAAATTTTGAATTGAGTGTGTAGGCTCCCTGTCATTTTAGTGTTTCTTTTTCCACATTAGTCACTGACTTTAACCTAACGTGTAAGCGTTTGTAAAGGGTGAATTGTCCTATATCAAACTTACATGAAATAATTCCATCCACTTATGGAGGAGGAGGATGTAGAAGACGTACAAGCTGGGCACTAGTTCATGTGCCTGTGAGTCAGTAAAGATTGAAATAATGTCCCATGTTGAGTCGGTTATTTTGAAATATGATAAAAATTATCATTGAGGTAAAACAATTCTATTAACTGTAAGATCACAGGATATATCCACCATATTTTTCAGGGCAGATAGTTTTTTCTGTGGGGCAAATAGGTAAAAATTATATTGTATGGTAATTGCATTTAGGTTCTAAAGAAAAGAATCTGCAGAGAAATCTATGCAATATATAAGTTGTCCAGATTAGTTTTCATTTGCAGAAAGAATTCTGAAATATCCCCAAAGTAGTTTACTCATCAACTGAAAGTCCTCCAAAGAAAGAACTATTGGGAAACCATGACATATGGGGTGGAAAAGAAAAAGCTCCCTCAGTTTTTTGGAGGCAATAACTTTAAAAATACTTAAATAGCTGAGTTTACTTGGTGCAGTTAAGATTTAAACTTGTTGATTTTAACATGGCTGTTATATCTGAAATAAACTTACATGATGTTCTGGTAAAAAAAAAAAAAGATAATGTATGAATCTTGATCTTGCTTTTAAGAGCGAGTGAAACTCATGATATTGGTGAAAGAAACTTTCATAATGAAATTCAAATATTTTGTGCTATTTTCTGTAAAATAATTAATGATATACAATGTAACCCTATCAAAATGTTATAAATTAAACATGATGAATTAAACTCATGATAAATCATGATCATATGAACATGATATGTTAGACTCACAGTTCATTTCCAATCTAAGTATTGCTTTAAGAATTTAATTGACAATTCCAGTTGTTCCAACCTCAGCCAAACATAGTTTCTTCATTTTGAAATTAATGAAAAACACCCTAAGAACCACAATGTCCCCAGAAGTTTGTCTAAGTCATCATTACTGTCAATAGAACACAAATTATGTGGAAGTCTTGATTATAACAGCATAATTAATAATTTACTTAAATGAAAGCAAGAAGATTAACTTTCATGGAGTAAATATAATTTATGAATTTTGTATGAGTTCATTTTATTACTTATCCAAATAACAAGCTCATAGAAAGAACACCCAGCATACACAAATAGTTCAATTCGGTCATCTTTGAAATTTTACCATCACTTGATACATTTTTTAATCTTGTCATCATATAAAGGTATATTTGTCAAGGAAAGGGGATAGTATATGTGTTATTTAACATTCTGTTAGCTGGATGGATAACATGTCAATATTTGGACACAGAGATGAGCCTTCATCTGTACTCTTGCAGCGAATATTAGAAATGGGCCTGGTGAGGAGGCCAGCGACATACAAAGCTACAGGGCTGGAAGGGCCATTCGCACAGGTGCTGGTGTTTCCCTAATGGGACTGATGGCAGAGGCTGATGTGGAGATAACGGAAATCTGGAAACGAAAGTGATGGGAGTGCTAATGACCAGGAGGTGGTCACTATGAGGGGGTGGGGTAGAAAACTCCAATGGTGTGAGCCTCAGTGGAGCTCACGAGGGGCAAGGGAAGGAATGGAATGGAAAAAGGAGGACACCAACGCCATGTCCCCATCAGAGGAACACAGGCAACAAGAAATGTGTCCCTTTGGGAGGTCACAGGGAAGCTGAGCTCAGGGGAGAGCTAAGTCTGGGTTAAGGCAATGACGTGGAGGGAATATTTGAAGGAAAAATACATGAAAGAATATGCTGATATGGAACAAGTATTCTAGAAGGCACAGTGAAAGGGATTATGAAGGAGGAAAGGGGTGAAGGATTGTGTCAGGGGAGAAGATTACAGAGAAGTTTGGAGATGAGAATTAGAAGTTTATTAAAAGTTATCGCTTGCACATAGAGTGATAAAATGGCATTGAAAGGTCCAGTGCATCCAATCCCGATGGAGCCTTGGGGGAAGGGAACATCTGGTCCTAACATAGTTCAGCTGTGGCCTGGAAGTAAGGGCCTTCCTGGGACTGAAATTCAGGACTGGCCCTCCGCCATCAGCCAGCACCAGCAGGTGCCATGGACATAAACATGGTTGGCAGCGGGGAGCACAAAACACCTGGTTCTTCATGGCCAATCAATCCAAGCAATTCTCATCAGCATTCCAGGTGGTTGGACGAAGATGCGTCATGATCTTGGGGCCAGTACTCAATGGATTAGCCCTGGGCAGGGCCCAGAGCCTTTTAAAGGCCACACTGATCATGTGGTAGCAGCCGACATCCATCTTGTCATGTTTAAGAAGGGACAGACATAAATGGGCCTCAACTCCATCTGTTTTGCACACAATTGGCACTTTCCTACATTATACCCCCAATTGCCTTTCATATTCTAAACCCAAACATTTCCAGGTTTGGCACAGTTGTGCCTCCTGTCAGCCAGCTGGTCAGTTTGGGCAGCTCCCTTTCATTATCTGGTCAACAGATAATGTTTATGTTATCAACAGATATATTTATGAGAATTGCATGTTTTTGCTGTACTGTTTTGTAAAAATGAGTGGAAAATGGAAAACTGGATGAACTGATACTAGTGATTTTTAGAAAGCTGTAAAGTTAATCCCGTTTAGACATAGATGGAAACGATCAGGAGTGCTGCAGGAAGTCTAATCTCTGCTGGTCAGTAACTGGACCTCAGCCAGTTACGTGTTTAATTGCAAAATAAAAGAACAAAATGAAATTCAAAAGGCAACAGAATATCATCAAGGAGTGTTAAAAAGGACAATTGTGATTGAGGATTTTATGGTATTTTTAGCTTTCTGAGAATGGAACAGCCTTTTATAACTTTGTGGGTCCAGTGTTCAACTTCATGCATACAGTTGTCCCAGCATCTTGAAGAACACGTGTTGTAGGGAAGCGGAGGCTGCCTGGGCTGTCAGCAGAGATTCAAAATGGAAACCTCTCTCCTGGAGCGCAGTGTCTCCAAGGTGATCGCTTAAGCATCATTCTGGAGGCTTGACAGGAGACACAGGCAGCCTGGTATGGCAGAACACTAGAGTTTGGGTCAGAAAGATAATACCACCTTAGAGGGAGCATTTCCTGAGGTGCTGAGGGCCAGTCCCATTCTCTCTGATACCCTCTTCCCAAGGCAGAGCTCTCGATATTCCCCAGAGGCAACGTGGGCAGCTTGGCCACCCTCATAGCCATACGCACGTCTCTCTCATCCTCCACTCAGCTTCTAAACAGTCCTCTCTTTAACCACTCTTTTTTTTTTAAATTTATTTTTGGCTGCATTGGGTCTTCGTTGGTACATGCGGGCTTTCTCTAATTGCGTCAAACGGGGGTTGCTCTTTGTCCTGGTGTGCGGGCTTCTCATTGTGGTGGCTTCTCTTGTTGCGGAGCACAGGCTCTAGGCACGCGGGCTTCAGTAGTTGCAGCACGTGGGCTCAGCCGTTGTGGCCTGAGGGCTGTAGAGCGCAGGCCCAGTAGTTGTGGCGCACGGGCTTAGTTGCTCTGTGACATGTGGGATCTTCCCGGACCAGGGCTCGAACCCATGTCCCCTGCATTGGCAGGCAGATTCTTAACCACTGTGCCACCAGGGAAGTCCCTCTTTAACCACTTTTTTCCATCCTTTTTCCCTGCCTTGCTGTGCCTTATATTGCCAACGCCACCTACAAGCAAAACTAAAGCTTAGCCCTCAGGAAAACAGAGATAGCAGACAACGGATGGAAAGTCAAGAAGCAATGATTTGCAGCTGGATTCCCTTGATCGTAATATTGCAGACCCAGCCATATCTTCCTAGGGCGTGGGCACACTGGCTCCAGGCAAGGACAGTTGGTAGCCTAACCACTCCCTCTCCTCACAGATCTACTAAGTGGCTGGCAGGTATCAGGCAACCATGGGCTCTACAAAATGAGTCTTGACTTGCCCAAGCCAATCATGGTGATTCCTTAGGAACAGTGGTTGACTTAGGAATGGGCCTGGGTGGCAGTCCTGCCAAGGAGTCATGATTAATCTACTGGAGACTCAAGGGATGCAAGGAAGGCATGTCCTCTTCTAGGGACATGGGAAAGCTTGGAGATGCAGCAACGGTCACACAACCACAAACTTGAGGTTAGAAGCCAACATGCTGAAATTAGTAGAGCGGGAAGATGGAATGAGCCTGGGTGTTTCGAAAGTAAATTAACTAACCCTGGAACTGCCTTACCTCCATACTTCTTATCACGTGAGACTTTAAGTCCCCTTGAGGTTCGAGCCTTTTTTGGTTGGATCCTCTATTACATGCAGCTGAAATCACCCTGCTACAACAGCTCAGTAACATCTGGTGGCCCTTGTCATCGATGGGGTACCAGATCCAAATCTGCACCAGGCTGGGGGCACCCTGGGAATTTAGTCCCATTACCACCAACCTAGACCTGTGGGTAAAATGCAAGTGAACAAGTGGGAAATTATACAATGAACTTTCCTCGAGGCCGGGAAAAGTGTCAAAGCACTTTACAATCAAATCTAATTGAAAACAGCAGCACTTTAATCTAAATTTACAACATAATCAGCCTTCTGGTTAACTAATTATAATTAAATTAGATTGGCAGTGTATTTCATATTTGCTAATTAAAAGCACCAAAAGAAAAAGCTGCATTTGGAAACTGCTTTGTCTCTTCATTTCCTAAGAGAACCAAGTGTGAAAGGAAGCTCCCTGAGCTGTAAATTTGGAAAACTGGGTTCTAATCCTGCCTCTGCTCAAACTGGCTGTGTGACTTTAGGTGAGCCCCTTAGCCCCTCTGAGTCTTCTTGTTTGTAGGATTCCAATCAAACACAAAGTGTCATCGTCGATTCATTTTACCTGTTCCTGAGCATCATGTAACTAAAATCACAGATGATGCCCTTTTTTGTGGGTCTAGTTAGAAACCTTCTACAATTTTTAGGGTATTTTATTGCCAAAGAAATGATTAGCCCAAACTAGCAAAGATTTTGACTGTTCAAGCACTAAACCACCCTCAGGCCCCCAAGATTGCACAGGCAGGAAGTTGGCTTGTGCAAGCTGTACAGCCTCTAAGTACGGCAAACTCCCCCAACATTCACTTTATTTTTAAAAAAATTTATTTATTTTATTTATTTATTTTTGGCTCTGTTGGGTCTGTTGCTGTGCGCAGGCTTTCTCTGGTTGCGGCGAGTGGGGGCTACTCTTTGTTGTGCTGGGCAGGCTTCTCATTGTGGTGGCTTCTCTTGTCGTGGAGCACAGGCTCTAGGCGTGAGAGCTTCAGTAGTTGCGGCGCGTGGGCTTAGCTGCTCCGCAGCATGTGGGATCTTCCCGGACCAGGGCTCGAACCCATGTCCCTTGCACTGGCAGGCGGATTCTTAACCACGGAGCCACCAGGGAGGCCCGACATTCACTTTAGATGTGGCCCAGGAGGTAATAATCAAGGAGAAATCTCCCAGAGGGTGGAGTCAACCATGAAGAACAATGCACCAGGGAGCTCCTCCCAGTAATCAGAATAGGGCGTCATGAAGGAGCTTCTCCACCCATGGGCCCACCTTCCCAGTGCCTTCCCGGCAGGAGCTCATAATGGCCAGGGGCCAGGAGCTGCTCCGTAAGCCAGCCTTCCCCTTTCTGAATACAAGTTGGTGCTGCAGCCATGCTGCTTCTGCTCTACCTCTGTGTATTGGGTATGGAGGTGGAGAGATTCAGATAACTTGCCCTTTTAGTTTATATGTCACCAAAGCGAGAGAAGCCACATCCAAACTCAAGGGAGGACCGCACATCCTCAGCTCTGAGCTGGGTACAATGACCTGAGAGGTCTTCGGATTATCTCCTTTGGGGAGGAGATGAGTGTGTTCTGGGGGAAGGAGGAAGAAAAGTGCACACAGATGTTTAGCTGGTCACCAATGATACGGGACCCCCTCCTGGACCGTGGAGTTGTCACTGGGGAGCAGCAGCTGCCCTGCCAGGGATGACGTTTCCCAGCCCCTTGCATTTTTTGTTTGATTGACACGAAATTCACGTAACATACAATTAACTGTTTTAAAATGTACCATTCAATGGCATTTAGTCCATTCACAATGTTGTGCAGCCACCCTCTATATCAAGTTCCAAAATATTTTCATCATCCCCAAAGAAAACTCTGTACCTATTAAACAATTACACACCATTCCTTCATCTTTCCAGCTCCTGGAAACCACCAATCTGCTTTCTGTCTCTATGGATTTACCTATTCTAGATATTTCTTGTAAGAGGAATCATTCAGTATGTGGCCTTTTGTGTTGGGCTTCTTTCACTTTGCATAATGTTTTCTGTGTTCATCTGTGTTGTAGCCTGTGTCAGTACTTCATTCCTTTTTATGACTGAATAGTATTCTATTGTTTGGATTTACCACAAGTTGCTTTTTGTGGTTGTTGTTTTTGTTTTGTTTTTAATTTTTTTTTTTTTTTTTTGCGGTATGTGGGCCTCTCACTCTTGTGGCCTCTCCTGTTGCGGAGCACAGGCTCCAGACGCGCAAGCTCAGTGGCCATGGCTCACAGGCCCAGCCGCTCCGCAGCATGTGGGATCTTCCTGGACTGGGGCACAAACCTGTGTCCCCTGCATCGGCAGGTGGACTCTCAACCACTGCACCACCAGGGAAGCCCTTGTTTTTAATTTTTATTGAAGTGTAGTTGATTTAACAATGTTGTGTTAGTTTCAGGGGTACAGCAAAGTGAATTAGTTACATATATACATATATCCACTCTTTTTTTTTCTTTAGATTCTTTTCCCATATAGGCCATTACAGAGTATTGAGTATAATTCCCTGTGCTATAGAACAGGTTCTTATTAGTTACCTATTTTACATATAGTAGTGTGTATATGTCAGTCCCAGTCTCCCAATTTATCCCTCCCCCCCATCCCCTGGTAACCATAAGTTTGCTTTCTACATCTGTGACTATTTCTACCACAAGTTGTTTATCCATTCATTGGTTGATGGGCATTTGGGCTGTTTCCACCTTTTGGTTATTGTGAATAATGATGCAATGAACATTCGTGTACAAGAATTTGTTTGAACATCTATTGCCAATTCTTTTGGGTATACACCTTGGAGTGAAATTGCTGGGTCAGGTGGTAACTCTGTTACTTTTTGAGGAACCACCATATTGTTTTCCACAGCATCAGCCCTCTTGCATTTTGGTGGGATTGTGTGACTGACAACTTAGTCTCTACAATGGCAAGTGGGAGGAAGGGATCTTTGTCACATCTGGGCAGGAGTATTTCCCCCCAGTCTCAGCCTACTCAGTGGACTCCAAAGTTGTACAGGAGGGAGGAACCATAAGATGGAGGAATCTGGGTCCCTCGATGAAGGCTGCCTGACCAGGAACACCCACACACCATGGTATAAACAAGAAATAAACATCTATTGTGTTAAACCACTAAGGTTTCTAGGTTTACCTGTCCCAGCAGCTGGCATTATCTTAACTAATTCCTGAATATCCAGACCTCACCGGCTTCTTTGTTGCCTCTGAAATCTTAAGTACCACAGGGCCCACTCCATCTCTCACCTAGAATTATCGCCTTGTGTGGCTGGTTCCCTTTCTAGTGAGTGTTTATCTCATCTCTTCAGGGAGAATATGGGGCCAGAGTTTCATGCCTGGGTCAGAACCTGGCACCCCCACATGTTGTTTTGTGATCTCAGGCAAATTATATAGTATTTCAGGGCCTCAATTTTTTCATCTACAAAATGGGTAGAATAATTGTACCTACCTCAGAGTTCTTGCAAATAGTTTATATATATACATATTTTAAAGGGTAATGCAGGGCTTCCCTGGTGGCGCAGTGGTTGAGAGTCCGCCTGCTGATGCAGGGGATACAGGTTCGTGCCCCAGTCTGGGAAGATCCCACATGCCGCGGAGCGGCTGGGCCCGTGCGCCATGGCCGCTGAGCCTGTGCGTCCGGAGCCTGTGCTCCGCAACGGGAGAGGCCACAACAGTGAGAGGCCCGAGTACTGCAAAAAAAAAAAAAAAAAAAAAAAAAGGGTAATGCAGGCAAAGTGCTCAGTAGCGTTCCTGATACACAGTAAGCGCTCTCAATTTCTACGGTTCCATCTCCCTCCTCGGCCTTGCAGTTCATGGGGAGTAGCAGATGTGATCACTGAATCAGTCTGGTCCTCAGACCTTCAGATGAGCCGAATCAGATGAGGAGCTTTGGGAAAGGTTCCTGCCCTCTCCCCCATGCACCTGGATCAGAATCCCAGGGTTGGGCTTAGGAATCTAAGATTCTAATAATCAGCCAGGTTCAGCACCCTAGGGGAGACCCCACCGGGCTGGCGAGGAAGTAGGGAGAAAAGGCCAATCTCGGCCTAACGTAGCCATCCCCCTGCAGCCACAAGACTTCCTCCTCCCTCATTCAAGCCCTTGCTCAAGATCCCTTCCTTGGAGGGGTAGCTGTCTCCCTCCATCCCCTTCCTCGTCCTTTGTAGCACTTTTCACTACCCGACCTGGAGTGTGTGTTTATTGTTCATCATCTGTCTTCCCGACCCCTTGAGGCATGGGGTGGTGACTAGCACATATGGTGAAGAAGAGAATGAACCAGCCTCTACTGAATCTCCCATTCCCATCCCTTAACAAGGTGTGGGGCAGATCTCAGTTTTCAGGTCCCTTTCCTTATTAAAACCCAGCCCAGTCTGGTTTAGAGCTCTAATCTCTTATCTGATTCCAAGGTCACCCCTTCCCCATCACGACTGGACTTGGGGCTCTGGGGACTTGAAAGGGGACAGGCAGTCTGCTTTCCGCCTCCTCCTCCCCACACACCTGAGAGTGAAGGGGAGCCTGGTGTGACTTGGAGATAACCCTCCCCTCCCTCAGGTTGTCAGGGGTTGGGGGCTGGGAGTCAGCGATTCAAGGGAAAGGGGTTGGGGGCACATCTCCTAGTGTAGCTGGCGCTTTGCAGTCCTCTCTGGGTTAGTAGGTGTCGCTGGTCTGACCCTCACTGGGAGCAGCTTCTAGATACCAGTGCCTTGGGTTGCTGCAGGCATGGGTTCCCCTGGATGTTTCCGAGTGAGTAATTCAGCTCTACTCCACCACACCTAAGCTGCCCCCACTGGCAGTTATACTCGTAGCCTCTTGCTACTGGCGTCCTTTTGTCTGGAGGCAGCCACCTCCCACTGTGTCCTCTGGATGCCTGAGAAACTCACACACGTGGGTGTTCGGGGCACACATGGGTAGACAGGCACCTGCCCTAGCCCTGCCCTTTCTCTCCAGCCCTCTTCTCCCCTGCTCAGTGGGGCTGATCTGGAGATCGGCACGTCCAGGGACTGAGCACTATCCGATCGGGATGGAGTGCCTCCCCCCAGTCCCCATAAGGGATTCTTCTGCAACGCTTGATTGCACAATGAGGGTAGAAACACAAAGGAGCAACCACCCTCCCCCACCACACCTTGGGGAGGAAAGGAAGCTGTCCCTTGTGACCCTCCCTCACACAGCCCAATACAGTGACTCTGTGTCCTCATCAGTCTTGGGCCCAGAGCCACAGGACAAGTCCCAATTTACAGCCTGTCCAACAACCAAGCACTTCTTGATCTCCTGATCAAAGCTTCCAGGTTTGGAGGCCCTGCCAAGTGCAATGAGTTCATGAACCTTGTAAAAGCCAGGCTCCTAACAGAGCCATAGGAATAAAATTATTGGTTCCTCCCTCCCCTCCTTCCTTCTTTAGTTCTCCATGGGCTGAAGGAATATAGACTGACTTTTAAGAAGTGACCCTTAAAGAAAGGAGCAGGATCTTCCCTACTTCCTGATGGCTAGAAGGTGGACCTGATGGACATGATGGCTGGAGCTACAGCAACTATCTTGGGCTGTAAAGTAGACTCTACATGATAAAGATGCCAGAGCCACAGAGTAGAAGGAGTATGGCTTCTTCACAATCATGGAACTGCCTTTCCAACTCTGGGCTATTTGGGTCTACTTACATAAGAGAGAAATATACCTTATTATATTCAACCAATCTTTTCAAGCTTTCTTTCTCTTACAGCCAAAACTCATGCAGATAGTCTGGCTCTAAACTTGAAGTCTCTCTTTATTGGAAAAATTATTTTCTTGAGATAACCAGGATTAAAAGATAAATGCAAAGGAAATGACTTTTGCATTATGATTTGCTATTCTTTAAACAGGTTTGTGCACTACTTAACATTATTTCTCCTGCCATGGGTGGTATCTGCCTCATGCTTTAGAATAAACTCACAGATTCCAAAGTCAGCCAAACCCAGGTTAGAATTTGGTTTCTAAGATTTCCCTAGCTGTGTAACCTTGAGCAGGTTACCCAACATTTCTGAACTTTAGTTCCCTGTTCTATTCAATAAGAATAATAGTCTGTCTTGAAGAGTTCACCTAACAAATTTTTATTGAACATCCACTTTCTGCATGACATTAAGCTGGAGACACCATGGAGAAAAAAACAAGGGGCTTGAAGTCCAGTGAGGGAGGGATGATAAAGGAAGCAAATAAATTAGCAAACAAAATAATCACAGTAACCAGTTTACTGTAACGGAGAATAACAGAGTGTGGGAGCCCTGGGAAGTGGGAAATCCTCCCCTTTGAGGGCTAAAAGACAAACCTCAGGTAAAGCTCTGAGTGCACGCACTAGTTACTATTATAGCCCTCACCTGGAATCTTCCACACCTGCTCCCCTCACGGGGAGTATTAACAAAACCAAAGACCAGCCCCATACGCCCTGTAGCTTGTGCACAGCTCCTATCAGGGTAATCCAATCTGTGTTTTTTCTGTCCATCTGAGGATGGAGAGACGGAGGCTGGGCAGAGGGCTCACACAGACTGCCAGCAGGGAAAGCTATTGGCTGCACACCCTATGTGGCACAGACCCGCCACTGAGCTGGCTTTGTCCCTGTGCCTAATGGGCACCACCTGGGTCCCAGGGATGGCAACTGGCATCAATTAGTTCTCATTGAGCCCAAGCTGGAGCAGCACCCTGGATCCCCTCCCGGTTAGTGGCATTGGGAACTGCCAGCTCCTGGGCTGTGTGTCGTTTACTCCTAACAGCCTCCATTGGTGACCTCTTTTCCATCAGGCAGGACCCACCAGGCCCACAGCTGTCATTATCATGAGAAACCTGGTTCGCAGAGCTAAGTGATCAGACCCCATCCACCACTATGTGCCTGGAGGCGCTGGGTGTGTGCGCTGTGGACAACTTAAGCAACAGAGGGACTCTGAAAATTCCCTTTCTGGCATTCCTCCTTAGAATTTCAGGCAGTCCAGAAAGATAGGCAGTCCAGAATTGGAGGGAATGCATACAGCCAAAGCGGGTACTATGAAAGCAGACCTGTGGGAATGCTCCTCAGCTGCTTCCAGGTGCCTGGTCTTGGGCAACATCCTTAACCTCCCTAAGCCTTGACTGCCCCATCTTAAAATGAACATAGTAATCACAATACCTACCCCAAGTTGGGGGGTGGGGAGGAGTAAGTAAAAGAATCCACTTTTAGGAAATGTGTGTTTTCTTTGAGCCATCTTCTTCACTCCACAAATGTTTCTGAGCATCTAATGTGTGTGAGGCTCTGTTCTAGACTCGGGAAATGCAAAGACAAATAACAAAGCTGGAAGGACTGCTGAAAGTCATCTCATCTGGTGACCATCCGTTTTTAGACTGCAATGCATCTAAACTGGGTGAAAGGCCCAATGATCTACCTACCCCACTAGCTATCACTTAGCTTACGCCGGGTAACAAACCGTTCCAAAACTCGGTGACTTCCAGCAATAAACATTTCTACTTTCTCATGACTCTGTGGGATACCCAGGCAGTTATTCTGGTCTGGGCCAGTCTGGCCAGAGCTGGGTGGGCCAAGTTGGCTCCACGCCCAGCTCCTGGGCCTCAGCTGGGACATCTGCAGCTGCTCTCCCCGTGGTCTCAGAGCCTCCAGGAGGCTATTGGTGGGCTCGTTCACTAGGTGCCAGAAGGCCCCACAGTAAGAGAGGAGGCAAGCTCCAACTCACCAGCACTTTCCCAGCCTCTGCCTGTGACATATTAGCTATTGTTCCATTGGCCAAAGCAAGTCACAAGGCCAAGGCCAGGGTCTGTATGGGAGGGGACCACCCAAGGGCATGGAATGAGGGAAGCATGAACGAATGGGGGCTGTCACTGCTACAGTCAACTACTCTGAGCCATTTCCACTTTCCAGAGGAAAAAGAATTAGATGATAAAGAATCAGAGAAGGAATACATGGCAACCACGTATTATGTACTGCAGTGATCCCCACATGCCTATGATCACTTATCCCTGTATTAGTCAACTCCAGCTGCTGTAACAAATACCACAGACACGGGGGTGGGGTGAGGGGCTTAAAGAACACAAATTTTCTTCCCACGCTTCTGGAGACTGGAAGTCTGAGACCAGGGTGCCATCACGATTGGGTTCTGCTGAGATCTCTCGTCCCGGCTTGCAGATGACCGCCTGCTCGATGTGAGCTCACATGGCCTTTCCTCTGTGTGTGTGTGCATGGAAAGAGAGCTCTCTCCTCCTCTTCCTGTAAGGCCACCAATCTATTAGATTAGGACTCCATCCTCATGACCTCATTTAACCTTGATTACCTTCTAAAAGCCCTAATTCCAAATCCAGTCATGATGGGGGTTAGGGCAATTCAGTCCATAGCAGTTGCTAATTTTTTAAAATTTTGCATCTCTAATATATGCATACTTACGTATACATTATATACACACTCTATTAAATAGAAAATTTAAGCAGATGAGTTAAAGGTAAAAAGTAATATTTTAAGTGTTAATTTTGATGACTCTATACTATTAATTACTAATATTCCAAGGCACAATATACACTAAGGGTGAGTTTCATCATTAATGACACTGCATGTAAATCCATCTTTCAAGTAACGTTCTTGATAATTTTAAATTGGGGGGCAAGGGGACTGACTTCTTGTCTGATCACATTTTTACCTCATGATGTGCTAACACAGAGTTCATACTACCACATCAGCTAATGTTTTTGGTTTTTACCAGGTCTTGCACTATTAGTATTGTCTTCAATCCTCAGTCTCTCTACAATAATCTATTAAAACCATCTTTCCATTTTAGAGGGATTAGTTTAGCTAAAGCTAGATTGCATAATTTGTAAATCCACTTACCCAAGCACATGTCGAGCACAATACCTCAAATTCCCCTGGGAGGTAATGCATATGTGAGGTTACTTCCATCAGCCTCTCATTGTGGAGCCCTTGAAAGGCCTACCTGTGCCCTGGGTGACATCGGACCCTTTGACATTCCCACTGAAGGAAGTTACTAGTGCTGATCTGAACTTCAAAAGATTAGGAAAGTACAATTGTGTGTTTTTTTTTTTTTTTTTGCCCCAAAGTTTCACTTTTCCCCCAGAACCCGATTGTGTTGATCACCCCACTTGGAGACCAATGATTTGTTTTGTAAAGGCGAATATGAGGTTTCACACATGATACTAAGATTTAAATTTATTTATTTATTTTTGGCTGCATTGGGTCTTTATTGCTGCGCGCGGGCTTTCTCTAGTTGCGACGAGCAGGGGATACTCTTCGTTATGGTGCACGGGCTTCCCATTGCGGTGGCTTCTCTTGTTGCGGTGCACGGGCTCTAGGCGCGCCGCCTTCAGTAGTTGTGGCTCACGGGCTCTAGAGCGCAGGCTCAGTAGTTGTGGCGCACGGGTTTAGTTACTCCGCGGCACGTGGGATCTTCGTGGACCGGGGATCAAACCCTTGTCCCCTGCTTTGGCAGGCAGATTCTTAACCACTGCGCCACCAGGGAAGTCCGATACTAAGATTGAAAATGCTTAAAAGAACAGAAATTTATTCTCTCACAATTCTGGAGGCTGGGGATCTGAAACCAAGGAGTGAGCAGGGCCCTGCACCCTCTGGTGGCTCCAGGGAGAATCCTTCCTAGACCCCTCCAGCTTCCAGTGTCATCAGCATTCCTTAGCTTGCATCACCCCGCAATGTCTTCACATTGACTTTTCCCCCGTGTGTTTGTCTTCTCCTCTGTGTGCCCTTTACAAGGACATTCGTCATTGGATATAGGGCCTACCCAGATAATTCACGATGACCTCCTCATCTCAGAACCCTTAATTATATCTGCAAAGCCTCCCTTTCCAAATAAGGTCCCATTTGCAGGTTTTAAGGGTCACCATTCAACCCAATGCACATATCCTTCCCACAATTTCAATGGATGCAGTGGGGCCCAGAAGGGGAGTCGGGGCACAGTGTGGACCAGCTTCTGTCTCTCCCTCCCTCACGGACCCTCAGAGCTTCTCTGAACACAGTGCTTCTCTACAGAACCCTTCCCCTGGCAAAGAAGCCCTTCCTGGCTGTCCTTCATAATTAACTCATGTCTTCCCATGTGAAGGAAATGCCTGAGGCTTAGAAATGCAACTTCTTGCCCTTTAAGGGCCATTAAGGCTCCTTCCTCCTTCCTCCTGTCTTTCCACTACCACTTCTATACATTTCTTCTCCTCTAGGACTCTTCAAAGCATTCTCTCGGAAACTACCAGCCTGGTTTCTGATTTCCAAGGAAGGAGACAGCTATTGGGGTTTTATCATTGGGGTTTTATTGGGCACAACAGCAACAAAGCCTGGCCAGCCCCAGGGCAGAGCTCTGGCCAACGGGGAAGGGAAGAGTGGACTGGCGACATTGCATCTTGGCCTCAAAGTCCAACTGCTTTCAAGTTCAACTAGGTGTTTGCCCTATGATCAAGGTTGCTGTATTTAGCAAGTAAGAATGCAAGATACCCAGCTGAATTTGTATTTTGGATAGACAATGAGTAGTTTTGTAGTATTTTTAGTATACTTGTTTCTCATGCTTATTTAAAAATCTACTTAAGATGCAATATCTGGAACATACTTACGTTTTAAAAAATTGTTTATCTGAAATTTAAATTCACCTGAGTATCCTGCATTTTGTCTGTCAACCCTACCTATGACCTTCCCTCTCTCCCTTTGGTCCCTCCCTTCCTTCCTTCCTCCCTCCCCTCCTCCCTCCCTTCCTTCCTTCCTCCCTCCCTTCCTCCCTCCCCTCCTCCCTCCCTTCCTTCCTCCCTCCCTCCCTCCCTCCCTCCCCTCCTCCCTCCCTTCCTTCCTTCCTCCCTCCCCTCCTCCCTCCCTTCTTCCTTCCTTCCTCCCCTCTTCCCTTCCTTCCTTCCTCCCTTCCTCCCTCCCTTCCTTCCTTCCTCCCTCCCCTCCTCCCTCTCTTCCTTCCTCCCTTCCTCCCTCCCTCCCTCCCTCCCTTCCCTCCTTCCTTCCTTCCCTTCCTTCCTTCCTTCCTCCCTTCCTCCCTTCCTTCCTTCCTTCCTTCCAAAAAGCCTACTCTCCTATAGTAGGCAAAAATAAAGCATAAGGCTTGCCTTCAAGGTATTCACGGCCTAGGGGAGGAGACAAACAGTAACAGATGCCTCCTACACAATGAGATCCATCCCTGTCCTAATAAATATTTATGCAAATGATTTGGGGGACACAGAAGCAGCAGCAATTCTGTATGGGGAAGAGCCAGTTGAGGTGGAAGAAAAGCTCGAGAGAAGGCACAGGGGTGGGGACTCTTGAGCTGACTCCATGGACAGGTGTAAAGCAATGGAAGGCACGACCTGAGCAGGACATGTTGGGCTCTGGGAGCGTGCAGCGCAGGTCCCGCTGAGGCCGGGCTGCTGAGGTGGGAGCTGTCTGTGTCTGGGAGAGAAACGGGTGGGGGGATTGCTGGCACCACTGATGTCAGGAGTGGGGGCCAGAAGTGTTGTTTGGAGAGTGAAGGGGTCTTCACGCCATGCCGAGGAGTTGGGGCTTTCTCAGATGGGTCCCGAGAGACCGAACACACAAATGGACAAAGTTCAGATCATAGGTGGCCGTAGAACTCAGACCACAACCTCTGCAGCAAGCTGCGGGTAAATCCAAATCACAGCCTCTGCAGCAATCCGGCCAGAAAGGTCAGGACTCGGTCAACGCCTCCCAGCTTCCCAAATTTTTTGTCCCTGCTTCCAATTCAGGACCAATCACGTAAAATGCCCTATTTCTAGTTACCTGCTTCCAGCTTCCTCAGGACGACAACCTCCAATCAGGGCACACCTGCAGCCTTTGAAAAGCTTTCCTCTCCCCCACTTGCCTTTGAGTTTCTGCTCTAAATAAACAGCTTGTTTATTCTCATTTAAAGTGGTGTCTTCATTTATTTCCACAGTATAGACCACAGGTATTGCTTTGTAGAAGAGGGAGAGGGGGCGATGGGAACAGTTAGCTCTGCGGAAACTGATACCTTGATATGTGGTGTTAATATAACCACACATAGTGGGTTATTCAGAGCTAGAAAAATCTGCTTTTTAAGACCCTTTGCAACCTATACACACACACAAAAATTTTTTTTTTTTTTTTGCGGTACGCGGGCCTCTCACTGTTGTGGCCTCTCCCGTTGCAGAGCACAGGCTCCAGACGCGCAGGCCCTGCGGCCATGGCTCACGGGCCCAGCCGCTCCGCGGCATACGGGATCCTCCCGGACCGGGACACGAACCCGCGTCGCCTGCATCGGCAGGCGGACTCTCAACCACTGCGCCACCAGGAAAGCCCCCACACACAAATTTTTAATGTTTATATTCACCTGAACATCCCCAAGTTCTTTTATATTCTAAAGAAAGGCTTTGTATCTTTAAAGTGAAGTTTAAAAACAAGAGTATTGTTAAAGTGGCCCTTAATTTTCTTTTTGACGACATTTTGTTTCCCCTTGTGGTAGACTGCATCAACTCGTCACCCTTCTCTGCATCCAGGCCCTCAGCCCTTTTTAACTCTGCAGCACCCCCCACTAAATGGGTGGAGCCTCGTGATGTTGAATTTGGTCATGTGACCTGCTTTGGCCAATGGGATATTAGCAGATACCATGCAAGCCGAGGTTTGAAACAGGCTTGGTCTCTGGGGCTTGGGCCCCTGCCCCTCTGCCACCTCCATAAGAAGACCATGCTGGGCACAGGAAGAGGATGAGAGTCAGGTGGGGCTGAGCCGCCCCAGCCAAACAGTCTAGATTAGACAACCACCAGCTGATCCACAGACCAATGAGTTAATTACTTTTCAGTTCCTCTGAAATTTTGTGATTGTTATGCAGCACTTCTGTACCAGCAGTTGACTGTCCCACCCTTTGATTTCAGAATTTCAAGAAATTTTTCATTACCATGAATATATGATGATTAATGGCAAATTCTAATGGTTGTCTACCCAAATCCATGTCCCCTGCCATTCTTTCCCGCTGGTAGAGCCTTGATTTTATTTTCAGGAGTTCACCCTATGTCCAGCCCAGACAAGTGCTCAGAGAAGGTATCCTCTTCAACCTCAAGGGGCAAATCTCCATTCATCTAAGCCAATTGTAGTTTGCTGGCGATTGGTTTAGGAGAGAGCATATAACACAATTATGGGCAATGTGAAGAGGCTGCTAGGGGCTTCCTGAAACCGCTTCTCTCCTCTTTATAAGAAACTCATGAGATGATGCCTCTTTTTTTTTTTTTTTTTTTTTTTGCGGTTCGCAGGCCTCTCACTGTTGTGGCCTCTCCCGTTGCGGAGCACAGGCTTCGGACGTGCAGGCTCCGCGGCTATGGCTCACGGGCCCAGCCGCTCTGCGGCATGTGGGATCTTCCCGGACCGGGGCACGAACCCGTGTCTCCTGCATCGGCAGGCGGACTCTCAACCACTGCGCCACCAGGGAAGCCCGATGCCTCCTTTTTTTATGCCACTAGACTCTTAGAACTGCTGCCGCCATCTTGGGACCATGAGGGGAGCTGACAACAGGACAAACCAACATTTTGAAGGAGACAGATTGGGAAAAGCCTGTGTCCCAGATGTTACTGAGTAGCCATCCCATAGTGAGTCTTTGGCACTGCCCTAACTCTGGGCTACTTGTTATTTAGGCCTCGTTTCCTTACAGCTTCTGTCCCTTACAACTCAAACTTTCCTGATTCAGATGCTTCCTCAGAAAAGGAAAATCCAAGTGAAAGAGAGGGATGTGTTGATTTTCCTTTCTTTCGTATGTTTTTATCAAGTGATTCATCACTTGGGCAAGGCCTCTCACAAAATCTTTAAAGATGAGCTTACAAAATGTTTGCTCCAATAGATGTCTCCGAAATTTGACTTTAAGGGGTGTCACCATGGCTACAGTATGTTATAAAAGGACTTCTGACCTCACCACATGAGTCTGTGCTGCTTTGCCCACTGATGTGAGGACCCCCTGAGGACAACTTCAGAAGCTGGGGCTGACAGGTAAGTGCAGGAAGAATTTCAACACGCATAAGGTTCTTTGGTGATGGTTCCTCCTTCCAAAGAGAGACTCCCAGGGGTGAAATTGACCCTTTTAAAGTAGTGGTAGCTAAATTATAAAAAGCAAATTCAATCCACAAGCATGCTTTTTCTCCAGCACAACAAGCACGTGATACATCTGCTCAGTATGGTACATCTCACTGCAGTAGACGGCACCTTCAGAAAGCACATTAAAATGTCATTAGATTTTATTTAAACTTGCTGATAATTTGGGTAATTTGATTATCTCCCCCTCATCCCATGCTGTGCTCAGCAGAAACCAGCTCATGCCAAATTATCATTCATTTTATTAGAACAAAACTTCAGGCCCCTCTCTGGACTTGCCATACTTTCTCCTGCCCTGGGGCCACTGCCCTCGCTCTTTTTCTCCCCTGGAATATCTCTCTCCCACTCACTGCCTGGCAAACTCCTCAGCATCTGGCAATGCAAAATTCGAACATCAATTCCTCTCTGAAGTTTTGCCTGGACCCTTGAGACAATGCTGCACAAGGCGTGAAGTCAGGCCCAGCTGATTTTGGATTCACTTCTGTCCCCAATTAGCTAGGTGTCCTCAGCCAAGAAGCCCAGCTTTTCTGAGCCACGTCTTAGCTTCCTCTCCTTGTAAAATACGTATCCTGATTGCCGCTGCCTCTGGCTTGTGCCGGGAATGAGCAGAGCTCATGGGAGAGGCCCTGGCACAGAGTAAAGGCTCAATATGTTTTGGCTGTTGTTACTGGATACCTTCCTACAGAATCGTAAAGCTTTATAGCCAGAAGGGGCTTCAGAATAGCTCTTCTCAACCTTCGATGTACAGCGAATCACCTGGGGATCCTGTCAAAACACAGGCTCTGATGCAGCAGTTCTGGGGCTGGGCCTGAGATTTGTGTGCATTTCTTACAAGCATTGCGGATGCTGCTGGTCCCAGAACCGCACTTTGACGAGCATGGCTGTACATGACATTGAGCTCCTGCTTGCTTTAGAGAAGAGGAAGATGAGGCCTGAGAGGGGATGTTCCTAGCCCAGCGAGATCTAGAAGGCTGCCTGGCATGGTGGGTTCCACTTCTTTCTTCCCACACCTGAACTCTTCTCTCCTTTGGCTCAGCCCAAAGCTCAGCCCAGACTCCTCTGCACAACTGGGAAGGAAACAACTACAGAAAACATACAGAGCCCCCATTCACAGAAAGTGCTGGAATCTACCAGTCCCTGAATGCAGTCCTTTTGGGAGGGCATGACTCAATCCTAAGGAAGATCTGACAGTTACCAATCTTCCATCATCCACAAGCCCTGTTGGTGTCAGCAAAGCTTTTCCCATCAGCTGCTGGGAGGAAGAAGAAATGGAAGCAAGTCGGTATGCCAAGGGTTGCTTATGCCCAAAAGGCTACGAGAGTCCAGAGACGTAAGTACCTGAAGAAAATATATCAATTCTTCTGCATTATAACAATAATGATTCCAGCAATTCTGCTCATTTCCTATCAAAGCACAGCCAGCAAACTCCCTCAGGTCTCTGGGCTGTTTGCTGGCGCTTGTCTTCGGAGAGTTGACAATCTAGTAGAAGGAAGAAGAAATGATACAGATAATGAGGAAACAAGATGAAGGGTGGCTCCTGCACTAAAGGGGCAGGAGAATTGCTGAAGGAAGGGAACATGAACTCTGGTCTTAGAAGTACAGCACCACCCTTCAGGCAATTTTCATAGTTTCATGGCCCAGCTTTCTCCACTTTCCTAGGGATGTCTTGAATATGGGACAACTTGTCTAATTTAAAGAGTAAATGAACAGGAAATACTGTATATAGGCAATCCTCTGCTTTCATAAATATAAAAATATGTATGAAAGTAACTGTATAGAAGCAGAGCAAAAGACTTACACAGTATAAGTAGTAATTTCATCCCAAATGGCACTGTGAGGTTGGGTAGGTTGTGCACTGTGCAAGGGCACCTGGCCAAGGGGTAAGTGAGGACTGAAATCCAGCTATGTGCCCTGGTGCAGGGTTGTATTTACCCAGGAAAAAAAGGAGTCCTTTTTCCTGATTTGCACAAGACACCATGTTGGCTAGAAGTGGCCCTGATTCTGAGAGGTTAAAAAATATTTTAAAATTCCAATCAAATATTTATAGCATTTTCATTCATGATGTTCTTTTCCTTTACCATTGAGTCTATAGTAAACCACATTCCCCATGGGGGCATATGTTTTTGTGTCAGAATGAGACACAAAGGGCATTAGGACACCTGGTTGTCTGTGGACTCAGGCCACATGAAGACAAACTCTTCGTTAGAGGCTGCCAGCTCAGTCCAGAAACTGAATACCTACTACGTGCCTACACTACGCCAGGCCTGGGGATAGAGCAGACACAAAGTGCAATTTTGTCTCTTCTCCCCAGGAACAAGATAAACATAATTCTCACAACTGTATACCAGGGGGAAGTGCTAAAAGGGGTGGGAGTAGGCTTCCCTAGTAGTGCAGTGGTTAAGAATCCGCTGCCAATGCAGGGGACACGGGTTCAAGCCCTGGTCCGGGAAGATACCACATGCCGCGGAGCAACTAAACCTGTGCGCCACAACTACTGAGGCTGCGCCCTAGAGCCCGTGAGCCACAAATACTGAGCCTGCATGCCACAACTACTGAAGCTCACATGCCTAGAGCCCGGGCTTCGCAATAAGAGAAGCCACCGCGATGAGAAGCCCACGCACCACAACAAAGAGTAGCCCCACTCGCTGCAACTAAAGTAAGCCCGTGCGCAGCAACAAAGACTCAATGCAGCCACAAATAAATAAATAAATAAATTTATTTATTAAAAAAAAAAAGAGGTGGGAGTAACATGGTCCCCGAGGAAGGGAGAGATTCTCTGTGGCCAGAGGGACTGGGAAAGCTTCCTGGAGGAGGCGGGAATTGATATGGGGAATTGAACAGTCCAGAGGGGCCATTCCAGACAAGACAAACAACTTGAGCAAAGATTGGGAAGCAAAAGAAAAGTGGGCTTGTGCAGGGAGAGAAGAGAGGCTGGGACCCAGAATGCTATGGTGGAGGGGGTGGGTGGAGGGTATGGGTGGAGGGAAAGGTGGGCAGGAGA
Source organism: Mesoplodon densirostris (assembly GCF_025265405.1). NCBI lineage: Eukaryota > Metazoa > Chordata > Mammalia > Artiodactyla > Ziphiidae > Mesoplodon > Mesoplodon densirostris. The sequence continues at coordinate 12,949,777 of NC_082661.1, read as the reverse complement.
GCCAAGAGGTCAGAGCTGACAGTGGAGACAGGGGCTGGCCCTGAGAGTGCTGAGGGTCAGGCGTAGAGATTTGTACTTAATTCTGTGGACAGTGAAGATTTTTGAGTCCAGGGTAAAAGGGTCAGAGCTGTGTTTCAGACTCACGTTGACAAATGAACTTATTTACAAAACAGAAGTAGACTCACAGTCATAGAAAACAAACTTATGGTTACCAAAGGGGAAAGTGGCAGGGGAGTGGGGGGGGTGGAGGATAAATTAGGAGTCTGGGATTAACAGATACACACTACTATATATAAACTAGATAACCAACAAGGACCTACTGTATAGCACAGGGAACTCAATGCCTTGTAATAAACTATAATGGAAAAGAATCTGAAAAAGAATAAATATTTTATATATATATGTATGTGTATATATATATATATATATATATAACTCAATCACTTTCAATCACTGAAACCAACACAACATTGTAAATCAACTGTACTTCAATTAACAAAAAAACTTATTTAAGATTCATGTTGATGACTGCCTGATTCGTAAAAGTCAGTGTCACCTCCCAGAAACATCCGAGTGCCTATGGAGTGGGTGCTGGTACAAAGGGAGTGCGGGCTTTGCAGAGGATGCATCAGGGCAGCAGGACTGGGCTCTGGGGAACATGGTCTGCTGGGGTCTTTGTCTCCCTGCTCACCTGGAGCTAGGATGAGGATTTCCGCCTCTCTGGCTTTGAACCTCTGCACTTCCCTACCAGTTGCTGCTCTAGACTATTCGGCTCAGCTGCCCACCCCAGAATCAGCTCTCCTGGTCATCCGGTGACAGGTTAACATGGAACAGGCAGTCCAGGACCTCAGGCAGAGATGTTACCAGGCACACAAATGAACTTCAACATCACTCCCTTGAAAAAACAACCGAAAAAGCAGATTTCCTGTTTGTCACTGTGAAGCAGAAGTTTTTTGTAACTTCTCAAAAATTTCAGCCCTTATGCTGGCTCTTCTCTCCCTTAGGAACCTGCAGCCTCGGCGCGGCTGAAAGGGTCCCTTTATGCAATCGGCGTCAACGACATTCAGCTTTTTAACAGCTGATTCCAGCCAACCATCTCCTCTTCCTGTTTCCAACCCCGCGAGTATTGCAGAGATTAATTAGAGAGAAGCTGTCTGCAAGAAGGCAACTGCATTATGAGTCTCTGGAGAGCAGGGCCCCTGTCTAATTCAGCCTCTCATTCCATAAATACTTATTGGATGTGCCAGGCATTCTTCCAGGTAATAGAGCAGAGTGGTTCTGGGCACAGACTCTGGGGCCAGACTGCCTGGTTCCTGCCTCAGCTCCATCACTTACAAGCTGTGTGACCTTGGGCAAGTTAATTAACTTCTCTGAGCCTTAGGGATAGTAATATTACCTACCTCATAGGGTTTTAAGGATCATATGGTATATATATAAGTTTCTGAGAACAAGGAATGAGAACATATATCCACACAAAACTTGTACACAGACGTTCGTAACAGCCAAAAAGTAGAAACAACCCAAATGTCTGTCTGAAGAATGGGTAAATAAAATGTGGTACATCTATACAACAGAAGATTATCCTGAAATAAAAAGGAATGAAGTACAGACAAATACAATAAGGGTAAGCCTTGAGAACATTATGCTAAGTGAAAGAAGCCAGTCACGAAGGATCATGTATTATATGATTCCATGTGTATGAAACGTCCAGAACAGGGAAATCTAGAGAGACAGAAAGTAGATTAGTAGTTGCCTGGGCAAGGGGAGGGGGGAATGAGGAGTGACTGCTAGTGGGTGCAGGGTTTCCTTTTGGGGAAATGAAAATGTTCTAAAATTGACTGTGGTAACGGTTGCACAACTCTGTGAATATACTAAAAGCCACTGAATTGTTTACTTTAAATTGGTGAAGTGTACGGCATGTGAATTATATCTCACGAAAGCTGTTTTTAAAATGTCTTAGAACAATGCCTAACACATATTAAGTACGAAATAAGTGTTAGCTAATATCATCTGGTGCTCGGAGAGTTAGGAATGTAAAAGATGAGCAGAGCCTCTGCTTCAGGAAGCTTGCGCTCGTGAAATTCACTTCTGCATGCCACGCATTGTCAAGCACAGGGCTGGCACATAGTCGACATTCTCCATTGTCTATTAGACTGTGTGCCTTCCGTAAGTTCCACCATGTGAAGGGGTGACTTGTGATGGCTGGTCAGGACTGTCTGCCTGGCCATTCTTGTCCCATAACAAAGCCCACCCTCTCTCTCATGGTCCACATCGTCAACTCAGCAGTCTTCCTCTGGATCTTCTCAACTCCTGACCTGGCTTTGTCTCATGCTCTTAGAAGTCCTTGACCTCTTCACTTCCTACCCCACCCTTGGACTTGACAACGCCTCTGCTTCTCTGGTTTGGACCTTAAGCTCTCAGGGACAGGCTCCGGTCCCCCCCATCCAGGGGATGGGATGGTGCCAGTGACATGGGGCCATCTCATTCACAGGGCACTGCCAAGGTTCCAAGCACACCAGTTCTTGGCACATTCACCACAGGGACTCTGAGTGCAGAGGCAAATGAAGACTTCAGCCCCCAGCAGCCACAGCCAGATTCACACAGCCAGGCGACCACAAAGCTGCATTCCTGGAGAGGCAGAGGGGAGCAGGAGAGACAGGCTGTTCTTCCAGAGCCACGAGGCGCTGCTTCCAGCGCCACCCACCCCCGGCTTTCCACACAGGGCGACCAACTCATCCCAGCTTGCCAGGGACTTCTCAGTTTTAAAACTCAAAGCCCCACTTCCTGGGAACCTCCTTGGTCCCAGGCAAATTGAAGTGGTTGGTCACTAGTTGCACAGCTCGATGGGAGGGAGTGTCCCCTGGGAGTCAATGACCCCTCCTTCCTTCTCCTCCTCTTTCTCCCTGGTAACAACCAGGGTGGAAATCATACTGATAGCATCAGGCTAAAGACAGCAGGCAGAGCCAGCACACGGGTCGCCAGAGACTGTGGAGCCACCCACAGGGGGCAGGGAGTGGGGGAGCAGGGCAGCTACAGGACAGCCCGTGGTGCCCACGTACTGGTCCCAAGGGGAGAGGCTTCCAGAAACGAGGAAAAGTCAAGGAGGTCAGAGTGGCAACTGCATTCCACGAGAGGGCTGGGCTGGGCTGGGGCGTCCGTCCTCCCAAGAGCCCCATACCAGCTCCAGCCTGTCTGCATTGGCCACCTTTGCCCCTTGTCACCCCTGGTCTGTGCCTCTGCATCACACACCTGCCTGGATGACAGCAGCCATCCATCTTCCTGTGCAGGCGGCAGCGGTCATCAGGTGGAAAGAAGCTGGTAGAGCAGAGACGGGCGTCCACAGCTGCAGGCAGAGGCCGGCATGGCTGACTTCCAGCGCTGAGGGTTTAGGGGTAATGAACGTCACCCAGGGGAGCCAGACAGCAAAGAGCCCCTGAGGCGTGGCCTCCCTCGTCTCTCCCTGCGGCTTTTTCTGTAGCCGGCCTCTCAGTCTGGGAGAGCCACGTCACAAGGTGTGAATTCATAATAGGCCAGAACTACGGGACAAGCGTCCAGGAAGTGATCAGGGTGTGTATAGCATCCCCCAGCTTCATCAACAGCCCCAGCCCCACATCACACCAAGGAGGGGCTTCTTTGAGGTTCTTAGACCCTTTTTGAAAAAAAACAAGTAGTCCTTGACACTTTAGTATGAAGTCCTGCAATCAAGTTATCAGGTTCTTATCTCCAAAGCCCGAGGTGAAGCCATCCCTACGTGCTCTTGAATGGCAGTTTCGGGGGGCCTGGGAGCTCTGGATAATATGTTGGGGAGGGAGAGCTCTGTGTAGCCAGATCCTGTGGTGGGAGAGGTAGGGTGCCGAGAGGTGCCAGCTTCATCTCTTCTCACAATTTTTCCTCCCTGCTCCCCAAGCTGGAATGCCCATGCAGACTCAGCACTACCCAGGTCTGAGACCATTCTGATGGGCAGCAAGTGTCTTGGCAGCCTGAGTAATGCCAGCCCCTGGGGCTGGGGTAAAATTCTATTGCCCATGGGCCTAAGGCTTGTATAGCCAGGTCACCCGGGGAGTCAGAAGCCTGCATAGGGACTCATGAGTTGACCCAGCATGGAGGACAAGATTCCTAACTCAGTTTCCCAACCCAGCGCTCTGTTGCCCTACAGACCTCAAGCCCAGCTCAAATTCCCCTTAGTCTGCTGAGGTGGGGACCTAGCACTGAGCTTGAGTTTTTCCGAGGCTGGAGCTTGCATCCCAGACTGTCCAGAGCTTGCCATTGGACCCTGGACAGATAGCCTTGCCAGGACCACACCTGCCCCATTCCCCTTGGTCCTGGGGCCTTCTCCCTTCTCATGAGCCTGTCGACCACACGGCTGTGGCCCCAGTCGGTCTCACACCTGGGCTTGTTTCCTTTCTTTCCCTTCTCTTTCCATGTGCATTCAGTGGACTGGAAGGTGTGGCCCAGTGGCTGGTCAAGTGGCCACTGCCTTACTGAGGGCAGAGAGGAGTCAAAAGGGAGCAGAGGCAGGAAATGCCCCGTGTCCCTGAGGAAGGCAGGCACTGCTACTCAGGGGAACCAGGGAGAGGGGTGTGAAGGGGAGATGGGAAGAGGCCCAAAGCAAATACAAACACAAATATGACAACAAAAAAGGACTGCACGTGGGGTAAATGCCCAAGCTCTGGAATAAGACTTCCCAGGTCCAAATAACCTATGCGATCTTGGGTAAGTTACTTAATTTCTCTGAGTCTCATCTGAATTTCCTCAGCTGAAAAATAAGGATAATAAAACCTTAAAGGTTGCCATAAGAATCAAGTGAGAAGCATATAGCCCATGCATGGCATACAGTAGACACTCTAGAAATAGGGGCCATTATTTTATTGGACAATACATACAACCAGCTTTGGTTATAGGAACACCACCTCCAGGAAACCCTCTAGGCTCTCTTTCAAGTTTCTGGAGTACTTTGCGGGGAAAGAAAGGGCAGAGGAGAGTGTAGGGGATGGAGGGGGAGGCGAGGAAGGGAATAAGGATAATAAACAGGGGCAAGCATGCATTTTGACCCTCCCTGGGGCAGGGCCCTGTGCTGAACCCTTGGGATACTATACCCCATTCTATCCACCAAGGAGCCCAAAAAAGGGAGACATTCTGGTTGACCCAACAAAACAATAATCCAACCTTAGTCATTGACCAGTGAGTTGCCCTTGAGTGTCTGATGTGGGGACATGCAAGGCCCAGAAGGAAAACCAGCTCAGGATTGGCCTTCAGTGACAGCTCAGATCCAGGGAATCGGCCTCATCAGCACAGAGAGTAATGCTCTTTTCTAAGGCCGAGGGGCTGTGAGCATCTGAACATCACACTTCCTTCCCCCAGAACAGCAGGTGAAGCGAAAGCTTTGTCCAGGTACAAAGCAGGAGCATGAGCAATGCCTGTCAAAGGGGAGGTCACACACTGAGCCCAGATGCGGGTTAGGGACTTGGCATCTTCAAAGCGTAGCCTATTCACTGTGCTCGGTCACAGGGTAACCAGTGGGGCACGGGTTCTGGAATGATCTGCTTGACTCGCAGTAAATGGCTGTTTGCCATGGCAACGGGCACCGTGGAGACTCTGAGCCTGATCAGATGGGAATCTGCTCTCCAGGGATGACTCAGACCTCTTTCTCCTCATTGTGTGGGGCAGGCTGTTCACAGAGTGAACCCAGGGGCTGGGGAGAAGCCCAGAGCTCCCCATTTCCCCTTCGTAGTGGCAGCCCATATCTCCCTGTTTTCTTTCTCCAGGAGATTTGGATCAAGTGATGATAGAGTGAAGAGAAAAGAAAAGGCAGCATAGAATCTGGTCAGACCAGCCCCTCTGAGAATTCACTTTCCACATCCCACTCCCACCAGCAGAAGTCAGGAAGCCCAGAAAATGCCATCACCTCATCCTTAGCTCAGCCAAGCATCACTTTTACCTGAATGATGGGACTTTGCTGAATCCCTTCATCCATGCACCCATTCCACGAGCAGTTACTCCAAAGATAAACATAGACACAGCCCTACCTTCCGGAAGCTTGCAGAGCTCCAGAGAGGCTTCCAGAGCCTCGGCGGTGGGAGTTCAGCTGAGTACAGCCCCAAAGAGTGCCCACAGGGAGGGATGGAGTCCTGAGAAGGTAAGGGGCCCCCACCCCAGGCTCCCTTCTCTGTGGTTCCCCCATCTCATAATGGCCAAGTCCATTCTTCCGGTGAGTCGGGCCAAATCTTGGTTCCAGACCCCTCTCTCTCTCACACCTCACGCCCAACCCATCCTACCCTCCCTACTGCGACCGTAGCCTCTTGGCCGGTTTCCCTGTTTGCCCCTCACTCACTGCCTGTTCTCCACGAGGCAGTGAGGGCCAGCCCTTGATCTGAAGTCAATTGTGCCCTCCTCTGCTCAAAACGCACCAAGGGCTTCCCCTCTCACTTGGGGGAAAAGCCACATCCATGGATTCAAGGCTCTGTGTGATCTGCTCGCTGCTACAACTTCTGCCACTGCCGGCCCCTCCTCCACACTGCTCCAGCCCTGCCACCCTTCTTGTCATCTCTCCTCAGAAAGCACCTTCTCCCAGAGACCTTCCCCAACCCCCAGTGGGAGAGGTTTCTTTTGTTTGTTTTTGCGGTACGCGGGCCTCTCACTGTTGTGGCCTCTCCCGTTGAGGAGCACAGGCTCCGGACGCGCAGGCTCAGCAGCCATGGCTCACGGGCCCAGCCGCTCCGCGGCACGGGGATCTTCCCGGACCGGGGCACGAACTCGTGTCCCCTGCCTCGGCAGGCGGACTCTCCACCACTGCGCCACCAGGGAAGCCCTGGGAGAGGTTTTGATGCTCGTCTTGAGAATTAAAAAACGCAATCAGAACAAATGACAGCCCTCAGCTGGCAGCGCCCTCCAGGATGCGCAGCCGAAGCAAGCGCCTCAGCCAAGGTGACACGTCCTGCCCCATACAGTTCACGTCCAGTGACCGGTGGACGTGGGGGCATAAAGGCCTGGCCCTCTCGCCTCCGACTGGAACAGCCCTCAAGCGTCATCCCAACTCAGAACTCCCTGCAGATCGGCTGAGGTTTCTCGTGAGCCCACATCACTGCTCAGCCCATCCTGCTTCCTGCCCCCCTCCCCCATCCTCCTATAGGTGCAGAGGTACCCACCCCGACAAATGGCAGCATCGGGCTTCCTGGAGCTGTTTTAATGTCCCGCTACATGGGATTCTTCTGCCAGTCCACCAGCGTTCAAATCCCAGTTCCAGCCCTCACTAGCCGTGTCACTTTGGGCAAATTCAGTAATCTCTGTGTGCCTCAGTTTCCCTACCTGTACAACAGGGTGATAATAGTATCTACCTCGTAGGGCTGTTGTGACGGTTCAACGCGCTAACACTTGTAAAGCCCTTAGAGCAGTGCTTGTATGTGGTAAATGCTGAAACCAGAAAAAGATATTAATATTTCTTATCACCCATCCCCCAAAAGCTCTGGGCTCCAGAGCACAGACTTTCCCCCCCTTGGCCCTGTTGCTGGGCAGCCAACCCCCATGAATGGTTAGGTATCCAGCTCCACCGGCCTCAAAAGGCCTAAGTTTGTAGATCCACAGGGGCCAGCCTTATGTGACAAGAGAAAGGGGTTGGTACAAGGTCAAGGCTGGGAGTCTGTTCTTCCATAGATGAGGGGGCAGGGTTTGCCCCAGGCTGGTCAGTCCACTCACAATGGAGCTGGGGCAAGAATTCCAGAACATGGAAGCACCGCCATGGATAAAAGCTCAGGCTCTGGGTCAGCCCTAGGTTCCAGTCCTGACCCTGTCACCCACATGTGTGGGTCTTTGGTCACTTATTTCTTATGTCTCTTGGTGTCTGCATCTAAAGCAGGGCTATCAGTGGTGCCCGCTTTTCTGTTGTAAGAATTGAACGCATTCATGCCAGTGAAATATCTGGGAAAATGGCTGCTTAATAGGTGGTAGTACCCTCCTCCTACCCCTGTATCAGTCAGTTATGGCTGCATAAAAAACACCCCTAAATTTCATGGCTTAATACAACAACACATTGCTTTTGCACATGAAGCTATAAGACTCTTTGGGTTTTAGTTCCTGCCATTCACTCCCCATCCACTGAGATAAAATAAGCAGAATAAAAGAAACACTCAAATGTCCCAGCTCTTGCTCCATGCCCAGAAGGGATGGCTGGTGCCCATTCAAAGCGTTCCTTCACCAGGCAGAGACCTGGGCTGCAGACTCATCTCTTGGCTTCAAAAGTCGGGGCTGTGCAGACAGTGGGACTGGCTGGAAACTGGCCAGGAAAACGGGTCAGCGTCCAGCAGAGCAAAGCCACTATCCACCCACTTTGGGCTCAAGGGGCTCAAGCCACTTTTCTAGAGTGGATACAATCCACTTGTCACCTGGGCTCTCTCCGCCCCTTAAAATCCAGACAACATGGGCTTCCCTGGTGGCACAGTGGTTGAGAGTCCGCCTGCCGATGCAGGGGACACGGGTTCGTGCCCCGATCCAGGAGGATCCCACGTGCCGCGGAGCGGCTGGGCCCGTGAGCCATGGCCGCTGAGCCTGCGCGTCTGGAGCCTGTGCTCCGCAACAGGAGAGGCCACAACAGTGAGAGGCCCGCGTACCGAAAAAAAAAAAAAAAAAAAAATCCAGACAACATTGCCTCAAATCCCCTCCCCCATCGCAGCCCTGGGTCCCCACAAAGCATTACATCCCCATAGTCACCCCGGCTCTAATCCTTGCCTCCCCTGAATTCCTGTTTTCTGCTCTACGTACTGTGGCTGGTTTTTGTGCCCGTGTGGCCCCCCAGCCACAGGGCCCAGAGCCACCAGGCCGTGAGAGGGCAGCAGTCCACACCGGTGATCTGGAAACATGAAAGGCAGATGGATCCACAAAACAGGTTTAAAATTAAATCTGGGATGTGCTTGCTCTCAAATAGACGCTAGCTATTTCACCAGCCTGGGTGCCAGCACCTTCCAGGCTGCTCAGGCTCCTCTCATGGCTGGCTCCCCTGCAACTGCAAAAAAGTCCCCCCTGCCACTTTACAGTGCAGAGGAGCCCAGCTTTCTCCAGCTCCAAACAGCCCCAGAACCCCTTTGTGTGTCCACCACAGCATGTCCTCGGAACAGTACACCGTCCTGGCGACCTCTGCCTTTCTCCCATCCCACGTGATACAGATGCACGTCCGCTTCCTCAAGCAACTGGGAAGGATTTCCCTCGCTCCCCCTAGGAAGACAGGCACCCTAGCGTTGGCTTGGATTTTTTTTTATGATGATATTTTTTCCATCCTCTAGAGCTGGATCTGCCCTCATCCAGCCCTGTTCTCTCATCTGGCCTGACCTATCTGGTCCTCCAGCCCAAAGGGACTGGGGGTGGGTCTGGAGGAAGAAGACACTGGCCCAGGGGGCACTGGATGTGTTTGTGAACTGGCCTCTCTAGCACGATGCTTGACGCCATCAGAGGATGAAGTGAACGTCGGTCACAGCCCTGAAGGGTTAGGTCAAACCATTTCACCTGAACGGCCCAGCCTGTGGCTCAGGATGAGCTGCAGAGCCCGTTTGTGTGATGGCCCCACTCCTTGACTCCTGGAAGAAAGGAAGGCTGGGCTGCTAGGACATCTGCAGGTACGAGGCCACTGAGCAGTTCCCTCCCGGAACACCCTGGCCTGGGCCTGTGGACTGCACATACCTACCCACACCTTGCCTTTGCTTGTCCTTTGCAAGGGATAAGTGCCCAGCTGGCAGGTCCCTGGGTTTAGTGACAAGGAGAGGAGAAGAAGGACGGCTGGCAAGGGGTCAGGAATAAAAGCAGGTTGGCCCGAGCAAAGGCAGGCCACACCTGGAGCCCTCCCCACGGCCATGGTCAGGGTGCCTTTGGCTGGCCTCCCCCTACTGCTCCGTGCCCAGACCTTCCCAGGAGCTTTTCACCCTCCGTTAGCCACCATCTGCAGGTGTCATTGAGAGCCTGGAGGGTGGCCAGGAGCTGGCACAGGCTAAGCACAGAGATTTGCTGGCCTGTGTGCTAGGCCTGGCTCCAGGGACCTGGGCTCTCTCCTGATTCGATGATGATGTGGGGTGGGGGGATTCAGCTGCACCAAGAGTGATCCCCCAGGGCCAACAGATGGGCAGCCCTGGGAGGAAGCCACATGGCAGGGCCGTGTTGTTAACTGCAGCTCATCAGGTTTTATCAGCAAGATGCTGCTCCGTTGGCGGGAACACACCTGCCCCCAGCACGTGCAGCCTCCAGAAGCACCGATGGCTCTGGGAAGACTTTGGTGGGAAGGCTGGAGCCATGGGCTTGCTCTTGGGGCTTGGTACCCTCTCCCAGACCTACCCCTCTGTGCTTGGGGGTGGGGCCTTAAGAAAACGTGGATGGCATGTGCGTACACTGAGCCTGAGGCCAAGGAGGTCCGGCATCCCACACCCCCAGGGCCAAGACGCAGGCAAGGCCAGGTGTCTCCACCAGCAACCTGTGGCCCCCAAGGTTGGACTCTAAAGACCGACCGCCCCAGGGGCCAACAGACTTTGTAAAGGCCTAGGTAGTGAATAGTACAGGCTTTACGACCCAAGAGGCAAAATTTGAGTATACCGTGTAGGTACTTGCATAAATATTTAAAATGTAACCACTTAAAAATGTAAAAACGATTCTTAGTTCACAAGCCATACAAAACCAGGCTGTGGGCCAGACTTGCCAAGCCCTGGACAAGGGATCCTGGGCAAGGGATCCAGCACGAGAGGCCACCTACAGCTTTCCTCCAAGGCAGAGCCATGAAGGTCTGGGGCTAGCCAAGCTCCACAGCCCCTGTGCATGGCTACCTTAGCTGGGGACAGACTGTGTGTGTGTCGGTCTCTTCCCTCCCCAGCCCTGGCCTGCCTCCTGTGCCATGCTGTGGCCTCTCTCCCCACCCAGGGCCCCACTTAGTCCCACGGGGCCCCCGAGCTGCAGCGTGACCATCCCGACACCTCCCGGTCCTTACTGGAGATGCTGCCCTACCTAAGGGATTGCCGAGGCCCCCAGCCGTGCCCAGGCCGCTGTGGTCACGAAGCCCCCCTCCCCTGTGCCATGTTCGGTGCCGGGCTAAGGCTGTCTTCTGGATTCCCTCTCCCTTAGGTGACTTCTCTCCCAGCAAACTCCTTAGTCCATCAGACAAACACACTTCTGGTAGCTCCAGTGCCCAAGCCCAGCCGTATCTGAAATCTACTTAGCCTCGTGCTGGGACCCTGGCCTTCTAGATTATATTGCCCACTCCACCCCATCTTACAGGGAAAAACTAGCAGAAAGAGGCCTGGGGGTGGCACCGGACAGCCTGGGTCAGAGCCCTGGCCGCAGGACCTGGGAGCCAGCCGCTCAGCCACAGCTTCCCATCTGTGAAATGCAGTGATCGCCGCGCCCAGCTCAGGTGCCCATAAATCAGACACTCACTGGACGAGGAGGGGCCCAGCATGGGGCGTCTATGACCTGGAACATGTGTAGTCTTCAGCAGCTGCTTATTGGACCTGCATATAAAATTGAGGTCCAGAAATAGGACGAGCTGTGGAGATGCTGGTGGAGAAACAGCCGTGGGAAGGCAGAGTGCAGCTGATCTGAGGCCGATGAGGACGGAGCACAAGCAAGGCTGGGATCAGAATGACCCCGCTTCATTTCTCAGGGCGGTGCCTGGTGGTGCAGCGCACAAAGGTGGGGGCAGGGGGCGGGGAGGCAGGAAGTGGGAGCATCACCTGACCACCAGTCACCAGGTAAGGTATCAAGACTGAGAACGGCATCCAGCGTCCTCACAACCACCTCCATCCCTGAATGGGAACACACACTTTCCCTCACCTGCGCCTGGCCAAGGCCGTCACTATCAACCCAGCCTCAGCTGGCCTGGCTTTGGCTGCAAGTAGCACCTGAGTGAACCAGGCCTAAACAGTATATAATGAGAAACCTGAAGGTAGGAGGTTCCAGGGTAGGTTCACAGCTCTATAACGTCTGGGCTCCAGGTTACATCCTCTGAGAGTCTGTGTTGTCGGCCTCGCCTGCCTGGTTGCAAGGCAGCTGCTGCAGGCATCACTTCCCCAAACAACTGCGTCCCAAGACCCGAAGCTGGGGGCGGAGGCTTCTCAACCAAATCAAGTCCTCAAGAGACTTCCCTTAAGTCCCATTGGCTAGAACTGGGTCACATGTCCAGTCCTAAAGCAATCGTTGGTGAACAGGCGAGAGCCGGGCTCCAGGCTGACCCCCACTGAGTACACTGCACCCCATCCTGAGCACAGCTGGGTTTCTGTTGGAAGGAAGATGGTGGGAGTGGACATGAGGTTGGAAACCAACCGAACTGCCAGGGATTGTTGGGATTTTTGTTTTTTAGCTTCTGCGTTATTTTTAACTAGAGATATTATACTGTCAAAACAAGTGAGTCACCATGTCCTTCTGACTGAAGCCTGCTGGCTTATTAATACTGCCATCCAAATTCCCAGGGAGACACATATGTCTGGATGGGATGAAGCAAGGAAATGTTAGGCTGCCCTTGGAAGGGTCTGATGTCATCCCGCCAGGAGCTGGGACTCTGGGCTTATGGAGAGGGGCTGGGCTGAGGACCCATGTGCAGGGATTTGGTAATGAATGGCTTTTATTCATTCACTATGTAACAGGCACTCCATTAAGACATGAGGGAAACAGTCCATAAAATATTAAGGGGATAAAACTAATTGAATTGTCCAAATACTCCATGGGTGGTCCCAACAGGGAAGGGAGCCTTCTCCTGGCCCCTCCTAGACCCTGAAATGGTTCAAGATCACCAGGCCAGGGGACAGGTTACCAGCACTCTGATTCCAGATGACCACTAGCTCAGCCTCAGTTTCCTCATTGTAAAATCAGTCTTTGGTGTTAAAGGTCAAGATCCTTGCAGCTCTGATCCTCACTAACTGCAATCTTGAACCACAAATGACAAGCAGGACCCAGAGGTTTGAAACCAGCAGATCTCTAGACTGATGGAGATGATGTAGTGGTGATGGGGACGATAAAAGTGATGGTGATGGTACCTAGCACACTGAGTACTTGTTGTATGCCATCATCGTCCTCATGTAATACCTCACTGAATTCCCTCAAAAACTCTATGGAATAGTTACTTTTATTAACCTCGTGTAACAGACGAGGAAACTGAGGCTTAGGGAGGCACACGCCTATGTTCACCTATTACGGACGGAATTGTATCTCTCCAAAATTCATATGTTGAAGCCCTACCCCCAGTGTGACTGTATTTGGAGATAGGACCTTTATAGGGGTAAAACAAGGTTAAATGAGGTCATATGGGTAGAGCCCTAATCCAATAGGATAGGTTTCCTTATAAGAAGAGGAAGGGACAGGAGGGATTCGCACATAGAAAAGACCACGTGAGGACGTGGAGAAGGCGGCCATCTGCAAGCCACGTAGAGGGGCCTCAGAAGAAACCAATCCTGCTAACGCTTGATCTGGGACATCCAGCCTCCAGAATTGTGAGAGAATAAATGTCTGTTGTTTAAGCCACTCAGACTGTGGTACTTTGTAATGGCAGCCCAAGCAGACACATCTCCCGATGGCAGAGCCATCACTGGAACCAGTCAATCTGACTTCAGGGCCATGTCCATAAGAACCTCGCCATCTACACGTTGACTCTGATTGGAGAGGTGGGTAGTGGGTCTCCTTATGACTGGGCCTGTGTGTACAAAGTATACAGATTGCCACATCTCACCCCCTTCCCTCCTATTCTGCATAACAAAAGACAGTCCATTCAGGACTAGCCAACACCCATGTTTCGGGTAGAAATGGTCCCAGGGAAATACAGGCCAGTGCTCAGTGGGTGGCTAGAACCATCTGGGTAACCTGGGTCATGCCTCAAATGGCTGTAGGCACCAAAGAGATTTCAGTCAGATTTTAAATGGTATCACCATCTGCTTCCAGGGAAGAGTCCTCGATGCTGCCCAAGTTAAATGGACCTGAATTGTAATCCTGCCTTCCCTAGGTATGGGACCTTGGGCAAGTTACTTCACCCGCTGAGTCTCAGTTTCCCCATCTGTCACATGGAGATAATCATCCTGACTGCAGCAGTGCCGTGAGCATAGAGAAGTCAATACATAGAAATCCGCGTCACAGATGGTCTTAATTCAGTAGCACCTAACCCAAGGGACCACCTGAAATCCCCTTGGCTTCATCAAAGCAAAATCCTCCGTTACAAATCCCCTGGCAGGCAGCCGCCAGTCTTTTCTGGAAGGAGTTGGGGATAAATTATAGATCACAGTCTTTTGGATCAGCCACCGTTCTGGTTCTCACCCCCTTGTGGACAGAGGTCTGGGAGGGTGCCCTCAGAGTGCTGTTCATGGCCCTGGGGCAGGGGGGGATCTTGCTACCCCTGCACGGCCTACCTCCTGCCCCTAGCTTTCCTTCCCCCAAGCATTTGCTATGCTCCTTGGGCTGGGGGTGAGGGGATACCCTGGAAGGACTCCCAGAAAGCTGCCCACGCGTTGGAGGGCCACAGCCTGAGCCCCAAACCCCAGCCCCTCTGAGCATGCCCACGCCATCCTCCATCCCCTGGGAAAAGCTCCATCTCCAGAGACCTGGAAGAGGAGCCCAATGCCCTGAGGGAATTTTGTGTCTAAGATTGGGAGGCTGCAAGAGGCCAAAGTGAGAGCAGCCCTGTTTTCATCAGCAGGGTCTGCCCGCCTGAGGGGACTGAGCAAGATTCCTCACTTCCTTCCTGTGGCCACTCGCCCACCCCACTCCACACACACACATCCCAGCCACGTTCCCAAGACCCACCTGCACTGGGCTTTCTCTCCCTTCCCCGGCCCCTCTCCGAGGAACCCCCAGCCAGGGCAGGCCAAGCAAGCAGCCTGTGGGTAGATGATGTCCAGGTCCAAGCATTTCTCCTCCTGGGAAATCGGGGATTCTGCCTCAAGTGCAAAGGCCCTGGAGCCAGCCAGCCAGGACTCCAAACAAGTTCTGCCTTTCCAGCCTCGTGACTTTGGACAAGTTACTCCCTCTCTAAGCCCTGTTATCCTCGTCAGTAAAAATGGAGACACCCAAAACACCCATGTCCCCAGGTCGTGAGGATTAAATAGTGCATGAAACGTGAAGAAGTAGCACAGGGCCTGGACGCAGGGCCCGGGCTGGAGTGGAGCAAGCGAGGTAGCGAGGGCACAGAGTGCAGGGGCCCGAGAGTGAAGGCACCTTAAATCTCGTGGCCCGGCCCCTGGCTTACCTCACTGATAATGCGCAGGTGAAGCTGAGAGACACAAAAAGCCCGGAATCAGCCATTTGCATCCGTCTTCACAAAGGGTAGGAAGACGCAGGGTCCAGCCTGCAGAGGGTGCAGTCCCTGGTTTGTCTCCACTTTCTCAACTCTCCTCACATCTCTGGGCCCGTTTACACATCAGAGATGCTGAGGCTCCCACGGTGGGTCCCTCCCCACCATCCCCATCCCAAAGCTGTGTGGGGACCAAGTGAGATAAGGGAGTGAAAGGGCTTTGTAAACCAGATGGACCAGACCACTCAGAAGATGGTGCTCGCCATCTGGGTGGTTAGTATTACATTCTGGGAGGACTTCTCCATTCTCCTCACCCCAGCCCACCCCTCAGCTCCCCTCCTAATGAGCTGCAAGTCTCTACAGTTATTTAAAGCCTCTATTAAACATATTCAATTGCCCCTTGATTCTCTGGTTTCACGTCTTTATATCCGAGGAAAAGACAGCAAAAGTATCCAGAACATGAGTTGGTAATAACGTGCTCTGTAGCAAGACTCCTTCATCTCACCTCCATTTTAATTTTTTAAACAAAACCCACAAATCACCAACCACCACCTTCAATGAATTAAATTGGAAGGAAAATTAGAAAACAGCTCGGATTTTCATCAATATTTGCCTCGGCCATGAAAAAAAAGAGGTTCCTTCTTTTGCCTGTCTCTAATCAGGAGTGTTAATTATCTTGCTACATGCTAGCAAATTAATTATGAATTAAGGAAGTTAAAGGAGGTCATTTGTTAAGGAAAACTGATTCCATATTGTTAGCTCTGGGGGATTGAATGGAAAACCACTGCCATGAAAACAGCTTTAACAGTTAGACCTGATATTTGATTTGTGAGGTTGCCCAGCTGAAAGGATGAATCACAAAGGCACCCGCAGCCTGCCATGGGGGACCTGAGGGACTTTGGACCACAGGCTGCCGTCACCATCACCCCTCCACTGCACTCAAGTCTTTCAAAGATCTCACATGTGGGAGCCCTGTAACCTGCTCCAGGTAGAAAGATATTAACACTAGAAGAGGTTTCTTTCCTTGGGGTGTACGTGTAGAAGCAAGAGAGAAAGCTAGGAGAAATGTAAGTGATTGTGAAGACAGAGGGTTGGGGGAACGTGTGCATGGGGGTGTGCACACGTGCAAACACGGAGTAGGCTCCAGCCCATGGCCCTACAGCAGCAGTGTCTTCTCCAGGGGGCGACTCCAGGGTAGCTGAACGGAAACTGCCCTACTCGCTGGGGAACAGAATAGGAGCCCTTAGCAACTCTGTCCTTCACGTGGGGCTCCAGATGCTACCCCGGAAGTGGCAGAAAAGCTGAGCGGGAAGGCAGAATGTTTGGGCTTGGTCACGTGCTGGTTTTCCAAGTCAGGCGGACAAGCCTAAAAGAACTGAATGACCGACTTTCCGTGTCCTCCCAACCGCGAGCCAGGCCCGCAGTGCAGAAGAAGCAGAATGAGCTCACTGGTTCTGAAAGTTCATTCAAGGCCTTGACTGCCATGCTAAGTGAGGCAGAAATTTCTAGTTGTCTACCAGTATTCATTCTCCTGTTCTTCCTTAGAAACAGAACTCTTGTTTAATTCAAAGTGGCAATGTGTCCAGCTAGAAAACTACATTTCCCAGCCTCACCTGCACCTGAGTGACTAAACTCTGGTCAATGAAATATAAGCAGAGATTACGGGGTATGACAGCTGAGGAGAACAGAAAGCTGGGATGCACATTTTTGCTCTTCCCTCTTCTTCTTTTCCCTGCCTGGAATATAGACATGATGGCTGGTGCTCCAACAGTCATTTTGGAGCAGAAGCAAACTTGAGGATGAAAGCCACTCACTAACAAGGGTGGAGCAGAAAGACAGCAGAAGCCCCGGTCTCTGATCACTGTGGAGCCCCGTGTCAGCCCTGAAACACCATCCTCTGGACTTGTATGTGAGAGAGAAAACAAAACACCTGAGGTGATGTGTCTGCGCTGCGGTTTTTATTGCAGGGCGGGAGGGGTGGGGTGTGGGGAGGCTTGTCTCTGCTCAGAGTTGAGTACTATTTCTAAGTCATGAAATGAGGAATATGGCCATCTCAGCACTGGCAGTGGGTAGCCCCAAAGGTTTGATTCACTCAAAGTTTGTCAGACTGGAAGAAGAAGCACCTATTTATGAGGGGGCAGCTACCGTGAAAGGGGGGAGCAGAAATCTGGCCATGGTGACTCTGCACCACAGCACGTTCTAGGCACACTGGCCCTGCTCTCCCTCCTCTCACTGGCTCAGAACATTCTAGCTCTCCTGAGGTTCAGGCCCCATTGTCCCTATGTGCTCAGGTAAATGGGACTCACATGGCCTTGCGGTTTGGGTGGGAGTTGGGCTGCCAGGGCACTCGCTTCCTGGACCTCACCCTCATCCAGCTCTGCTTGGCAGCCCTCCCTCTGAGGCCGCTGACCAGTGAGGTGGCCTCCTTCCAAGGCCCAGAAGTCTGTCCATCTGACTCATCAAGAGTCAGGCCAGGAGGGCTGCTGTCAGGAGCGCCCTATGTCTAATGAGCTGTTTTACATTATCTTTTCCATACTAGGTTGTTAATATCGGTATGTGTTTTGTGCTTACAGCACGTTTCAGTTGAGATTAGCCACCCTTCAAGGGCTCAATAGCCACAGGTGGTGAGTGGCTCCCGTCTGGAACAGCACAGTTCCTGAAGGTTAGTGGGAAAGCTTCACGTCCTCAAAAGTACAAAGCGGGCCTCCCTGGTGGCGCAGTGGTTGAGAGTCCGCCTGCCGATGCAGGGGACACGGGTTCGTGCCCCGATCCCGGAGGATCCCACATGCCGCGGAGCGGCTGGGCCCGCGAGCCATGGCCGCGGGGCCTGTGTGTCCGGAGCCTGTGCTCCGCAACGGGAGAGGCCACAGCAGTGAGAGGCCCGCGTACAGCCAAAAAAAAAAAAAAAAGTACAAAGCACTTTGTGAATACATACATGCAATTACAAAGACCAGCCTGGGCTGAAAATGCCTTTTCTCCTAAGCCTCAACACCACTTGATAGCATCAATTTTTAAAAAATTGTCCATCTGTTTTTAATGAAGTGTCTTTGTTTTAGTTTGCCCCTCCCTGACCATGAGGGAAATGGCCAAGTCCATTTTTATAGGTTGACTGCTAACCACAGTTGTCTTCTGTGAATTGTCTTAGCCAGATCCTTTGCCCATTTTGTTTTTTTTGTTTGTTTGTTTTTTGGCCGCACCGTGCAGCCTGTGGGATCTTAGTTCCCCGATCAGGGATGGAACCTGGGCCCTCGGCAGTGAAAGCGCAGAGTCCTAACCACTGGACCGCCAGGGAAGTCCCCTTTGCCCATTTTTTAAGCTGGGCACTTTGACTTTTTCTCATGGTATATTTTGAATATTAATTCTTGGTCAGATATGAAGAAAAAGTTTTCTCTGGTCTGCACTTCACTCGGTTGTGCCTTCGTCAATCTGAACACTTTTTGGTTTTCTGTAGTCAAGTATGTCAGTCTTTTCCTTGGTAGCATCTGGGTTTTGTGACTCAGTGAGGACGGCTCACACTCCCCAGGATGACAAAAATATTCTCTTATAGTTTCTGCAAATATTCTATGCTGGTTTTTTGTTTGTTTAGCTCACTGCTGCACATGGAATTTATTTTCACCCAGCACTGTTTCGAGCACAGCTTACAAAATGTCAGCCCCTGGTGCTTGTTTGGGGAGGGAGGAGCTCCCTGGAAAGGGCCTGTTGGGTGAGAAATGCGGAAGCAGGCCTGGAAAAGAGCCGCACTTGAGGGACAGGTAGGGCAGAGCCGCAGCGGGGGTGGGGGGGTGGAGGCTCAGGCCTCGAGCCCCTCAGACCTCTCAGCCTCGCCACAGTCCCCAGTGGGGATCCCCGGGCAGACTCCCTAACTCTGTAGCACCTCAGTTCCCCTCTATAAAAGGAGGATCTTCGCGCCTCGTAGCACAGTTGTGGGGATCCAATTGCCTCTCTGTGGCTCCCTTTCCTTCTTTCTAAAGGGAATAGGACAGAATGAAGTCAGTCAGAAAGAGAAAACAAATACCGTATGTTAACGCATATGTATGGAATCTAAAAAAGCAGTACTGATGAACCTAGGGGCAGGGCGGGAATAAAGATGCAGACGTAGAGAATGGACTTGAGGACACGGGGAGGGGGAAGGGGAAGCTGGGACGAAGTGAGAGAGTGGCATGGACATATATACACTACCAAATGTAAAATAGATAGCTAGTGGGAAGCAGCCGGCATAGCACAGGGAGATCAGCTCGGTGCTGTGTGACCACCTAGAGGGGTGGGGTAGGGAGGGTGGGAGGGAGGCTCAAAAGGGAGGGGATATGGGGATATATGTATACGTATAGTTGATTCACTTTGTTGAACAGCAGAAACTGACACAACATTGTAAAGCAATTCTACTCCAATAAAGATGTTAAAAAAATAAAATAAAGGGAATAAGAATGTCCCTCCTCACAGGGTTGTCATGAGGATAAAGTTAGCTAACACTCAGGGTCTTTCAACAGGGGACAGCATTTCTCATGGTTCAGTGAGTTGACAAGGCTCAGCTGGACGGGTCTCACTTGGTGTTTCATGTCCTTATAGTCAGATATCAGCTAGCTGCGGCCACCTGAAGCTTGGCTGAGCTGGGTGTCCAAGACAGCTCACTCACAGGGTTGACAGTGGATGAGACTGCTGGTGGGAGTGGGGGTTGCTTTATAGAGGTGGTCAGGGAGGGCTTCCCTGAGGAGGTGACATTTTAGCTGAGGCCTGAATGGTGAGGAGACAGCCATGCAGATACCCAGGGGAAGCCTGTCTGCAGCTGAAGGAACAGCAATTATGAAGGCTATGATTCCAGGACCTCGGCTGGGAGATCTCAGCCCCAGTGGCAGGCGAGCCCAACTGGCCAGAAAAGGGGGCAGCTGGTGCTCTCTGCTTGGGAGTGGGCTGTGCAGAAGGAAAAGAAAACACGATGCAGAGGTGGGTGGGCAGGAAGCCTACCTAGCATGAGGCTTGGGAAAATGAGACTGGGGCCAGGATCTTCCTTCAGCTGGAAAACTGCCTCACTTGTTCAGTCTGGGCCTTCTAGCTGAATTAGGATATTCCCCCCATTCCTCAAGTTTTATTATTGCCACCAGCGACACGTCAGTGACAGCTTAGCCCAGCAGAAATACCACGACTGGAGACAGAATGCAAAATAACAAGGCACCTTTTATGAAGCGAGCCCAGCAGGCGCCCTGAACACCCCTCACTCTGTTCCCTTCTCTTTGACATGAAAGCTGCACTAAGGTGAGTTTACCCATCAGATAAAAAATAATTTGCGAAATATCACAGTGGAGTTACTTCTAAGTGGCTTCAGTTACTGTCCTAAGATGCAGGGCTGTCTTAACAGTGAGGTGCATTTGGACAACAAAAGCAGGGATTTGGAGCAAAACCCCAGAGAAATGAGGCATAAATTCACAGTTCAATCAGGTGCTATTATAGCCTGGATGATTAAGCTATTGGAGTCCACCAACGCAAATGCTAATCTCATCTGGAAACACACTCACAGACACACCCAGAAATGTTTAGCCAAACAATCTGGGCACCCTGTGACCCAGTCAAGTTGACACCTAAAATGAACCATCACGCCCGGTCCATACATTAACTCACTTTACTGAAACTCTTTCAGGTGGCTCTGATTGTCACTCCATGGTCTAGATGAAGAATTTGAGGCTCAAAGCTTCTAAGCTGGCCAAAAGCCATACAGCTTGTCACAGTGTGTGCCAGACCCGAAGCCAGGGCTCTCTGACTTCACAGCTGTGCTGGTTCACTTTCCCTGGCACCTGGCTGCAGTATGGTTCATAAATACTGTGCAGGTGTGGGTACTGGTTAGAGAAGCCTGGGAACCCCATGCCTAGAGAGGGGTTGCACGGTATCTGGTTAGGAGGAGAATTCTACCAGTGCCTGGAGCCCCCTCTTTAGAGAACAAGCATGCTTACCTGGGAAGAGGAGGCTGATCTAGAACTCTGTTAAGCCTCTCCCAGCTTTTTGGACCTTCGGGTACCACCCTCTTCCTGGGGGCAGTTTATGTGAATTGCAAGGTAAGGGGTAAGGGTCTCAGAGGAAATAAACAAGAAACAAACAGTCCGTTAACAGCCCTGCCTTCTCCTCCCTGGTGGTTTTGGTCCAGTAGAACCATCAGTTTTGTCCGGTCCTGAGAAGGAATCCAGAGGCATTTTCAGAAGGATTCTCAAAATGCAGAGACAAAGCCTCAGAAGGTAAGTGCAGAGGGACCTGTCCGGCTGTTTTTTTTTTTTTTTTTTTTTTTTTTGTACACGGGCCTCTCACTGCTGTGGCATCTCCCGTTGCGAAGCACAGGCTCCGGACGCGCAGGCTCAGCGGCCACGGCTCACGGGCCCAGCCGCTCCGCGGTATGTGGGATCTTCCCGGACCGGGGCACGAACCCGCGTACCCTGCATCGGCAGGCGGACTCTCAACCACTGCGCCACCAGGGAAGCCCTGTCCGGCTGTTTTATGGCCTGCCTCTGGCTGTGGCGAGGCGGGGGGCAAGGGAGTGGGGCAGGCAACACGGCAGTGGCCCCCGGGCAGCCCGGGCCAGGCCTGCAGGGAAGGCGCCCCAGCCAGCAGCTGCTCTCCACCACCATCCACTTTCTCTCCGTTCCCCTCCCCTGGAGACCTTCCTGGCTGCCTCTCCCAGAGCTCAGCCCACTGGCCTCCAGCCAGGCTAGCACCTGGCAGGTGGATGAAGGCAGGTGAGTCACAATTTCCTGGAAAACTGTGTTCTAAACAAACTCCCAGAGGGCAGAGGCCATGTCCAACCAGCTCCTCCGGCAGCCTTGCCCACTATGTGCTGGGCCAGGCACACAAACTGCCATTGGAAGGGAGGTGGGGCCCTACAGGCTCCCCCGGGTGTGGGACCCACAGCTTCTGGCTGTGCCTCCTCCCAGTCCAGCTCAGCTCCCTGCTCCCGGGGAGCCAGGACTGGGCTCAGGAGATGAGGAACAGGAAACAGTTTCTGACTGAATGCGTCTCAAACCGTGACGCGTGCAAAAAGTCACCTAAGATCTTGCTAACGTGCAGGTTCTCATTCAGCCAGCGTGGAAGGAGCCAAGCCTCTGCTCGCTAACAAGTTCCTGGGGATGCAGATGATGTTGGCTCCCAGCCCACACTTTGAGTATCGGGAGGATCTAACCCCGTCCACTGCACTCCCCGTCTACTGCACTCCCAGGGTGTGCTTTGGTTCCAAGAGAAGATATCCCAGCAGGGGCTGGCAGATGCGGAAGGGGAGCAGCATCAAGCAATAAAAATATGAGAGCTTGGGGGTCAGGCAAATGGTCACTTCACCTGTCTGAGCCTCGGTTTCCTCAGCTATAAAATGAAAATAACTACAGTACTTCACTGGAGTTTCTGAGGAATCAAATGTCCTAACATTTATAAAGTCTGAATTACTGTTTTTGAGCAATCAGAATATCAGAGATCAATACATCTGCTTACAGAAGTGCATTTGACCAAGATGGAGTAAGGATTTGTGATACCACTGGACATCAGGTAATGATGGACAGTGATCCTGAGACTCAGGACATAAACAAGATAAGACCTATGATTGCCCTAGCTTGCTGCCTTCAGAAAGTTTCCAGAGGTGGTTCAGAAAAGGGAAACCCAAGAGGAGCCCAGTGGACTCTCTGAGGTGAAGAGATGGAGCTGAGTGTTGGGGGAGATCCATGCAGCTAGAGGTCGAAGGACAGGGTCCTGGAGAGAAGAGCTGTACACAGAGATCTCCAGAGACCTGCAAAGGACTGCCTTTGAGTATTTGCCAAGACTGATCAGCTCACACATGTGAGGAAATCACCCACTGTCATGGAAAGAACCTTCCAAAAGGAGGGCCAGGAACAGTGCCTATTCCCACCAGCCAGACTGGAAAACATGGACAATGAGTATTCAGAAAGGTCTTGCCTCAGTAGTGGAGAATAATTAACCCCAGACAGCACTGCTCTGGTCCTGCTTACCCAATCTTAAAGCAAGACTCAAAAGAGTCAAAAGATGATTTAACTGCATCCCAGAAAAAAGCTCAAGAATTTAAAAATATCCAGCACGCAACAAGGTAAAATCACAATATCTGACATCCAGTCAAAGATTACTAGACATGCAATGAAGCAGAAAAACATGACTATAGTGAGGAACAAAAAGCAATCAACTGAAATCAACCCAGAATTGACACAGATGTCAGAGTTAGCACACAAAGACATGAAAACAATTATTATAATTGTATTCCATATGTTGAAAGGCTATATAAAACCATGGAGAATAGTTTTTTTTAAGATTTATTATTTATTTATGCATTCTATTTATATTTGGCTGTGTAGGGTCTTAGCTGCAGCACACAGGATCTTCGCTGAGGCATGTGGGATTTTTATTTGCTGCACGTGGGTTTCTCTCTAGTTGTGGCGTGTGGGTTTTCTCTTCTCTAGATGTGGCACACAGGCTCCAGGGCACGTGCGCTCTGTAGGTTGCGGCACCAGGGCTCTAGCTGAGGCACACAAGCTCAGTAGTTGTGGCACGCGGGCTTAGTTGCCCCGCAGCATGTGGGATCTTAGTTCCCTGACCAGGGATCAAACCCACGTCCCCTGCATTGTAAGGTGGATTCTTTACCACTGGACCACCACAGAAGTCCCTAACCATGGAGAATATTTTTAAAAGACCAAAATCAAACTTCATCTCAATACTACAGTGTCTCAGATAAAAAGCAATATTGGATGGGATTAGTGGAAGATTAGACATTACGAAAGAAAAGATTAGTGAACTTGAAGACAGTAATAGAACTTATCTAAAACGAAACAGAGAGGAGAAAAAAGATCTTAAAAAAAATTAAAGGAGTATCAGTGAGCTCTGGAACAACTTCCAGCAACCTAACATACATGTAATTGGAGTCCCAGAAGGAAGTGGGGATGCAAACAGAAAATATTTATTCTGATTCAATAGGTCTAGAATAGGGCCCAAGAACTTGCATTGCTAACACGTTCCCAGGTAATGCTAATGCTTTGGTCCAAAGACTACACTTTAAGACCTACTTCTCTAAGGCAGAAGTCAGCAAACCATATCCTCTGGGCCAAACCTACCTGCTTTTGTAAAGTTTTATTGGAATGCAGTCACGCTTATTTATTTACATATGCTCTATGCCTACTTTCATGCTCCAAAAGCAGAGTTGAACAGTTGCAACAAAGATCGTATGGTCTATAAGGCCTAAACATTTACTATTTGGTCCTGTACAAAAAAGGTTTGCTGACCTCTGTTTTAGGGATAAGTAGGGTTCAGGGTGTTTGGAACCAAAGCACCAGCACCATCAGCTGGCTTCTGCCACTCACAACTGCAGAATCTGACCAAAGAGGGCCCATCCCCAGGGAGGAGAGCCCAGGACCTCAGCAGCTACTGAGGGTCATATTCCCAGATGACATCCAAGTGATCCAAACAGATAGTAGGATTTGGTGAAAATGACGTCACAGCATTGGACCTCAATTTCACTGGGGCCTGTCAACCACTCTGCTGCTTCCTTGAAGGCAAACATCTTCCCAAAGAGATGGAGAAAGTTAAGTCCCCTTTGCCAGGAATGCTGGTAGCTATTATTGTTGATGAGAACAAAACAAGAGCACAGATGGAATGAGGCTGAGACAGGGAGCCACCCAAGAACAAGGGTCTCAGGGGCCCCTGTCCACTGTACATCCATCCAACCATCCATCTCATCCATCCACTATCTAACCACTTGTCCTTCCAGTTACCCATTCATTCCATTTATCTTTCCATCCACCATCCAGTCATAATCTATCCACCATCCACCCCCTGCAACCTTCATCCATCTGATAATCCGTTCAACCCTCATTCATTTATTTGTTCAAGAATATTTTTTGAGCAGCTATTATATCCTGGGCACTGTACTAGCTGCTGGGAATGCAGCTGGGAACAAGAAAAATGTGGCTTCTACCTTCATGAAGTTTACAGCCTTGTGGGGGGACAGACAGCAAGTAATTACACACACACACACACACAAATCAGAATTACATTTGTGTTAACTGCTATGAAGAAGTTCAGGTAAAACCAGGGAGGCTAAGGAAAGCTTCCGTGAGGAAATGACGTTGGAGCTGGGGCCTGAAAAGGAGTGGAGTTGGCCAGGCTAAGCAGGAGAAAGAGCATTCCAAGAATCAGACCCCAAAGCAGGAAGGAGGTGAGCAGTGGGGAGGGGCAAGAGCTAAGACTGGAAAGGAGGAGGGACCAGGGGCCAGCCCTGCAGGTCAGGTAAGGAGTTTGGTCTATATCTTAAGAGGACTGAGGGCAATTAAAAAACATAGGCAGGGCTTCCCTGGTGGCACAGTGGTTAAGAGTCCGCCTGCCGATGCAGGGGATGCGGGTTCGTGCCCCGGTCCGGAGGCCACAACAGTGAGGGGCCCGCGTACCGCAAAAAAAAAAAAAAAAAAAAAAAAGTAGGCATAGGCCTACATGATTATACTGGCATTTTAAGGCAATCAGTGTATTGGTTGTCTAGACTGTGGAGGGTACGTTTGATGAGGGTTAGAGTGGAAACAGGTGGACAAGTTCAGAAGCTGCCTCCAGGTGAGAAATAGTGGTGGCTCAGACTTGGGAAGGAGGGGGAGATGGAGAAAAGTGGACAAATTCTAAACATGGGCTTAGATTGGGCTCCATGTCAACTCAGCAGAGGCCAGAAGGAGACGGGTCCTAGGAGCAGGGTTGGGAGTCCTGGCCAGGAGGAAAGGGGCCTTGACAGGATGCCAAAAGTCCACACCCCTAATTTACCATCCTTCCAGGACCTTCCTTCGCACTCAGCTGATCACCTTGTGCCAGTGAGTAAAAGCTCAGTTCCCAGGTCAGGCCCAACCAGAGTGACCAAGCGTCCACTTTGCCTAGGATTGAGGGGTTTCCCGGGACAAAGGATTTTCAGTGCTGGTCACCCTACACCCAAAATCCATGTTGGCAGGGGAAGTCAACAGCCTTGGGAGGTAGCTTGGAATGTGTAAGACACAATGTCCAGAGAATGGGCTGAATGCACATCCCCCTGGTTCTGGGCAAACGGCAACACGATTACTGAGCATCTAAGTGCCGCATCTCCACCTGCACAGTATTCTCCTTTTACTGAGCGCTCTTACGACTATTGTCTCTCTGGGCCCTACAACAGTCCATGAGGAGGACCAGCCACATATCATAGATGAGGAAATTGAGGCCTTGGATGGGGGGAAAGGGGGGCACTGTTAAATAGTTGGCCCGAGTGCCCCCAGCTAGGGAAGACCCGAGTAGAAGTCAAAGTCACACCTCCCATCTGTGGTACAGCTGCCCACTCCTCGCTGGGTGTGGAACCAGGAGTGGCCTTGGCCTAGGGCTTTAGTGGGGAGACAAAAGCGTTCCCCCGAGCCTGGCCTTAGCAAGCTCCCAGCCTAAAGGGGCAGAGAATGGTGTCCACAAACTGTGATGCCACAGGACAGCCTGAGCTCAGTGTGGGGACAAAAGAAGGAACATGGGGCCATGAGATCTCAGGAAGAAAGGGTGCAGGCAGAGGAGTCATTGAAGATGGACCTGGAAGGATTGATCAAACCCCTGTGTCTTCACCTGTGGCTCAAGGTGCATAGCCAGAGCACCGCTTCCCCAACCCGGGGCAGCTTGGTGACATCACAGCCTCTCAGTCCCACCCCAGACCTACTGCATCAGTCTCTCCAAGGAATGGTGGCCCAGGGCTCCCTGTTTTTAGAGCTCAGCAAGCGGTTCTGATGATGACCCAGGTCTGCAAATGATTTCCAGCCAATTTCTGTGGCCCCTCCCAGCCACGTAAATATCTTGAAATACACGTGAGGAGTCGTCAGCAGGTTCTCAGTGGGCAGCCACCTTATGAGACCAGTAATGTTAATACACCCATTTCACAGATTAGGAAACTGGACCACACTAAGACCAGCTAGTTCATGGCTCATTTCACTTGGTCTTAATTCCACCCAGAACCCAAGTTGTCTCAAACCTGTGCTTCACATCTGTGCATCTTAAACTAATCCACAGGTGGGCAAACTTTTCCTGCAAAGGGCAAGACAGTATATCTCAGGCTCTGTGGTCCACACAGCCTCTGATGCAGCAGCTTGACCCTGCCACAGCAGCACAAAAGCAGCCTTAGACATTATGTAAATGAGCAAGCGCAGCTGTGTTCTAATAAAACTTTATTGCTAGACACTGAAATTTGAATTTCATACACTTTACGTCACAAAATATTTTTCTCCTTTTGATTTTTTTCCAATGATGAAATAAAATTCCTATTTTGTGGAAAGACAAAAAAAACCCATAAAATTTTTCTCTGCCCATTTGGGCCTCCTCCCTCCCCTTTAGTGTATATTGTGCACCTGCATTATCCAGACCTCCTTAGGAGATAACACTCCTTCTTAATCTTGTAAAGGGTCATGATGACCCATAATTCCTTAGAAGATAACCTTCCTTCTTAATCTTGTAAGGGGTCACAATGACCCACTACTTCTTGTACCTCCGGATCTGGGTTGCATAAACTGTCAATACGTCATTTGTCTCAAAAATTATATAACTGTGCTTTGACCTCTCCCGGGCAGAGCTGTCCTCAGGGCTTTCTGAGAGGCTGTCTCCCAGGTTATAATCTTCAGGTTGGCTCGAATAAAATTCTCCATTTCTTTCTTGGATTGACTACTGATTAATTTTTTCATCGATACCAACCATTTAAAAATATAAAAACCAGTCTTAGCTCACAGGCCATACAAAAACAGGCATCAAGTCAGATTCGGCACTGGCCGTAGTTGTGCCTGCACTAATCCATCCACATACAGGCAAGCAACCCTCCGTAGCAATGAGCTGGGGTATCCGGGCCCTGTGGGCAGTTGTGGTCTCCGACCCATCACTTCACTCCCCCACCCCTTGCCCTGCCCCGTGCTCCTCTTTGCTTGTCCTTGGGCCTGCCCAGCCTGAGCTCTTTGATTCCCAGATTTGCACGCACCTCTTGGATCCCCAAGCATAGTCAGTACTAACCACTCTGCCATCTTGCCTTAACAAGTCTAGCCCAGGGCCCCACTGCCCGTTGTGCTTTCCAGAGATCAGATTAATTGCCTACCATTTGGAAATTCAAGGTAAGGGCACCTATTTATTTTAAAAGAAAATCATATCCTCCCAGTCAGTTTGCAACCCCAGCCTAAGGTGGGGAGGCATCCCCAGCCCTGGGTAAGCCTGTTGTCAGAATCAAACAGTGTGGAAGTCACATTGGTTCCATGCTTTTCACAAACAGCCCCTGAAGTTCTAGTGTGACACTGAACTTTTTTTTCAGTGGATTATTTTAGCTGCCAGCCAGTTCTGGGATCTCTCTCCCCTGGGGTCAAGTTCAAAGAGAATTCCAATGTGATTAAGTAAACATATGCAAGTAATAGATTTATGTGCTGCTGTGCTATTCTTTGTGATGTTGGCATTGGGGGTAGGGAATTATAACAGCTCCTGGGTGCTCAGCTTATTTCCTAAGAAATTAACTCATCAGTCCCCAGTGTGGATGAAAACACTTCTTGGGACATTTGAAATTCAAAGTGAAATGCATGCATGGCTCTATCATTTGAAGAGGACAAGGGGAAGAAAGATCAGGGGGAGGCAATGGTTTGAACACGAAAGGACGAGTGAGGGGTGAGCTGATGAATCTCTGCTGTTTGTGGATGCGTGTGGTTCGTGGAGAGAAGCAGAAGCAAGTCAGGTATTTCTGTCCATCACAGCTGAGAAATTGGACTGTAAATGGAACCTGGAGCAGTGAGCTGAAACTGCCCCACGTGGGCAGTTAATGGAAACGTGGAGAGCTTTTCTCTTTTAACAAAGTACTTGAGCTATTATCTCAGCATACCCACTGCACACAGGGACCACACAGGCGGCTGGGCTGCCCCGGTAGCTAGAGCCAAAATAAATTCCCTCTCAGCTCAGCAAGCAGATGCTCTGGTCCTGATCTGCCACTGGCAACAAATGATGTTTGGGACCCAAACCCTTCCCCGGCCACCCCTTCTTTACACCCCAGGGTACAGAGGACCTTTAGGAAAACCATTAGTCAACAGATTCATTTCACAGCCCTATCCCTATACATGCCCCCATTTAATCCTCACAACCACCCTGCGAGGAGGCTTTATCATCACTCCACCTTGCACATGTGATAATCCCATTTTACAGAGGAGAAAACTGAGGCTCAGGGAGGTTATCAAGGCAGAGTGAGGGCTGGAAATCAAGTCAGCAAAGTGAATCCTGAGCTCTTTCCATTATGCCACGGAGACAGGGCCCTCAGAATCGTGCACTACACCATGCCTCAGCCCTCACATCAAACCCAAGCAACCTCTCAGCTCAAGACTCACTGAGGATGGGGAAGTGGACCTGGCCTTGAACAGGAAAAAGAAGTGGGAGGGGGCCATATAAAAGCAAGTGGAGTCCCACTCTCATCTGAGTGAGAAGAGGCTGCATGGCCACGTCTGGGAAACCCGCATGGTGTTCATGAGAGCTTTACTGGCATCAAGGTCAAGCTGCACCTTGAGAGAACCCATTCCACGGGAAAGGGAGCCTAGGGGGAAGCTCTTGGCCCAGTCAACAGATTCGTTGGAGGGGAGACTCTGATTTCGGTGAGGGATTTGTTGTTTGCACTGGTTGGTCCCTCAGCCGGCCCCATGGATCCATGACGGAACTTTACAGAGAGCAGAGGTGGTAAGAGAAAGGGAGCGTACTGTGTGCTCATTAAGACTCAGGCTCTGAGGCCAGGCAGACTGAACCGCTGCCTGCTGCCCTCTCCTAATACCCATGTGACCTGTGTAAGTCACTTGACTTCCCTGTGTGTATGTGGGATGAAGAAAATGAGTGAGTTTGTGATTTTCTAATTCTATCGTTCTTGTATTCTTGGCATGAAAGAAAGGAGACACGTGTAAGATAGAAGAAATCTGGTAAAAATCCTGCAGTTGAATTTGAATAGGAAGTATCAGTAAGTATTCATGACGCATTTTATCTTTAACGAAAGAAAAGAACTAGTTCTGAGATTTATTCACTGAAAAGGCCTAGAAACAATCACCAACCCAAGAGAAATAAGCATCCCTCACACCCAGATAGCACTTTTAAAATACCACTTCCTACTGGAAGGAACCAGGGCTACTTGGAGAAACGATTGGTTCCAGAACTGGCTCAGGAAATATACAAGATGAGACTAAGCCATCAAAGGGTCATGACAAAGGACTCAAGGGTCACTGGCTCAAGTTGAGAAAATCTGAGCATCCCTAAGGGTAATAACTGCCGTGGATCGAAACACACCAAACATACTTAAATCCATGGGATCATTAATGGTGCTAAACCTAACTGGTTACCATTAGAGGATGCTAGAGGACCCATTCCTTATTTTGAAAACTGATAAAATTAAAGCAATCAAGCATTCAACCTATCTTTCCAGGAAAGACTGTGCCACTGAGGAAGCAAAGAGTTGATAGAGGGACATTTCTCATTGTAGAAGTAACTGAGCTAATAAATAAAGAACAATGATAGAATTAGAATGTCCCATTCTGTAGCCCCTAATAAACTAATGGACCTAAGCATTTCTCCTCAATGGCTGCTAATATCACAGAGATAGAGATAGCTACAGAGATAGAGATAGAGACAGAGAGAGAGAATCAGACGTTAACTGCCTTCTGATAGAAGAACACAGCACCACCTATGAAGTAGTAATGACTAAAAAAAAAACGAACTTGAATCTGATCAAGCTTCTGGATTCAACTACCAATTTATAGGAAATAGAGCAGAAGAGCATGTTAAAGGACACCAAGGGGCTGCAATCAGCAAAACCCAGACTGGGGAAGCCCCACAAACAGCCTGGTTTCTTGTATGATTAAATTGCAAGAAGAAAAAAAACAGATGGAGGGGGAGACTGTAGAATAAAAGAACGACAAATTTAGAAACAAATGAACTAGTCACGATGCACGAAATTTTGCAGATCCTGATTCAAATAAGCAAACTGTTTAAAAAAATTGACATCTGGGCTTCCCTGGTGGCGCAGTGGTTGAGAGTCCGCCTGCCGATGCAGGGGATACGGGTTCGTGCCCTGGTCCGGGAGGATCCCACATGCCGTGGAGTGGCTGGGCCTGTGAGCCATGGCCACTGGGCCTGCGCGTCCAGAGCCTGTGCTCTGCAACGGGAGAGGCCACAATGGTGTGAGGCACGCGTACCGAAAAAAAAAAAAAAAAAAAATTGACATCTATGAGACAAGTGGAAATTTGAACACTGACTTGGTATTGGATGATATTAAGGAATCATTACAAATTTCTTTTAGGGGCGGTAATTCTATTTGGGTATGTCTTTTTAGAAATATCCAACGCATCCTTATCTCAGACACATACTGAAATATTTATGTGACTCTGCAGTTGAACTCTGAATAGTGTTGGCTACTGGAAAACCTCAGAGCCCAGGCTTCAGTGGGGGTGATGATGCCAATTCTGGGGTATCCAAGAGATGGTGCCTGGTGGAAGATGGCCAATGCCTAGCGGAACCTTGGGAAGCCCATGGCACCACCTGGTGGATGACAACTTGATCCTTAGCATGTTTAAGTTACCTCATGGGAAATGCTAGAGACGCTGTGTGTACAGCTGGGGTAGAATCAGGTTAGTTGGGATTATTACTTGTAACATGGCTCTTCCATATGCTCAGGCTGGTAAGGTCTACAGAAATTCAGGCAGCATATTATTTACAAAAAGGTGACAATTTTTTGTACAAACCTGGAAGGGCTTTTTCTAAATACTCAAATTTCTTGGCAGTTTCCCACAAGAAAAGAGAATTCAATGGCTTCTTCTATTCAAGGTCACTTAAACCCTAGTATATTTGGGTTTAAATACACAGACCTTTCCTTTTCCTTAGAAAATTCTTCCCATATCAGTAGTGCTCTAACTTTGGAAGGCATCGGACTCACTTGTTAAAAATACAGGTTCTGGGTCATCCACCACCCCAGACCTTTATGGGTGGGTCTAGGAGAACCAGGGTCCTTAACAAACTCATAGACCTCCAGGAAAGGCTCAAAAGAAGAAGAAGGAAAAGCAGACCTCCCTCTCCCCTTCCCATTTGTTCAAACTCGGGACATTCAAAGTCCCTGTGCCTCTGTCCTGTAAGGCAGGTGCTCACTCTGTGTCTCAAAGGTGCTGAAGCCTCAAGAGTGGGCCAAGATTACAGGCCCATGACCAAGGCCAGCTGATGGTCATGACGTTTCCCCGCTGTCCTGACCAGCTGATTACAGAATTTCCAAACTGCCCAGCTGCTCTATCTTCCCGTGGATCCAAGAAGAGAGAGGGACCATCTGGTAGAATGATGACTTGGGGATGGGGATGGTTGATCTCTGAGGATGGAGCAGGCCCCTTCTTTATGCCCCAGACCTTGTGCAGGAAACAGAAGACCTGGCCCCTGCCCCAAAGGGACTCAGAGTCTAATCAGCTTTACTTCATATCCTCTCCTTCATCCACCCTCCACTCCATCCTCACCTGGCCCTATCCTGGACCAGGGCTTCCTATCTCCCTTGGACCATCCCAATAATCCCTACTCCACCATCACCCACTGAAGCCCAGCCCCTGAGATCTTCCAGTGGCATTATTCAGGGTTCAATTACAGAGTCATTGTAAATATTTCAATATGGGTCTGAGATAAGGATGCATCTGATGAGGACTCTTAGTTGTTTAAAAAAAATCCATAATGGAATTCTCACTCCTAAATATAATTAGCAATGATGCATTAATCTTACTAATCTTCTGAGCCTCTCACCTTTCCCAGCTGTCTTTCTTCTGTCTCACTTTCTTCCTAAAAAGAGGCAGGACCATGCTACAGCCCCTGTTTGAAGTCCTCTTTGGTCTCCTTTTTGCCTCCAGAATAAAGTCTAAACCTCTTGGCCTGACACCAAAGATTCCCACCACCTGGCCCCAGCTCACCCCTTCAGCCTCCTCTCCCGGTCAGCTGTCCACACCTCCTGTGCTTCAGCCACCAGAACTTAACCACCCTTCTCTGCTCACACCCCACACCATCTACCCACGGCACGTCGCTCCTGGCAGTGCCTCAGCCAGGAGCATCCTCCCCCTTCCAAGGCCCCATCACCCTTTACCACATCTTCCCTCGTGCTCCAGTTACTATGAAGTGCTCTCTCCACCCACAGCAGGTTACTTCGAACGGTACTATGACGTTTATTTCACCCTATCATGAACTCTGCATGTTGTTTCCCTCCTGGTCTAACTCTATCCCTCCCACTAGATGGAATGGCAGATCTCATTCATTCACCTCTGTCTTTCCCCCAGTGCCTGCTTCAGTGCACGTTACACAGCAGGTGCTATTTAATCTGTGTTTGTGGACTGACAAATAAATTGTCCTCTTGGGTGTTTTTATAAGAGAGCTTGTTCTCTAATAGTTCTTCAGGTGGTACTGGCACACATACCAGCCATCACACATGCCCAGAGGGATGATCCTAGCGTTAACATGGAATCCCATGTTGAGGGCATGAAATGCCCATGCCCCAGCAAGACAGTACCTTCTTGATATGGGGATACTTTTAACTTCAGCATCCGTTGATGGGAGAAAATTGTTGTAGCCCACAGGAATCTTGCAGGCAGTGCCCAGCCAAAACAAGTTCTCCCTACTGAAATCTGAAAGGCTGAGAATCCCCTTCTGTGGCCCCGGGGGACGGCCACTGTCAGAGGAACTGCACCAGCTGCAGACCCAGCCTGGAGTGGGTTTATGCACCAGCCAAGAGGAAGTGACACCAGCACAGCAGAAGTAAAACCCCCATGCTCGTTCAGTCGGTGGGGGGCCAGACTCCGAAGCACCACACCCAATAGGGCTAGGAGATCTCTGCCCTGAATATACCCACCTTGAACCATGGAGGCTGACGGGGCCAGCCTGCCCCCTGTCACACAGCCGTAGCGGGCAGCTAGGAAGGGACCTGACCCCCTGCACTTCCTGGATTCACATCTTCCACTAATCACAGTGCAACTCCAGGTGTGGCTGACCCCATTCATTCCCCACCCCCTCCAACCAGAAGCATTTCACAGCATTCTCTCAAAAAGATCCAATTCTACAATTCTTAGTGAGATGTAGATTTTACTAACACTTTGGTGGGAAGATAAGGAAGACATTTTATACATCACAGGTGAAGCTCCATAAAAACCACCTTTAAAGATTCTCTGTTGTCTGCGTATGTCCCCCCCAGCTTATATCCTTTTGTCACTTCCCAAATTCTCCTATTGTCCTCAGCCCTGGCCTGAAACCCTATTGAGCAAAAAAGGCATTAAGCTTCTATTGTAACTGAGGTCTGTCCCTTGGTGGGGATGAGAATCCTTGCTCTCCATCCAGACACAGCTTCTTTGCTACGGATCAAATTGTTCTCCATAAGTCCCTTCTCCCTCCCCGCCAAACAGTTTCCTTTGTGGAGGAGAGATTATGCTATTGAGAAATTAAGTTAGTCTTCACAGTGGCGCAATAAGTTGAGTTTTTTCCATCGATCAGGCACTGTGTAAGGAAGGCACTGACATGCGTGACTTCATGTAATGCCCCCAACGACCTTGAGAGGTAGGTACCCCCACTGTTAAGGTGAGAAAATTTAGTCCCAGAGAGATTGAGCAATGAGCCCAATGTCAAACAGCTAGTAAATTAATGAAAGACAAGTCAAATTTTTTTAATGAGCAAAGATTTGAATAGACATTTCTCCGAAGGTATCAAGTGGCCAATAAGTACATGAAAGGATACTCAAATCATTAGCCACTGGGGAAATGCAAATCAAAACCACAGTGGGGCTTCCCTGGTGGCGCAGTGGTTGAGAGTCCGCCTGTCGACGCAGGGGACACTGGTTCGTGCTCTGGTCCGGGAGGATCCCACATGCCACGGAGCGGCTGGGCCCGTGAGCCATGGCCGCTGAACCTGCGCGTCCGGAGCCTGTGCTCTGCAGCGGGAGAGGCCACAACAGTGAGAGGCCCGCGTACCGTAAAAACAAACAAACAAACACAGTGAAATACCACTTCACACCCACAGCATGGCTATACTCAGAAAGACATATAGTAAGTGTTGGCTAGGATATGGAAAAGTTGGAGCTCTCGTACGCTGCTGGTGGGAATGTAAAATGGTGCAGACACTTTGGCAAACAGTCTGGCAGTTCCTCAGAAAGATAAATATAGGGAATTCCCTGTTGGTCCAGTGGTTAGGAAGTGGTGTGGCCAAAAAAAAAAAAAAGATAAATATAGAAGTGTCATATAACTCAGCAATTCCACTCCTACATATCTATGCAAGAGAAATGAAAATATATGTTCACTGAAAAACTGTACACAAATATTCATAGCAGCATTATTCATAATAGCCAAAAAGTAGAAACAACACAAATGTCCATCAACTGATGAATGGAAAAATAAAATATGGTATATCCGTAAATTAAATATTATTCAGGCATAACACTGATTCGTGCTACACAATATACATGAACCTTGAAATTATTATGCTAAGTAAAAGAAGACAAACACAAAAAGCTACATATTGTATGACTCCATTTACATGAAACGTCCAGAAAAGGCAAATCCATAGGGACAGAAAGTAGATCAGTGGCTGCCTGGGGCTGGGGGAGGGGAAGCGGGAAGGGACTGCTTTGAGTGCTGAGTTATTTTTTTTTTAAATTTTTTGTCAGCACTGCACGGCACGTGGGATCTTAGTTCCTCGAACCCGCGCCCCCTGCAGTGGAAGCACAGAATCCTTTTTTTTTTTTTTTTTTTGATATTTATTATGTTTATTCATAATTTGATTATGCTCGGTGGGCAGCACATCTCCAGGAGCCTCCCGGAGCCTGGGGATCTGAGCTACGGTCGCAGACCATGCAGAAGGCTTCACCAGGGTTGGGAGGATGCGGGCTTTCCCTGGTGCTTTCCCACGTGCTGGTAGGGAAGGAGGAAAGGGTGCGAGCATCACCATTTCTTAAGTTAGGACTTTCTCCTCTCTACACTTCCTCCACGCCCTGTTAGTCATCATCATCATCATCCTCTGGAACAAAAGTATCATGCTCAAGCAGAGCAGCAAAGTTCTTGCTAATGAGCGTCCCGACAGAGAGAAAGGGGATCACGAGGGAGAACACACGGAGAAGGGAGGAGGACATTTCACCGGTTTGGGCAAAATGGCGCCGCTGAGAGGAAGGGGGACTGACCTCATGGCACCAGACTCGGAACTGAGCCACCGCGTCCGTCGTCCGTCGGAGACCTGACCACCTTTCCTCAGGCTCAGCCGGCTCCGGAAAGCCCCAGATGCGACGGGTGCCAAGGCGAGCCAGCCGCGGACGCCGTCTCCCAGCTCCGTCCCTCGTCCGGGCACGTGGAAGCACGGAACCTGAACCACTGGACCGCCGGAGAAATCCCTGAGTGCAGAGAGTGATGCAAATGTTCTGGAATTAGACAGTGGTGATGGTCGCCCAACCTTGTAAATATAATGAAAACCACTGAATTGTGCACTTTAAAACGGTGAATACTATGGTATGTGAATTACATCTCAAAAACAAACCAACAAAACAGCTGATCAAAAGCCAGCCAAGAGTCCAACCCAAGCCATCAGCCTCTTGGTCCCGCTCTGACACTCCTTAAAACGCCCATCGCAGCCTCACACCACCAGAGTCCCTCATGAGGAGAATCTCACACCCACATCTGCTGCTGAGGGGCAGCTGGCTTTTTTTTTAAAAGGGCTTCAAATGCTTGGCATTTTTAAATTTATTTATTTATTTATTTATTTATTTATTTATTTATTTATTTATTTATTTTTGGCTGTGTTGGGTCTTCATTTCTGTGGGAGGGCTTTCTCTAGTTGTGACAAGCAGGGGCAACTCTTCATCGCGGTGCGCGGGCCTCTCACTATCGCGGCCTCTCTTGTTGCGGAGCACAGGCTCCAGACGCGCAGGCTCAGTAGTTGTGGCTCATGGGCCTAGTTGCTCCGCGGCATGTGGGATCTTCCCAGTCCAGGGTTCGAACCCGTGTCCCCTGAATTAGCAGGCAGATTCTCAACCACTGCGCCACCAGGGAAGCCCCACAGCTGGCATTTTTTTACCGTGTGACTCTGGGGACAAGGCCCCACCCTTACAGCTAGCTGGACGGGGGCATGGCCTGGAACACCCCCAGCCTGGCCAGAAACCTGTGACTTCACTCCACAGGACAGCCCAGGTCAGTCAGATCTCTCTCTCCCTACCTCTCTCTGGAGTCTGGAACCGGAGAACGAGGGACTGAAGAGGTAAGCTGTGAGAGACAGACAGAGGGGACATGGGGGAGACCTGCACTCAGAGCAGCCCTGGGAGCTGGTGAGCTCCCAGGAAGTCGGAGGAAGCTGCAAGGATGGATAAGCCAGGGAGGGCAGTCGGAAGAGAGCAGAAAGAGGCTGTCTTCTTCCTTCCCAAGGCTCTGTGGGCTCCTTGAGCCATACTCGAATTCCTGTTCTGATTCCGAGTCCCTGTGGTGTCTTTACAGTAGCTACCTGTTCAAGGGAGGTCTGTTCTTTGCACTGAAAAGAGCCTGATGACACCCAGCAGGTATTTGTTGACCCAGGTTGGATAGACCATCTCCCCCAGATTCATGGCCTTAGGGATGGGTTCTTTCATTTACAAAGAAAACACAGCAGATCTCAATGGTCTCTTCTGGAGCCCAGCCGAGAGAGCATCGGGCCATCTGCCTGAGATTCCCTATGTAGGACAGGACCCATCTTAGATACTGGCCTCAGAAGCCCTTGCACCTGCCCGGCAACGAGAAGATAATACACAAGGTGTAGGTTTCCACAGTGTGGACCAGTCACCATCTTGGTATCATTCTTTACTTTCCTTTGTCTTCTGACTTATTTGCTATGATTTAGCCTCTGCAATCCCCTCAAGTTAACCCAGTTTTTTACAGACCAACAATTGGTGTGGAATAATAAAGATAGTCAAAGTAAATATCTTATCTGGAGTGACCTTGAACTTATCAGTATTCTTCAAAGTAAGGAAAGACATTTCACATCTCACTTTTAATGAGGAAAAAAAAACTGTTGCTGGAAGTATTTACCTTTCATCTACTGTGCTGAGAGATGGGGGAGATTTGTCGGCTTTGATCTCCACTTGTTTAATTACCGGGAAATGAAGTGCGCGTGAGCCAGCAGGATCATGAAGTCTCACTCTTGCTGCAGAAGATGGCAGCTGGGGACCCAGCAGCCTGGCATTTTATTTTCCCAGATCAAAGCTGAACCAGCACCAGGATGGAAGAAGTATCCCGATGAGATGCGCCTGAAGAAGAACCAGGTGGCAGAGACTTGACCAAAGGGGTCACTGGACCAGCATCTCCCATGGGGTCTCCCCTTCTCGCCTCCCACCCTAAGAGAAGGGCACGGTGTAGTCCAGGGCCCTGTCTGGCCTGCCCGAGCCAAGTGTCTGCCCGCACACCACATGCCAGGCCCCAGCTTGAGGCAAGCCCAGCGCACCTGTGCACCCACGGCCTTAGTTCTGACCGCTTTCAACACACGGCTAGCACCTGACTCCACCTGTGCTGGAGTCCAGCTACAACCTCCCAGGTACAACCTCAGGTTGGTCCTCTTCTGAGCCTCACCTGCACAGCTCAGGGGAGGGAACACCATCCCAAGGAAAAGACCAGGGGACAGAAAACAAGACAAAAGCTGGCCTTCTCCGTGGGCCGCCCATGACATGGAAGCTGGAATTTGGCCTCTGGGCATGCAGGGGCTGATGGGTAACCACGGGATGAAGGTGGGTAACACTTGGGGGCAGGGTGCACTGTCGGTTGTGATGGATATCATCCCACCGTGCTTAGCACAGGAGTAACTCCACGATGCTCATCTCTAAAATGAGGGTGTTAAATGAGACATTCTTGAGGAGCCTTCCCTCTTGAACATCATCTCTCTTTATGATTCTATTTATTGAGCCTCTTCTGTAACCAGACCTGTACTAGCTCCTCCAGAAGTCACATGGGTTGATCACGGTAGTGGTGGTGGTGATGGTAGCTGCTCCCATTTACGGAGTCCTCACGATGTGCCAGGTGCACCAGGGGCTGTACAAAGATTAACTCACTTAATCTTCAGAAATCCCTATGAGGTCAATACCATTATGTATTACCCCATTTGACAGATGAGGAAACTGAGGCCAGAAAGGTTCACATAGCTGTTAAGTGACAGAGCATGCTGTCAAGATAGTATACTTCCCTTACATTCCAAACAAGGAGACAAGACAAATCCACATGAAACAACGTAAGAGAAAATATGAGGTAGGAGTAAATTGTGCAGAACAAATGTTAAGCCCTAAAGCAGGTATCAGAAAACTATGGCACATGGAGCAAACAGTCCACTGCCCGTTTTTGTAAATAAAGTTTTACTGAAACACAGACACACCCATTTGGGGCATACTGTCTATGGTGGCTTTCATGCTGCATTGGCAAAGCCAAGTAGTTGAAACAGAGATCACGTGGCCTAAAATAGTCACTGTCTGACCCTTGAAAGTTTGCCAACCCCCTCTCTTATGGTGACCAACTGGCTGGGTTTGCCCAGCACTGAGGGAGTTCCTGAGATGCAGGACTTTATGTTTTTAAAACCAGTAAAATCTTGGGCAGACTGGAACAAGTTGGTCACCCTACCTGCTCTACAACAGCTCAGAGGAAGGCAACATCCCTGGGAGTTGCAGAGTTGACAGAGGTGAGCCTTGATAAATGTGCAGGATTTGGATATATGGTGGGTGGGACACGGGTAGGATAGAGGGAGGAAGAACATTTGAGATAGGAGAGAGCAGCAGGAGCCTGGAGAAAAATCAGCATGAGATGCTCACGGGACAGCGAGGAGAGAGACGGGTCTCCCTGAGCAGAGAATGCCCATCAGGACGCAGAAGTTGGGCCCATTAACTGAAGACTCCACAAAGGGTAGCTCATCATCATTGGCGGCAGTGTAAACAGGTCCCATCAGCTGGACAGTGCGTAAGTATGCATCAAAATGTTAAATGTGCATGTGCTTTGACTGCCAATGCAGGAGACCCCAAATCAACACCCCACCCTGTATCCAAGCCTTCTGAAACGTGACTTTGTGGTTCTTCCCATCTTTACCTCTTAAGGTTGTATTCAGCCATGTGACTTGCTTTGGCCAATGCGATGTTAGTGGACTGGTCTCAAGCGGACACTTAAAAAAGCCCTTACTTGTTTCTGCTTTCCCTCTTCTTCTGCCTTTGCCCTAAGAACATGTCTGGGCCACAGAGCAAAGCTGAGTCACCCGAACTGTCCCAGCCAAGACCAGCTGAGGCCACCCAACCTGCAGCTGACCACAGACCTGTGAGTGAGACCAGCCAAGCCCAGAACAGCCCAGTCAAGCACCACCTAAATTGCCAACCCCCAGACTCAAGAGCAAGATAAATGCTTATTGTTTTAAGCTACTAAGTTTGAGGTCGTTCATTGCACAGCATTATTATGCAACTAGATAAATGACCCTGCCTAATCCTTTTTAAAGAAATTATCCTAAGGAGGTAATCCAATAAAGATGCAAAGATGCATGAATAAGGATGTCCCTTACAGTGTTATTTACAATAGTTAAAAAACAGAAAACTTCTTTTGGAAAGATCTAAGTGCTCAGTAATGGTGGATTGGTTTTCAAAAATTAAATCCATACAATGGAATATCATTAGCCATTAGAAAAGGTAATATATATCAATATTTATTGACATGGAAAGATGTCTACTTCATGTTAAATGAAAGAGTAGATGGAAAAACAGGTTTTAAGGTAGGATCTATTGTTTTTGTTGAATATGAGAGAGAAGGAGGGAGGGATGGAGGGAGAGATCCATGCATCAAAATATTAACAGTGGGGGCTTCCCTGGTGGCGCAGTGGTTGAGAGTCCGCCTGCCGATGCAGGGGACACGGGTTCGTGCCCCGGTCCGGGAGGATCCCGCGTGCCGCGGAGCGGCTGGGCCTGTGAGCCATGGCTGCTGGGCCTGCACGTCTGGAGCCTGCGCTCCGCAGCAGGAGAGGCCACAACATTGGGAGGCCCGCATACAGCAAAAAAAAAAAAAAAAAAAAAAAAAAAAAAAATATATATATATATATATATATATATATATTAACAGTGATTATCTTGAAGTAGTTGGATTTTTTTACTTCTTTATCCTATTCTGTATTGTATGAATTTGTAAAATGATAATGTATTATCCTTACAGACAGAAAAGAAAATGTCACCAAGAGAATGTTTCTCTCTCTATATATATAAAAACATGGCTTTCTAGTCCGTAGTAAACCTCTGCCCTCTGAACCAACTGCACTTACTACTGACTCTGGAATGAAATCTGACTGACCTTGAAGTTGCCCTTCTTGCTGACCCAGGAGACTAGAATCCACGTTGGGAGATTGAGGGGGGAGCACCACGCCCCAATGAGGCTTTCTGTGGAGATGCCGAGGAAAAGTTTTCCCTTCCAACCATCTGCAAAGAAATTACCCATGAAACCAACTCCAACCATGCTTTTAAAAACTCCTTGCATCCAAGTCGTAATATTTTTGGAGTGAGATCTATTTTACAATATTTTATTAACTGCAGTGTTGCGACTAGAAGTCCTTTGTAGCTGGTCTCAGGGGCCTTCCTGGGACGTTGCACTTAATGAGGTTTATAATTCAATATAACTACATCTGCATCTTTAATTATGCCTAACATTTAATATTCATTGCTCCTCTTGAATTGTAAGAGCTAAAATTAGGTCTGCTGTAGTTTAATCTGATAATAAACATCCATGACATTTAGAGCAAAAATGTACTCATTTCATTAGAGTGGCTGACACATTTACCATTTGCCTGAACTGAACAAATACTCTCAACAGTCCTTCCAACTGTAACAGAGAGCATTGTTTTAAACTATCCCTTGTAGACTCCTGGAACTCTAGAGCTGACAAGGACCTTGTAGGTTAAGTAGTCTAACAGCACTATTTTTCAGTGGAGGGCACTGAGGCCCAGAGAGCCTAAGTCATTTGTCCAACGTCACACAGCAAGTTAGCAGATAGAGGATATTGCAGGAAATAAGTCCAAGGATTCTTGAATCACTGCCCAGTGGTCTGTTTGTCATTCCTCTATTGCCACCCTGGCATATATGGCTAAAGTAGGACATAATTTTTTGTTGACATCCCTCTGAGCAACCACCACCTCCATTTTTTTTATGGAATCCAGACAAAATGTCATTCAAGTACCTGTATTGAGCATCATGCCCCAATCCCAAATTCAAAGCAATAACAAATGAAATATAAAAAGAGAAAATTAAAAAGACACACCCTCATTAAAAACAAAATAAATATCTCCAAGGACCAAAACTCAAGAAAATAAAACATTAAATGAACTGAAGGTTGGAGCTATTTGGCTGCAGGTCTAGAAGGAGGCAGAGGTGGTTAGGAGTTTAGTTCCACTGAAAACTAAAAATGCCCCATTTAAGACCAAGGATGAGACTCAGGCTCTTAGATTTAAGCTGGGACAGAGGCTAATAAAATAAGGAATGATACAGTTAGACAATCTCAATTTGGCAAGCATCATAGTAATAATTAATAATAATAATTCAGGCAAGAATCATTAGCGGATGCTAAAACTTGTGGATAAAAATTTGAGAATAAACAAAATATTTACAAAGTCTCAAAGACTTCCGCACAAAATGCTAATTACTTACAAAGGGGAAAATATTAACTATGAAAGTGGAGAAGTCTCGCGGACACCACCCGGACCAAGTGATCAAAGTTTACATCAGCAGCAGTGGTACAAAGGACACGGTGCCACTTTTTTGGACTCTTTTCACTTCTCCAGTCTTCGTATTTTGCCCTTAACTCATTCTCATCTGTAAACCCCTCTGCTCTCTCCTTCTGCACTATCTTGAACCATCATTTCTTAGTAGACAGGGATTGGTCTGCTTAATTTATCTGGAAGGAGCTGGTCAAGAGACAGATGTTCCTGATTCCTCACATGTGCACCTTAAAAGGGCTTTTACACCCAATACCTCATTGACCCTCATGGTCTGAAAATTAAGTAAAACATATTTTTCTTCCATTAAAAAAAAACGTGGGGCTTCCCTGGTGGCGCAGTGGTTGAGAGTCCGCCTGCCAAAAAAAAAAAAAAAAGTGAAAAACAGGCTCAGAGAGGTTAAGCCACTTGCCCAAAATCACACAGCTAGCAAGTGGTTGAGCCCACGTCTCCTGTCTCCAGTGATAAGATGCTACAGTCGACGTGGTGGTTGACTCCCCAATACCCATATCCCTCCCCCACTGTGTGGCCACAGTTCCGTTTCAGGGACTGACGCTGCCTCCAGGTGGGCCCCATTTAGTCAATGCAAACCCAACGAAAACGAAATCCCACCTCCCTTCTTCAGCAGCTGGAGCAAGAGCTCAGGCCTAAGCTGATCAGCACATGCCATTCCCCTTGGCCTGGGGAACAGTTCTAGCCAATGAGACACGATAAGAAGTCTGCTAGGGCTTCATGTCTTATGCTGCCTTACTTTTAAGAACAAGACTAGGAAGCTTCTCTCTCTTCCTAAAATAAATGGGGAAGAAGATAGCCCAGCTTGCTGCTGGCAGCGATCCTACAAAGAAGGGAACCAGCCCTAGAACAAAACTGACACTGTGGATGGCGGAAGAGAGAGGTAGAAAGGACCAAGCATCCGTGATGACCTTCTGAAGTGCAATGTCAGACGACCCTAGAAGCTACGTTAAGTTGGTTCATCTGTTCATTGCAATCAAAAGCACCCTACTGGGTGCAGGCCCCCTCTCCCCTGAGGCAGCCCAGCAACGGGGAGCCCAGCAGCCCAAGTGTCCCATTGAGCTCCAAGGTAATAATGACACCTGCCTCACCAGCCCCATACACCCCTGCTGTCCTCAAATGGCTGTTTGTTGACATCGCTTCTCTTGAGCTTTTTAAACTTCACAAGGAAGGCAGTTCTATAGTGCTGTGAGCTATCTTTCTGAGAAGCAGCCCTAGTGCTAAGGCAGGATGAAGATTCGTCTGTTCCCAGTACCCACCACCCCTCTCTCCTCCCCCACAAAGAGCAGCTTTCCTCTGGAATCCATGCACATGCTGTTTATTTCTAACTGCACCAGCAGGTCCCAATCCTGTTGCTTGCTGCTTCTAGTTATTCACTTGGAGTCAGAGCGGCTGGGAAGTCAAAATTAGCTTTATTCTACCAGCATGAAAAGGAAATGCAGAAGCAGTCTTTTGGCTTCACAGGGGTAAGGAGCTGGGATTTTTCTCCTCTTCCTGTGAACACCAGGGCTCATGCTTACATGGGTCTATGATTACACAGCCATTTGGAAATTCTGTGAATTGGAAGCAGCACTGTCACTGACTCCCTACAAAGAAGAGGTAGCAGGAGAAGTCCTCCAGAGGAGGGACGTAGGGGCAGCCATCTGGTCGGAAGCCACCGCATTTACATAAGTTGTCTCTTCACTTGAGGTGGTGAGCAGTCTGTAAGGGAGGGGGTGTTAATGACCAAAGCCATGCTTGACACCATGTACTAACCAAGTTTTTTATTTAATTTTTTATTTTCTGTATTTTATGCTTTGACATCTTGGGGCCTTGCTGATCTTGGAGAGACTGACCCTCCCAGGGCTGACTAATTCCTAAAGACAGCAAACAA
Source organism: Mesoplodon densirostris (assembly GCF_025265405.1). Lineage (NCBI taxonomy): Eukaryota > Metazoa > Chordata > Mammalia > Artiodactyla > Ziphiidae > Mesoplodon > Mesoplodon densirostris. The sequence continues at coordinate 12,904,949 of NC_082661.1, read as the reverse complement.
CTTGCCTTCCGTATGCTATTCCTATGCAAACCAACCAATCCAAAGCCCATAAATCCACCTCCTCCTTTATCTAGCTTTCTAATACCATGTTAATATTTCCCCTGCCCTAAATCACCACCAGGCCAGGTGCCAGACATATAGAGACCACCCTTATCGCCCAGAGCCCACTGACGTTATTCAAACTGTACAATCCTAAACTTGCTCAAACTTGCCTACCCTGCCCATGCATTCCTTCCCATGGAAACCTCAGTAAAGGCTCGGACCATGCTCTCCCTTCACTCCTTCACTCCTGGCCCACCCAGGTGCTTCCCCATGTGGCCCTGCAGGGCACTGTGTGACCCCTTCTTTGGGGAACTCTGCGTAATAAACTCTTCTTTCGAGGCAATTGTTTCCGTGTCTGTCATCTTACCACATCTGATTAAGCCAGATCAGCTAGTAAGAGAAAGATAGCATGATTGTACGTAATGCCTATCACACTGCAAAGCAGGAATTAATAGCTCCATTTTCCATGTGAGAAAAGTGAAGCTCAGATGGTTGAGTAACTTGCTGATGTTGGTTAACAGAGAATATTGATCATGAGCTAAGGGTGCAGCAGTCGACTTCTTTTTATAGAGATATAGGAAATTTTAAAGATATTGATATTTGGTGGGAGAATTGAGTACTATTCATCAAAATTAAAATGTTTTATTTTAGGACTTCCTTGGTGGTCCAGTGGGCAGTACTCCACGCTCCCAATGCAGGGGGCCCACGTTTGATCCCTGGCCAGGGAACTAAATCCCACATGCATGCCACAACTAAGAGGTCCACATGCTGCAACTGAGAGGTCCGCATGCTGCAACTAACATGCCGCAACGAAGATCCCACGTGCTACAGCTGAGAACCGGCGCAGCCAAATTAAATAAATATTTTTTTTAAAAATGTTTTATTTTAGGAGGGAAATTTATTAGACTTAGTTAATGGAAATGAAATATGTTACATGAGTCCATTCAGAGGGGTTACTGGGGAAAGCTGACAGAATAACTTGGAGGAACTGGCTGGCATTACTCCATCAAATCTCCTGGGCTTTTTGTTTACATTCTTACAACCTCGAGTGGAGGTGAGCCAAGTTGGAATACAGCCAGTAGAGCAGAGGGTCCAGCTGAGATTGAACTTGGCCGCCCCTCTCCAGGGTATCCCAGTGACAAAACATGCTGCCCCCAGCATGTTAGTGATACAATAAGGAAAGCCACATGCAAGAAGTAAACAGTCATTAGGGGAAGAGCAACACGTGGTCTTACTGCTACTCAAATCTCGTCTGGGGACCAGCAGCCTTGGCATCACCCAAGACGTTAGAAATGCGGCATCTCGGACCCCATCCCAGACTCACCAAACCAGAATCTGCAAGTTAACAAGATCGCCAGATGATTCACATGCACATTACAGTTCGGGAAGTTCTAGTCTTTATAGTTCCACACTTGCGAATGGGGGACATTGGGGAAATGATTAGGATGTGGATGAAGGATGAGACCAGAGATGGACCTAAGCTGTAACTGAAAGGGCTTGTACTGAGCCTGTGTGCTTGGTGCCTCTTTGGTGCCACAGACCTGATACAGCTCCTACTGCTTTCATGGTTAGGTTATCAGGGTATTACCAAGTCAGCCTGGATAATCCTTTGTCATGGGGGTTGGGGGGCTGTCTTGTACATTGTAGGATGTTTAGCAGCATCCTTGGCCTCTATCCACTAGATGCCAGTAGCATTCTCCAGTTCCATCCCAAACCCCCTTGTAACAACCAAAATTGTCTCCAGGCACTGGCAAACATTCCAGGGCAAGTGGAGGGGAAGGGGTGTGGATGTAAAATCTCCCCCTTCCATTGAGAACCACTGAGTTAAATAAAGCATTCTTATGAATTCATGTTGCCTCACCTGTTCTACCTGGGACCATCAGTATAGGAAAGGACTGGGAGATGGTGGAATTTGTTTTTGTGGTCAGGGTGAATCCGCTGCTGCAACTGCCTTCCATCTCTCTGCTGCCACGAAGGAGAGGAAAGCCTCCAAAGGGATGGAAAGAAGGTCAACAATAATTCAGAGGGAAGCCAGGATAAAAAGTCAGCCTAACTGGCTTCTAATGTTGTTTCCCTCGCTCCATATCACCTTGCGTTGAGGGTGTGGAAAGTGCTATGGATCATGAGCTATGAGCTGTTAAGTTCTAATGCCAGCCCAGGTCCCACTGGCTATATGCCCTCGGATGAGTCACTTCCCCTCCATGGGCCACAGTTTCCTCCTCTGGGTTGGCCAAGGGAGTTCCCTTCCATTCCAGTCATTCAGTGAAGATCTTAGAAATGATAAAAATCATGTGTGTCAAGTTCACAAGGCTGAATTCCCATTTGGGAAATAGAGGTACAGATAAAGTTGAGTTTGTTGATTGTTGACTCCTAGCTAGGCTGAGAGGGGATGAGTTCCTAGTAGAAGCTGAGACGGGAAGTCCAGCCATGAAACAACCTGGTCCAAAGGAGAAAATGGGCAGTGAGAGCAAGTCTCAATCAAGGCAGATACTGCCTCCATCTGCAACAGGGGGGTGTAGGTGGATGGCTGACCAAGACCCTTCCAGATTGGACATTCTGTGGCCGTGACGCTGTTGAACTATCCCTCCCCAGGGGACCCTCAGTAACCAAATCATCCTCAGTCATAGGGCTCCCTTCAAATTATTTTCTGGAACCTAAATAAAACTGGGCCCGTCTCAGCATGGGGCTGCACCTAAAGAAACCTAGACCCAACTCCTTACAGCTTTGGAAAGAAACGTAGGTCCATTACAGAAGGCCTCTTGGGGAACTATCAAAAGGGAAGCTACATCACACAACACAAACCAAGACTGCTTAAAAATAATATACATTTTCTCCCCGCAAACCTCCCAGCATACCTCGTAGCCCCGCCTTCCACCTCAGCCACCCTGGCCTTAGACTAGTTACATCCTGTCCCCTCCCCAGCTACCCTGTCTTTGTAGAGCCTTCTGGCTTGCCTCCACCTTCCATCATTCTCCCCTTCACTACCTACCCTGAGTAGCCCCACAAAATCCCAGAAGCTGGTTCTATGCTCTGGAAATAAGTTTGGCTGCATGAATCAGAAAATGAAAAGTATCCATGGCTTAAGCACTCAAGGTCTTAGTTTCCCATATCAAGATTCTGGAAGTCAGCAGTCCAGGGTTTGTATAACAATACCCTTATTCCTCCCATTCTGCCCTGTGCCAGAACTAGAAGTGCTCTCTGTTGCCAGGACTAAGACAGCTGATGTAGCACCAGTCATGTGTGTTCCCAGCCCAGAAAGGAGGAAAGAGGATGAGAAGGGCCCACACCCACCCTTTAAGGACATTGTCCAGAGTTTTGCCGATATTTAGGATGTAGAAGAATGTAAAAGACTTTTGATCCTGTGGTAACAATGAGAAAAATCTGGACAAAAATTAAAATCCTACCTCTCTATGGGTCTAGCAAAGAGCAACGTGTAGAAGGAAGCCTCGATGAACTGAATTCCAAAAAGAAATGAGCATTTCATAGGTAAGTAGAGGGCCACAGTGGCTTCCCTACCTGAGAAGGGATGGGGAACCAGTCTAGAATGCATGTGGCATCACCTGAGGGGAGAGACTGTCCACAAATGAGGAGGAACCAACCTAGCCTTAGATGAGTGTGTAGCAGTCAGTGTCGATCAGAGAAACAGAACTACTACTATCAGAGAAGCAGGGTACAGAATCAAGGATTAATTTCCTGAGTTTGACCTTACACAGTATGAGGCACTGGTGGGTCAGTCCGCACAGGCTGTTGCCTCTGTAACTAGTATTAAGCTTGAAATCACTAGAGGTCAGCCAGACTGGCAGCCAGAAAGGAAAATTGAATGTGGACAAAGGAAAGCACAAATTGGAATCACAAGGATGAACTGGAACTTATGAGGACAAACTGGAATCCACAGCTGTCGCTCACACTTTCCAAACTGAATGCTCTGGATGATTTATGGGAAAAGCTAACAGCCTTCACCTCAGAGGTGCACGTGCAGCTGACCTACAACTCAGAGAAGAAGAAGGGGATCTCATGGGAGCTAGAGAGCTGGCCATCGAGGCAAGCGTTCCCGGCGCTCTTGCTAACCTTCAGAATGTCCAACAATGTACCTGCAGCTTCATTTCTATCTGCCAAGCCTTGCGCAAAATGCCTCTTATGGCCTAAACTAACCTAGATGCACAAGGAAGGAAATTCTTGGAAACATAGTTCCAGTTCAGCCAAACTTACAAAGTACAGAGTTGCCACAGACTGTGTGGGCTGGCAGGATGATGTGGAATCTGAAAGAACCCCAAATGCAAAAATAAGTTACTCAACCCAACAATGCTGCCCTGTCAAAAATGTTGCCAAGAGGCTTTCCCTGGTGGCGCAGTGGTTGAGAGTCTGCCTGCCGATGCAGGGGACACGGGTTCGTGCCCCGGTTTGGGAAGATCCCATGCCGCGGAGCAGCTAGGCCCATGAGCCATGGCCACTGAGCCTGCGTGTCCGGAGCCTGTGCTCCGCAACGGGAGAGGCCACAACAGTGAGAGGCCCGCGTATGGCAAAAAAAAAAAAAAAATGTTGCCAAGAAAGGAAGGAGTCCTGAAGACAGGGCAGGTAAGCAGAGACAAATCACTTAGTCCCACTCAGCTTCATGATGATCATGGTGATTGGATCTGGGGGCCCTGAGGAGTTGAATGCACAGTGAACCAAAAATATCTGAAACTCTAATCCAACCTCCTCCCAATTCAAACACTGACCGGATCGAAAAGCTGGAAGACAAATGGACTTTTAACAGGTAAACTCTCAATCTAATGAAGGCTGCGGCCCAACCAGACTCAAGGAGGAATCTGACTGAGAGAGCCTCTCACCCTATCTGCAAGACAGAGGAGTAGGTTTGCATGTTCTGGAAAACAAACAAAACAAAATATTATACTTTATTTTAGTATACTTTACTCTCCAAATCATACTTTATTTTAGTACACTTTAGTCTCTAAACAAAAAAAAAATTATGAAACATGCAAAGAAGCAGGAACATGTAACCAAAACTCAGGAAAATCATAGTCAACAGAAACAGATCCACAGACAAACACTAGCTGTTGGATTAACAGACAAGAAATTTAAACCAACTGTTAAAAATATGTTAAATAAGTTATAGGAAGAGATTAACGGCTGAATATATGGGTTATTTCAAGATAAAAAGAAAAAATTAGAATTGAAACAAGAACCAAATAGAAATTTGAGAGCTGAAAAATCATAACAGTACATTGTAAAAAAATTATAACAATACATTGTAGGATTTATAGTGTATGTAAAAGTAAAATATGACAACAATAGCACATAAGATGGGAGAGGAATAAAGGTTCTTACATTATTCATGAATTCAAGGTAGGCTATGATAAATTAAGGATATATATTTAATCCCTAGAGAAACCATTGCAAAAGTATAAAGAGTGACAGCTGAAAATCCAACAGGAGATATAAGATAAAATATGAAATAAGTACCTGCTTAATCCAAAAGAAAACAGGGAAAAAAGAAAAAAGAAAAAAATAACAGGAAGATAAAATACAACCATATCAATAATTACATCACTTGTAAATGGATTAAACACTCCTATTAAAAACTAGAGATTGTCAGACTAGATACAAAAGCAAGACCAAACTATTTGCTGCCTAAAAGAGACACACTTTAACTACAAAGATTAAATATAAAAGGATGGAGAAAATAGACCATGAAAGAACTAATCATAAGAAGCTGAGGTGGATATCCTGTTATTAGGCAAAGTAGACTTTATGATTAAAAAAATTACCAGAGAGATAAAGAGAGAATTCATAATGATAAAAGGGTCAGTTCATTAAAAACACAAAACAATCTTCAATGCATATGTACCTAATAACATAATTTCAAAATGCATGTGACAAAAATCAGAAAAGGGAGAAATAGAAAAATCCATAACCATAAAAGTACATTTTAGCATTACCTTCTCAGGAATTCATAGAAGAAGTAGACAAAGTATTGATACTGGTAGGAATATAGAAGATCTGAATAACACTATCAACCAAATTGACCTAATTGACATTTATAAAATATACTAAACCATAATACAAGTCTCAAAAAATTTAAATGATTAAAATAATTCAGAGTATGATTCTCTACCAAAGGTAGTTAAATTAGAAGTCAATAATCTAAAGATCTAGAAAATATCTAAATATTTGGAAATTAAGTAACACTCTTCTAAGCAATCCATGGATTATGAAGAATTCACAAGAGAAATTAGAAAATATTTCCAATTTAATGTAAATGACATGGATAATTCAGTGGCAGAATTCTCACCTGCCAATTGAATGATAATGAAAACACAATTTATCAAAATTTATGGGTGTGGCTGAAGGAGTACTTACAGGGAAATTTATATCCTTAAGTGCTTATATTGGAGAAGAAAGATTTAATTCACTAATCTACACCTCCACCATAAGAAGCTATATATTAGAGTAAAAAACACAAAATTAGTAGAAGGAAGAAAATAATAAAGAGTAGAAATCAATGAAATAGAAAATATAATATATGAACAATAGTAGATTTAGCAATATCATAGGATACAAGGACAATGTATGAAAATCAGTTGAATTTCTATATACTTGTAGCAAATAATTGTTAAATGAAAATATTAAAAGAATAACACCTACAACAGCATTTTAAAATTACTTAGGGGCAAAGTTAACAAAAGACACGCAAAACTTCTACATTGAAAATTACAAACATTGCTGAGAAAAATTAAAGAAGACCTAAAAATTGGAATGACATACCATGTTCATGGATTATAAAGACTTGATATTGTTAGGATATAGATTCTTCCCAGATTCAAAACAATCCCATTTTTGTAGAAATTGAAAAACTGCTCTAAAATTTATATAGAAGTAAGTGCAAAGGACCTAAACTTGCCAACACAATTTTGAGAAAAAAAATTTGGAAAACTCATACTACTTGTTCCAGAACTTACTATAAAATCACAACAATCAAGTTAGTGTAGGATTTGCATAAAGGCAAAAATATGAATGGAACAGAAGTTCCAGAACTAGATCCAAATATATACTGCCAACTTATTTTTGACAAGACACTAAGGCAGTTCCGTGTGTGTATGCGGGGAGAGACCTTTTAACAAATTATGCTGGTACAACTAGACATCCACGTGGGGAAAAAAAAATGAACCTCAACCCCTACTTCATCCCATATGCAAAAATCAATTTGAGATGGGTCACAGACCCTAACATAAAAGCTAACATTATAAAACTTCTAGGAGAAATCATTTGAAAATAGCTTCACAAATTTGAGGTAGAGAAAGTTATTAAATAGCACACAAAAAGTGTAAACCATTAAAAGGGATATTCATCATTTCCATTTCATCAAAATTTAAAACTTCTGCTCTTTTGAAAAATACTGTTAAGCAAGCCACTGACTGAAGAAAATGCATGCAAAATATATATCTGATAAAGGACTTGTATCCAGAATACATAAATAACCCTTACAGCTCAATAATAGTAAGAAAACCCAATAAGGGGGGGGGCAAAGATTTGAACAAATATTTCACAAAATAAGATATATGGATGGCAAACAAACACATGGAAATGTGCTCAACATTATTAGTCACAGGAAAATATAAATTAAAGCTACAATTAGATGCCACTACACTCACACTGAAATGGCTAAAATTAAAATGATTGACAACACCAAGCATTGACAAAATACAAAGCAACAGAACTCACATACCTGAGGGAATGTAAAATGATATAATCACTTTGGAAAAAAATATGGTAGGTTCTTATAAAGTTAAGCATACAACCTAGTGATTCAAGTCCTAGGTTTTTTGTTTTTTGTTTTTTGTTTTTGCGGTACGCGGGCCTCTCACTGCTGTGGCCTCTCCCGTTGCAGAGCACAGGCTCCGGACGCGCAGGCTCAGCGGCCATGGCTCACGGGCCCAGCCACCCCGCGGCATGTGGCATCTTCCCGGACCGGGGCACAAACCCGTGTCCCCTGCATCGGCAGGCGGACTCTCAACCACTGCGCCACCAGGGAAGCCCAAGTCCTAGGTTTTTATGCAAGAGAAATGAAAACATATACCCACATGAAGTCTTATACACAAATGTTCATAGAACTTTTACCAAAATAGCCCCAAACTGGGAACCAACCCGCTAGTTGATGTACTATTCATCAACTAGTGAATGTATAAACAAATGGTGGACTGTCCATACAACAGAATGTTGCCTAGCTATAAAAAGAAAAATACATTGATACGTTCAATTAAATGGATAAAACTCAAAAACAATATGCTGAGCAAAAACGTCAGACACAAAAGAATACATACTGTATGATTCCATTCATCTGAAATTTTACAAAGGGCAAAACTAATCTATAATGGCAAAAGCACATCAGTGGCTGCCCAAGGCTAGCAGAGGGAAGGGAGAAGGAAGATTGGCTGCAAAGAGGCATTTAGAGAACTTGGTGATATGATGAAATATTCTACATCATGCTTGTCATGGTGGTTATACAAGTACAAACATTTGTGAAAACTTTTGATTTCTACACAGAAATGGATGCATCTTAGTGCATGTAAATTATATACCTCAATAAATTAGGGTTTGTTTTTTTTTTTTAAAAAAAAGCAGCTCAGGGCTTCCCTGGTGGCGCAGTGGTTGAGAGTCCGCCTGCCGATGCAGGGGACACGGGTTCGTGCCCCGGTTCGGGAAGATCCCACATGCCGCGGAGCGGCTGGGCCCGTGAGCCATGGCCGCTGAGCCTGCGCGTCTGGAGCCTGCGCATCCAGAGCCTGTGCTCCGCAACTGGAGAGGCCACAACAGTGAGAGGCCCGCGTACCGGTAAAAAAAAAAAAAAAAGCAGCTCAATTTAAAAATGGGCAAACACTTAGACATCTCACAAAAGAAAACATATGAATAGACAGTAAGCATGTAAAAATGTGCTCAACTTCATCAGTCAACAGGGAAATGCAAATGAAGACTACAATAAGATACCAAATTACACCCATCAGAATGGCTAAAATGAAAAAGACTGATAATACCAAATGTTGGTGAGAACATGAAGGAACTGGAACTCTCATACATTGCTGGCAGAAGTGTAAAGTAGAACAGATACTTTGGAAAACTCTTTGCCAATTTCTTATGAAGTTAAACATACCCCTCCCCACTGATCCAGCAATCCTATTCCTAAAACAAATGAAAACATGTCCACAAAAAGATTTATACAAGAATGTTCACAGCAGCCTTAATCTTATGGTCCAAAACCAGAAACCTCCCAAATGTCCATCAGCGAATGAATGGATAAGTAAAATGTGACACATTTGTACAAGAGAACACTGCTCAGCAGTAAAAAAAAAGGCACGAACAATTGATACAAAGAACAACAAGGATGAATCTCACAGACATTGTACTGAGTGAAAGTAGCCAGATAACAAAGGGTACATACTGTACAGTTGAAGTTCAAGCACAGATAAAACTAACCTACGTGTTAGAAATCAGAACAATGGTTAGCCCAGGGTGGGGGCTGTCCAGACTGAAGCAGGCAGAGAGGATTAATTGATTGGATGTAGGGAACTTTCACGGGTATTAGAAATGTTCTTTATCTTGATTGAAGTGTATGTGTACATTTGTCAAATTTCATTGAACAGTATAGCTAAGATCCGTATGTGAATTATACTTCCTTTTCTTAATAATGAAAGAAAAGGGAAAAAAAGGAAGTCAAACACATCACTTCTGCTTGGATCTAAATGACTAGAATTTAGTCACATGGCCACACTTAGCTATAAGGAAGACCAGGAAAGGCAGTCTTTATTCCAAGCAGCTTTGTGCTTAATGAAAATTGCTCTTCTTCTTACTGTAGAAGAAAGCAGAGACTTGACTTAGCAGGACAGATAATGGCCTCTGCCATTGGCCAATAAAGCAAATAAATGATTCTTTTTTTGAGGGAGAAGGGCTCAAGGAAGATTTCAAATGTTTATAATAATTTAATAATTCTTCTAATTTTTGCTGTCATGCTACTTTCTGTAGTTTTTCAGTGTTCTCTTTTCCCTACTGTAATCAGGCAAGGCCACTCTTCCCACACTGGCCATAACCTTGAGAACCTGCCAAGGGCACACTGGTGACAAATGAAAGGGAGACAAAGGAAGGAGGGTAGCAGGGCTGGGAAGGAAAATGAAACAGCCTTGAAAGTGTGAATGAAAACCTGCCCGGCAGACAGGGCATGTGTGACACCTGCCGCCTTCCAGTGAGAGGAAACACCCCCTTTGTGTTTAAAGCTTGGTTTGGCTTCCTTCGGGGACCACACAGGATTTCACCGGTTTTAGCCTATTATGAGAGATGCATCAACAGTAGCATCCCCCTCCTTGGAAGTCTTCTGTCCTTCTTGGGCAGTGCTTGCTGGGGATGTCTGCCACAAACACAGGAAATCTCCATACACAGTCCAACACGCGGGCTAGGATTTTCCTACCAAGAATCTCATTCCATAGGCAGGTACTGGAGAAGAACAAGACTTTATTTCCTATGGGAACTATGCTTGACTGATTTCCTTGCTGCATGTTATCGTATACCCTCAGTGAAACAACAAATGTTTATGGAGCTCCTGCTTTGCCTGGCTCTGGGCTCAAAGCTGGGGATACAGAGAAAGCACAGAACTATTGCCTAGGCTGGGAGTCAATCTCCTGTTCCCAGCCCACCATCTGGAGTGAGACCCTTTGACACTGATGTCAGCCAGAACCACACCTAAGATCCCTAGAACCAAGCACTCTGGAGATGAGCCCCGCTTTCCTTCCCTATCCCATTCCCCCCACAAATTGGCCCATCCTACCAGGGTTTCAGCCTGCTCCTGCTTGAGCCAGACACAACCTCTTTCCCAGTACACGCCCCTTTCCCAGAGGGATGAGAGATCAGCAGGGTCTGCTTGATGAAACTCGTCCATGGACTGCCTCCAAGATCTGGCTGCAAGGCGAATGGACTGGAAATTGCACAGTCATTATCTTTGCAGACAACCTTCTCCTCCCCATCTTTCCAACATAATGAATTGCGTGGAGAGCTCAGCTGTCATGAAAGCTTTTGAATTTCAGCCCCACCGTCTTCCAGGACATCCTTAGAGGTTATCTCGGCAAGGCAGGTAGAAGGGAAAAGAGAAAAGCTTAACCCTATAAGGATAATTATGATGTATTATTAGCATCTGATGGCAATCTAATGCAGGATTTTCAATATAGACACAGCTGCCTGTAATTTTTCTCTGTCATATGCACACACACACAAAAGGCTACGTTTAATAACTTCAAAACTGAGAGCAGTTTCTTAAACTAAATTTAGTTCCTTAGAAGCAGTGTCTTAATACAGGGCATTTTAATAAAACAGAGCCACGGTTTGAATGTCAGAGACACTTTTCAGGATAGATGGAAATGTTGTGATTAGTATGTTTATATGATAAGACCACTAGTTGGCCTAAGTGTTGAGTTTATACGGCCATGCTAAATGCATTATGTGCAGAAATCCGGTGCCACTGAAGATGGCAGAACCACATTTGCTGTAGGATCATCACAGTGAGTAACTGACAGGCAGGAAGCCTAATTAGTTTCTGTATCCTCAGCCTCTAGCACAACACTGGGCCCAAGCAGAGGTCTGATAAATGACTGCTGGCTGGATAGATGAAAGGGTGGATGGATGGATGGATGGATGGACTGACAAAGATACAACTTCAGCAATTTATTTTAATGTGTTGGGAAACCAATCTTGTAACTAAAAGGCTAAAAGCCTGGGGATATAAATTCAAAGCACAGTGATGTGACTGCTTGGAGTATGTTTGAATTAGTTAAAAAGTATCCATTCTTGTGTCCATAAATCAGTCTTTTGTGCCTCTCTGTCCTAGCCAGATTTGGAACACACACAAAAATAGAAACTTCTATAGGCATTTGATTGTCTTTCCTTGAGCTCCCCCCAAAGCAGACCCTGAGGCAAGCGTTGAGGTGCAGGTGGTTTATTCGAGAGGTGATCCCAGGAAATGCAAGTAAGGAAGTGGGGAAAGTGTAACAGGATAGCGGAAGAAGTTCAGTCATGAGTGGGTTACTGCTGTGGGTAACTGGGGCTCAGTCTCACTGAAGACCCTCTGAGAAATCATGTGGACCATGTCCTAGAATTTTCCCATAGGGGCAGAAAGTGGGACACTCACCAAATCCCATGCCCCAGTGGCTGAAAGTAGCCCCAGGACATTCACACCATCACCCCCTGGATTGCCCCTGTACTTAGCAGAGTGAATTCCAGGTGCTGGAAAAAGCCCTCAATCAGAGAACAAGTTTGATGCAGGCACTCAGGAGGTAAGCTGGGAACTGTCACAGCACGGGTGAACCCAGGTGGTCGGTGCGGGGGGGCATCAACAGTGTGCCCTAGAGCATCTTAACAGGAAGGGATTCAAGACGAGGAATTAGACACATTTCCTGGAAGGGCTAGAGGAGGCTTTCTAGGCTGGCCTCCAGGACTGACTCCCAGACAAATAGAACTGACCCACCAGGGGACCTTTGCCCTCTGAGGCCACCCCCGCTACTGCTGTTGCCACCACGACTCTCTCCACAGCCGGGAAGCTATGGAATGGGCTTTGCAGCATGGCTGAAGAAATCCTCACACTTCCATGACCTTGTTTAGCATCAGAAAACAGCCTAAGCGGGGCAGGAGAAGGCTTCTGCCACAGTTCCCCTGTCCAAATCATTCATGCCTGCGTCTAATTGACAGGACCTGATTCACATCCAGAATGGGAGCTGTCAGGGAGTCTGGAGAATGTGGGGTTCAACTTTCCAACCTCCCGAACTGGAATGAGGCAGACACAAGTTTAGAGAAGCTAATGTACCCTGTCTACCATGCTTCCTAATGACCTACCCTTAGCCTGTGCTCCCATCACCATCCAGAGCCCCTTGCAGAAGGGGAGCACACCTGTGGCCCCTGCTCTGTCGACCCATGGAAGCTGGTACAACGAGGTAAGAAGACACGAGGCTGCCTGCTCTGCACTGCAGCCAAATGAGCCTTCTTGCAGTTTCTCAGAAGTGCCTAGTTCTCTCCAGCCACAGGGCCTTTGCACACACTACTTCCTTGCTAGAATGGTCTCCCCACCTCTCCCACCATACTCTTCTTCTAGATTCTGTTATCCCTTGAATTGCAGCTCAAACCACACCTCCTCCAGGAAGCCTTCCTTGACTCCCCAAACTATTTTGACTTCCCCAATTAGGGGCTCACTTAGGCTATAGCACTTGCAGATTATTAGCTGATGTTAGGCTTCCCTGATCAGCCATACCCTGTGTCATTGTGCATGTGAGTTTTTTTCACCTGGGCTTATGAGTCTAGACTGAATCGGCTTCAGGCTGTCCCTAAGACTGTCTCATCCCCACAGGCACAGTCTTTTTCTCAAAGATGCACTGAAGCTGATGCTGATCTTCATGATGTGTCCTTCAAATACACATTTAAGTACCCTGGCATCACAATTTTTGTTCCTATAAAGCAAGGTAGATGAAAATTCAATCCTGGCTCTGACACTAGTCATTACCTGAAGCAAGTTATTTCATCTCTCGGAGCCTCAGTTTGCTCATCTTTATATGGGGATAATAAATACCCACCTTGGAGAGTTGCTAGAAGAATTAAGAAAATAATGTGAGAGGGAAAGCCATTGCCTAGCACCCAAGTGTGTGTGTGTGTGTGTGTGTGTGTGTGTGTGTGGTTTTTTTTTTTTTTTTTGCGGTACGTGGGCCTCTCACTGTTGTGGCCTCTCCCGTTGCAGAGCATAGGCTCCAGACGCGCAGGCTCAGCGGCCATGGCTCACAGGCCCAGCCACTCCGCGGCATGTGGGATCTTCCTGGACCGGGGCATGAACCTGTGTCCCCTGCATCGGCAGGCGGACTCTCAACCACTGTGCCAACAGGGAAGCCCTCAAGTGTGTGTTTTGACCACCATCATTAACCCTCAGGGGCACTTACGTCTTCGTTAGGTAGCGTGTGATGCCAGAGTTGGGTTTTATTGTTTGTCTTTTTCGTGTAGGTTTTTTTTTTTTTTTTGGTTGAAGATGTCATTTCCAACACTTCCTCAGGAGGATGGGGATGATTTTTGAGGCTCTGAACAGAAGAGAGAGCTAGGAATCCTTATAGACTGGTTTCTGCACATGCGGCTCTAACAGGCTGCATGGAGCCCCCAGGGATGGCAGAGTACATTGATTCCCTTTCTGGAAAGCAATGTCAAAATGTTTATCAAAAGCCAGAGGAGGGGCTTCCCTGGTGGCGCAGTGGTTGAGAGTCCGCCTGCCGATGCAGGGGACGCAGGTTCGTGCCCCGTTCCGGGAAAATCCCACATGCTGTGGAGCAGCTGGGCCCGTGAGCCATGGCTGCTGAGCCTGCGCGTCCAGAGCCTGTGCTCTGCAACGGGAGAGGCCACAACAGTGAGAGGCCCGTGTACCGCAAAAAATAAATAAATAAATAAAGCCAGAGGAGCATCTCCATGCTTTGGCCCAGTAATTCCTCTTGTGGACTACATGCTAAGGGAGTAATTAAATGAAAACAAAAAGTTTTCTTTGTGAAGATGTTCACTGCAGGAGCCCAAGATTGGAAAGCCCCTCGATTACCAAGAGCAAAGGAGCAGTTCAGGAAACCAGCACACAGATTTTGCAGCCATTAAAGGAATCACTGTGAAGTCTCCGTAGAAACATGGAAAAACATTTCTGATAGAATGTGAAGAGAAAAAGCCATGTTGGACATGGGGTCAGCCTGACATCACAACGCGCAACAATAAAAAGTGTTGCCTTGGGAAGGGAGAAGATTAAGAGAATTTTTTTTTAATGTTCTTTAGTGTCTATTTTAATGCTATGCTGTTTTTACAAGTTTAAAGTGACCAGCCTACTGGGCACCTTCTAGCAGATGAAGGGAAGCAAAGAAAAACCCATCCACACTAACAGAAATGAAGGGGTCCTTCCTCACTGGAACTGTGTTGATATGCTGAGGTCCATGCCTTGGATAAGACTCTCTGGGGTAGGGACTTCCCTGCTGGCGCTCCTGCCAATGCAGGAGACATGGGTTCGATCCCCGGTCCGGGAAGATCGTACATGCTGTGGAGCAACTAAGCCCATGCACCACAACTACCGAGCCTGTGCTCTAGAGCCCGTGGGCCACAACTACCGAGCCCGCGTGCTGCAACTACTGAAGCCCGCACACCTAGAGCCCCTGCTCTGAAACAGGAGAAGCCATCGCAATGAGAAGCCCGTGCACCACAACGAAGAGTAGCCCCGCTCGCCACAACTAGAGAAAGCCCGCGTGCAGCAACAAAGATCCAACACAGCACCCCCCCCCCAAAAAAAAAGACTCTCTGGGATAGACAAGGCAAATACTATCAAAGAGACTAACTAGTTAGCCAGGAAAATCAGACCTCTTCCAGGCTAGAATGAGGCGGAGCGTTTAACATCACTTAAAGGGCCGTAAATCATGATGAGACAAACAGGCTAGGTCCTCCGATACTGATGCACCAGAAGTGGAGGGGGGCACACTTTGGGTACCACGGAGAGAAGGCAGAAGCAGCCAGAAATGTGTCACCCACACATTTTAGGGACGAGGCCCACAGAGCTACCTGCAACTTAGCATGGCATTTACAGTTGACTTACTGTGTTTGAGTCAAGTATTTCTCCCCCAGTCCTTGAAGAAGAAGCTGCCTCAGGGCTGTTCATGCTATGAAAACACCCAGAGACAGGCATTGCCTATGACACTCAGAAACACAGAAACATTCTCAAAGCTAGAACTTGGGAACTCGTGCATGCTCAGCTCTGAGGAGCTTCAGTTAAGCATAATTCTTTTAAGGTAAGGAAACAAACACAATGAAATCTAAATGAAGAAGAAAAAAGAAAGAAGGGGGGAAGGAAGGAAGGAGGGAGGGAGAGGGAGGGAGGGGGAGGGAGGGTTCTAAATGCATTCACATCCAGTTGAGGCCAGGATGTACTTAGCCCATTTTCCTGATGCTTCTGTCCTTAAATTTATAATTTTTTTTACAACTTTATTGGAGTATAATTGTTTTACAGTGGTGTGTCAGTTTCTGCTTTATAACAAAGTGAATCAGTTATACTTATACATCTGTTCCCATATCTCTTCCCTCTTGCGTCTCCCTCCCTCCCACCCTCCCTATCCCACCCCTCCAGGCAGTCACAAAGCACCGATCTGACCTCCCTGTGCTATGCGGCTGCTTCCCACTAGCTATCTACCTTACGTTTGGCAGTGTATATATGTCCATGCCTCGCTCTCGCTTTGTCACAGCTTACCCTTCCCCCTCCCCATATCCTCAAGTCCATTCTCAAGTAGGTCTGTGTCTTTATTCCGGTTTTACCCCAGGTTCTTCATGACATTTTTTTTAAATCTACAATTTTTTAAAAAAAGTCAGTATTCAGAATGGTGCTCCTTTGGCCTTGCAGTCTCCTCAGTATCAGAGCCTGGCAGCTGAAGAGACGATGGCCAGAATAACGGCTCTCTCAGGAATAGGCAAGAGGAAGCCTGAGTGGGCAGGGAGCCGCTCTCAGGAATGTCCCAGGAGCAGGAAGTGGGCCCAGAGCACCCGGAAGGACTGTGGTGCCAAGTGTGGGTGCCTCATTTCTGAAGCAATGGGGGTACATGGTGGAGACGGGTCCTGAGAAAACAAAACCAGGGCACAGTGTCCTGGAGCACAGGCGGGATGGCAGCGGGTAGCAGGGCAGATGGCGGGCCGTGAGGGCCCTGCTGCAAAGGCAAAGGGTGTGAGGACGGCAGGCATGGGACATCAGAAAATTACTTCTCTTCTCATCAGGGCTGAGAAAGCCCCTCACAGTGTGGTGTCTGTTTGTTTGTTCTGGACCATGTTCACCAGACCCAATTTCAAAGATGCCCCATTGTCAGGCCATGGGCCCTTACGTTGTCTGGAAAAGACAGTCGTTATCTTTTCCTCAGGGCTCCCCCAGGCGCAGACCTTGTGATAAGGATGTATAGTGTTTTGGGGAGTAAAGGACAGATGAGTAGAAGAGGAGGGATGTGAGGCCGAGAGGGAAGTCATCCCTAACCCTAACCCTAATCCTAACCCATAAATGTTGCTTTATCAAGACGGCTGCCACTGCAGGTGACTGAGACATAATCCCCCTGGGGAAACTCTGGGAGCCAGTATAGACACAAACCCCAGAGTTAGAAGGGTGAGGGAGCCGGGATATTTATACCCACCAGTCACTGGTTGAGGGCCACAGGGGTAGGGGGCATGAATTCCCCAGCATTTCCAGCAAAAGCATAATGGGCAAGCAAACTGATTTCAATGCCACAAAAATGCCCTCGGGTGCTGACCGTTGGAAGCTGGTTCTTCCGGCTCTAACAAGGTAAGGATGACAGGCTATGGGTGGGTCATGGTGTCACCAAATTTCAACGTTGCGTGATTCAGTGATGCCATTGGTAAGCAGCCCTTCCAAGAGTTTATACAGCTCCACCAACAGTTTCCCCCAGTAATCGGGGACTCATTACCTACCTCCTAAGGCAGCCCAATATTTCTATTCTCAGAGAGCTCTCTGGGGTAGGAAGTTTGCCTGCCCCCCAGGGAACTGATGTTAGCTCCCACCTGCCGGTCTTAGCATTGCCCTCTAAGTCATGCAGAGCCACAGGAAGCCCTCTTTCCCCAGGAATTCAATTCTGTTCACGATGGTATTCCTAACACAGAGCAAGACGGCAAAGCAAGCAAATGCACTTTAGGAAGACTCCCACCAAGGGCTGTTCAAACCAGAGAAAGATTTTAGTGAATTAATACTGTAGTTCAAATAATCAGACGAGTCTGCTCCTTGCCCTTCTGGTGAATGAAACTTCCACTGTACGGGGCAGTAGTTATTACCAGGTGGGCCAGGGGCTGCATGCATTTATCATAAAATACGACGCTTAAATTCAATATCAAGATGAAAGTCAAACGAAGGCTCCTCGGGAGACAGGGAGCTCTGCTTTCACAAGCCTGGAGAGGAGAATATTGCCTTTCAGCAAATAGTGCTTCTAATTTGATCCTGCAAAGATTCTTGCAAAGAGGAAAGCAACGATATGTCAGGAGAATATGGTGTGTGTACACTTTCATATGTATTTTTTATCATGGCCACATTCTTCAGTATCTCTGTCATCAATTATTGGTGACAGGCAGTCAATTGTTTATCTTTCAAGAACATTACCACTTACTTCCCTTTATATATCTTTCTTCCCTGTATTATGGTGGGGACAGGATCATCTATTTTCTCCTCCCTTCCAAGTCCTTCTGTCATTTGCTGCCCAGCCCCCAGTGTAACAACCTGGAATGATGGGCTTTGGGAGCAGGAAGAGGAATTACTTGGGGCTCCCACCCCACCAAGCGATGCCCAAAAGGGCACCAAAACTGGCATTTAATTCAGCCTAACGTCGGGGCCCTGCGAGTGGAAACTCACCTCTGTGTGTTAGAACGGGTGTTGCTGGGAGATGCCCAGAGAAAGTGAAACAGCTGGAAGCAAAAACATACTCCCCGGCCTGAATCCCCTGTTCAGAAAATAGAAGCAAGTTTCTGCCATGAACACCATTTTTGCTTAAAACACCAGCCTGAAATAATTGCACACTTGTTGGGGATTGATGGTTGAGTTTTTTCATGAATTTTGCTCTCTTTTGACAGAAGCAAATAAGGAGGTAGAGAAATGCATTCTCTTGGGGCTTTTAACAACAACAACAAAAAAAAAAATCACAGTAGGAAAACTGCACCAAAGAGCACGGCAATATTTCCATACTTTGCTGCACTTAAGGGGAGAAAATGGTCATTAAAGGTAACAGGATTGTTATAAAAACAGTGATTCTATTTCCGGGTCTCTCACTTGCCAAAAGCCTCAGTCCGCAGTCACTGAAAGCGGGGAAATGCCAAACTTGAATTTCTGTAACGTGCCTTGCAACGATGGACTTATTCTTAATGGAGCCCTGCTGCATTTTTACATTATGCAGCATGTAATTGGCTATTAAATGACCTAGGAATAAACAACTCAGATTTGTTGGGCCTGTTGCCTGATGAATGATTTCATGCTGTTCTTTTAAATCAGTGCTGACTGTAATTTAGTGGTGGATTTGAGGGGTTTTTTGAGGGGAGAGGGGTTAAAGATCTCCCAGTTTGGGAACCTGAAATGACGATGCAATATTAACTTAATTATAAACCTTTTAACCAACCCGCAGTCTCCAGGACAGTTCTGGGCAGCACAAGCTGAATTCAGCCTCCGTAAACAGTGCTTCAGACTCTCTCACGTCTTCTCCTCACCAAAACAAACCAAAAAAACACACAGAAGGCTCCCTTTTTCTATAAAGTCAGGAGATTTTGGGGGGACAGGGGGCACTGAATTATCTATCAACTGGCACAAATTTCTGAAACTCGTACATATCTCCAGAATGGCCGATGCTGGGATGACAAGGTAATTTGCTGAGATCTTAATCTGCATTTTGTTCTTGCTGTATTTTTCTTACCTGTCCCCACCCACCCCCGCAAGAAGGTAGCCAGGGCCTGAGGACCCCCCTTGGCTCAAAGGCAGCCCGTGTACCCAGGGCCTGCAATAAAGGTTGCTTGCAGAAAACCTCTGGGCTTCCACGAGAGCCCAGCTCATCGAGCGGCTGCTACTAGATGATCCAGGAGGTGGGAAGAAGAAGCTGAGTCTCTGAAGAGGGGAGAACAGGACGGGCAGGAAACTGGGGGAGGGGAGCTGCCTGGGGGGCGCGGCAGGCAGGGAGATGGAGGTCTGCAGGTTCTGGGTGCAGCCCCAAAGCAGCCCGGAGGACCTCTGGGGGAAGTGACGGTGAGGACCACCCAAGGACTGGCTGGGGCTGGTTGAGGCACCCGGACCCCCAAGGCCAAGTGTGGGCAGCAGTAAAGGCTGCAGGAGACTTTGCTCAGCACGAGACCCCTGGGACCTGCACACGCCACAGACCAGGGGAAGGAGCCCCAATCGGGTCAGAAGTCCTCACCAGCCCAGCAGGACGAGGGGCTTAGAGTCAAAGTACATGGTTTTAAAGAGGTGTTGGGGCACTTCTTACACAGCCAAGCTTGTGGGGGCAACAGTCGTGTCCACCACAGTTACTGGTCCTGACTGACGCCCCTGGGGCCTTCGCCTTCTCCGGTCATGCTGGTACCACCCATTCCAAGGGTCAAGGCTGGAATACGATGACCATGACTGGGGGCGACTCCAGCATGGCCTAGAATGACCACCAGCAAGCCTGCCAAGGGCCAGACCAGTACCACGCCTGGGTCCCAAGTTCCACCATCCCCTCCTCTCCTCTTCCCATGACTGTAGGAACTCCTAGGCTTGGGTGTCTACTCTGACCCCTACTCTGGAGCCCAGTTCCTCCACTCCCTCCAAAGCAAGCCCCACCCTGAACCCAGGGCCCTTGACCAGAACCCTGGCTTCAAGCTCATAGCCACCCACAGAGGTCCTGCCCTCAACACAGATCCATCCATTCACTCATTCGAAAAGTAATTTTTTAAAATTATTTATTTATTTATTTGTGGCTGCGTTGGGTCTTAGTTGCTGGGTATGGGCTTTCTCTAGTTGCGGCGAGCAGGGGCTACTCTTCGATGCGGCGCGTGGGCTTCAGTAGCTTTGTGGCACACAGGCTCAGTAGTTGTGGCGCACGGGCTTCATTGCTCCACGGCATGTGGGATCTTCCGGGACCAGG
Organism: Mesoplodon densirostris; assembly: GCF_025265405.1. Taxonomy (NCBI): domain Eukaryota; kingdom Metazoa; phylum Chordata; class Mammalia; order Artiodactyla; family Ziphiidae; genus Mesoplodon; species Mesoplodon densirostris. The sequence continues at coordinate 12,884,241 of NC_082661.1, read as the reverse complement.
GCTCGAACCCGTGTCCCCTGCATTGGCAGGAGGATTCTTAACCACTGCGCCACCAGGGAAGCCCCTCGAAAAGCATTTTTAAACACTTACCACTGTGCTACGTACTCAGAATCCAACAAGGAATGAAACAGATAAAGCCCCTGCCTTCCCAGGTCCCTGAGGCAGCTCTCCCTGACTCCACAACACCACCTGCCGTCTGGTCCCATCTCCCAGTGCTTCAGCTGCTGGAGCTTGAATCCTGACAGGCAGCCCCAGGGGTCGGTTTAGTGTCCCACGTCATCTCCTCGCCCCTGCCCTCCCCCCCACCAGCCTGCCTGTGGGTCCCACAGGACCTTGCAACATGAAACCCAGGAGTGGGAGGGAACAAGCTTGGCTGCCATCTTGAAATGGGGACAGAAAGATAGTCATCACAGTAAGAACAATACGGAAGTTAATATCTCAATAAATCATCATGGTGCCAAACAATTACAGAAGAATGCAGTACCAAGCAGGACAGGGCACACTCAAGGCAAGAGGGAGCCCTCTAGGCTGGGAGTGGAGGATTGAGCTGAATGGCAGTGAGTAGGGGGAGGGTCCCAAAGCCCAGAGATGGAGTCCATCATGATTTTCATCTTCTAAGATCGGCACTTTGAATTATGGCATATACTATGCAGGAAGACAGGACAAAGCCACCAGCTGTTGCTCGGGCATGGCTGATGGGGGTGAAAGAGGCACAGTCTTTTCAAAAGCAATTTGTCAGAACATTTCCAGAGCCATAAGAACCTTCTCACCTTTGATCCAGTAATATTACTGTGGGAATATATCTGTCAGGACTGAATTCAAAGACACAATAAGAAGGAAAACAATAGGTTATAATAAGTGAGCACTTACTCTAGAATGCCAGACCCTATTCTAAACACTTTCTATATGTGTTTTCTCATTTAATTCTCATAAGCCTATGAGATGGATACCATTTTTATGCCCGTTTACAGATGACAAAATTGAGACACAGAGTCTGACAACTTTTTTTTTGGCTGCGTTGGGTCTTCGTTGCTGGGCGCGGGCTTTCTCTAGTTGCGGCGAGCAGGGTCTACTCTTCCTTGTGGTACACGGGCTTCTCATTGCAGTGGCTTCTCTTGTTGTGGAGCACAGGCTCTAGGCGCGCGGGCTTCAGTAGTTGCTGCATGCAGGCTCAGTCGTTGCAGCACGCAGGCTCTAGGGTGAGCAGGCTTCAGTAGGTGTGATGCGCGGGCTCAGTAGTTGTGGCACACAGGCTTAGTTGCTCCGCAGCATGTGGGATCTTCCCAGACATTGGCAGTATCCCCTGCATTGCCAGGTGGATTCTTAACCACTGTGCCACCAGGGAAATCCTTGACAACTTTTTGTGTAGTAACAGAGCCAGGATCCAAACCTAGAGACAGTCCTAATTACAACTCGACCCTGCCTCCCAAAGATCAAGGAAACTCTATGCAGCATCATGTATATTGGGGGAACAGAAGAAACACATTTTATGCCCAATAATATGTGATGGTGAAGTGTGGGGATGCCAGCTGATAGACTCCTATGCAGGTGTGGACCGGATTATAATGAAGACTACGTAGCAACATGGGGAATGTGGACGACGGCGAGGAGGAAGGGACGTCTGGGCTGAATCCAGAGGAATCAGTAAAAATAATCCAGTTTGGTTAGAGAAATACTCAGCTCTAAGCAGAGGAATGCAGACACAGGAAGGAGCCTGACATATTCAGGGAACCAGGAGGCCTTGCAATGGCTGAGCCACAGAGACCAGAGCGGAGCAGTCAGAGATGCAGCCGAAGCAGAGGGCGGAGGCCAATGGCCCACGAGTAGGCAGCTGTGTCCCTGATCAAGAGATGTTGGGAGGGGGCTTCCCTGGTGGCGCAGTGGTTGAGAGTCCACCTGCCGATGCAGGGGACGCAGGTTCGTGCCCCGGTCTGGGAAGATCCCACATGCCACAGAGCGGCTGGGCCCGTGAGCCATGGCCGCTGAGCCTGCGCGTCCGGAGCCTGTGCTCCACAATGGGAGAGGCCACGGCAGTGAGAGGCCCACGTACCGCAAAAAAAAAAAAAAAAAAAAAAAGATGTTGGGAGGAATCCCGGAGCCACGTGGGCAACTGAATCAATAGGACTTGGTGGTGAATCACGTGTGCAGGTAAGTGACGGAGGACTCTGGGTTTCTCGGTGAATTGTCCTGCTTGCTGTTCACAGAGACAGAGAACGTGATGGACGGCAGGGACAACCTCACTGAAGATAACCTGAGCTTCTCCAAAGAACTGGCTGTGTGGCTCCAGATACTCACATGTGCCCTGAGAGCTGTGTATTCTTTTGCAGATATATGTATATAGACATATATTTCTGTGTGTGCATGTACTACAATAATTAAACTTCAGCATTTGCAGCTATTGAGATAATACTATTGAGAGAGCCCAGATGAGGGGCAACATAGCAAAAGTTGAAGTATGGCCCAAGCATGAGTTAAAGGAGAAAAACTGAGCCTAAGATTGCTGGGGAAGATATAAGGGTCATTGCATGTGACCTGGTTCAACGTATAAGAGGCAGATCGTCTGAGTCACTCAGCAATTCCAGGGACAAGTCTCTAGGTCACCACTGCGACTACCTGCCCTCCCTCAGCTCTTACAGAGAAGTTTGGGGTTAACCCTGAAATTCCAACCCTGAATTCCTTCTAAGGGCCATGGTGGACACCAATCAGCCCATTAATGTCCTCTAGGGCCCAGCCCCTCCCCTAGGTGTGCCCCCTGCTGTAGGACCAAAAATAGTGGCATTTGAAATGACGACTTTGCCATGTGGTCAGCAACATGCCCCGAGTAGAGTGGGAATGTCAGTAGCCTCGGGGTCATCAAGGTCCAGTTGATGACTTGGTCCTGCTCCCACACAGAGGCCCTCCTTCCATGGGCAGCTGGGGTGTCGGTCCTGAGCTACCCAGAAGACAAGACCTGACCTCCACTTTCCTTCCAGATTCCTATTCCTGAGACCCAGGCCACTCCGGACTCTTGCCTGGAAGCCTTTGGGAAGAGACTGGATGCTCTCCACCCTCCCCAGACCATCAGGGTGAGAAGCCAGCACCCCATCCCCATGCTCCCAGGCCCCTGGGATTCACTAGAGTCCCCTAAGTTTTCTCAAGATGTTGGAGCTGGATGGGGCCATGGGGACACCTGACCCAATCCCATCCTTTTACCAAAGGGGAAACCAAGGCCCAGAGAATAGAACGGACTCAACCAACAACACACAACAGGGACTGAAACTGAGTTTGCTGACACCCTACCCAGTGCTGAAGTATGTTCCTCACTCCCAGAACTTCCCTCAGCTGTACCAGAAGTCCTGGTAAGGATGGCTCCCTTTAATTTCCCCAAATGACTAATAAATGTGGGAGGGGTGGACTCTTTGTTTCAAGACCAGCCACACTGCCCCCGATTACATTGACTTATTTAATACATCTTTACTGAGCACCTACTGCATACCAGGCCTGTTCTGGGCTCTGGGAATAGGGAGATGAAGATAACATGGCCCTGACTTGGAAGGGCTGAGGGCTGGTAACCATTTCTTTTCAGACACGTCACTGTTGCTCCCATTGATTCAATCAACCAACAAACAGTTATTAAGCACCCACTGTGTGCCAGGTACTGTGCTTGAGCCTGAGAGCTATGTGCCCAAGGGCTCGTGGAGCAAGAAAGAGTCTAGTTCTGATCCACTTCCCTCTGCTGTATGCTTGTGAGCCCTCCCCGGCCCCCTCTGAGCCTCAGTTTCCCCATCTTGAGTACTGACATTTGCTCGTTCTAAGAAGCTACATCAGAATGTCGCCAGAGCCTCTTCCAGACTCCTCTCTTTTCCCTGTTCTTTCTGCCCCTGGGCTTTTAACCCAGACAAATGCTACAGGCCTCGATGAGAGAAGCACCAACCCAGTGTCCATTTATCAGGACACTAATGAATGGAGCTTCCTCATCTGGTGGAGGGAGAAGTCCTTTCTCCTTCCCTGCATCGCCCCTAAGCATCAGACACAAAGGAGCTGGAACAGAAGCACCAACCACATCAACAATCCTTCCTTTCTGGCCTGAGGGGAGCCCTGAATGGGGGCACTGCCTGCATAACTCCAGCAGAGGCCATTGACATCGGGCTGGAAATAAAGGCGGCCCAGAGTCGGGCCCAGCACAGCTATGCGGCTGCATGTGGCCGCTGGCCCCTGAAATCACAGGGCGTGCCCTAGAGCTTTTGACGTCGGGGAGGCCAGGAGAGGGACATCCAAGCGATGCAGGCAGGTGGGGGGCGTAGCAGAAACTGGCGTTTCAGGGCGCAGAGCACACAGGTTAGAACCAGCCATCTGAGTCCCGTCCAGGCTGTCTCGGCCCCTAATGAGGATAGTGCCAGGAGGAGGGTTTGCAGAACTGGCTGAAGATGAAGGGGGAAAATCGGTTCAGACAGCTCGCTTTAGATTTAATTGCTCCATTTCGCAAATCCGTCTGGCTGCTGGGAGGTTGGACGGTGTGTCTGTGCCCAGCGCAGGCTGGACGAGGCAGTGCCTCCGATTAAATTATCGCATCTCCAGGCGCGGAGGGCAGCTGCTCTGAGCTGGGCCAGAGAAGCAGATGATAGCTCCCAAGGCCCGCCGTGTCCCCTGCATCACTGCCTCCCAGCCAGCACAGAAAATCTTCACAGTTAATTTAACGACAATCTGCGGCCCAGAAGCCCCAGAGCAGGAATGCGGCTGAGTGCCTGACTCGCCACCAATTTCAATTAGCTGGAGGCGGATCGGGGACAGGAGGGACTAGGAGGGAGAGGCCACGTATGGGGAACGGGGACCTGTCTGAAGGCCTCAGCCAGGTGACACTCCAGGAACCCCACCTGGTCTCACCAGACAGGGCCTTCGTCACGAGAAACTGGGGCAAAAAAACGTCCCCCTGCTTTTCACTCAGGATCGTTGTGCCGATAAACCAAGACACACACACATATGCACCCCTTCTTAACTTGGTTGGTCTTTTATCCCTGAGAGGGGCTGGTAAAAAGAGCACTTGACTGGGAGTCAGGAGACCAGAGTTTAGCGCTGGATCTGCCATTTTTAGCTGTTCATTGTTGGGTGAATTACCTTCCCTCTCTGGGCCTCATTCTAAAGGGATTGGACCACATCTGCGGTTTTCAAACTTCTTCTTCAAATGAAACCTTTCATGGAACCCAGATAGATACCAGAGACAAAAATACAGTTTCTCACGATTGGAGGTGGGCGGGCTTCAGGGCTGGCTCCTTCTCCCCACCCCATAATCCACAGAGTGCCAGGACGCTGTGCATCACTCACCTGGAGAGCGCTGAGCCGAATAATGCACCCCCAGCCTAGAGATGTCCATGTCCTACTCCCAGAACCTGTGAATATGTTACTTACCCAGCAAAAGGGACTCTGCATGAGCTTCCCTGGTGGCGCAGTGGTTGAGAGTCCGCCTGCCGATGCAGGGGACACAGGTTCGTGCCCCGGTCCGGGAGGATCCCACGTGCCGCGGAGCGGCTGGGCCCGTGAGCCATGGCCACTGGGCCTGCGCGTCCGGAGCCTGTGCTCCGCAACGGGAGAGGCCACAGCAGTGAGAGGCCCGCGTACCGGAAAAAAAAAAAAAAAGGGACTCTGCAGCTGTGATTAAGTTAAGGATCTTGAGCTGGAAAGATTTATCCAGGTGGCCCAATCACAAGGATCCTGATAAGAAGGAAGCAGGAGGGTGAGAAAAGAGAAGGCGCCGTGAGGATGGAAGCTGAGAGAGAGGTTTGAAGCTGCTACGCTGCTGACTTTGAAGATGGAGGACGGGGCCATGAGCCAAGGAAAAACGCAGGCAGCCTCTCGGAGCTAGAAACAGCAAAGAAATGAATCTCCCCTACGGCCTCCAGAAGGAATGCAGCCCTGCCAACACCTTGACTATAGTACTTCTGACCTCCAGGATTGCAAGAGAATAAACTTGTGTTGTGTTAAGTCTCTAAGTTTGTGGTAATTCATTACAGCAGCAACAGGAAACTAATATACTCACATTATATAATCCTGTGGGGAGAGAAAAGAACTCGAAAGAATTTCCCTCATACTCATCCCCTCTCCTCTCCCTCTGGCCAATCAACAGGAAATTTGGCATCAGAACCCATGTAACTGGAGTTGCCCTATCCTTCCCCAAGAGGGAAGAGCCAGGTCATTGATTCCGGAAGGAAGCTTCCCCCTCTGGCCTCCTGAGTCCCTGGTCCCACAAACGGAGGTCCCCTAAGACACAAGAGCTTGAACCCTCTCCCACCCCACAGGGGTTTAGTCCTCAATTACTGATTTATGGTTTTTCTCTATTCTCTTTTCTCAACTTCCTATTTGGGGGAGGTTGGTAAGAGAGAAACTTTGCATTCAGTTCAGGGATTAATTCTAGGACATGAATAGTGATAAGTCCACTCCCTCCTTCTGCAAATTCACTAGCCATGGGATATTTGCCAGTCACCCAAACCTGGGCTGCCCTTTTCCCCCTCCTGTCAGGCCCACATGGATCCCAATGGCCAGTTTTGACAGCTGGCGGCATACACTCACCTATGGGATGACATCGCAGGTGACTCCTGGGTCACTGCAGGCCAACAGCTGTACAGAAGGACAGCAGTGCAGGCACTGGCATCCACCAACTCCAAGGAGTCAGGCTGGGCAGTGGAACCCAGAGGGCCTAACGACCAGAGGTCAAAGAGCCCCAGAGGCAGGGGGTGGCGGGCGGATGGCCTTGCTGAGGCAAAGAATGGAAAGCCAGCACTGGTCTAGCAGTGGTGGCAGTGGTTTTAAGCACAGAGGGCAAGACCACCTTCCGATAATCAGGTAGGTAAAGAACGAGGCTTTCTTCAATCTGCAATGCATACTATATACCTATCCGATCATTCAGTAAGACTTTATTGAGTGCCTGCTACACGCCAGGGACCACGGTACGTGTCAGGGGGATGCTTTTCTCCTGGCTTCTGATGTCTCCTTCCCTGTGGAAGGTGCTCTGTGAGCAAACCCTCCTGGCCTCCTCAGTCATCCCCAGGGAGGAGAGGCTTGATCTGATGGGGAGTTTGGAGAGAGAGACAGGCACGCACAGGCCAGCCCCTCCTTTGGATGTCTGCTCCATTCCCTCCACGAGAAAGTGTATAGGGACCTGCGCCTGCTCCTGGAGGCCCACACCAGCTGTCTCTGGGAAGTTCGTCCCAGCCGCATTTGCAAACACCACCTCTGTACAGGAGTGGAGAGAATATTCTGCCTTCCGTCTGCTGGTTCCTCTGAGTTCTTGCTCAGTTGGCTCAGACCTTGGGTAGGGAATGGAGTACTCCCGGGCTCTCTTGCAAACTGCAGCACAAGCTGAAGGCGTTCGGGGGTGACAAGACAGCCGGCTGGCCTGCCCTCGTAGAGCTGGCCGTCTGGCAGGAACGTGCACCTGAGGCTGTCACCGGAAGTCTCGATCCTGGGAGCCTGCCGGCCCGATCCTCTCGTTCTGAGCCTGGAGACTCCAGAGCCCGATTCCTGGGACACATTGCCCAGCCATCATGTCCGACCCTTCAGAGGTCCTCCCGTCCCCCCTACCCACACTGCCTTTCAGGCAAACTCCACCTCCTGTCCGCTTGTGTCTCCACCTCTCCCCTCCCCACATCCACGTTGCCTCCTAGCTGAGCCCATGTTCTGCTTCTTACACCACATGGTTCTCTCTCCCTCTCCCTCTCTCTCTCTCTCCCTCCCTCTCTCTCTCTCTCCCTCTCCCTCTCCCCCTCCCCCCTCTCTCCCTCTCTCTCCCTCTCCCCCTCCCCCTCCCTCTCTCTCCCTCTCTCTCCCTCTCTCTCCCTCCCTCTCTCTCTCTCTCCCTCTCTCCCTCTCTCTCTCCCTCTCCCTCCCCCTCTCTCTCTCCCTCTCTCTCCCTCCCTCCTTCTCTCTCTCTCCCTCTCCCCCTCCCCCTCCCCCCTCTCTCCCTCCCTCCCTCCTTCTCTCTCTCTCCCTCTCCCTCTCCCCCTCCCCCCTCTCTCCCTCCCTCCCTCCTTCTCTCTCTCTCTCCCTCTCCCTCTCCCCCTCCCCCCTCTCTCCCTCCCTCCCTCCTTCTCTCTCTCTCTCCCTCTCCCTCTCCCCCTCCCCCTCCCCCCTCCTCTCTCTCTCTCTCTCTCTCTCTCTCTGTCATCTGTCATGCAGAGGCCCAGCCATCCACCAGACAAACCAGATTCCTGTCTACACAGAGCCCACAGTCTAGTAGGAAACACAGGCACTAAAACAACAAAGTCCACGATGTGTCTAGTCACGAGGTGTCTGCTCATGAAAGCAAGACCCTGGGTACTTTCCCCTGTGTGTGGAATTTCTGTTTCCCAGTGTCCTTTATATAAGGACCCAGGTGATAAATTTCTCCTAGAAATCTGTGCCAGGGGGCAAAAAATTTGCCTTCTCTGAACGCTTCATTTCTTTCAAGATACTAAGAAACCTGTCATATTTCTCTTTTTTCCTTGTCTGCCAGGAAGTTCAGGGCCAAATTTAGACCTCAATCACAGGTCATTACTTAATTTCTTGTTCCCACTTACACTCTCTCCTTATCCGTATAGTTTTCTTTCCATCTTTAATTTATGTGTCCCTGTGTACCCACATATTTGTTTTTACTGTCACCCCTCCAAGTCCCTCATGGAAGCAAGTGGAATGCAGGTTCTACATCACGTGGCTCCTTCTATCCCAACCCCAGAACACCCTTGTCCTGCCCCCAGCCCTTCCCCGCAGGGCCACAGACTGCTGGCTGAAGCCTCCTCCTTCCCCACCCCTAGCAGGGATAGAGTTCAAGGACAAGAACGGCTCTGATAGACTCAGTCTGGCCAAGATGCCTCCAGGCAGCCAAGCTCGTGTCTTGCCCCTCCTGTGGGGCAGAGATGCTATTTAAAGGGCCAGACCTTTAAGAAAAGGCAGAATGAGAGGAAAAGGAAATGCCATGCAAGACAAGAGGTGGGTGAGGCTGAGGGCAGGCAGGCCGTAGGAGAGAATCATCATCATATCACAGCCTCTCTTCCCTCATACCACACCCCCGATGCCCACATGATGCCAGGAATGCCTGATAATGCCACTCAGGGGCCTAATGTTACTTTCAAACCAAAGGTTTCCACTAAAGGGGCTCTAGATAAGGAGCAGAGATCTGAGATCATGAATCCTCTCTCGGATACACCATGTGGCTTGCCTATGTCATGCTGCTTCTCTGTACCCTGGTTTCCCCATGTCAGTCATTTGGTTGGTACAGTCTGGGAATCCTGAGTGTCACTAAAGAACAAGTGGAGGACTTCCCTGGTGGTGCAGTGGTTAAGAATACACCTGCCAATGTAGGGGACACGGGTTCAATCCCTGGTCCAGGAAGATCCACACGCTGCAGAGCAACTAAGCCCATGTGCCACAACTACTGAAGCCCACGAGACCTTGAGCCCACACACTCTAGGGCCTATGTGCCACAACTACTGAGTCTGCATGCTGCAACTACTGAAGCCCACTCACCTGGAGCCCGTGCTCCACAATAAGAGAAGCCACTGCAATGAGGAGCCTGCGCACTGCAACAAAGAGTAGCCCCCGCTCACCGCAACTAGAGAAAGCCTGAGCACAGCAACGACGACCCAACGCAGCCAAAAAAATAATAAATAAAAATAAATTAACTAAAAAAAAACCTCACTGAACTTATTAAAAAAAAAAAAGAACAGGTGGAATCGCTGGGTCTGAACTAGATAATGATCCTGTCTTAATATAATCCGTCACAGGCGTATGATGCCTTTACAGAATACTGCCACACATTTGATTTTCTATAAACTGACCCTAAAACCCTGTGATGAAAGCAGGGTAGATATCACCCCCATTTTCTAGATGAGGAAACTGAGATGCAAAGAGGCTAAGTGACTTGCCCAAGACTGAAACCCTGGACTTTCTTCTGAAAGGAGGGACGATGGTTGTCTCGTGCATTTGTAATGCCAACCCCCTGCCCCGTGCCAGGCAGACAGAAGTGATGTACAGTGAAACTTGGAGTTAAAGCGTCTGCATCCTATGGTCCCCACCAAACCCCACTGCCTCCTCGGAAAGCCAAAATCTGCGTCAGAACAGGCACCAATCAAGTAGCATCATGAGCGTTGGCTGCCCCCCTGCCTGATCCTCTATCCACACTGTTGAGGTGGGAAAGCACCCTTGAGACATTCCAGGTCATCCTATGATCAAGGTCAATGTCAGAGTCACAAAGCACAGGAGCAGGAGTGGGCCTTACAGGTCATCTAGTGACCCCGCCTGGCATCTGTTTTGACCTGGCTGGCTCAGTCCATCATTAACCCTAACTGGGTGAGGAGCTGGGTCATAAACCCTGTCTTTTTCCTGCCACACCAGCACCCTTACTTGGTGATGACCTATTGCCCCAAACACATCATTGACCCTTGTGTTGTTACCAAACACCACCAAAGGCAATGGGATGTGTCTGCCACAGACAGGCAAATAGTAGGGTCATCCCACTCCTTCTTTTCTACCCCCACTGGACCCTGTACTGAAGTGACCTCTAGTGCTTCCTTGTGCCCAGCACCCCTTCCTCTCCTATCTGGTGAAAACACTCTGCTGTTCCTTTGGGAGAACTGCCTTTCCCCACTTGATTTGTGCCTGGCTTGCCTATCACAGGTCCTTCAGCCCCTTTAACATGGGGCTGGACATGTGACACAGACTAGCCAATCAGAATTCTCCATCTCTCTTGGTAGCATGATTGGATCAGAAATGAGCACATGGCCAATCAGAGCCTTCTCTAAGACTTTGGTGTATGCTCACTAGGTGTCAAGGGGATCTCTTTTCCTCCAATGGCAGCAATAAAGACTGAGAAAGCCTGGAACTGCTGGAGCCATCTTATCTCACTGCATTAAAGAAGCCACCTGCAGGGATTTCCCTGGTGGCACAGTGATTAAGAATCTGCCTGCCAATGCAGGGGACACAGGTTCAAGCCCTGGGCCAGGAAGATCCCACATGCCATGGAGCAGCTAAGCCCGTGCACCACAACTACTGAGGCTGTGCTCTAGAGCCCATGAGCCACAACTACTGAGCCCTTGTACCATAACTACTGAAGCCTGCATGCCTAGAGACCGTGCTCTTCAACAAGAGAAGCCACTGCAACGAGAAACACACACACCGCAACAAAGAGTAGCCCCCGCTCTCTGCAACTAGAGAAAGCCTGCACACAACAATGAAGACCCAACGTTGTCAAAAATAAATAAATTTATTAAAAAAAAAAAAAGAAGCCACCTGCAGGACGAAGCCAACATACCCAGAACCTGGGCCAAGAGAACAAAAGAGAGACAGAGTGCTGACAACACCATCCGAGCCTCCAGACCCAACCATGAGCAGTCAGACAACTCCTGGGGTCCCCAGCTATGTGAGCTTGGGCTTGTGTGAGGAGTGTTTCTGATACCAGCAACAGAAAGTGTGCTAATACAAAGGCTTTATCACTCTAACTGGTTAACATGTGATCATGATAGACTGTGTTACTGCCCCCATTCATTACCCCTCCCTGTGTTGACACCCTTTGTCACATGACTTTGGGATTCTCCCCATCAAAGCAAAGCACATTCCCCCCCAAAGATTTTTCAAAGCTGAGTCATGTGACTTGCTTTGACCAATAGAATGAGACAAAGTGACAGTGTGCCCAGTGCAAGATTAGGCCTTAAGAAGCCTGGCGTGTTTCTGCTTGCTCTGATGAACTGCTCACACATCATGAGGAGGACAAGCCCTGGCTAAGCTGCTGGTCCTAGGAGGAGAACAAAAGACCACTCCAGCTGTGCCCAGCCTAGATCAGCCAACCTCCAGCCAACTCACAGATGCCTGAGCTCAATAAGCACTTATTCTTGCACTGAGATCTTGAGGTTGTTGTTATGCTGCCATAACACATCTGTCACTCCTATTCTTTGGGCTTCTTGCAGACAGGAACCTATACACTGCCGTCTCCCCAGTGACTAGCACAGCTACGGGCACATGGAAAGAGGGAGGAGGGACGTGGGGAGACTCTGGTTCTCACCTCTCTGCTAGGTTTGAAGTCCTGACCTCAACAAAGGAGGATGTCCCCAAATGCTAATAGTGAAGCTCTGTTTCTGGTACATAAAATATACTTTGGGGGCTTCCCTGGTGGCACAGTGGTTGAGAGTCTGCCTGCCGATGCAGGGGACGTGGGTTCGTGCCCTGGTCCGGGAAGATCCCACATGCCGCGGAGCGGCTGGGCCCGTGAGCCATGGCCACTGAGCCTGCGCGTCCGGAGCCTGTGTTCCGCAACGGGAGAGGCCACAACAGTGAGAGGCCCGCGTACCGCAAGAAAAAATATATATATATATACTTTGGAAATTCTGCTTAGGCACCACTCTAATATTTGTGGGCTGATGTCTAAGGACTATCCCATATGCCATTGCCAGGTCCTCACTTGTCAGCCTTCCATTTAAGGGAGACCATAAAGCCATCTTTGCCCATTTCCACCCCCGTGACAGTCAGGCAAGATTAGGCTGGTGAATAACTGGGTACGCAGTACCACAGCAAACCTGCCACAGAAGTCTGCTAATCACACCCAGCTGATACTTGCCATTTGCCAGCGAAAGGCATTTCACAGTGTCTCATTAAAATCAGGAGAAGGATTAAGAGGCCTCTTTCTTGATTAATGACTTTCTCTGCCTCAGAGATATAATCCTATCTATAACCCCAAATAACTGGAAACAAAATTAAATTTCTCTGAGAGATCATTCAGGGCACGTGTTGCACCATGCCCCTAAGTGTTGTTTTCTTTACATGTTTTATCCAGCTTAAAGGCACAAGATATTCTGATCCCCAAACCAGAACTGTTCTGCAGTAGGGAACAGCAGAGACAGAAGGGAATTTCCCTGGCTTTTCTATGGTGCTAACAAGTTGATACTTTTAAAAGAACTGCCACTTTCCCATAGGTAAAGATGTGCATATATATAATGTGAAAATATCTAAAGATTACTCATCCCCTCAGATCCTTTTAGGGAAATAGGCAGGCAACAACAAATCAAAAACGAAAGCTTCTACCATTGACTTCACTGATTTCCTTCCCTGGAACTCAGTTATCGTGAAAAAACTCAGAGGATCATGGACTATTCAAACTGGAAGGGACCTTTGAGACCATTTAGTCAAACCCCATAAACTGAAAGATAAAGTGATGCCCAGATAGGGAAGAGGATTTACTCAGAATTAGGGTCAGCTGACGCTCAGTACAGTGCTTTCTGTTCTCACCCACACACTATCTTGGTCCATTCGGGCTACACCATAAGTTGGGTGGCTTATAAACAACAGAAATTTCTCACAGTTCTGGTGGCTGCAAAGTTCCATATCAAGGCTCTAGATGACAGCCTGCTTCCTGGTTCATAAATGACCATTTTCTCACTGTCACCTTACATGGTGGAAGGAGCAAGGGAGCCTCTGGGGTCTCTTATAAGGGCACTAATCCCGTTCATGAGGGTCCACTCTCATGACCTAATTAACTTCCAGGGGCGCCACCTCCACCCACGTGCCCACACTTCCCCTTCCCATATGCCAAAAGCCAGGCCCTGTCAACACCTTCAAAGAGGAGTCAGCACACCACCTTGACAGATCTGGGGTTGGGTGGCTCCTGGTGCTCACAGAAAGGGCATCCCAGAGAAACCCAGACTAAGCTTCACTCCAAGAGAGGTGGGAACACAGAGCCAGCCCCGTGCTATGCTCACCACTTTCTTCTTCTTTCCGTCCCTTATAGAGCCAGGGATGGAGGTGGAGTGGCTCATGGGATGTTATTTATAATACCCTATGCTTTGCATCTGCCCAGGAGGGTGCATCCCATAACTGGAGGACCCTGTTTTACTGGCAGAGGTTGTTGGGGCAGTGACTTGCTCTGAATAACACAAGGATGAGAAAGTTGAACTTCCAGGGAAACTGAGAAGGAAGGCTGGACACCGGGTCCAGCAACAGGGGAGTGGGCAGAGCAGGGGTTGGACTGGGGGTTCTCTGTAGAGGAGAGATTACGGTTAACCAGGATTTTCCAAGCAAAGGGCTCTGCGCTGTGCAATGTGATCCCTGACAGGGCCCATAGATCTTCAATTAAAATGGCCCCAAACTGCTTGGTCTGCTTTATTTCTCATGGAAACCAGCAAAGGGGCTAAGTTATATTAATTGGAGGAACATAACTGAAGCCAAAACAGAGTCCGCTTCCCTGAACAAGGGGAAACCTGACACCGGGTCACATTTCCACAGATTTGAATCCAATAAGTCCTCTAGAACCTAGTAAGTTACGGTACTTCTACATAGCGGGATGTTAGAGTTACTTAAAATTTAACACTAAATACAGGAGGAAATGTGCAAGGTGGTACACTGAAGAAAAAAGAACTTTGATGTTTGAATATGTTCATTATGAATATAGCTCTGAAAATGCAGATACAAAGACAGAGGGGTGAAGTGCAAACACAAGATGAGTTGTACTAGGGTAGGATTATTATGGTGGTTTTCTATTCTTTTCTAAAAAATAATTTTTAATGTCACTTTAAAATTCAGACCATTATAAGAAATTGGGAAATGTTGATGCAGGCAATTGGTGAGCAACTAATACATGCAAGACTCTGTGAGGTGCTCTGATCCTGGTGCACCATCACGGAGTCTGCAGGCTAGTAAGGAGACAGCTGTTCACAGCTCACTACAAGGAAGAAAATGATGTACAATGACTGGAGGAGAAAACGAACCCCTATGGGGGCACAGAGGAGAAAATACATCCAATGTATTGAAAAAGGCATCGCGGAGGAAGGAACTCAAAAACTCTGAACACCATTTTTGACGATGATAATAGCCACTGAAGGTACATGAGAGGAGGTAGGCCATGATGGGAACTGTGTTTTATAGAAACACCACGGCATCGTGTGTAGAATACAGGGCCTAGAAGGAAAAAGGTTCCTATAGACCAGGATGAGGAGGGCTCGACCTGTGACAGTGCAGGGGTTAAAAAGAGAAGGAGAGGAAAAAATACACTAGAGTACAGGTTATAGAACTACTTGGAGGGGAGAAAAAAAATCAAGGTAGCAGCCTAAGTAAGAAGACAGACAGAGCAAATGTTCACAGAAAGATGGCAGGTCTGTTAGTCTACTTAGGTTGCTGTAACAAAATACCATAGACTGGGTGGCTTAAACAGCAGAAAAATGTTCTCACAGTTCTGGAGGCTGGGAAGTATAAGATCAAGGTCCATTCCAGCAGGGTTTGGTCTCTGGTGAAGGCTCTTGCTGGCTTGCAGACAGCCATCTTCTCAATATGTCTTCATACAGCCTTTCCTCAGTGTGTGCAGGTGGAGAGAGAGAGCTCTTCTTATAAGGCACTAATCCCATCATGGGGTCCCACTCTTGTGACCTCATCTAAACTTAGTTACCTCCCAAAGACCCCACCTCCAAATACCATCACACTGGGGGCTAGGGTTTCAACATATGATTTTAGGGGAACACAATTCAGTCTGCTGCAGGAGGGCAGTACTGCCATTCTTTGGCTGATGGATGGGAGGGTGAAGAAGAAATGCATTGTATGTATGTCAGATAGTACCGGTCAGAAGAGAAAGTTATTGTATTAGGGTATGAAAGTCAATCAAGATTAGTGAGTAAAAATAGAATGTATTAAGTCACAGAATTCAGGGGAAAGCACAGAGGTCATCAAAACACTGTGGGAGAGCAGATTAGATAAGAAGAGGAAGGTAGCAAAATGTCTGATCCTTGCAATCACAAGAGTGAATTTAAACCAGAATGGAAGTGGAATCTGACCACAGAACACAGAAGGTTTGGACTTCCATTTCCAGCCAAAGTGGAAAAATGGAGATAGATTTACCCTCTTGCCTGAAACAACTAAAAAAGTGGACAAAAATGTTTGAAACAACAGTTTTCAAGAGACTGATCATTAGACAATGAAAGACAGTGGCCCCAGAGGGTCAGGAAATAGAGCAGATCAGCCCTCAGGGGCCTGGTTGCTGCCTTGGGAGAGCTTCCAGGATGCCGCACTAAGAGAGAGAATCTGGGCAGCACCCAGGAAAAGCCCTGAGTTAAGGAGATGACAGAGCAGCTAGGGTTCTCAGAACAAAGTACCAGAGAGGAGACAGCTCCACAGAGAGGAAACTCCAGAGACCTGCATAGGGTCCCCTAGGAGCACAGAGCAGAGTCCTGAGCAGCACAGTGTGTGAGAAAACTACCCAAGACCGGAGACTGAGTAACCCCAAAGGATAAGAGGGAACAATACACAGCACTCAACAGGACCAGAAATGGTGCCTGTCCCATCAGACTGGAAAATCTCATAATTACAGGGCAAGAGCCTTGCTTCAGTAGGTGGGAATAATTAACCCAAGCAAAACACAACTCCGGTCCTGCCTAACAAATTTTAAAAGCAAGACAAAAGGATCAAATGTTTCCAAGTAATGTTAAGTACATCCCAGAACAATGCTCAATAATATCTATAGAAAAACAAAGACATTCAGCACACAAAGGGTAAAAGTCAAATGTTTGGAATCCAGTGAAAAATCACCAGGCTTGCAAAGAAGCAGAAAAATAATAGCCATGATGAGGGAAAAAAATCAATCAGTTGAAACTTACCCAGAACTGACACAGATATTAGAACTATCAGACAAGAACATGAAAAGAGTATTAAACTGTATCTCATATGTTTGAAAAATTAAATAGAGACATGGAAGATATTTTTAAAAAGGAACCAAATCAAGAGATTAAAATTATAACAGCTGAGATTAAAAATACATTTAATGGGATTAATGGCAAACTAAACATCACAGAAGAAGACTTGTAAACTTGAAGACATAACAATAAAATCTCTCCAAAATGAAAAATAGAGAGAAAAAAATGAACAAAGCATCAATCAGCTGTGGAACAACTTTGAGGAACCTAATATATGTGATACTGAGTGCCCAAAGAAGAGAATGGAGGGCAAGGACACAGAAAAAAAATTTTTGAAGAAATCATGGCTGAAATTTTTCCAAATTTAATGAAAACAATAAACCCACAGATCCAAGAATCTCAACACAACAAAAGACAAGACATCTGAAGAAAATGATCCCAAGACACATTGTAGTCAAGTTGTTCAAAATCAATTACAAAGAAAAAAATCTTAAAAGCAGCCAGACTTTATGAAAAGTCACATTGCATACATAGAAAAAAAAGAGAGAGATGACAGCAGATTTCTCCTCAGGAACAATGCAAGCAAGCAGAGAGTGGGATTACAACTTTACAGTACCGAGAGAAAGATCTTTAACCTAGAACTCTATACCCTGTGAATTGGTTTTCTTCTATTGTTGTATAACTAATTATCACAAAGTTGGAGGCTTGTAACAAAACAAGATTGAAACTAATGCAACAACCATACTCCAATAAAAATTTTTAAAAAACAAGTTTATTAACTCAGTTTTCATGAGTCATGAGTATTCTGAAATGAATTAAAATGAAATACAGTATGTAAAAATTGTTAGATGCCATTAAAGCAGTACATAGGGGGGAATTTATATCACTAAACAGCTATATTAAAAAAGAAGAAAGGTCTTAAATCAATGACCCCAACTTCTACCTTAAGAAACTAGATAAAGAAGGGCAAATTAAACATAAAGTAAGTAGAAGAAAGAAAATCAGGAAGATCAGAAGTCAATGAAAGAGAAAACAGAAAAACAACAGAGAAAATCAATGAAACCCAAAGCTGACTCTTAAAGAACATTAATGAAATTAATAAGTCTGAGCCAGGCTGATCAGGAAAAAAAAGGAGAGCAGATACAAATTATCAACATCTGGAATGAGAATATCATTATAGATTCTACAGATAATAAAATTATAATAAAGGAGATATTACAATCAACTTTATACCAATAAATTTGACAACTTAAATAAAATGGAAAAATTCCTTGAAAAACAAACTACCAAAACTCACTGAAGAGTATTTACTACCTGGAATATCTCTTTATTTACTAAAGAAATTGAATTTATAGTTTAAAATTTTCCCACGAAGAAAACTCCTGGCCCAGATGATTTCACTGGTGAATTCTACCAAACATTTAAGAAATAAATAATTCTAGACAAACTCTTTCAGAAAAGAGGAGACAATACTTCCCAACTCATTCTGAGAGGCCAGCATTACCCTTAAACCACAGCCTGACAGATATCACAGGAAAATAAACTTCAGACCAATATCGCTCATGAACTTAGATGCAAAAATTCTAAACATAATTTTATCAAATCAAATCCAACAATATATAAAAATGGCATACATCATGAGATTTATCCTAGAAATACAAGTTGGTTTAACATTCAAAAATCAATCAGTATAATTCACATAGTAACAAATTTAAAAAAGAAAAAGGATACAATTATCTCAACTGACTCAGAAAAGGCATTTGACAAAATTCAACATCCATTCTCATAAAAACTCTCAGAAAAGTAAGAATGGAGGGAACTTCCTCAACCTCATAAAGGGTATCTACTAAAAGCCTACAGCCAACATCATACTTGATTTTAAAAAAACAAAACAAAAATAAAACTGTTACCTTTCCCCCTAAGATCAGGAACAAGGCAAGGATATCCACACTCATCACTTCTATTATATTGGAGGGTACTCTGAAAAAGAGGAACAATGTTGGAGACCTATTGTAAAGCTACAGTAATCCAGATAGTGTTGTACTGGTGTCAAATGAGACAAAGAGATCAATGGAACAAAATAAAGAGTTAAGAAAAAGACCACATGTATATATACGGACAACCAAGTTTTGTCAATGGTGCAAGGCAGTGCAGTAGACAGAGGATAGTCCTATCAGCAAATGGTGCTGGAACAGTTGGATGTCCATTGCAAAAACATGAACCTTGATCCACAACTTGCATTTCAATTCAAAATGGATCATAGATTTAAATGTAAAAGCTAAAGCAATAAATTTCTGGATGAAAAGAATGGATTTTCTGGGAGAAAATCTTTGTGGCCTTAGGTTAGGGAGTGAGAGATTACAAACTTTGGGGCATGATGGATATGTTCATTTTCTTGATTTTGGTGATAGTTTCACAGTGTATATGACACGAAAATCACAACTCATGAAGGGAGCCCTCTAGGGAGAAGGATGAGCGAGTTCATTGTGCTTCTAAACTTGGGTCTTTTTTTTTTTTTTTTTTTAATATTTATTTATTTATTTATTTATTTAATTTTGGCTGTGCCAGGTGTTAGTTGCGGTACTCGGGATCTTCATTGTGGCGTGAGGACTTCTTCATTGCAGCAGGCATGCCGGCCGGATCTAGTTCTCTGACAACGGATTGAACTCGGGCCCCCTGCATTGGGAGCACAGAATCTTACTCACTGGACCACTAGGGAAGTCCCTAAACTTGGGTCTTTGGGGGCCCCAGCTGGTCTCCCCATTTCCCACCTCCACCCTCAAGTTCCTGCCCGGGTGACTAGAGGTCGGGCCTCCCAGAGAGCAGGGTTCAAGGCAACCACCCTATGTCTCCCTGCCACATACAAAAGAAGCCCCCATCAATCCTGTGCATTCATAGAAGAGCTAGTGCTTGTGGGAAAGATGCTCAGGGCAAAGACCTGGGCTGCTCCACCTTGCCCACTCACATGCATTCAGCACTTTACACCAACAGTACCAGTAATAATAATAGCAGTAACAATAATTATTGCAGTATAATTATGTTATTAATGCCAGTTAACATTTAATGCTCACTTACTCTGAACAAAGCCCTTCCGTAGGCATTTTAGGGCATTGTCTCAATTGATACTCATTACAGTTCTCTAGGAAGGGTGCTCTTATTATCCCTATGGAATAGATGGGAAAACAAGTCCTGGAGAGGTTAGCTTTCCGAAGCCCACATAGCTACGATGAGCTCACTTGGAAAATGCACCCAGACACCTGACCAGAGGCTACACTTTTGTCACTCATCTCAGGCCAGATACAGAGCAAGGGTGAGCAAAGGGCAGCTTCAAAAGGCTACCCAGGGTTGCCAACATCCCAGTCAGGGGCAAAATAGCCACAGCAACTACAAAAGGCAAGTGACCTATTCCAAATCCATTTGACACTAAAACAGTGTTATCTGGGGCTTTTGTGCTTTTCCTATAACTTCTACCCTCATCACTGAAATTCAGGACTTCACATCCTGGGGAGGGATTTCCCAGGACACAGAGCTTTCATGCTAAAACTGGGACAGTCCCAGACAAACCTAGATGGTTGGTAACTGTAAATTTGTCACCTCATCCTGGACAGAGCTGCAAGGCCAGACACAGTGGTAGCCAGGTTAAGTCCAGGATGGTCCCCATGTCCAAGTGGTCACCAAGGGGGTGACATGAGCCTCAACATGCCCCAGTTTGGGTTATTTAATATCAGCTCCCTCAGAGCCTTAACTGAATTCCTCTGACCCTTTCCTGCAAAGGCATGGGAGCTAGATCCCAGCTTGTTCGCAGCAATTTATAATTAATTTATGTCGCCTGAAAGTCCCCTGGGTCAGTTTCATTCTTCACCCTGTTAACGAAAGGATTGATCTTAAGGACACCTTTGATCAGTAAAAGCATGATTAAGACTTCGTCCCTATTCCTCTTCTCTAGGAACGAGCAACGAGCTTTCCCTCTGCAGAACGCCCTCATTTCTCCCAGCAAATGCGCTTGCTGCAATCTTGTGTTTAATTAGTCTCTATCTTCAGAAATCATTGTGTCCCTGCTCTGGATTTCATTCATAAGATCATTTATTTCACATATGGCAGGTTTTGGTATTGACTCACTCATTTATCAAGGGGCCATATGGTGCACACGGAGCAAAGCAGCGATGCATCAGGCCAAAACCCAGCGGAAGCAGGGGAGGAGCCGGCACAGTCCAGTAGCTGACATTTAAGCATATACTTTTTAAAAATTTATTTACTTATTTGTGGCTGTGTTGGGTCTTCGTTTCTGTGCGAGGGCTTTCTCTAGTTGCAGCGAGTGGGGGCCACTCTTCATCGTGGTGCACAGGTCTCTCACTATCACGGCCTCTCTTGTTGCGGAGCACAGGCTCCAGACGCGCAGGCTCAGTAGTTGTGGCTCTCGGGCCCAGTTGCTCCGCAGCATGTGGGATCTTCCCAAACCAGGGCTCGAACCCATGTCCCCTACATTGGCAGGCAGATTCTCAACCACTGCGCCACCAGGGAAGCCCCCACTAGCTGACACTTAATTGACGGTCTACCAGCCCTGGGCCTGGCTGTTCAGAGATGAGCAAGAAGCACAGATAGTATTTTAAAGCAGGGTTTCTCAACCTCAGCACTACTGATCTTCAGAGCTGGATAGTGGGCCTGTCGTGTGCATTGTAGGATATACAGCAGTATTTCTGATCTCTACCCACTAGAAGCTAGTAGAACTGTCCCCCACTCCCAATGTGACAACCAAACAGATCTCCAGATATTCCAAAGGTCCCTTGGGGGCAGAGTTGCTCCAGGTTGAAAATCTTAAGGTGCTTGTAATCTAGAAGAGCAACTAAAATAACTACACAAATCTTTATGATGAAGGACACCATGGGAGGAGTAGAACAGTTGTAAACTCCAGTGCGCTTGAAGGCCAGCGATGGGAATGCCAGGAAGGCAGTGGGGACGTGTCCAACTGGAGAGGACAACCCCGCTCAGCTCCAGCCAAGTGTCACCAGATACTCTGATATTTCTAGTGAATTCTGAAATCTGGGCATCTATGTGAAATTTCCCAATCTCTTGATGTTCTCAACCAGTTTTAAAATAGTTTTAAAACAATGTAAACCCCAAAAATAAATAAATAACTGAAAAGATCGAGGACCTTATTCAGCCAGATGCCCCTTGTGTGTAGAAAACTGGGCAGCATCTGAGTCCTGGCACGACCTCCGGCTCACTTCCACCTCTGGGCATTGGAGTCTGTTTCTAGACATTGGGGAGTAGTCCATACTTTAACAGCGGTTCTTGACCCCGATGCCCATTCAAATCACCTGGAGATATTTAAAAGCCTATCAATGCACTGACCTCACACTCGCCCAATTAAACTAGAATCAGGGAGTAGGGTACAGGTGTCCATGTTTGTAAAAATCTCCCCAGGTGATTCTAACATTCATTGGTGTAGAAGAAAATCAACATGTATGAAGGCCCACCTCTTGGCTGTATGTTGATTAAGATCGGGGACTCCAGACTCAGACCACCTGCATTCAAATCCTGCTCCAAACTGGGCAACTATCAGATCTGAGAGAAACTTAATCCAGGCCTCAGGGTCTCTATCTGTTAAATGGGGATAATAACACTACGTACTTTATCATGCTGGTGTGAAAAATCAGGATCTCTAGAGGTAGGGCCCGGGCATTAGTGTTTTTTATTTTTCCAGATGTTTCTAAACAGCAATCAGCGTTGCTATAGTGAAGCAGTAATTAGGTTCCTGCCAGCTCTAACGCTCTGTGAATTTCCCTTTGTGTGAAGAGGAAATGAGTACTAGACACCCACTAAGTCTGGAACTGAGATGCCCCATTGGGATCCCCCAAGAAGGATTGGAGATAAAGAGCCAGATGCTGACTGTTCACAACATAAACTCCAAAGGGACACAACCTAACCTCCTACACACACAATCATTACCTGCCAGGAATAGAAGTACCTTGAGCATTATTCTAAGAGGATTCGGCTTATGAGGGCTACCTCTGCTACCATGAAGGGTCTTCCACCAAAAAACTCCAAGAGCCCTAATATCCAAACACTGAGGATCTCGAAGCATCTGATCCAGTGTCATATCAGTAATATTCCCATTATTCACCTCAACTCATAACAAGATGGCTAACTAGGGGCCTTCCATGTGGGACACACACATTTATCATTTGATTAGGAAAGATTACTTATATTTAGATAAAACATATATCCCCTAACAGGGCTGGACAGTTATAAATAACTTGGGAAACTCTAGCCGACGCCCAAAACATCATGATTTAGGTTGAAAGAAAAAGCCTTTCTGATCACTGTCCTTTTGTGTTTCCCAGCACATTTTTCATGTTTACTTGCTATCACCCCAGATACGAGATCCCTTTGGTTGCATCCCATTTCCTCCCAAGCTAAGGTGGGAGGAAGAACTGTCACAATCAAATGGACAGGGTCAAGGCTCTGTGGAGAAGAAGCTGGGGTCTGGAGCCCCTGCCCTGCAATCAGTTAATCAGCTCACCTCCAATTTATGTCGGGCAGCTACTGGGGGACCCACAGAAATGGCTTCAAGTTAGACCTCTACTCAAGCTGTTGGATGAAAGAAGGACTTGAAGGAAGCCAAGCCTCTCCTTCCAAACTGAAACAGAGACCATTCTGTAGGGTTTCTTCCTTCCCTGGCCATTGAAGCAGCTCAGCTGGATGCTGATACAAAAGAAAAAACACAACCAGTGACTGTAGCTGGAAAATTTTGAGCAGAAAAAGAAGCAAAGTAGTAGTGGATTAGAACCTAAGTATAAAATAATTACCCATGAGTCCAGAAGATGCTTCTACTTCTAGGAAGATGGAATAGACATACTTTTCCCTATTTTTTCCACTATGTATAACTAAAAGCCCTAAACATTATATATAAAACACACATAAGTAGACTGAAGGGAAGAAGGTAGACCAGCTAGGGACCTTGGTGTCCAAGAAGTGACATTGTGAGTTCCCTGAGTTTTCTCTTTGCTTCATATATCCTCCCACATAGAATGGAAGAAGCCAACAACCCAGAAGGCCAATACACAAGGACCAAAAAAAAAAAAAGCCCTAACAAAAGCCTGCTCTCTCTAGCCAAAGGGCCAGGAAAGAGAACTTCTAGCCAATAACCACTCCACTCCAGTCAAACACCACAGGTAAAACTGTGGTTCCATCTCTACCCATCCAGAAAGGGCCAAGTGAGAAGCCTAGATTTCCACCCTCTCAAGGATGTAACAGGTGCCCCAACACCCCTACCCAGATGGTATCAGAGAAGATCAAGTAGGGAGCCAGGGCTTTTATCCCACCCCTGCACAGTGGCAATGAGCCCCCACCTCTGCAGTATCAGTGAAGGCCACAAGGGGAGCCAGAACTCCTAACCAGCAGGAACCAGGTGCCCCCCCACATCAGATGTCAACAAATGCCAAGTAGGAAGCCTGGACTTCCACCTCCACCTGGCAGCAACAAGGCAGCACTACAACGTCCCCTACTGAAATGGTGTCAGAGAAATCCAGCTAAAACAAAAGGATTAAATAAGATACAGAGTCTTATAACATAATATGAAAATGCCTGGGTTTCTGTCAAAAATCACTCCTCGGGCTTCCCTGGTGGCGCAGTGGTTGAGAGTCCGCCTGCCGATGCAGGGGATACGGGTTCGTGCCCCGGTCCGGGAAGATCCCACATGCCGTGGAGCGGCTGGGCCCGTGAGCCATGGCCGCTGGGCCTGTGCATCCGGAGCCTGTGCTCCGCAAGGGGAGAGGCCACAGCAGTGAGAGGCCCGCGTAACAACAACAACAACAAAAAAAACACTCATCATATGAAGACCCATGATGAGTTCAAACTAAGTGAAAAAAGACAATCAATAGATGCCAACACCAAGAGGACAGGAATGTTAGAATTATGTGACAAAGACTGAAAAGCAGCCATGATAAAAATGCTTCAACAAGCAATTACAAATGCATCCGAAGCAAATGAAAAGATAGAAAACTTCAGTGAAGAAATAGAACATATAAAGTAGAACCAGAAAGTGTGGAGCTGAAAAACACAATAACGGAAATAAAAGTTCAGTCAGTGGGCTCAATAGCCAAATGGGAAACAGAACAAAGAATTGGTGAACTGGATGACAAAACAATGATAATTACCCAATCTGAACTAAAGAAAGAAAATAGACAAAAAAAAAAAAAAAGAGGAACAGAGCCTCAGGGACCTATGGTACTATAATAAAAGATCTAACATTCATGTCATCAGTGTCCTAGAGGAAAGGAGAAATAGATTGGGATTGAAAAGGTACTCAAAGGAATAATGACTGAAAATTTCCCCAATTTAGCATGAGATGTAAACCTACCAAACTTGAGAAGATGAGTAAATCCCAAACAGGATAAACCCAAAGAAATCCACATAAAGGCACATCATAACAAAAATTCTAAAAATTAAAGATAAAGAAAACATGTTAAAAGCAGCCAGAGAGGGGCTTACCTGGTGGCGCAGTGGTTGAGAGTCCGCCTGCTGATGCAGGGGACACGGGTTCGTGCCCCAGTCCAGGAAGATCCCACATGCCGCGGAGCAGCTGGGCCCGTGAGCCATGACTGCTGAGCCTGTGCATCTGGAGCCTGTGCTCCGCAACGGCAGAGGCCACAACAGTGAGAGGACCGCGTACTGAAAAAAAAAAAAAAAAAGGTAAATAAAAAAAGAAAACCCAGAAACACACCCACACAAATATGTCCAACTGATTTTTGACAAAGCTTCAAAAGCATTTTGATGAAGGGAAGATAGTCTTTTATTATTTTTTTAAGGTAGCCTTTTAAACAATGCTAGGACAATTGTACACCTGTAGGCCAAAAAAAAAAGTGTTAAGTCTCATACCTTATATTGATATAAAAATTAACTCAAAATGGATCATGGACTTAAGTATAAAACATAAAATTGTAAAACTTTTAGGGAAAAACATAGGAAAAAATCTTCGGGATCTAGGGCTAGGCAAACCACTCTTAGATTTTATACCAAAAACATGTTCCATAAAAGAAAAAATTGACAAATTTGAGTTCATCAAAATTAAAAACTTTTGTTCCATAAAAGACCCTGTTAAGAAGATAAAAACACAAGGTACATAGAGGAAATATTTGCAAAATACATATCCAACAAAGGACTAGTATTGAGAATACATAAAGAACCAAGGGTAGAAAAGATAATCTAATTTTTAAATGGGCAAAAGGCACAAACAGACATTTCATCAAAGAGAGTATACAATGGCAAACAAGCACATGAAAAGATGTCAACATCATTAGTCAAAATGGAATTAAAACAACAATGAGGCATCACTACAAACCTATCAAATGACTAATAAAAAATAATAACACCACCAAATGCTGGCAAGGATGCAGAGATGCTAGATCACTTATATATGTTGCTGGTGGGAATGTACAATGGTAGCGTCACTCCAGAAAACATATTACAGTTTCTTTAAAAACTAAACATGCAACTACCATATGACTGAACAATTGTACTACCGGGCATTTACCCCAGAGAAATGAAGGCTTATGTCAACACT
The DNA here is from genome assembly GCF_025265405.1 of Mesoplodon densirostris. Lineage (NCBI taxonomy): Eukaryota > Metazoa > Chordata > Mammalia > Artiodactyla > Ziphiidae > Mesoplodon > Mesoplodon densirostris. The sequence continues at coordinate 12,858,066 of NC_082661.1, read as the reverse complement.
TACACCTGTACATGAGTGTTTACAGCAGCTCTATTCATAACTGCCAAAAGTGGAAACAACCCAGATGTCCTCTGATGGATGTATGGTTAAACAAACTATGGTACGTAGTATGGAATATTACTTAATAAAATGGAACAGGGACTTCCCTGGTGGTCCAGTGGTTAAAAATCCATCTTTGAATGCAGGGGACATGTCTTCAATCCCTGGTCGGGGAACTAAGATCCCACATGCTGTGGGGCAACTAAGCCTACACGCTTTGGAGCCCACGCAACCCAACTAGGGAGAAGCCCATGCTCCATAAAGAAGAGCCCGCACGCCACAATGAAAGATCCTGCATGTCACAACGAAGATCCCATGTGCTGCAACTAAGACCCGATGCAGCCAAATTAATTAATTAATTAATTAATTTTTTAAAAAGATTTTAAAAGATGAAACAAACTATTAATATAAACAACATGAATGAATGACTCTTCAGAGAATTATTCCGAGTGAAAAAAAAAAGAAATCCAATTCTAAAAGGTTACATACTATAATGGTTCCATTTATATAACATTCTTAAAATGACAAAAATATAAAAATGTAGAACAGGTTAATGGTTGCTTGGGGTCCAGCAATGGATGGGGTTAGAAGGGAAGTGGATGTAACTATAATAGGGCAAGAAAGAGGGATCCTTATGGTGACAGAAATATTCAGTATCTTGCCCATATAAATGTTAATATTCTGGTGGTGACACTGTACTATAGTTTTGCAAGATGTTACCATTGGGGGAAACTATATAAAGCATAGAAGAGATCACTCTGTATTAATTCTTAAAACTGCATGTGAATCTACATTCATCTCAAAATTAAATTTTTTATATACCTTTATTGGAGTATAATTGCTTTACAGTGTTGTGTTAGTTTCTGCTGTACAGCAAAGTGAATCAGCTATATGCATACATATATCCCCATATCCCCTCCTTTTTTTTTGTTATGCGGGCCTCTCACTGTTGTGGCCTCTCCCGTTGCGGAGCACAGGCTCCGGACACGCAGACTCAGCGGCCGTGGCTCATGGGCCCAGCCGCTCCGCGGCATGTGGGATCTTCCCGGACCGGGGCACGAACCCGTGTCCCCTGCATCGGCAGGCAGACTTTCAACCACTGCGCCACCAGGGAAGCCCTCCCCTCCTTCTTGACCCTCCCTCCTACCCTCTCTATCCCACCCCTCTAGGTGGTCACAAAGCACTGAGATGATCTCCCTGTGCTATGCAGCAGCTTCCCACTAGCTACCTATTTTACATTTGGTGGTGTGTACATGTCAGTGCTACTCTCTCGCTTTGTCCCAGCTTCCCCTTCGTCCCCTGTGTCCTCAAGTCTGCTCTGTATGTCTGCATCTTTATTCCTGTCCTGCCACTAGGTTCATCAGAGCCATTTTTCTAGATTCCATATATACGTGTTAGCATACGGTATGTTTTTCTTTTTCTGACTTATTTCACTCTGTATGATAGACTCTAGATACATCCACCTCACTACACATAACTCAGTTTCATTCCTCTTTATGGCTGAGTAATATTCCATTGTATATATGTGCCACATTTTCTTCATCCATTCGTCTGTCAGTGGACATTTAGGTTGCTTCCATGTCCTGGCTATTGTAAATAGTGCTGCAGTGAACATTGTGGTACATATCTCTTTTTGAATTATGGTTTTCTCAGGGTATAGGCCCAGTAGTGGGATTGCTGGGTCATACGATAATTCTATTTTTAGTTTTTTAAGGAATCTCCATACTGTTCTCCATAGTAGCTGTCAAAATTAAATTTTTAATTAAAATTTTAAAAACCACAGGAGGTCTTTGAACTTTCCAAACAGGTTCAGAAAATAGTAATCTTTGTTTGATGTTGTCCTTGTGCAGATAACAGATGAAAATCAGGAGTTGGCTCCACTAAGGGATATCAATACTGTCATCCCGATGCACAATGAAAGAAAAGGGCAATTTCTGCACAGTCTGCTTCAAAACATTGGAACAGATTTTAATAATTCTGCAATGAATGAGAACATTTGACAGAGGCATTGTTTTAGTTTTTAAATTTTCCTCCAAGGCACAAAGCAGCTCAACAATTTCCAGGGCATATTGCTTCACCAAGGTTTTTTATCCAGTGATGCAGCAAGCAGGATGACTCAAGGCTATACTCTGTGTTAGGGGAAATCCAATTTTGGTAAAGTTCCAACTTTTTCCAGTTTAGCCTTTTATACTCAGACAATAGAGGCCATGTAATGTATTCTCAGGACATAAGGGACCACTTCAGCTTTGTTGGCTCCATAATTCTGTAGGTAAGAATCTTGCCACAGGAACTACCCTGGTGGTCCAGTGGTTAAGAATTCACCTTCCAACGTAGGAGACGCAGGTTCGATCCCTGGTCGGGGAACTAAGATCCCACATGCCGCAGGGCAACTAAGCCCTCGCACCGCAACTACTGAGCCCGCGTGCTCTGGAGCCCGTGTACCACAACTAGAGAGAGAAAACCCACGCGCCACAACTAGAAAGAAGGCCGCGTGCCACAGCAAAAGATCCCGCATGACTCAACGAAGATCCCGCATGCTGCAACAAAGACCCGTTGCAGCCAAATAAATAAATAAATAAATATTTTTAAAAAATAAAATAAAGTGGCTGCATCATTTAAAAAAAAAATCTTGCCACAGGAGATGCATTCTGACTTTTGTGCTTCATCATGTTGAATGAAACAAGTAAACCATAAGGATACATAAACGTTGTTACACACTCTTTTTGTGTGCTTTCCCAGCTGGTATCAAGGTATAAATATACAGATATTCATAATCACAGCGACACCTCACATTCTCAATTCATATCAAAGAAAACTATTTTGGATATTATAACATGTGAATGACAATTAAAAAATACCAAATTTACATCAGTTTACATGCTACCTTTTACTTATTTAGTATGAAAGAATGTTTTAATAAAAGTATAATTTGTGGGAATTCTCTGATGGTCCAGGGCTTAGGACTCCAAGCATCCACTGCCAGGGGCCCAGGGTTCAATCCCTGGTTGGGGAACTAAGATCCCACAAGCTGCACGATGTGGCCAAAAAAATATCATATCTGAAAATTAACTCAAAATGGATCAAAGACTTAAACATAAAAGCTAAAACTAAAACTCTTAAATGAAAATATAGGCATAAGTTTTCATCACCTTGGACTAGGCAACAGTTTCTTAAGTATGACACCAAAAGCACAAGCAACAAAAGGGAAAAAAAGATAAATTATACTTCATCAAAGTAAAAAATGTTGTGCTTCAAAGCACAAATCAAGAAAATGAAAAGACAATCCACAGAATGGGAAAAATAGTTGAAGATCATATATATGATAAGGGACTTGTATCTAGAATATATAAAGAGCTTATACAACTCAATAATAAAGTGACAATTGGGACTTCCCTGGCGGTCCAGTGGTTAAGACTCCACACTTCCAGTGCAGGGAGCACAGGTTAGATCCCTGGTAGGGGAACTAAGATCCCACATGCCATGCGATGTGGTCAAAAAAATAAAAAAAAATTTTTAAATGACAATTGACCCAATTATCAACCTGGGCAAAGGATCAGAATAGACATTTCTCCAAAGATATACAAACGGTCAATAAGCACATTAAGATGCTCAACATCATTAGCCATCAGGGAAATGCAAATCAAAACCACAATGAGAACCACTTCACATCCACTTCTCAGCAATTCCACTCCTAGTTATGCACTGAAGAGAAATTAAAAACCTATACCTATGCAAAAACTTGTACATGAGTGCTTATAGCAGCATTATTCACAATGACCAAAACATAACAATACTACCAATATCCATCAACTGATGAATTGATAAATAAAATGTGGTATAGCCATACAGTGGAATACAATTGGCAATAAAGAGAAATGAAGTACTGATACAAGCTACAATACGGATGAAACTTGAAAACATGCTAAGTGAAAGAAGCTTGTCACAAAAGACCACATATTTTATGATTCCATTAATATGAAATGTCCAGAATAAGCAAATCTATGGAGACAGAAAGTAGATTAGTGGTTGCCTAAAGTTAGGGGGATTAGGAGGAAGTAGAGAGAGACTGCTAACGGTTACGGGATCTCTTTTTGCACTTGACAAAATATTCTAACGTTGACTGTGGCTACGGTTGCCTCAACTGTCTTTGGTTGTCTCATGTCCAGGTTTATTTGACAGCAGCTGCTGCCCTGGATGGGGAAGTGATTCCATGTCTGCCCTGATTCCAACAACTCTGGGTATACTAAAAGAAACATTGAATTGTATACTTTAAATGGGTTAATTGTGTGGTGCATGTCAATAAAGCTGTTATAAAAATATATATGTATAATTTGCGCAAAAGGAAGCCATGAATCCACACTGATATAAATAAATGAATGAATACATAAACAAATGTGTATTGGGGAAGAATAGACAAATCTTCCATGCAAAAGAATTCTAAATAACTATGTCAATACTTTGCTTTCAGGGAGGTGGAGCATAACTCCCCAGTCCGTAAGCACGGGCTGCACATAGTAACTTTCATCCAAGGGCACAGTAATAAAAGGAGGAACAAGTCACTTTACAGGGAAGAAACCTGACAAACACTACCTAGGCCAGTTGATCAAGGTCAACACCAACAGTGCTACCATGCTGAGAGCATACACCCTTGATACGATGAGAGTGGCAATTTACCTCCGTGGTCCTCCTACCAAAAGCCAAAGGAGAGGAGATCAGCTCGGTGCTTTTGTGACCACCTAGAGGGGTGGGATAGGGAGGGTGGGATAGGGAGACGCAAGAGGGAGGAGATATGGGGGTATATGTGTATGTATAGCTGATTCACTTTGTTATAAAGCAGAAACTAACACACCATTGTAAAGCAGTTTTATTCCAATAAAGATGTTAAAAAAAAAAAAAGCCAAGGGAGGTGAGGGTGGAACCGACAAATCCCAACTGAGGGACATTCTGCAAAATATCTGACCAGTACTCTTCAAAGCTGTCAAAGTCATCAAAAACAAGGGAAGTGTGAGAAACTATCACAGTGTGGAGAAGCTTAAGGAGATATGGTAACTGATATAACGCAGCATCCTATATGGGGTTCTGGAACAGAAAAAGGACACTTGGTAAAAACTTAGGAAATCTGAATAAAGTATGGACTTTACTTAGTGATAATGTGTCAATAACTGTTCATGCATTGTGACAAATGTACCATGCTAATGTAAGATGTTAATAATAGGGGAAACTGGGTGTGGGTATATGGGTACTCTCTATACTATCTTTGCAATTTTGCTATTAATATTACACTGCTCTAAAATAAAAAGGTCTTTTAAATTTTTTCTTTTTTGAAAAGGAAAGGCAGAGAGCTCTCCTCTTCAGGCTTGCAGAAGGCAAAGCTTCAGCTTTCTTTGGTTGTCTCATATCCAGGTTTATTTGACAGCAGATGCTGCTGCCCTGGTTGGGGAACTGACCCTGTGTCTGTTACGGCCCTGAAGATTGGCCTCAAGTCCATCTCCTAAAGAGTTGGTGACAACATCACCAAGGCAACTGGTTATGGAAGGAGCTAAACACATCAGTGAAACTGACCCTTCAGAATGGACAGGCTGGACTGCAGTGGTCATCTTGCTCTCAAAGAACCAGCTAGGGACACAGAGAAACAGAAAGACATTGAGAAGGGTGGAAATGACAGTACTGATGAGATGGTCTGCCTCATCCAACACATGAGGCACAGGGCTGTGGCCAAAGGTCTCTCTGGAACATTAATGAAATCCTGGAGGCTGCCCATCTGTGAGCTACAGTGTCCATGACCCCCATCCTTTCTACAGCACGAAGACGTCAGCTGTGTGACAGGATGACAGTTAGGTAACAGGGCACAGAGGAGGATGTTCCCACAGTCAGTTGACCACCACCCTCACGAAAGTCAGGCCAACATGATTTTTTAAAACCTATATTTCTTCTCAATCCTGGAGGAAGTGAGGTGAATCAGCTTTCAAGAAAGCAATTTGGCATTGTATATCAAGAAACTTTCAAAGGTCAGCCCATGTGAACCAGTAATTTCACTTCTAGGAGTCAACCCTGAGGAAATAATCCACAATGAGGTCAAAACCCAGGAAATGTTCTTTACTGTTAATAATGAAAAATTGCTAACAATTTCAATAACCATTAGAGGAATGACTAAGTAAATCATGGTACATATAATTACAGCCATATGATTGTCATTGTTAAAAATACTTGTGAAGGGTTTTCAATGACATGCAAAAATATGGTGAAAAAGCAGGATATAATATCAAATTTAAGATATGACCTCAAAATTGGGCAGGAGGGGGAGGGAACATTTATATACAGTGTTAATAATAGTTATCTCTAGGAAGCATGATTAGTGGTCATAGAGAGCTCTTTTTCTTTGAAAATTGCCAACATTTTTCAGATTTTCATCAGTGAACATGTATGAACATTTTAATAAAAAATAAATAAAACACCCATCAAAAAAATGGGTGAAAGATCTAAATAGACATTTCTCCAAAAAAGACATACAGATGGCCAAGAGCACATGAAAAGCTGCTCAACATCACTAATTATTAGAGAAATGCAAATCAAAACTACAATGAGTTATCACCTCACACCAGTTAGAATGGGCATCATCAGAAAATCTACAAACAGTAAATGCTGGAGAGGGTATGGAGAAAAGGCAACCCTCCCACACTGTTGGTGGGAATGTAAATTGATACAGCCACTATGGAGAACAGTATGGAGATTCCTTAAAAAACTAAAAATAGAGCCACCGTATGATCCAGCAATCCCACTCATGGGCATATATCTGGAGAAAACCATAATTCGAAAAGATACATGCACCCCAGTGTTCACTGCAGCACTATTTACAATAGCCAGGACATGGAAGCAACCTAAATGACCATCAACAGAGGAATGGATAAAAAAGATGTGGTGCATATATACAATGGAATATTACTCAGCCATAAAAAAGAATGAAATAATGCCATTTGCAGCGACATGGATGGACCTAGAGATTGTCATACTATGTGAAGTAAGTAAGACAGAGAAAGACAAATATCATATGATATTGCTTATATGTGGAATCTAAAAAATGGTACAAATGAACCTATTTACAAGACAGAAATTGAGTCAGATGTAGAAATCAAACTTATGCTTATGAAGTGGGAAAAGGGGGAGGGATATATTGGGATTGGGATTGACATATACACACTACTATATATAAAATAGATAACTAATAAGAACCTACTGGGGACTTCTCTGGTGGCGCAGTGGTTAAGACTCCACAATCCCAATGCAGGTGGCACGGGTTCAATCCCTGGTTGGGGAACTAGATGCCACATGCATGCCGCAACTAAGAGTTTGCATGCCACAACTAAGGAGCCCACCTGCTGCAACTAAGACACCACACAACCAAATAAATAAATAAATAAATATTTAATAAATAAATAATTAAAAAGTGCTTTCTAAAAAAAAAAGAACCTACTGTACAGCACAGGGAACTCTATTCAATACTCTGTAATGACCTATATGGGAACAGAATCTAAAAAAGAGTGGATATGTGTATATGTATAACTGACTCACTTTGCTGTACAGCAGAAACTAACACAACGTTGTAAATCAACTATACTCTGATAAAAAAATTAATTAAAAATAATAATAAAATAGGGACTTCCCTGGTGGTCCAGTGGTTAAGACTTTGCACTCGCAATGCAGGGAGCCCAGGTTTGATCCCTGGTCAGAGAACTAGATCCTGCATGTCGCAACTAAGAGTCTGCATGCCACAACTAAAGATCCCGCCTGCCGCAATGAAGACCCGGGACAGCCAAATAAGTAAATAAGTAAATATTTAAAAAGAAAAATAGTCTACCTGTGACTATTTATGTTTTTTAAAAGTAAATAAAATAAACAAAAAGAATGTCTTGGCCAAAGTTAAGGATGTTGTAGCAGACTGCTAGTTACCTCCCAGTATCCTCCCAGTATCCCCTTCTTTTTTTTTTTTTAGAGAGCCCTGATTTTCAGGTGGACACAAGGGCACCCAGGTCAAAGACTCATTTCCTTGTCTCCCTTGCAGCTAGGAGAGTCATGTGACTGAACTGTCAAGAGATATGAGCAGAGGAGTTGTAAATAATGAGTTAGGACTTCCCTGGTGGCGCAGCAGTTAAGAAGCCACCTGCCAATGCAGGGGACATGGGTTCGATCCCTGGTCTGGGAAGATCCCACATGCTGCAGAGTGGCTAAGCCCATGCGCCACAACTACTGAGCCTGCGCTCTAGAGCCTGCAAGCCTCAGCTACTGAGCCCACGCACTGCAACTACTGAAGCCCGCGTGCCTAGAGCCCGTGCTCCATGACAAGAGAAGCCACCACAATGAGAAGCCCATGCACTGCAACAAAGAGTAGCCCCCACTCGCCACAACTAGAGAAAGCCCGTGTGCAACAACGAAGACCCAACGCAGCCAAAAATAAAAAATATATAAATTAATTAATTAAAAAAAGAAAACTTATTTTTTAAAAAAAAGCATGACTTAGAGGTAGAATCTAGGGCTTAAATTGTAAGGCTGATGAGTTTTGCCTGCATCCTCGAGTCTTGGTGGGAAGGGGGTTACTGGGCAGAGTCAGCTGGTGGGGTTTGGTGGCAGAGAAATAAGGAGCCTAAAGGTGATAGCTTCAGAAACAGGCAACCTCTGACCCCAGGCCCCAGGAAGCCCTATCTGTGTCCCAGCACTTGAGCTGGAAGCTCCTCTGAAAATGAGATTTGTCCCTGGAGGACCTGGAAGCTGAGACAGATGGGAGCCCACGTGGTGCAGCTGGACCCTTGTCCTGGCTTTCCCCAATCCTTCCTATTCGGTCAGTCTGTAGGCAGCCTACAGGAATCTCTCACCAGTTGCCTTAAAGGTGACATCGTTCAGACAGGCTCAGTGCCCAGTCTTTCCTTCCATAGCCCTTTGATCAGCTTTTCATTTAATAACCGAAATCACAGGGCTGTGCAGCCAGCCAGTTCTATCAAGGATTGGAGCCCTCCTGAAATCTACAAGAATATCTAGCATTTGGTGGGGAGACAGTATTCATCAGAAATTGTGGTATGTCTTCCCAGTGCTGTGCTCCATGCAGCGCTAGTTCCAAAAAAAGGTATGGGGGAAGGTGGTTTTTCTCTGCCCAAATATATTTGGGAAATACTCCATGTTCTATCCTAATTTAGGAAATTCATACTCCATATTAACAGATTAAAGCCTCTGAAAATTCCTGCAGTAAAGAAAACTCTTATACTTGAGGATTTTCCCAAATTGTTTAACCAGGAATGCATTTTTTTTCACAGAACACCTATTAACTTTTTTAGAACACACACAATTGGAAATGCTATCCTAGATGCTGGAAAAATATCTAACTTTGCTCCCTAATTATGTAAACTTTGCATCTGTTGGGATAACCACTGAGGTTTGTCATTATTCCTGCTTCTGGAATGACTACTTACTGATCTTGGAGTGAATTCCCTTTTGACTGAAAAAAATGCATAGTTTATTGCATTGCAGGGCCAAGGAGAATCTTTCTTGGAACATTCTATCACCTTCTTTTCTGATTTCATCAGTGTGTTTTGGACACTATTATTTGCATCTGAACCATTTATCCTGTTTTAGCTGTAAGTGATTCAAAGTTCAGACAACTAGTTCACGCATCATTTATTCACCACTTATTAAGCCTCTACTACATGCCAGGACTCTGCTGGGCACTTTAGACACAGTATTTCAAGTTCTAACAACATTGAAGGGAACTGTTATTATACCCATTTCACAGGTGTGAAACTGAGGCTAGCTAAGACTGAGTTACTTTCCCAAGACCACACAGGGATCAGAGCAGGAGCTGCATGGCTTGCCTGGTCCGGGAGCCTACACCCTCCCTCCGTGTCGTATGTCCCAGGGCTCTCAATTATCACCTGACCTGCATTTTTGTCACTACATGGGTTTCAACTTGGTGTCCCTAATTGGAATCAAATATTTCTGACTCTGGAAGTAGATACTATTAACCAGCAACTCATGCACAGAATAAATGAGTGTATGTCATGAAGGACGTGTTTGGAAGGAGATGGGAGAGCAGGAAGCAGACTCCAGCCTCCCAGAGGCCCCGTGACAGCTCTACCTGAACTAAAGCAGGGCTTGGGCCGGTGAAGAACTGAGCAGGGCACCTGGTGCCTGGAGAGGGTGTGCCTGGGGAAAGGCCAGCTGCCCCTCTGACCCAGTCTACTGGAGGCCCACCAGGGCCAGATCTGACTGTTCAAGAGAAGGCAGAATCTCTACATTTTGTGAAATCTGTAAGATTCCATCATTGGCAACTGTAGTTGGTTGAATAGTCTCCTCCAAAAATTCATGTCTACCTGGAAACTCAGAATGTGACCTTATCTAGAAGTAGGGTCTTTACAGAGGTAATTGAGGATGGAGATGAGATCGTGCTGAATTGGGGTGGCCCCCACATCCAGTGAGAGTGTCCTTGTAAGACACATACTTTTAGCGTAAACTAATCTGATTTAATACGCAGTCACCTCAAAGACCACCTGCGAATCCCCGTCCTCCAAGAAGGCTCCCCAGACTCCTGGGGTGACATCCATCTCTTCCCACACATTCTCATGGCACTTTGTTTCTGCCTCTGCTCTGGCACTTGGACCATCTGCTGGTTCTCGAGTGACATCTATGCTTGACTCTCTCCCTGCTGGCTGAGGCATCCCTGGAGGACTCGCCGTCATCTGGCTTTGGGTCCCCTTGGGTGCCTGAGCCAGGGCAGCAGATACTGAACTCCCACGTGTTGAACTGAATGTGTGTTGGGTACTTCACTCCATCAACCTGAATCAAATACAGTAGCCTAGTGAATGCACCTTCTGCCAGTTACCAGATTTCTGTGAATTGTGTCACATGGGTGGAGGTTACAAACAATGAAGTTGCCCATGGCCAGGGCCACAGTTCACAGAACCCCACCCTTTCAGCCCCAAATTGAGCATCACACACCACAGGAAACAACTGGGGGCAGTTAGCTCCCAGCCCAGGAAAGGAGGTCTAACAACCCTCTTTCGGTGGGAAAACCCCCAGAAGCTTTCCCCCTATGAGGTGGCTGGGCTGAGCGCTGTTTGGTCATTTCCAAGTGGTTGACTTGTTTGCACTTGACTTTGCTTGGTGCCTCAGGCAAATTAGAGCCGCAATCACACTAACAGGATTAGTCATGCACCCGCATCCCATGCACACGCTTCTCATTCCCCTATTAAAAGAAGCACAGGCCTGACTGAGGCTGGCAGAGGAGCTCAGAGAGTGACCTCCTCACCCCCTTGGACCCTTCAGACACAGGAAGACAGATTTCATATAGGACACCCAGTTAAATCTGCATTTCATATAAACAATGAATAATTTCAGCATAAGTATACCCCGTGCAATATTTGTGACATACTTATGCTTAAAAAGCTATTCAAATTTAACTGGGCATCATCCTGCATTTCGATTTGATAAACATGGTGAAGCTACTCAAGCAGGATCTTAAAATGCTGAAGTCTAGGATCCCTGAACTGCTTCCAGGGAGGGTCCTTATAAATGACAGGAGGAAGATCAGAAAAACCATACTATGGAATCATCGCAGCTATTTGAGGTTCACAAATGAGTATCCAAATATATGGCATAAAAAAAGGCCTAATCGGGCTTCCCTGGTGGCGCAGTGGTTGAGAGTCCGCCTGCCGATGCAGGGGACATGGGATCGTGCCCCAGTCCGGGAAGATCCCACATGCCGCGGAGCGGCTGGGCCCGTGAGCCATGGCCACTGGGCCTGCGCGTCCGGAGCCTGTGCTCTGCAACGGGAGAGGCCACAACAGTGAGAGGCCCGCGTACCGCAAAAAAAAAAGCCTAATCAGGCACTTGATGCAATTTATACAAAATATTTTTCAGGGGTCTATTAGCTTGGATAAAGCCCATTAGCACATTTAAATTAATTCTCTACTCGACGTAATAACACATCCGCCCTCCCTTACTTGTTCTTCCTAGGGGAAATATTTGACCGCTTCCGTCAGTCACCTGCTTGAACGCCCCGGTATACCAACTGCGTGACAGTTACTGATTTTTGATGAATGACATAGCTCTCTCTTCTGGGCTATTACCGCTCTGTTTCAAACCTTACTTAATTGTTCGATGATTTCTGATGTGGTTTTTTTTTTTTCCTTTCCAGAGAAATAAATGCAAAGTGTTTATTCTCCAAAGGCCATAAACAAAGCTTGCGGGTCTGGTTTCTATGACAACCCCACTTGATACAGCAAACCTAGATTATCTCTAATGACAGACATGAAGTTTAAATTGCACATTCTGAACAAACAGTGTTCTGCTGACCTTTTATTGAAAAATGGAATACAGGGTGATTAGCATAATGTGTTACATAAAAAGGAAAAACGTGTATTCGTGGGCATTATGCACCGGTGATTAGCCGCACTGCTAATCTTTAACAAACTGCTTGCCAGAGTGGAGAGTTTGGGAAATTAAGATTTGCCATCTATCATTTTCAAATTCAGTAAAGTCTGCAGAGGTAATCGCACTAAGCAGTTTTCAAGTAACACATGCTGCTGTTTCTCTTACTTATTCAATTGGGTCCTTTAGCAGGGGAGTAAGAAGCGAGAGGGAAATTTTACCCATCGAACCAAAAACATAATAATTGTCGGCTCCAATAGCTATTCTGAAACACTCTCTGCCTCTTAAGCCCCTAATGTAATTCCTGGAGGAGGCCTGGGGTCTTGTTTCCTGGCAGCAACCACCTGGAAACTGCTCCTTAGCGGTACGGTGGGAGCCTGGGTTGGTTAACCAGAGATGGGGTCCGGGGGTGGTCTGCCCACTGGATACCTGGGACCAAGTTCTCTGCCATCATCAACTGCAAAATGAAGGGCTGGAGCATTTGGGCTCTGGAGTAAGCCACCGGGTTCAAGTCCTGGCTTTGCCTCTTACCTCCTTAGGACCTTGGGCAAATCACCTGGCCTCTCCAAGACTTGGTTCCCCTTTGCTACAACACGGGAATTATATTCAGTGGGAACTGGGTTCTAGTCCTAGGACCCACTTCACAGGATCATCACGAGGATGAAAGAAAGCAACACGCAATAGCTTGCAGACCAGCCCTCTGTGAACTTCTTTGCTCGGAGCTCAGGTTCTACTTCTTTCTGTGGGGGGTTGTTCATAACAGGACTTCTGCAAATAGCACTTTGAGCTCTAATGGAACACTGTGGAATATGGGAACAGCATTCACTTATTCCTTCACCCACATCTGCTGAGCGTTGGCTATGCAGGGATACGATGCTGATGATGACAGGGTCAAACAGAATCTGACACTGATGCTCTCAGCTGTGTGACTTTGTGCATGTTATTCAGCGAAGTCATATTTATGTCACTCCATCCTCGTAACAACTCTAGGGGAAGGAGAGCCTTCTCATCATCCCCGTTTTGCACATGTGAAAACTGAGGCTCAGAGCGCTGACGAGGTGGCTGGGTAGGGCGCACCAGAGCTTGTCAGAGCACTTTGAGTTGTCACAATGCCTGCCCCCCCAGTGCTCTCACCTGACCCCCAGCCTTAGGAGGTAGGTATTACAGTGACCCAGTGTCCCTGGCCACTCCTGCAGGTGTTACCATCTGGGGACCTCCATGACCACTGAGCCTGCATCTCACCAGCTCGAGGCCACCACCCTCAGGGTCTCGGCCTCTTTGAACCTTGTTCCCGGGTGTTCCTGGGGCTCCCGTGAGCTCAGGCACACTCTCTACTCACCTTCCCCTACTCTGGCCTCTTCACTGCTGTCCACAAGCCCCTCAGGGGACACGTCCCACCCTGCCCTTGCACTGGTGTTCAGACACCATTTCCCAGAGCACAAAACCCTCTAGGTGCTGGCCTGCCATGTTTCCTCCGCCCTGGCAGGATCCAGGCTCAAACAGCTCAGGGGCCCTCCTGGTTAGGGTCCCACATTGTCTCCAGGGCCCCAAGCAGCCCTACTTGAGCCTCACACCTTGCAAAGTTTCCCCAAAGCAGCCACTTCTGTTTCCTGCTTCTAGGGACTCAGAGCCAGTCCTTGGAGGTGAGGGTGGGACGGCAGACAGGGTCCTCCCTCCCCAGTGCCCCTCTCAGCCTCAGGCACACAGTGCCCAAATCGTGCTTCTCCTTCTTGGACCAAATAGAAAATATCCCTCATGCATATATACATTTTTAATTTCCTGCCTGCCTAATAACCTCAAATCCAAACAGCCCCTGAGCTGCAAGACGAGATGGCTGCACTATTATTATCCCCATTTCTCAGAGGAGACACTAGGCTCGGGAGGCCAGGTCACTTGCCTGAGGTCACTCCACGCTAATAAAGGGTGCAGCCGAGGCCTGCACCTCACGGAGCTGACAGCAAATCCAAACCCCATGTCTTCCCAGCCTGCCCCCCAATGCCAGTGGGAGCTAAAGTGCCCGAATTCCATACATGCACAGGAATTGTACAAACTTCCGATTTTTCTGGGTCACCAACCACACTTATTTTTACAGGCTCAGCTTCCTTTTATTTGTTTGTTTGTTTGTTTTGGGCTGTGTTGGTTCTTTGTTGTTGCTCACGGGCTTTCTCTAGTTGTGGTGAGCAGGGGGCTACTCTTCGTTGTGGTGCGCGGGCTTCTCTTGTTGCGGAGCACGGGCTCTAGGCGCGCGGGCTTCAGTAGTTGTGGCGCATGGGCTCTAGAGCACAGGCTCAGTAGCTGTGGTGCACGGGCTTAGTTGCTCCACAGCATGTAGGATCTTCCAGGACCAGGGCTAGAACCCATGTCCCCCGCATTGGTCACTTAACCACTGCGCCACCAGGGAAGTCCTCAGCTTCCTTTTAAAGCACAGGGTCTTAGTTGCTCCGACAACTGATTATCTTTCAGAACATAACTGCCAACAGGACCCAAATGAGTAAATCTGCAGAATGTTTCACTTCCAGAGAGCAGCCACAGGTCAGCAGAGACCCTGGCAAACGGGCTGTCACCAATGTCTCGGGCCAGGGCTGGTGTCCTCCCCGGCTCTGTGAGCCCTCCGCTCAGGTCACCTGGAGCACGCCCCACCTCCTTCTTTTCAGTAGAGACATCCATCTCCTCCCAGCAGGTGAGAGGCGCCGCTGGCCTCCTAGGTAATTCAGTTACTCCCGCTTCTGCGAGCAAACTCTCCTTACTTCCCTGGACTAAACCATCTTTGTCGTGGAGAAAACGCCGGGTTTCTCCAGGAAGCTGGGGCAGCACCACATCTGGCTTTTGCCCAAGTTTCCCAATTAGAGTCCAGATAGGCACAACTAGAGCCCCAAACCGGCTGCATGAGAAACACAACGGTTCTGTGACCCAGCAGACAGGACGGCCTTGAGATTCAGAACCCTTAAGGAGAAGCCACCGCTGGCCTTTCTGGAGAGTGACAGAGAACATGGTACCAGTGTCCACTCCAGCAGGTGTACATGGACGCCTGGCTGGGGAGGAGGGAGAACCCAGGGAGCAAGAGAGGGCATCTGCTCCCCATTCCCAGGACAAAACTCATCCAAAGCCCTGCACCCCAAATAGAGTGTGGAAAGGGGGAAATACTAACTAGAGAGACCTGGCGGGCAGCACCTAGACCCAGTGACCACCTGCTTAACAGCAGCAGTGAGAAGTCACGTTGGTATCCTGAGCCCTTGGATACGATGCATTGAGAAGACTTCACCTCTGCGGTCTTCATCCCCAGATCCACAAGCTCAGTCTCCTCGGGAGAAAACGTCAGTTACACCCATGCTGACGAACATTCTACGAACCATCTGACAGCCTCTCTACAAAAATGTCCAGGTAATGAAAGGCAGAGAAAGAGGGCAAAAACTGTCACAGATTGGAGGAGACACACGACGACTATAAATAAGATAAGGACACATGATGACTAAAAGCAATGTAGGATCCTAGACTGGATCCTAGAACAGAAAACGGACATCAGTAGGGAAAACTGGGGAAATCTGAATAAAGTCTGTACTTTCGTTAATAGTGACGCAGCCATGATAATTTCTTAGTTTTGGTAAATGCACCACGCCGTAGGTATGTAAGGTGTTAACATGAAACTGGATGGGGGCACACAGGAAAGTTGTATTATCTTTGCAAATCTTGGGTAAATCGAAAACCATTTCAAAATAAAAAGTTTTAAAATAAACCCCCCTCCAAAAAATTGAACTTATTTTTTTTCAGTCCTTGCCTTCTCATAACAGGGCTTCAGGGCAGGCACCTGACAGCCTGGGCTCCACAATAAAGTCACTGAAATTGTCTCCTTTCCCTCTGCTCAGTGGCTGGCCCTTTGCTTTCCTCTCCCGGCTGTTCTGTTCTCCTTTGTCCCGCGCCGACCCAACCTGCCCATCCTCATCTGTGGATTTCACTCTCCTGTCACTTCTTCCACAGGGAACAGAGCCCATCTTTGTAGGGAGAGACAAGGCCTCCAATCTTATGAGACTGAGCCCATCCCCCAGGGTGGGTGGCCCAGGACCAGACCTGGCCAGTCAGCTCACACCCTCTACCTGGCTGCAAGGATTGGTTCAGACTTTGGTCCTTCACCTGGGCTTTACTGAGTGAGAGTCGGGGGTGGGATGTTTCCTAAAATTACTAGAAGAGAGGCAGACTCTTTCCAATGGGGTTGCTAAGCTAGTGGAATATAAACCTGAGGTTGGGGTAGGGGGCACCACATGGAAAGCTGCCCCCCTTCCAGAATGAAACCAACCACAAGGGAAGCAGGGGAGCAATGGAGAGAGAACTGCTGACTTGGTTTGAGCCCCTGGGCCCAGCCATGCTGCAGGCTAGCGCCATCATCAGAATTTTTCAGTTCCGTAAGTCAGTATTTCCCCCTTTTGGCTTAAACTAGTTAGAGCTGAGTTTCTGTTGCTCACAACCTCCAATGCTGAGCCTTCCCAGGTGGCAAACTCTGCAAGTCTCTCCTCCCTTCTCCAGAGGTTCACACTCCCCTCCCCCAAACCCTGGGACCAACTGTGCCTGAAGCAGGAGGGATGGGATGGTTCCAACCAGCCCTCTGGGGCGCTGACCTAACCCAGGAGTTTAGGTTTCCCCAGAAGCAGCCCCTGAGATAAGGATGCAAGTGCCAGGAGTTGATCAAGGTGGTCCCAGGAAGCACAGGTGGGGATCGGGAAAAGGAGAGAGGGAAGGATATGTTCACAAGAAGGTCATCGCCATGAGCAACTGGGGTTCAGTCCTTCTGGGGACCTCTAGGAGAGGGTGCAGACCACTGCTCCGAGGTGCCCACCTAAGGGCCAAGCGAGCTGGGGTTTATACACCAAAGGTCACCCATCCCGCACTGAGGGCTGCCCCTGAAGACATTAGTTAACCAATTAGCGTTTCCAGACGACCCCACGCACAGGGTGAGCACACGTCCAGGCAGAGTAGCAGGTGCTTCCAGGAAGAACCCATTGGCACGCAAAGGTGCGTGAAAGGTGAGTGCCCGGGAGGTGGGCGGGCACAGCATCCAGGAAACCGGGCTCCTGGGCTCCTGCCCAGCTTTCCATCCTCTGGGGAATCCCCCCTCCCCAAGTCCCAGGCCTTGTGCTCTGCCTTCTCATCAACACCCCAGACCTCCACACCCTTGGGACCACACCCTGTGAATAAGGGCACTCTCTGTCCATACAGGTATCCCTGTCCCAGCAGCGCTGGCCCCACCCCAGCAGGAAGCTCTGGTTCCTCCAGGGGTGCCCCATGGAACAGGAGTTAACCTGGCATTGCCTGGCTCTGACCCCGTAACTTCTTCTCCTCTGTCGAACCCTTCGGTCCCCAACTCCCTTCCCTTCTTCCACAGGCCCCTCCCTCACCAGAGCACCTCACCCCAACATTCCTGCAGCTCCCAAAACCCCACGTCCTCAAAGACACCTTCCCAGCCTTATCCTCCCTGGAGAAAAACAAGTGAATGTAATTCAACTGGAGAAAACAGTTTATTTAACAAACGATGCTAGCCCAAGTGGATATCTTTCTGGATGAAAATAGTGTCGGATCCCTACCTCAAACTAGAAGTTTATTGGCAAAAATAAGTTCTCGTTGGAATAAATGTTACCCGCAAAAAGAAAAACAAGAAAAATCATATAATTTAGGAGACAAGAAAATACAAAGTAGGTATTGGGGAATCTATTTTAATGGAGCTAAGAAATTCAAAGTGTATAAAAGAAAAAAAAGACATACCTTAGCCAAGAAATATTAAATTCTTGGATGGCAAGAGATATAGTAAATTAGGCAAACAGACAACTATTTACAGAAAATACTTACATTTGACAGAGAAAGTGTCAATATCTGTCCTATATAAAGAGTTCTCACAAAATAGGAAGACAATAGAAAAGTGGGCAAAGGATATGGACATAAATTTGACATAAATTCACTACAGGTCAAATCTAAATGGCCAATAAATATATGAAGGCCAAAAAAAAAATTAAGCAAGTGGAGAAAGCGTCTGGGAGACACGGGGACTTGATCTGAAGCCAACTACTCATTTCCACCAGAAGCTGCACAGCACAGAGCGTAAGAACCAGGGTAGTGCAGAAACACAGAGCCCGCTTCAAACTCCAGTTCACCACTGACCAGCTGTGTCAACCGGACTGTGCTGGTCCCTGTTACTGGCAGGCAGTAACCCCTCCAGCCACACTAACTCTGCACATAACATCATTGCCTGATCTTGGAAGGTGGAGAAAGCACCTTTCCGAATGGTTACAGTGAACTCCCAGCTCAGAACCATCTGCCATGGAAGGGCTTTGTTATAGGTTGAACAGTGTCCACCACAAAAATGTATTGAAGTCTTGGGTTTCCCTGGTGGCACAGTGGTTGAGAGTCTGCCTGCCAATGCAGGGGACACGGGTTCGTGCCCCGGTCCGGGAAGATCCCACATGCCGCGGAGCGGCTGGGCCCGTGAGCCATGGCCGCTGAGCCTGCGCGTCCGGAGCCTGTGCTCTGCAACGGGAGAGGCCACAACAGTGAGAGGCCCGTGTACCGCTAAAAAAAAAAAAAAAAAAGTATTGAAGTCTTAACCCCCGCTACCTCAAAATGTGAACTTATGTGAAAACAGGGTCATTGCAGATGTGATTAGTTAAGATGAGGTCATATGGAGCTAGGATGGGATTCTAATCCAATACAACTCGCAGTTTTATAAGAAGAGAAGAGACACAGGGACAGCACACAGAGGTAAGGTGGTCATGTGAAGACAGAGGCAGAGACTGGCGTGATGTTGTCACAAACCAGCATCCACCAGAAGCTACCAGAGACAAGGAGGGATCCTTCTCTACAGGCGTCAAAGGGAGCACGGCCCTGCCAACACCTTGATTGCAGGCTTCCAGCCTTCAGAACTCTGAGACAGAAACTGTCTGTTGTTTTAAATCACACTGTTTATGGTACCTTGTTACAGCAGCCCTAGGAAACTAATACAGATTTTATCTGGTTTTTCATTTTAAGTTTCAAAAGAAAAGTCAATTCAATCTCAATGATGTGAACAGTGTGCCAGTCCCTTTTAGGGGAAAGGGTTCCTGGAACTACAGGAAGTTGACGGGGGTAACGTGAAAATGTGCTGTGAAAAGGGTTCCCTGGTCAAGTAGTCAGGGAAACACTGGCCTACACAAAGTTCCAAGGACTTCTTGATTGCGGGACTGCATGAGGCCCTTTGCGTGTGAACGTGCTTTGTGAACGCCCAGGAGGGGACACAGGAGTAGTCTTGCCCTCGGGTTTTTTTGTTTTTTGTTTTGGAAAAGGGATGGCTTTAATGCGCTGAGCAGAATTTTACATAAAATCAGAAACCTATGATTCGTCCCCGCTCCAATTAGTAAAAAAAAAAAAAAAATCCAAGATTCATCGCAAGGCATGTGCAATTCGGCCCCAATTCAGAGACGGCACAGATCCGCGGTCCAGCCTCGGGCACTGCGCTACAGAACCCTCTTCTTGGAGCCGCTGGTGGGACTCTTGTACAGAGTGGAGTTTGGAAAGGACTGCAAGAGAGAATACGGGCTGAAGGAGAAAAGGACCCTCCCCCAGGAGTCACAGCCCCGCTAGGTGACACATTTCCTCCCTGGGGGACGGTCTAGGGGGGCTTCAGGGCTCAAGGTCTGTAGGCTGTGGCATCTACAGGCCTGTAGCCACGAGCACCACCTCCAGTCTCATTTCTTATCCCAGTTCCTGCGTCTCCTGCCTCAGCCCCTCCCCGTCCCCCCACGTTCACACACACGTTTTATTTTCTGTCCTCCATGGCAACGGGTCTCTTGTTTTTATCTGGACAGTTTTCTTGCTGGCCACCCCACCCCACCCGTCAGCTGGCATTTAACCTCACCTAATAGCTGTAGTTTGATGGGGGAAGGATCTGACTCCTTAAAAAAGAAGCAGGATTTCCAAATGCTGAGTCATTCACGGGGGGTGGGGGTGGGGGAGTAGCGCCCGAGGGAGAAGTAGGTCAACCCCGGGCAGAGCCTTCCCGGAGAGAATAAGGCCAGCTTGAGGGTGGCCAGGGCTGTTCTGAGCCCTTCCCGTGGGCTCACTCGTTTACCCTGTGAGTCCCTCCATCCTCCATATAAGAAGTTGAGGCACAGGGAGGCAAGGAGGGATGCAAACCCAGCAACCAGGCGGCAGCGCTGTCCAGACACTACAGCAAGAGACTCGAGTTAACATTCATTCTTTCATCAAACATCTAGTGAGCAGGGCTTCCCTGGTGGCGCAGTGGTTGAGAGTCCGCCTGCCGATGCAGGGGACACGGGTTCGTGCCCCGGTCTGGGAAGATCCCACATGCCGCGGAGCGGCTGGGCCCGTGAGCCATGGCCGCCGGGCCTGCGCGTCCGGAGCCTGTGCTCCGCAACGGGAGAGACCACAACAGTGAGAGGCCCGCGTACCGCAAAAAGACAAAAAAACATCTAGTGAGCAGGCCCTACCCTGAAGACGATTGCATTGGTGGAGGAGATGGACAAGTAGAGCCCCACTTATACCAGTGGGTGGTCAACATCTGCTGCGAGGAAGCCCAGGGTGCCATGGGACCACACAGAGAGGCATCCAGCCTGGATGTGGGGAGCAGTCAGGGAGAGCTTCCTGGAGGAAATGGTCACTGAGCCAGGTCCTGAGATGGCCAAGTAGAAGGGCGTTCCAGCCCAAGGAAGCGCATATGTAGGGGGTTAGAGACCAGAAGACAGCAAGGGCCTTTGGGGGAACTTAGGCAGGAGGAGGGCCAGCAAGAGGCTAAAGCTAGCTAGAGCCAAGCAAACTCTCTGGCCCACAGCCACACGCCAAGTTGGAAAGTCTAGATTTGAGTCCTGACTCTGTTTCTAGCTGTGTGACCCTGGGCAAGTTAAACAACCTCTCTGGGCCTCAGCTTCCACATCTGGAATGTGCAGAAAGGAACAGTACCTTCCACAGAGGGCTGTTGTGAGAGAAATGAGCTACCGAGTAGCAAGCAGTTGACCTGGACAGAGGAAGCACCCGCTCAGCGCTGTCATCAGCTAGCAGGAGTCAGCCCAGCAGCTGACAAAGCACAAAGCTACTCAGCCCTGCAGACAGGGTCCACCAGAGCACAAAGGCGGGCGTGAGGCTCCCACAAAGGAGAAGAAGAATGTCTTCAAGCCAGCGAGACCCCAGGAAAACCCACCTTCCTGCCACTGACGGCAAACATCCAGGTTGCCTCCTCCTTCCCAAGATAAGGCTTTGCCAAGAAATTCCACTGAGATTCCAAGAAAGTTCACTTTGAGTTTTTCCCAGTCCTAAATAGAAACACACACACACACACACACACACACACACACACACACACACACACACACACACACACACATCCTCTCCCCACGATGGAAAAGCAGCACGCCTGCCTCTTACCCGGCCAGGTGTGGGTGGGGCAAGATGGTGGGAGGTGGCCATGGAATCCACCCCACGCAACCATGGGGGTGTCACCGTGCACTGGGAGTAGGCAGAGGAGGCTGTGACATGTGGTCATCTCTCCCCGAGCCTTGAGAATGTGAAAGCGATGCAGGTGACTCAGATCTGGAGCGGGGGCTGCCTGCACCTGCATCGCTTCCCACAAAGATGCATGGAAATCTTCCTAGAGAACGTCTCAGGTGGGCATTCAGCCACCCCAGGCTAGTGCCCCAGTCCTTTAACACAGGCTCCCGGAACTAATTCTCTGCCACTCTGGGTGAGAAATGCCATCTGATGCAGAGCTACAGCTCCTTGACCCGGGACCTCGGTGTCCCCTCTGCCTTTCAGACTCAGTCACCAGTGGCTTTCAGGTAAGCGCCAGCCACCACGGGGAGACGGCATGCATTGTCCTGAGTTACAGAATGCTCTGGTGCTCCCGCTTCTGAGCAGCCATCCTTTAAAATGACCCTGATCACAATGAATCATACGGAAGAAACTTTGTGCTTTGCCAAAGAAGAAAAGGTTTAATCTCAGTTGATGAAATAAAACAGCTTGCTGACTCATGAATGCCACCAGCTACATTTAGTAGTACCACGTTTTGGCGTCATGCCTCGCCTGTCAGAAAGGAAGGGAGGGGATGCTGAGCTGAAAGGTGAGACGTGTCCTGTGAAGGACTTGAGGACTAGGTCCCCAGGCCCCTCACTCTGGCCTCTGACGCTCCAACCGGGCTCGTTCCTGTCGCTGGCATTTGTCCCATTCAGTAACGGAACGTCTCACTGCACTCCGGCCTCGTTTGCCTACCAGACCCTGCCTCTCCTCAACCTTGAGGGGCCCTAGGACGAGTCACATCTGTCCCCTCCTGTCTGCCTCAGGGCCCCCTCACCCAGGCCCTGCCCGCACACCTGGCCTAGCCCAGCAGCTCTTCTCTAATGGATCGCTGAGATTAACTCCTATGTGAGTGACGCCTGCCACCCCAACTCACGCCCCACCCTGGAACTCAAGGGGCCCAACACCATCACTGCCACTCCCCTGTCTCACAATGTGCCAGGGACAGGACCAAGCCCTTTAGATAAATCCCCTAATTTATCCTCAACGCCACTTAATGAAGCAGATACTACTATTATTCCCATTTTCCAGATGATGAAATAGAGGCTCCGAGGGGTTGAGTCACAAGTACAAGGCCACACGCCTAGTAAAGGTCCAAGCGCCACCACACGGGATGCCCCATGGCCTCCAAAACCCCCTATTCTCTCCAGCATTTTCTGAGCCAACTGAGCAGCACCTGCCCTAGATTTTTACTTTTCTGATGGTCTGGAAGGGTCTCCTCCTTCCTTTTTGCCTTGTCCCATCACAGTCCCTTTAGGACCCACCACCCTTGGCTGGGCATATGTTATGGACTGAATTATGAGCCCCCACCCCCCCCAAATTCACATGTCAAAGCCCTAACCCTCAATGTGACCGTGTTTGGACACGTGGTCTTTCAGGAGATAATTAAAGTTAAATGAGATCACGTGGGTGGGGCCCTAATCTAACAGGACTAGTGTCCTTATGAGAAGAGGCAGAGACACCACTACTCTCTCTACCCACTTTCCTCCCCGTCCCTCCCCATCTCTCCTCTCCTCCCCTTCTCTCTCCTTCCCTCCCTCCCTCTCTCTGCAAACCTACAGAGGGAAGCCCACATAAGGACACAGCAAGAAGGTGTCTGCCTACAAGCCAGGAAGAGAGGCCTCACCAGAAGGTGAGGATGGGCAAGTTTTCCTGGGGTCTCGCAGACTGTCCGTACCTCAATCTCAGACTTCCAGCTTCCAGAAAAACGGAGAAAATAAACCTCTGATGTTGAAGTCCCCCAGTCTGTGGTGTTCTCTTGTGGCAGCCGGAGCTGACTAACACAGCATACAAACCAGGGAACCCGAGGACATCTTGCTCCCTCACTTAGTGCCGCCCACTCCACCCAGGCAGCACAGGACGGAGTGCAAATCAATGAGGAATAAACGAGCGTATTTGTGGACAGTGCAGCCCTGCAAATCTGAAGACTGGAAGCTTCTTGGAAGAGGTGGCCCTTTAAAGAAAAAAGGTGGACAAAAGGAAATATGCCAAGCACGCACTTTTAGGCAAAGCTGTCCCTTTGTTCCACTCAGGGTCTGGGCTCTGGACTCAGAAACACCTGTGTCTGATTCCCTAGCCTCCCTGTGCCTCAGTTTCCTCATCTGTAAAATGGGGACACCAATGTTGACCACACTGACTTGTGATGTGAAGGTTATTAGGAATAATATATGTGAAAATAAAAAGGTATTAAATTATACGTATACGCAGTTATCACTCTCCACACCTTATTCTCCCAAAGAATTCTCTCTTCACTAGCTTGGTTCATGGGCTTTTTGTGATGCCGAAACAGCACACTATATTGAGAAGGACACCACGGCAGAAAGGGAACCTGCATGTATTTAAGTCGGAGGGTGGAGGGGAAAGCAGCAGTGTGCAGGTTCTCAGGGAGGAGGCTCCGGTGTGGAGAATGCAGTGTGAGGCCGAGTTCTGGGGACAGAACCACATGAAAGGCACTGGAGAGAAGTGTGGAGAAAAGTGTTTCTAAAGAAATCCACTCTCCGTGCGGAGAAGCTTCTTTCCTGCCTTTGATATTCCTCAAGAGACGAGTCAGCAAGTAAACCACCTCTAATCACCTCCGAGGGGCCACACAATATTCTCTGAAAGCAGCTCCCCACAGAGACCGGGCCACGCGGGGCCCAGGAACAACCAGGTCGCGTAGGAGGCACCTCCAGCTTGTTGTCTGACAGAGTGAGCGCTAAATAAGTGATCTTTCTTTGGGTTATTATTATTAATTAAAATAATCTACTCAGACTCTTTGATCTCAGGAAGGAAATCCTCAAACATAAGACTCCAAGGGCTGGGCCTTTAATCTCCTTCCCCACACAGAGACCCAGCTCAGCCTGTGTCTGACCCTTTGCCATGAGCTTCCAGGTTCCTATTAAGAAAGGTGCCTCCTGGCCAGGCCAGAGCCCCCCCACCCCCAATGAACGAACCGCCCTGGGCAGCGGGGGAAGGTTCCAGAATGTTGATGGCTGGCTGGACCCCACTCTCGTCTGTCAGGAGTCCAGGTGCAGCCTCAAGCCACACGATTCATCCTGGGAGACAGAAGTGACTTAGAGACATCACTGCCCTGCAACTCCTCCAAACAACCTGGAGCCCCAGGACCAGCTGGTGACACTGCACAGAAACGCCACCTTTCTCCTCCATGGTGCTGCCTTGAGATTTCAGAAGAAAAACGTGGAACCACCAGGAATGCAGTGGGAGACGCTGTGGAGGTGACCTGTGCATCTGGGACTTTCTTTGTGTGAGTCTGTCCTGGGGTCTGTGAAGGCACATCAGTATTCTGGGACCACCTCATTTATGTGAGTCTTTGAGATTTACTGGGTTTTGTTCTAGGGACTTTTATTGCTGCAACTTTTCTCTCCGAACAATATCCTAGCAGTTCCTGGGGCAGAGAGCAGACAAGAGAACTCCTGCTCTCCACCCCAGGCGTGAGGGGCGAGAGCATGCCTCCACACAGGCAGCCCCAGATATGCAAGGAGCTGCACCCAGTTCTCCGAGATCAGGAACGGGTGAGCCCCGTGGATAACAGGGCCTCGGCTTCACCAAACCATTAGCGCCCATCCCCAGGCAGGTTATTTCCGTTGGTGCTTCTTCTCTCTTGCCTCCCCTGAGTGCTTGGTCTGTATGCAGCTCTGAGATCACTGAGTTCTCACGGCCGACTCCAGGAGGGAGGTTCTATTACTATCCCCACTTTACAGGTGGAGAAACTGAGGCCCAAGGAAGTAAAGCAATTCGCCCAAGACCACAGAACTGTAAGAGATGGAGTAGGGATTCAAACCACACGCTGGCTCCTCCCAGAGCCCACTCTCTTAACCTCCACCCGAGACCACAGGAGACAGGAACACACCACCCTGGACACACTAAGTACTGTGGCCTGCTGCCAGCGTGCGGTGACAACACGTGGGGACACTGAGCAGTGTGCTGCCTGGGCCTCAGGAAACACATGCCAGATGGAATCCCAAGCCCCGGCTGCTCCGAGCCCACGCAGTCAGCTTTCCCCTGGCTGCCTTCAGCTGCGCAGTCCCTGGGGACAGGGGGCTGTGTGTAAGGATCTGCTCTGCGGCTCCTCTGGGGGTCCCCCATAACCCCTCAACATCCACCCACGTACAGCTGAGTCTCTCATGCTGGCTCCAGTCCCCGGGAAGACCCAGAAAACCAAAACCTCACACAGAAGCAGTGACCGCCCCAGTACCCCTCCCAGGGACAGCTATAACGTGGAAGACCCATAACCCGCACTTGGCGTGCGCTCCAGGGTACAAAAAGCTAAGCAATAACTTGCCCATTCTACTCAGCAGCTTACAAAGATTCCGCACGCCCCAGCTCACATAATCCTCAATAACCCTGTGCAGTGAGTGAAGCATGTCAGATGATCCCTGTGTTAACGATGCAACAACAGAGGCTCTGAGGGTGCTCTGCCTGAGGTCCTAAGCTATAGTGGAGAGCTGACTCTGTGCCATCTGCTCTGCCCACAGATCGCCAGCTTTTCCCGTCACTCCTCACTGCCTTCTTCAATGTTCCCAAGGGTCTGAGCACTTACCTTGAAACGCTAATCCACAAACCAGGACCCCGGACAGGGTAGCCATGTATAGCCACGCAGGTTACACACTGCACAACCCCAGGGGCTGCCATTCACGTGGACTGTAATTTCTGGAGTTGTGCCCTGAGCCCAGACCTCACCCAGGCCTGGCCCAGCATCTCCCCCGGTTCCACAGAGCCTGATGCTACCCTGCCCCTGTCTTCAGGGCTCCTTCAGCTGGGCATGGCCACAGCAGCCTAGACAGATCAGCTCACTCAAGAGCCTGTCCCAACCTGTTCTTACGCTAAGCCAGGTCCGGTGGAGGCCAGGAGACACCCCACGGGGGCTGCTCTTGAAGACTGAGGAGTTCCAGAGCTTTCTGATGTTGGGTTGGTGGGAAATTCACAGCCACAGCTGCACATCGCCTGCCCACCCACTGGCTCTACCTTCCAATGGGCCCCACAGGGCCATTACTCAACGTCCGCCACATAAACATCTGTGCTGAATAAATCCATCCTGAGTCCCCAGGAAGAGGACTTGAGTAGAGCATAGCACTGTCAGCAGCCAATGAAATCCCAACACCAGACTGGAACAAGGCTCGCACCAGTGATTTATCCCCACTCGGTTCATTCTCCAGCACTGCTGATCCAATGAGAGGCCTGTAACTAGGGGGCTTGTTAGCAAGAGAGGTTGGGGGTGGGCAGGAGAACTAGCCTTGCAGACCCACCATCTGGAAGAAGAGAAGTTCAGCTGGGAGCCACAGAACTGTCATATTCCTTGGCAGCCCCCCAAATGTCTGACCATCACTACTGAGGGCTAACTATGTGTCAGGTGCTTTTGGAAATTCCTTCCATGCATCACATCCTTCAGACCTCATGACAACGCAGGAGGTGGGTACTGTCATTGCGCCCATTTTAAAGATGGGAAATTGGAGAGAATTCCCTGACAGTCCAGTGGTTAGGACTACGCGCTCTCACTGCCAAGGGCCTGGGTTCAATCCCTGGTCGGGGAACTAAGATCCCACAAGCCGCGCAGCACGGCCAAAAAAAAAAAGATGGGAAATTGGAGCCGGAGGAAGGCAGGCTTGATGATCTTGCCCGAGATCACTGGCAAGCTGACAGTAGAGACCCAGCTCCTGAGCCCGGTGCTTTTGCTGCTCCCATCGCAGGTGTGCACCTGTCCCTCTGGTGCCCCCTCTGTGCCATCACCTACTAGTAGGCGCCAGGGATAAAGGTGAGCAGAATCCATCCCAGGCCTGCCCCTTGTAGAGACTGGTGGGTGAGACAGGCATGAATCAATCACACAGATGATGTATAATGGTCCTGTGCTGTGTCCAAGGGCGGATGCAGGGCTAGCAAAGTGTGTTAAATGGGGAGCCCTCCTGGTCCGGGAGGCTCCGGGAAGGCCGCTCTGAGGAACTGATAAGAGTTGAGGGATGTTAACGGGGGGGTGGGGGGACAGGAAGAGGAAGTTCAGACCACGTGGAAGGAGGGCATTAGGAGTTCTAAAAAACTGGAAAAAGCCCAGTGTGCAAAACAAAAAGAACACTAACCGCAAGATTCCCTTCATGTAAAATTCTAGAAAATGCAAACTAATCTACAGTGACAGTTGTTGCCTGGGCTGGGAGGTGAGGCCAGGCAGAGAGATTGCCAAGGGCGACTGATCTGTTCATTATCCTAATAGTGGCGACAGTTGCACAGGAATATACATATGTCAAAACTTGTCAAATTGCACACTTTACGTACAGCCTATTGTACGTCCATTATACCCCAATAAAGCTGTTAAGAAACGAATACATGGAAGGCCGGTGTGGCTGGAGCTCACGGAGGGGAGGGAGGGGGCAGGAGAGGAGGCTGGAGGCCCAGGAGGGGCCAGCTCAGCCAGGCTTCATAACACCTCTGAGGACTGGTGTGTGGGCAGTGTCATAGATCCTGGGGCTGCCAAAACAAAGAACTGCACACTGGGTGGCTTAAGCAACAGAATGTATTAACTCATAGTTCTGAGGGCTAGAAGTCTGAGACCAAGGTGCCAGGAGGTTTGGTTCCTTCTAGACAAATGTGAGACCGAATCTGCTCCAGGCCTCCCTCCTGACTGCTGGTGGCTTGCTGGCCATCTTTGGCTTTCCTTGGCTTGTAGAAGCGTCATCCCCACCTCTGCCTTCATCTTCACATGGCCTTCTCCGTGTGTGTGTGTGTGCATGTGTGCGTGGGTCTTCTTCCAAATTTCCTGCTTTTATAAGGACCCCAGTCACACTAGATTAGAGGCCCACCCTACCCCAGTATGACCTCATCTTAACTCATGACATCTGCAATGATCCTATCCCCAAACAAGGTCATGTTGCGAGACACTGGTAATTAGGACCTGGACGTCTAACTCTGTGGGGACCACAGTTCACCCGTAACAGGTGGTTTGCGGAATACAGAATAATTGAGTGAGCTGAGGGCAAGAGAATGAGAGAAGGCGAGGAGGACCAAGTCAGAATTCAGCCCTGTCACTTCCCCTGGGAGCCCGGGCAGTCACTGAACCTGTCAGAGCCCCTGTACAACGGGGATTAGGATCCATGCTTCACCTGCCGCCAAGATGTCCCAGGACTGAAGAAAAGGGTCAGTGGAAGTACGCTTAGGGCAGCACTGCCTGCTCCTGTCGGACCCCTGGGGAAGCTTTCCATCCCGCCCAGCAGCGTGTGATGTTGCTCCCCAGGCCAGCCCTATGTGCTTACTCGCCACCCCAGGCACCAGGGATCCAGAGAGAAGGTCAGGTCCCTGCCCACACACTCTCAGTCAGCGAGGGAGAATGAGCATGAATGAGCACTGCCACACGAGTATGACAGAGAACACCTGGGGCTGTGGGAGTGTAGAGACAGAGTGGCCACCTCTGCCTGGTGCAGTCAGGGAGGGATCCCAGGAAGAGGTGCCTCTCCAGCACAGGAAAACTGCCATGACTCAAGCCCCAAGCTTCAGAGTGGGGTGGAGTGCTGGGCAGAATGATGACCCTCACAAAGATGTCTACGCCCTAATCCCCAGAACCTGAGAATATGCTACCTTAAACGGCCACGGGATTTACACAGGTGAATAAGGTTAAGGACCTTTAGATGGGAACGCTGTCCAGATGGGCCCAATCTAATCACGAGTCCTTTAAAAAGTGGAAGAGGAGGCAGAGTGGGTCAGAGATGTGATAAAGGATGAAGTGGCAAAAGAGGTACCAAGTGTGAGAGAGAGAGAGAGAGATTCAAGCCACTGGCTTGGCAGCTGGAGGAAGGGGTCACGAGCCACCTCTAGAAGCTGGAAAGGCAAAGGAACAGCTGCTCCCCTAGGGCCTCCAGAAGCAAAGCAGGGCTGCCGACGCCTTGACTTCAGCCCAGTGAGACTCGTGTCGAACTTCTGACCTACAAAACTGTTACAAAACAAATCCGTGTTGTTTTAAACCACTAAGTTCGTGGCGGTTTGTACAGCAGCACCAGAAAACTCATGCAAGTCAGGTTGTAATATGCTTTGGTCCCCGGGAGGGGACAGGCTCGGTGAAATCTCTATGAGGTTTAGTGTCAGAGGCTCTGACCCTGGTTCCCGCTGTCTAACCAGAGGGCCTCAGAGAAGGTCAAAGGTCCTCGTTGTGTCTCCCCCAGTGAGTGCAGAGCCCGTCACACCCACACTGCAGGATCGCCAGAGTAATGAGCTCATGATGGATGAGGACTTGGGTGCTCTGAGCTTCAGCCACTGGACTGCACTGTGATGTGAGCAGAGGGACCCTGGGTGACAGCAAAGCTGGGCCGTCTGAGCCAAAAGGGACATGATGTCACTACCCAACTCCTGGTTTTGCAGATGAGAAAACTGAAAGAGAAAGGACACCTGTCCAGGGCCCCACCGGCAGTAGAGGCCAGTGCTGGGGAGAGAACCAAGGCTTCCTAACGTCCAGACCAGGAGAGAGGCAGGAGGTCGCCAGTGTGCAGGAACTGTCTGTAAGTGACCTCAGGGGTGGGCTGCAGAGCACAACCTCTACTGCTCCCTTGGTCTCTCTGAGCCTCACCATGAAATGGGCACCGAGTGTGGGAAGGCTGAGCAGCAGAAGGCATCAGGTACCTTTAGGTGTTGTACAGACAGCCTTGATCTAGGATTACAGCAGCACTGTGCACACATTGCACGGTAGAGGGATCCTGACTTAGCGCCTGGGAAACTTCCCAGAGGTGGAGGCATTTAAAGAATAGGTTGTATTTGATAAAGGATCTGATTTGGGGACTTCCTTGCTGGTGCAGTGGTTAAGAGTCCACCTGCCAATGCAGGGGACACAGGTTCGAGCCCAGGCCCAGGAAGATCCCACATGCCACGAAGCAACTAAGCCTGTATACCACAACTACTGAGCCTGCGCTCTAGAGCCTGCGAGCCACAACTACTGAGCTCGCACGCCACAACCACTGAGCCTGTGCTCTAGAGCTCGTGAGCCACAACTACTGAGCCTGCGCTCTACAGCCCACGAGCCACAACTACTGAGCCCGTGTGCTGCAACTACTGAAGCCCGCGCACCTAGAGCCTGTGCTCTGCAACAAGGAAAGACACTACAATGAGAAATGGATGCACTGCAATGAAGAGTAGCCCCGCTCGCCGCAACTAGAGAAAGCCTGTGTGCAGCAACGAAGACCCAACACAGCCAAAAATAAATAAAAATAATTTTTTTAAAAAAAGGATCCAGGGCTTCCCTGGTGGCGCAGTGGTTGAGAGTCCGCCTGCCGATGCAGGGGATACGGGTTCGTGCCCCGGTCTGGGAGGATCCCACATGCCGTGGAGCGACTGGGCCCGTGAGCCATGGCCGCTGGGCCTGCACGTCCGGAGCCTGTGCTCCGCAACGGGAGAGGCCACAACAGTGAGAGGCCCGCATACCGGGAAAAAAAAAAAAAAAAAAAAAAGGATCCAATTTGATAACCCAACACTTCTTCATGGAACCCCTGACACTTTACCTCCGGAAGGGACCTCAGAGGACATCTAGTGATCCCTTCAGAGGATAAGTGAGAGAACCAGGGCACAGAGAGGTGAGAGGACAACTGCTAAGAGGCCTTACCCATGCCCTCAGCCTCACAACTCCACCCCCTGCAGATGGCCCGCCTCCTGCAGTGGCCTGGCACCATTAGGACAGTGCCAGTTCTTAAAGGGTCAGCTGCCCAGTGCTGCCATCCAACTCTCTAAACGTGCAAGAGCCTCACAAAAATGCCCACTGGCAACAGCAATGAAGCCAAGTGTCCAAACCCAGGACAGGATTCATGGTCTGAAATCTGCCATGCGAGTTTCATTCTTCTGATTTCAATCCCTTTCATTCTGTAAACATTTTCTGAGGCTTTTAGGAGCCAGGCATTGAGAACTGAGTCCAGAGGGGAGACACACCCAAGTCAATGACAATAAAAATGCCATAGAAGGGCTACAGGAATGCAGAAAAGGGAGCAATTAAGTATGCCTGGGGACAGAGGAGGTGAGAGCCAAGTTGGGTCATAAAGGACGCATAGGAGTTTGCCAGGCGAAAGAAAAGCTCAGGAAGTTCATTCCAAGTGCAAGAAAAAGCATGAACAAAGAAGGGCAGCAGGGAATGCTCATGCCCAGGTGGAGAATCATGGGGTGGGGGGGGCTGAGGAAGTAGGCAGAGAGAATAGCTGTGCTCGTTGCCATGGCAGCTCCAATTGTTTGCATCCAGCATCTGCCCTAATTGGTTAGTGCCTGTGCTTGTACCAGTTGTTACATAATTTGACTATCATGCCTGTTAGACAAGGGCTAGAGCAGCAAACTATCAGCAGAGGACTGATAGGATCAGAATCATTTTCAGAGAAAAATCCGGCTTTGAGCATAGGCAGAAGGGATCCAATGCTGCGGAAGGATGCAGGTGAGAGGCAAGAGTCAGCCCTCAGCTCCTAGGACCGAACTGCTTTACATCTACCCTGCACGCAGGAGAAGGCTGAGATGGCTGGAGAATCCACACAGCTATGTGAACCCAGCCCCACACTGCCCTCCTCCCCTGCTAGCACACAGGAGCCACACAGACCGCAGTTCTCCCAAGGACCCCTAACCCCTCCGCTCACCGGTGAATGAGAATCTCAGAACTTGAACTCTGGAAGGTCCCTCAGAGACCAGCTAGGTCTCATCCTTGTTTTACAGATGAGTTACCAGAGATGAAATCAGAACTCATAGTGCATTTAATCATTCAACCAACATTGGAGTACCCCCTCTGTGCCAGGCTCTGCCCTAGGACTTAAAGACAGAGCAGAGAATAAAGTAGCCACAGCCTTGGCCCTTGTGGAGTTCATATACTAGCAGAGAAAAAAGAAAATAAACAAAATAAGTCAAATTGTGGGAGGTTTTATGAGAGAAGTAAACAGAGTGATGTGATTCAGGGCTTTGCAAACTACAGTCCATGGGCCAAATCCTGCCCTCCACCTCTTTGTAAGCCAGCAAGCTAAGAACGGTTTGACATTTTTGAAGAGATGCAAAAAACGAAAAGAAAAAGAATATACAACAGAGACCAAACAGCCCACAAGCCTAAGATGTTTGCTATCTGGCCCTGTACAGGAAAAGTCTGCCAACTCCTGTAGAGAGTTAGTGGGGGGCGGGGGGCCTCTCTTAACTAGCAGGGTCTGGGTTCCTTCCTTGTAATATGGCCTCTTTCTACTCCCCAGAGCTGCCTCCACCTTAGGGAGGATAAAACATTGAAATGGTTCGTCAAAAGTTCACTGGGGCTGGCAACCTGCCTGCAGCCGAGAGTCCGAATTTCCAGACGCCTCCTTCCCCACCTGCTGTCTGGGGTCTTATTCAAGTAACCTGGTCCTCAGCATGGCCACAGCTGTGCCTACCCTCCTCCCCAGCTAGCAGACAGGAGCCACACAGACCACAGTTCTCCCAAGGACCCCCTCACCCCTCCGCTCACCTCCAACTCCTGCCTGAACTACTCGGTCAAAAATAGAACGACATGGATCCCTCTTTCAAGACAACTCCCTGGAAATCCAACACCCAGGCACTCTGACTCCTTTTATTTCAGTTTACAGCTCAGAGTTCAACTTTACAAATCCTGGCATTTGGCAACAAAGGCAGAAATGTTGCTATCCAAACAAAGTCAAATGCACAAGTCTAGCTCTGGGGAAAGAAAGTCCATAGAGCACATTCCGGCAGCAATCGTGAATGGAAACCCACACGAAGCCAGAAGTATGGCATAAATCCCCGAGCTCGCACTCAGTGGCATCTGTGGTACATTCCACCACGTTTCTGTGCAAAACAGGAACCAAGTTGTCTCTTAAAAAAAAAAAAGTTTGGGGCTTCCCTGGTGGCACAGTGGTTAAGAATCCACTTGCCAATGCAGGGGACACAGGTTCGAGCCCTGGTCCGGGAAGATCCCACATGCCATGCAACAACTAAGCTTATGTGCCATAACTACTGAGCCTGCACTCTAGAGCCCACGAGCCACAACTACTGAGCCTACGTGCCATAACTACTGAAGCCCATGTGCCTAGAGCCTGAGCTCTGAAACGAGAGAAGCCACCGCAATGAGAAGCCCGCACACCGCAATGAAGAGTAGCCCCCACTCGCCACAACTAGAGAAAGCCACGCACAGCAAAGAAGAACCAGAGCAACGAAAAAAAATTTTTTTAAGTTTGTCCCATCAGTGTTCAACACAGAGCCTTTCCTCTCACACAGCCCATCACCCCAGAAGGTCATTTTGTTCTCAGTGAAATCTGTGCCTCATGGAAAATAAATTACACCTGAACAGTTAACGTTGCAATAATTAAACTAGCCATTCCCTAAAGTTAAAATAACTCCCCTGTCCACACAAAGTGATACAGTAAATTCTTATTGTGATGGTGAAAAGGTCTGATGAAAGATGATAAATGGGACACATTCACCTGTGATTCCTCCCCCACCACCCCATTAAAACTGTAGTAAAGGGAGTCTTTAAAGGAATAAGCGCACAGGAACAAAATTTTGGAAGATGGGAAGCAGATGGATAAGCGGTAACTGAGAGAGAAGAACCGAGAGGGTCAAATAGAGCACCGGGACTCAGCCTGATTTACACGGAAGAGCCCCTCCCAGGCAGCAGCAGCCCCGGGCAGCAGGGGCAGTAGGGGTGGAAGTGGGGTTGAGAAGATGATTAGCTGAGCGTCTAGCTAAGGAGCAGGTAGACGCTGACCACCTCTCCCACTCCTCGTAGTTGACCAAATGCCCCGTCTGCCCCAGTGGAAGACAAAGCTGATTCTCTGCAGAAAGTAAAACAGGATCTCTACCCTGGGGGACACCAAGGACCTCTGGGGAGAGAGGACCCGTGCCGCAAACAGGAAATTAAATCCAAGCTTACATATCAGACATCGAGATCCACCTTCTTCTTTCCCGACTCAGATCTCAGGATGCTGGCAAAAAAAGGGCAGGAGAATGGAAAATTCTTCATGGGGGAGTCTGACCAACTCAAGAGAAAAGAGCACCGGGTGCTGACATGGTTGTTTTGTGTCCCCCAAGGACAAATGATAGGCAAAAATGTTTTCCCTGCTTTTCTTTCAGGGATACTTAATTTAGAATTAACTTCTGTCAGAGAAAACACAACTTCCTGCACCTACTCTATATTATTTCCCGCCATTTCTGTTGTAGAGGGGGACATAGTATACAGTGTTTGACATGCATGATCACAAGCTTACAGAATCTACTTACATTTCTATTACTGCTTCTCAAGACAGCTGAATGAAATCACCCTACAGCAGGGTTCTCAAGATTACCTGCAATTAGAATTACCTGGGGAGCCTTAAACACACCAATCCCAGAGCCCCACCCTCCAGAAATTAATTTAATTAGTTAGGGAGGGGTCAGGCAGGCTAGTTGTAAATGCTCCCCAGGTGATTCTAATATGCAGCAAAAGTTGAAAAACACTGAAATGAAAAACACTGAAAAAGTGAAGTCTGCAGTTGACAAGCCCACTCATTCAATCAAAGCATCCAACTGGAGATGGCCCAGCACAGAAGAAAGGCAAGGAAAATATTCAGAAAGAGGTTGTGGGGAGATTCCGAGATGCAGCAGATCTAGAAGCAGCTAACCCAGCTGAACTTGGAGCTTTCCCAGCCTCCCTTGCAGCTAGGGTGTAGACATGGGACCTCAGCCTTGCCAATCAGTGGATCCACCTGAGATTTCTTTTCTGGGGAAAACAATGTAAGAAGCAGATGTCAATGACAGACACCTGCTTTTCAAGAGCAAGTGGAGGGGAAGGCATCTAACCTTCAGGGACAGCAGGGGAAGACTGGCATCTCTGACCTCCAGCCCTGTGGTCTGAGCATTGTCCCTGGTGTGATGTCTCCAGGCCTGACCCTGGAGATTCTGGAGCCAGTGGGCATCCTGTAACAAATTTTTCTAGCTAGAGTGCGATCTGTTTTTCACAACTAAGCACCTGAAGGATAGTGTTACCAAATATTTAGGTCTGAATTCATAAATATACAGGAAATTAAACAAAAAAGGCAATTATTAAATCCAGGAAAAACAAAAAAGAGAGACAAATGTAATTCTAGTACACTACGTGGATTGGCTGGGAACAATGTTTCATCTTATATAAACACTGAAATTTGAATTATAGTTATTAATATATCAGAAGGAAAGGGCATGAGGAAGTATGTGTGTCAGAGTGAGAGGTGTGTTTTCTATTGCTGCTATTTGCTGAACAAAGTTGGTGGCTTGAGGCAACAAATTTATTACCTTTTTTTTTTGGCCACGCTGAGCAGCTTGTGGGATCTTAGTTCCCCGACCAGGGACTGAATCTGCACCCTCAGCAGTAAAAGTGCAGAGCCCTAACCAGGGTATTCCCCAGAAATTTATTATCTTAACACTTGTGGGTCCTAAGTCAGACGTGGGTCTCGCTGGGCGAAAGTCAAGGTGTGGGCAAAGCTGCATGCCTTCCGGGGACTCCAGGGAGAATCCATCGTCTTGCCCAGTGAGGTTGCTGGCAGAATTCGGTTTCCTGCCGTGGGGAGGACTGAAGTTCCCATTTCCTTGCTGGCCGTCAGCGGAGGGCTCGTTGTCTTCTAGAGGCACCCACATTCCTTGACCCGTGGCCCCCTTCGTCCACCTTCACAGCCAGCAACGGGGCTTCCACCTTCTCCTGCCTTATCTTCCCTTGTCACATTTCTGACCTGCTCTACTGCCTTTCACTTTTTTTTTTTTTTTTTTTTTTTTTTTTTTGCGGTACGTGGGCCTCTCACTGTTGTGGCCTCTCCCGTTGTGGAGCACAGGCTCCATGTGGGATCTTCCCAGACCGGGGCACGAACCCGTGTCCCCTGCATCGGCAGGCGGATTCTCAACCACTGCGCCACCAGGGAAGCCCTGCCTTTCACTTTTAAGGACTCGTGATTGGATCGAGCCCATCCAGATAATCCAGGATAATCTCCTCATTTCAAGGTTCTTAACTTTAATCACATCTGCTAAGTCTCTTTTGCCATATAAGGTAACATTCACAGGTTTGGGGGGTTAGGGCAGGGACATTTGGGGGCAGGGTGCAGTATTCAGCCCACCAGGGCAGGGGAGGTGTAAGAATGCTAAAACCCCATCTTCCAGAGTAGGAAGTCATCAGTATGTAAAATGGAAAAATCAAGAAAGAACAGCATGAACAATGAAATATGGAAGTAGAAACCAGAAGACACTTCTAGAAGAACAGAAAAACTGTTCCCACTGAGCAGCAGGATGGGGGGTGGGGAACAGAGTTTTGCAGTTTTTACAGTAGAAGCCTCATAGGGCACTGTTTTTTTTTTTTTTTTTGGTGGTACGTGGGCTTCTCACTGTTGTGGCCTCTCCCGTTGCAGAGCACAGGCTCCGGACGCTCAGGCTCAGTGGCCATGGTTCACGGGCCCAGGCGTTCCGCGGCATGTGGGATCTTCCCGGACCGGGGCACGAACCTGTGTCCCCTGCATCGGCAGGCGGACTCCCAACCACTGCGCCACCAGGGAAGCCCTAGGGTACTGTTTAACGTTTAAAACCGTTCACCTTTCTAAGTCACGTACATGTATTGCCTTCTGCAAAGGAAACACCCCTGTGTTCTGCCTACTCTCACTCCTCTACTCAAAGGACGCTTGGGGACACTTCTGACAATGTCGGGGGTGGTTTCCCACTCCAAGCGATCCTGCAACACCAGCTGGGTGTCCTACAATTTAACTCAGTTCTGACACTGTCTACCTGGACGTGGCCTCAGATCCCACAGGTTAAGGGCTCAGTCCCATAGGACTGCCCCCACTTCAGAAACCACTTGGAAGGCCAGGGTGTCACATGTGCTTCTAACAGACCAGCTGTAAATAGGAGGTTCCCACGCTAGAGTGGCTCACGGAACTCAGGAAAACAGTTTACTTGCCAGACTCTTGGTTTATTGCAAAGGATACAAGTGAACAGCCAGATAAAGAGATTCACAGGGTGAGGTCCAGAGGGTCCTGACCCAGGAGCTTCTGTCCCAGGGGAGTCTGGGGTGCGCCACCCTCTGGCATGTGCTGTGTTCTTGTTCACCAACCTCGAAGTCTCGGAACCCTGTCATTTAGGAGTTTTATGGAGGCTTCATTACATAGGCACGACTGATTAAGTCACTGGCCACTGGTTAACTGATTCAAACTCCAGCCCCCCTTCTCTCCCAGGAGAAGGAGGTGTGGGGTGATGGAGGGACTCAATTCCAACCCTCTGATCAACCAATCCGCTGGTTGGTTCCCCCGGCAACCAGACCCCCCCATCCTTAGGGGCTTTCCTAAAGGCCCCTCATTAACTTAAACTCAGCTGTGGTTGAAAGGGGCGTGTTATAAATAACAAGAGACACCTTTATCCTCTTACCACTTAAGAAATTCCAAGGGTTTTAGGAGGTGCCAGGAATAGCCCGAAGACTATATTTCTTAATACACATCATTCCAGTTCCTCTGCTGGGAACACTCTCTCCTCTAGGCCACCCCTTAACTATCACAATACTGACCCCTCTCCCAGCGGGTAACCTCACTCTGTGCCCCCACAGCCCCTCACAGGTTCCCCATTATAAATATCCACACACACCCCCAAAACTGAAATTGTACTGGTCCACCTGCTGGAGAAAGCTTATTTGTAGAATGAAAACAACCAGAGACAAGCCAACCAGGAAGAGAGAGGGTAAGCACCAATGAGATGCAGTAGGCCATGAGTGGAACATTTTCTCCTGAGGACTTGAAGCTGAGGGAGTGTGAAGCCTGGAGTTGCTGCAGCCATCTTGTGCCTCTGAGGTTAGGGCTTGAAATAGGAGCCACTGTGAAGGACAATAAGCAAAAGGAAAAGGAGACATGCCATGTTCCAGTAATAGCACTGTAGTTACTGCTGTTTCCCTTCCATGTCTCTGGCCTTTGAGATTTCTAGTCCTAATGACAACATTTACCCTGAAGCAGTGGTTCTCAGCCCTGGCTGCCATTAGAATCACCTGGGACACCTTAAAAAAAAAAAAAAAACACCTAGGCCTGGTCCCACCCCCTCCCCAGAAATTCTGATTCACTCAGTCTGGGGTGGAACACCCCTGGGAGGATGGGGAGGGGAGAAGGGAAAGGGCGGAAAGAGAAAGCATTTCATCCAGATCTTTTCATTTTGATATGGTTGGCCTGATAAAGCTTGGCTTCGTGCTAGTCGTGCAAAACAAACACCAGATTTTATTTCCTCTCTCCTCCCCATTCACTGGTGGAAATGAGAACTCCTTGACATTTAGGTGGAAAGCAGAAGCAGAAACTGTAACAAGAAAGACTTAATTCTAGAAAACAATTGGAGGGGGCCCTTTGGCTTTTGGAGAAGGAGGATATCGTGTATATTCTGGAAAGAAGGGATGCTGAACCAGCAAGGAGCCCACAGCCTCTCAGAGGAGGGCAGTAAGTTGATGGCAGATGCCCACTAGGGCAGGAAGAAGTGCCTGAGAGTCATGGGCCCCACGGTGGACTCAGTAGTAGTCGGCCAGGAGGGCAAGGGAGTGGAGCGGGCTTGCTGAGCAGGAAGACCAGCTCTCCCAAATGTTTGAAGACACAGACGGTACACTCTGGCCTCGGGGGCTGCTGCAGTGAGCTGGGGGGAGGGAGGGCCCCTGAGGCCAGGACAGGGAGGTCTGAGGGCCAGGCCGGCCCGGGTCCTGGAAGGCCAAGGGCACCACAAGGAGGGGTCTGAACTTTGCCTGTATCACTTGGACCGTGGAGGCCTGAGAAACCCCCGACAGGTGGAAGAGGCTCTGAACCATCCCCAGGTCCAAGCTCAGGTCTAAAATGACATCTTGAATGTATTTAAAGCCGTTTGGGACTGTGTCCAGGGGTCAGTTCTCACTGATCATCGACTGCACATGCCGACGTAGCCCCAAAGTGGAAGGTGGGAAGGAAGTAAAGAGTCCATTCTGGGCTTGACAAGGTGCTTCTCAAAAGACCCCCAACACCTGCCATCCATTTCCAAACACCACCAGGGGCAGCCAATGGAAAAGTCTGGCCAGGCAGGCACTTGGGAGCTTTGTAAATTGCAGAGACCAGTAACCTCCTCCTGGCCCCGAAGGCGACTACAAACTCCTCAAACTTGGGTGAGCTATTCCTCATGCAACCCTGACTCCTCCACAGGCAGGAAATAGTCCCTGAACCGAACTGCTGAGCCAAACATAGAGGAAGTCAGAGAGGTAATAAGAGCGAGATGATACAGACAAAATGCATTCCTACTGATTTTATGATTGACAGCTGATACCATTTATGCGCCAAACAACCCTATAGGTAGGTACTCTCTTTATTCTCTCCATCTTACATATAAGCAATCTGAGGCCCAGAGAGGTAGTGACTTGCCCAGGGTCACACAGCTAGTCAGTGGCATTGGCTGGAACTAGGACCTGGTCCCCCAATCCTGAGTCCCCAGCTCCATTTGCCTTTGCTCTTCCTCAGCCACTCCTGTGACCTGGCATCACAAATCCCCAGACAGAGGACCGCTGTGCTCTCTCTGGGCTCCAATTGGCCAGAATCCCTGGATGGTTTAGGCTCTGGCTGTGGGACCAGGGATCAGCATGCCTCACCCACCCCGACCGGTCTTTAAGGTACCCTGAGCGGGTCACACTCCTGGCCACGGCTCATGAAAGGAGGGGCTGTGCAGGAGGCTTTAGCTGTCCTGCTACTGGCCCCTCCACCCAGGCCAACCAACTGCATTTTCAGCCACCCTCTTAGGTGAAGTGTAAGGGTCTCCGGCTTCAGGAAGAAAGCCAGACTTTCTAGGACTGGGTGTCAGGCAGATGCCCTGACAACGTAGGTGATGGCTGGGAAGCATCACAGAGAGAACCAGGAGGGGGTGGAGATGGCTGTTTCCATCTGCACCAGAGACTCGTGCTCGCGCTCGGTGGGGGGCCAGAACCGCTCAAGTCTCTCCTGGCTCTGAATTCAGTGTGGCCAAGCCCACCAGCGGGTGGGTGTGTCAGGGTTAAATGAGCTAACACAGCAAAGAACTCAGAACAGAGTCTGCCCTGAAAGAGCGGCGTGGCTTCTCCGGATCCCCCAGGCTCCCTCAGCTCCTTTAGGTCTTCCTGCAGATGTCACCTTGGTGACACCTCTGACCACCTGCCCCAAAGTCCCCCTGCACCACTGCCCCCAGCCCTCTCCAAACTCCCTCCTGCTTTATTTCTCTCCTGAGCACTTTGCTCCATCTAACATAGCTTTCAGCAAGATCCAACCCAGCTTGCCCCTCCTCGGAGAGTCCCCTGGGCTCTCCACATGGCCCACTCCAAGCCCCGGGCCTGTTAGGTCATTTGAAGTCCCCCTGGTGAGCTCCAAATCAGTGCTTCTCAAACCTGAACGTGCAGAGTCATCGCCGGGGACCTTATTAAATACAGAAATTAAATCAGTAAGGCTGGGTGGGCCTGAGAATCAGCATTCGGAAGGCATTCCCAGGTGATGGGTCAGAATTCAGGCTCGAGAATTTACCCTATGGGCTAATGTTCTTTCCATTTTCCTTTTCTCTCTCCCCTTCCCCCTCCCCCTGTCTTCTCTCCCCCCACCCACCCCCTCCCCCTGCCCCCTCTCTGCTCCCTGTCGCTCTGTTCTGGTCCCTCTCCCTCTTTCTCTCCCTTGCCTTCTCTCTTCCCATCTCCCTCCATCATTCCATCCCTCTCTCGATGTCTCTTCCTACCTCCCTTCTCACCTCTTCCTTTCCTTTTCTTTCCCCACCGCTGCCCTCCCATTAGCTGCCCCAGGAGGTAAATGGCACCTTCAGGCATTGTCCCAACCTGCTGGGTTCAAAGGTCAAAACCCCTGATTCTAGAGGATTCCAGGCAAGTAGTGTGACTCCTTATTTGCAGAGGCAAAAACAACATTAAGCCAGGAGCCCCCTGAACTTAACAATTCAGAGCTGGGCTCATCACATTCCCTTCTTAATAACCACATAATGACTCCTATTAACAACCCATCAAAGGCAATTACTCCTCTGAAGGAACAAAGGCTCCCACAAGCTGTTTTCTCACCGTTTGTAGCAAATGGCTCTTACTCCACACCTGCATCCTAACCACCCCTCTTCTGAGGGCAAATCTTACAGATTGGTCTTCTTTCTCCAGTGGCTTCTCAGCAGACAGTTCCTCGCCCATCCTTTCCCAAGGGACAGAGTGGGAACGTGGGAAAACCTTCATAGTCCTTTCCTCTTTTTCATTTAGTAGGGACATTGGATGGAGGCACAAGGAATCATCAAAAATCTGTCCGGGGCTTCCCTGGTGGCGCAGTGGTTGAGAGTCCGCCTGCCGACGCAGGGGATGCGGGTTTGTGCCCCAGTCCGGGAAGATCCCACCTGCCGCGGAGCAGCTGGGCCCGTGAGCCATGGCCGCTGAGCCTGCGTGTCTGGAGCCTGTGCTTTGCAAAGGGAGAGGCCACAACGGTGAGAGGCCCACGTACAGAAAAAAAAAAAAAAAAAAATCTGTCCGGCATAAATACTCATAAGTGCCTCTGTTTACAAGCTTATTTATGCGGCGTGGATTGTAAGAGTGGAAAACCAGAAATTACTTCCATGACCATCACGGTCAAGTACAATAGAATACCAAAGAGCCATATAAACAGCTAGGAGGGCCCAAAACAATAATCAGAGCCTACACGGAGTTTTCCTTACTGTGTGCCCACCCTTACTCTGACATATACTATCTCATTTAATGTCACAACCACCCTGGGAAAATTACTATCCTCATTTCCTAGCTAAGGAAACCAAGGCTCAGGTGTTATTGCCTCAAACTGAATTTCACTCCTCAGCAACCAATGTCTAATCTTTAAGCAAATTTTCAGCGGTTGGTTTTTTTAAGTCTAGATATAGACCATGGAATGTAAAACAAAATCTTCTAGAAAGTAATTAGGAGAATATCTTCATGACCCTGGTGTAGGCAAAGATGTCATAAGCAGGATGCAGAAAGTGTGAGCTTCCTGGACTTCAGAACAAGCAGTGGGTGTTACTTCCCCTTGACTCCTGCGAATAGTCTATCCCAGTACGCAGGGAGAGAGGGAGGATGGTGCGCTAGAAATTGTTCAGCAGATACAGCCCCACTTCACATTTCAGTTTGGAGCTCCATCTGGGAAAGAGAAGGTTATAACCTCAGGGAAGGGGGAACCATCATTCCAAATCAGGGCCCGCTGTGCTGCGCTGATGGACACCAGGGGGCGCCCTTCAGACAGTGCGTCCAGCCCTGGCCAGCAGCTCTG
The DNA here is from genome assembly GCF_025265405.1 of Mesoplodon densirostris. Classification (NCBI taxonomy): domain Eukaryota; kingdom Metazoa; phylum Chordata; class Mammalia; order Artiodactyla; family Ziphiidae; genus Mesoplodon; species Mesoplodon densirostris. Next base: position 12,814,906 of record NC_082661.1, on the reverse strand, counting down.
GCTGGAGTGAATCCAGCTGTTTGCTTCCCTGCTGTCCCCATCCTAGCTTGTCCCTGGCAGTGGAATGACAGAACAGAACTTCCCGGAGAGGTCGGCAACTAGGAGGAAAGGCTGAAAGGCCGCTGCGCCCCACACACCCCACGGTTTACAGAATGCCTTCACCCACACTCTCGCTTTATCCCCACACCAGCCCAGTGGGGAGCAACCCCTACCTTATGGATAAGGCAGCGGTTCAGAAAAAGGAAAATGAGGCTTCTCAGCAAGTGAGCAGCAAAGCCCAGCTCCCAGGCCTGGTGCCCGGAGGCCCCTCTGCTGCCGCACTGCACTGTCACCTTCTCTCATGCAGCCCGTTGGATCCCAGTTCCAGGAAGCTCTTTGGGAGCACGATTACCTCGTTTAAAGTCATAAGTGTGGGCACATACGTGGACCTGGGGTGGGAGGGGGTGGGCAGTGTAGGGGATTAGAATATGCCACCCCAAAATGTGCCACTTTGGCATAAGAGTAGTTTGAGCTGCAGGCAATTAAGCAGCAAACACAGAAAGAACTCTCTGCCCTTCCCCCATCCTTCCTAAAAGCAGCACAGAGGTTTCCTTTTGTGAAGGTGTTCCCCCTCCCCTCTCCCGTACTAGGAGATCAAGCCTTATCACTGGAAACAGAAAGTCAGCACTGAGATGGTTCTGCACAAACAAACCTTACCAAAATAACCCTCATCTTCCATTTGTTTCATATATATATATATCATATTTATATAATATATATTATATATATATTTCCCCCGTATATATTCATTCTCAGAATTTACTGCCCCTAGAAGCCCAAACCCCTTTTCCTTTGTCTTGTTACATAATTTCTCCCTACAGTTTACATAAAATTATCTCCCTACAGTTTATCTTCTACACAATTTATATAAAATGGTATGTAAGTCCCCAGGCCTAACTGCTTCTTTGGGTCTTCATCTTTTTTTCTACAAAGACCTCCATGCAGGGCTTCCCTGGTGGCGCAGTGGTTGAGAGTCCGCCTGCTGATGCAGGGGACACGGGTTCGTGCCCCGGTCCAGGAAGATCCCACATGCCGTAGAACGGCTGGGCCCGTGAGCCATGGCCACTGAGCCTGCGCATCCAGAGCCTGTGCTCCACAACGGGAGAGGCCACGGCAGTGAGAGGCCCACATACCGCAAAAAAAAAAAAAAGACCTCCATGCACAAAAAAATTAAAGTATGAACATCAAATAATATTTGTATGACTTCTCTCTTGTTCATATGTTATTTGTCAGTTTAGTTTGCAGGCCTCAGGGACAGAACATAAGAGGGTAGAGGAAAAGTTCTTTCCTCCCCTACAGCAGTGTTGCACTCTGGAAGAGAGACGTCCACATGGCAATAGTTGAGCTGACTGGGGGCCCCAGGTAAAGGGGAGACACCTAGCCTGTCAGGGTCGGGAGGGTAGATGCTCAAGCTATCATCACTGTGTAACTTCGAGGACACTGGGCCAGGCAGGCCTCCCCTGGGACCTCATGAACCTCTTATCTCCCACTGTAGCTGAAGATGCTGACTCTTTGCAGGGCCACACCAAGGTGTCCTGCCTTTACCCAGAAGGTGAGGGTCTCTCAGTCATGGCAGGCAGGGTGGTACCTCTGACACAGCAGAATTAAAGTCTGGGAGGAGCCGGGGGAAGGCCTGTGTCCACCCTGATGGCGTCTCTCTCTCCTTAGCCACAGGCTCTCAGAGGTCCCTGGCCTGGGTTCAGGCCATGTGGTAGGCCAGACACTGCTCCCAAAATGCCTCTGCAGCTGTCAACTCACCCCAAGAATCTTCATGTACAGAAACAGGGTACTTTCTTCAAGAAACCAAGAAAGAAACGACACTGTGTGGAGGCTGGGAAAGTTGCCCGTCTCCTGCTTCATTTATCCGCAGGTCAGAGCCCAGGGCGCCTGGAACACGTGGGACCAGCCAGTGAGTTTGGTGGCTAGAGCGGCACTGACTTCTCCTACAGTCTCCCCATGGTTGAGACCCGACCCAGCTCCAGAGAACAGACTTGCAGGCTCAGAATCTCATGACCAGCTGTGGCTAGATGATGGGTTTGTTCTTATTGCACGGAAAGTAGTTTGCATTTTCTCCTTCTGTAAACCAGGGCTGGTTATAGAAAAGCTCCAGTGAGCGAGAAGACATTTACAGTACCAAGGGAAAGAGCTCATGACCACAGAAGCCCCCAGACATTAAAATCCCAGCACTGTCCTTTGGGAAGAGATACCCAGCTTCCAAACCTCCTGCCTGTATTTGGGGAATTCCCTACAGCTCTGTGGGCTGAATTGTGTCCACCCAAAATTCATATTTTGAAATCCTACCCCTTAGTACCTCAGAATATGACTGCATTTGAAGGTCTTTAAAGAGATGATTAATGTAATTAGGGTGGGTCCTAATCCAACGTGACTGGTGTCCTTATAAGAAGAAAGTAGGACACAGACACACAGGGAAGACAGCCATCTACAAGCCAAGGAGAGAGGTCTTAGAAGAATCCATCCCTGCCTACACGTTGATCTTGAACTTCCAGCCTCCAGAACTGAGGCAATTTTCTTCTATTGTCTAAGCCACGCAGCCTGTGATACCTGTTATGACAGCCTGAGCAAGCAGATACGCCCATCTGGGAGCCTTGACCAGACACAGAGACTAACCCCAACTGCAGAAGCAAAACATGCCAGATCCCGATCCTGGATCCGTCAAACAGAGGCCTCCCTGGGGACTTTAGGTGGGGGCTGGTGACACAGAAGCAGAGGATCCAGGCTGGTGAGGTCACAGGAACACTGCACAATATACAGCTGCTGTGACCACCTGTCTGCCGTGGACACAGGTGTGCTGATGCACCTGGTCACCCTTTGGCGCTTCTCCCAGAGCACCGATGACACAGTGCCTCATCAAGGTCAAGTTGGCTGGTGTCCCCACTGTGCAGGAGACTGCTACGCTCACAAAAGCCTTGGCTGTTCCCACGACTCCCTGAGAAGAGGGGCTTAGCAGCTCATAATTAGGGAATGAACACGATGTTTGTACAAACTGTGTGGTGTCGGCTGAACACCTGCTTTCCTCCTGGAGGTTTGGAATTTGGGTGCGTGCTAGGCAGAGGGTGCCCACATAACTGACCCCTAATAAAAACCCTGGACTCCTAGGTTCAGACAAGTGCCCCTAGTAGACAGCACTCACGATCTGAGGCTGGAGGAGTGAAGCGTGTCCTGTGCGACTCCGCTGGGAGAGACTCCTTTTGCTGCTCTCCTCTGTATGTTTTGGCTGTAATAGACCTCAGCCACGAGTACGACAAAAAGGAACGAAACTGAGTTACTTGTAGCGAGATGGATGGACCTAGAGTCTGTCATACAGAGTGAAGCAAGTCAGAAAGAGAAAAACAAATACCGTATGCTAACGCATATATATGGAATCTAAAAAATGGTACTGATGAACTTAGTGGCAGGGCGGGAATAAAGACGCAGTCGTAGAGAACGGACTTGAGGACACGGGGGCGAAGGGGAAGTTGGGACAAAGTGAGAGAGTCGCACTGATATGTAAACACTACCAAATGTAAAACAGATAGCTAGTGGGAAGCAGCCGCATAGCACAGGGAGATCAGCTCGGTGCTTTGTGACCACCTAGAGGGGTGGGATAGGGAGGGTGGGAGGGAGACGCAAGAGGGAGGAGATATGGGGATATATGTATATGTATAGCTGATTCACTTTGTTATACAGCAGAAACTAACACAACATTGTAAAGCAATTATACTCCAATGAAGATATATTAAAAAAAAAAAAAGCGAGTGCGACTATATGCCACATCCTATGAGTCCGTCCCGTGAGCCTCTAAACCTGAGGGTGGTTTTGGAAACTCCAGACCCACCCAGCTACCCACTCCCCATCAAAGGCGTCCCCTTGATCCTCAGCCCATCTGAGGCTTGTTCTTCCCAAGCTGTGGACCAGACCTTTGTCGCAGCGCCAGGTCTGGGCAGGCTGCAGGAGACCCACGTGGGAGCCTGCAAAGCACGCAGCTTCCTGGGGCTCAGCCGTCCTCTACTCGGGGGGCCTGGAGCCAGCCCAGGACACTGGGTGCTTGACAACCCTGCTGGAGGTTCTGATGCCCAGTCAGCTTGGGAATCCCTGGTTTGGAGGAAGCTCCTCCACCCCCAGGCCAGGATCTGGACATCTGAGCTTCAACACCAGCTCGGACACTGACCCGAGGGGCTCTCAGAAATATTTTCTCCCCAGGGGTCTGTTTTCCTCCATCACCAAATGAGGGTCTGGGCCCCAGTTGGGAGCTCTCAGTTTTTGGTGGTCAGATCTGTGAATCTGAACCCTTTCCCTAAGGAACACACCACACCACACACATACACACACACGTACAATTCTGTCTCCGAGTTTGGAGACTTCACAGACTCCACATGAAGTACCCCTGGCCTGAATCACCCCTCAGGCCTTCCATCTCTCACATTCTGTGTTTCTATCAACAACCCAAGCAGGCTCTTCTGTCACCTCAGACCCGTGAACTCAGGAACCAGTATTTTTTGCACCAGTTCCCTAATGTCTGTAAAATTGCAAATACCAAGATTAAGTTTCTCTCTGGAATGGTACAGACAGAGATGGGGGGGGGTTATATTAAGTAAGGTTATTAAATTTCCACATTCAGACATGCGAAGCCAGGGTCCTCAAGGAACGCTTAGAAGCCACTCAGTTCCCGATAATCAGATTTGTGATGCTGCAGCCAATTGCCTCAGGTGGCGGAGAGGCTTGTGTCCTGAACCAGGGTCGGCCCTGAGTCACCAGAGGTCTCGGCTGCCCACAGTGCAAGCAGAAAGTAAAGATAAGGGAGAGATGCAGAACAAACCGATACCACCTCCTCTGAGAAGCCCTCCCAGGCCTCCAGGCACCCCTCTTTTGGGCTCTGGCAGCACTTTGTGTGGGCTGCAATTATAGTCTTTGAAACGGTCTGGCTGGTATTACGGTTCATTGTGTACTTATCTGCTTTCCCTAGAGTGTAAGCAATTTAAGATCCAAATTCATGTCTGCATCCCAGCCCAGCTGCCCAGTAATCATGGTGTGGAGGGGAGGGGAGCAGCACACCTGCCTACCTCTGGGCTGCCTGCTGCTTCCCTGAAATCCTGGAAGTCTTGGGAAGTCACTACCCCTCAGCTCCAGCAGTGAGCCCATGTCCAAGCTCCGGTCCACCAGGGTGTCCAACTGTCTGGCCACAGGGATTGGTTCAGGATGGGCACATGACCTAAGTCAGACCAGTGAGATTCAGTCCTGGGATCTGTGCTGAAACTGTCACAAAAGAGGTATTATCTTCCCACTGGGGCTCTAAAGCTGATTGGATGGAAGCTTGGATCTGCAGCTGGCCATTTCTGCTGTGAACAGGAAGCATGTGCCTGAGGTTGAAGCCAGCTCAGAGGACAGCGGTGCTAAGCAATGCAGAGAAAGGCAAAGTCCTGATGCTCTTGTCTGAAGCTCTGGATCCAGCCATATCTGAAGACAGTGTCCCAGGTTCATCGGCCAATCAAGCCCCATTTTGTCTGAGCCAGTCTGAGATGGGCTTCTGTCACTTGCAACCAAGAGTCCTGGATAAAACTCCCAGATTCCTAACTTCCTTCCGGTTGACTGAGTACCTTAAAAATGCCACATACTGGGCTTCAAGGCAGCAGTGACATGCTTAAGGTTATGGAGATGCTTAGTGAGAGGGCTGAGACCAGAACTCAGGCTGCCTGACTCCTAGACCGTTCTCCATCTGACACATTGCCTCACCTTCTCCTCCACCTGGGACCCAGCTTTGGACCAAACCCAAAGCCACCCTAAAGCCAACATATGGAGTGAGATGCTCATTCAACAATACCCCACCCCATTCTCAAGGACTGACAGTGTCTAGACCACAGACAAACAAAGGTAAAAATAGAGCTACCCCCATAGCACTCAGGGCAGAGGCTGCTTCCAGCCTGAAGGTGGGTTTTTCATCCAGACATGAGTCCGGAGTCAGTGGGCAACCAGGGAGAAAGCCAAAGATAAGACCCCTGAGGTGTCATCTCCAGTCTGTCCCTTGACTCAGTTGCTGCTGCTGCTGCTGCTGCTGCAGGGTCAGCCTCAAAGACTAACACACCAGCTAATGCGCCTGCTCAGTTACGCTGACAATGCACTCTTTGTCCTTGGACCCATACACCAGCCCGGGGAGGGATGGTTTGCCTGATAATAACAGAGGATATCAGCCCATAGCGGTAACTATCAGCCCAGCTCCCAGGCCCAATGTCGTGATGTTGTGAGTGTGGTTGGAAATCCTGAGAATAATCTTTCTCCTTTTCTGGCTAACTTTTCACTATTGATTTGTAATTTTCTTGATTGTGGCTTGAGAATGTGGTCTGTGTGATTGTAGTTCTTTGGTATTTATTGAGATTTACTTTGGGTTAGTACGTGATCAATTTTTGTAAATGTTCCATATTTGCATGAAAATATGTATTTAAATGATAAATACAGGGTTTTCTATGTATTCATCCAATCAAGATTGATAAAGATGTTATTCTAAACTTCTATATCATTACTAATTGTTTTGTCTACCAGAGCTCTCATTTTCCAGAAAGCTGTGTTAAAATCTCCAAGACTGTAAAGGTTTCCATTTCTTCTCATAATTCTGTCTACTTTCTATATATATTTGAAATAATGTTGGTAGGGGATACTCATCCAAGTATGTCTTCCTGGTGAACTGTCCCTTTTGCATGAGGTGTAAGGCCCTCTTTTTGATTAATTTTGTCTGATAATAACATTGCTACACTGGCTTTCTTTGGGTTAGTAGTTGTAGGATGTGTCTTTTTCCACCTCTTTCTACCCTTCAAGTCTCCTCATGTTTTGGATGCGCCACCGATAGATGCTGGATTCAAGTAGTTGTTGTTTTACGTTTTAATCCAGTTGGGAAATTTCTTTGAGATGTCAAGTGCAATCCACTTACCTGTGTTGTGGTGACTAAAAGACTCAAGGTTTCCTACTGTCATCCTATTTTGTGTTTTCTATTTACTCTGCTGTTTCTTTGCTTCTTTTTCCTCCTTTCCTGCTTTCTATTGGATTAATCACATTTTTTTAAAGATTTAATTTTTTAAATTTATTTTTGGCTATGTTGGGTTTTCATTGCTGCGCGCGGGCTTTTCTCTAGTTGCGGCGAGCGGGGGCTGCTTTTCCTCGCAGTGCACGGGCTTCTCCTTGCGGTGGCTTCTCTTGTGGCAGAACACGGGATCTAGGTGCGCAGGCTTCAGTAGTTGTGGCATGCGGGCTCAGTAGTTGTGGTGCAAGGGCTTAGTTGCTCCAGGGCATGTGGGATCTTCCCAGACCAGAGATCGAACCTGTGTCCCCTGCATTGGCAGGCAGATTCTTCTCCATTGCACCACCAGGGAAGTCACTCACATTTTTTTTTTTAGATTCCTTTTCTACTGATTTCAAAGGCATACCTGTTATTTTACTATTGTAGCTAGTTTCTATCATATTTTAATATGAATACTTAACAAGGTTTCAAGTTAAGCCACATCAATATCCTCCACCTCAATGACACAAAGACCTTAGACCACTTTGCCTCCAATCTCACCACTGTTTCTTCAGGTTGTTGTGATCTAGTACTTTTGTTCCACCTGTTTCTGAACCCCCAAAACTGGCTGCTATTTAATTACTGGTTTTTATACAATCAAGGTTTATTTAGACTTATGTATGTAATTATCAACTTATTGTCTTACAATTACTTCCTACATCCTACCTTTCCCTTCTGGGCTTAAACTCTTTGTAATCCACAGATACAGAGGTCCAACTGTATTCAGTGTATGACACCATTTTATATGAGCATCTGCAGATTTTGGTATCCATGAGGGATTCCTGGAACCAGTACTCTACAGATACCACAGGACAACTGTACATCCTGTAATAATCCTTTCAGCAAGGATCTATGAGTGCTAAGAGTCTCAGACTTTCTTTGTCTGAATATGTCTCTCTCTTTTTTTTTTTTTTTTTTTTTTGCTCTCACTCTTAGTTGGCTACAGAATTTTTCACTGACAATTATTTATAGTGGCATCTTTATTATAAAGCTCCATTGTCTTCTGGTTTCTATTGTTACTAAATCTGCTGTCAGCCCGATCTTTTGTAGGTTTTTAAGTAGGTAATTAATTCTTTTGTAGGTAATTAAGTCTGGTTACTTTAAAGATTTCTCTTTGTTCTGGTTGTCTACAATTTTACTCATTGTATATAAGAGTAGAGTTCCTTGTTTTACCTTCACAGGACTCCTTGTCCATTTTCAACATGAAGATTCCAGCCTAGGCAGGATTCCTACCTTAGTGCAGTAGGCAGCATGTCAGTCTCATAATATGAAGATTCTTAGCTTTCATCAATACTAGAAAATGCTCAGCCGTTGTCCCTGTGAATATTCTCTCTTACTCTCCCCGCATTATACATCCTGGAAGGCCTATTAGATGTATGTCAGACTTTCTCATTCTATCTTCCATGTCTCCCAACCTCTCTTTCCTTCTCTTTATCATTTTATATTGCATTTGAGATAATAACCTATCCACTGAGTATCTTTATTTCAGTGGCTTCTTTTCACTTCTGTATTGTTCAATGTAGCTCTTTTCCAAATCTTCTTTTTCTCTTATTATTATATTCTGTTCTATCCTTATTGTTTCTTTTCTTTTTTTTTCTTTCTTTAGTATGCTCACATTTTCTCAGGTTCTTTTTGTTTGTTTGTTTGCGGTACGCGGGCCTCTCACTGTTGTGGCCTCTCCCGTTGCGGAGCACAGGCTCCGGACGCGCAGGCTCAGTGGCCATGGCTCACGCGCCCAGCCGCTCCGCGGCATGTGGGATCTTCCTGGACCGGGGCACGAACCCGTGTCCCCTGCATCAGCAGGCGGACTCTCAACCACTGCGCCACCAGGGAAGCCCTTTTCTCAGGTTCTTAAAATATGAATCCTATACGCTGTCTCTTCCCCAGAATGATTCTTCATGTCATTTGTGATTTTGGATTCTGAGTTTATCTTCAGTGGTCCCATGGACCCTGAATTATGAAAGAATGTCTATTAAAAGTCTTATATTTGCTTCCACAAAGTGTCCCAGAGGGACTATATTTTACATTAAGACCTCAACTTGGAGAGTCCTCTACCATATATTTAAATTCAGATTCTACACTGAAAAGTGTCATAGGCACAGGGCTTCAGTTTTTCATCAACTTGCTTGGTTGACTGAATCCTAGACCCAAATATGTGTATGTTGAATGAGGCTGAGGTGCCTCAACTTCCTTGGGATACTGTAGAGGAAGGTGTCAAAGGCTTGGGAGGTTGGAATACCAGCGTGGACCTGCTGTGTAAGACTTGCTCACTCACCCCTGGGAGGATGACTACGATCCCTAGGAGGATCCAGACGACACTCCCTTCACCAAGGCTTTGAGAAATATTTTGGTGGGGATTGCATGGCATCTCTGAAGGTCTCTACAGTGGATATTCTCTATAGACCAGGAATGATAGTGGCATCAAACTGGGTTTCCTCAGTTCAATAGAGAAGATGAAATCCTAGAGAAGCAGAAGCCAAGTGATGGTATTTAATTGCCAGAGACAAGGTTGGCATGATTTCTGTAATAAGCAACAGAACCAAGTGTTCCTGGTCTGACAAGCAGAGGTCTTTGGTATTGGCTAAAGATCATGGTGACCCTAGAGATGGTGAAAGAGATGGGCACCCTGCAACTTACTTGATTTGTATGAACAGAGATGTTCTAGATCAGGTGAGCAAAGGTTTCCCTTGAATGAGCACAAAAGAGTCACAGCCCTTCAACTCATTCCCATAGTTGAGCCAGTCCACAGACTAGACCCTATCAACAATGCTGCCTAACAAGCCATCCCAGAACTTAGTGCTTAAGACAACATCATGTATTCTGCTTGCAAGTCTGCATTTTGTGGGGGGCTCAGTAAGAACAACTGATCTCTATTCTACTTGGTGTCATCTGGGACAACTCAAAGGCTGGGGGGCTGGAATCATCTGAAGACTCACCCAGACGTCTGGTGTTAAAGCTTAGAGGACTCAGACCTGAGACTGGAAGAGCTGGAGCCCCCCAGCCACCTCTCTCTATCTTGGTTTGGCCTCCATGTGTGGTCTCTCCAGGATGGCAGCTTCAGAGTAGCCAGACTTCTTGTATGTTGGCTTAGGAGTCCCAAGACACATGGGGGAAGAGACAGAGAGAGAGGACACCAGGCAGAAACTGGATCGTTTTTTATAGCCTAAGTTCAGATGCCAAGCAGCACCATTACTGCCATTGTATTAGTCAGGGTTCTCCAGAGAAACAGGACCAATAGGATATAGATAGATAGATATAAAAGGAGATTTATTATAGGAATTGTATCACACAGTTATGGAGGCCAAGAAGTTCCATAATCTGCCATCCACAAGCTGGAGAACCACGAAAGCTGATGGTATAATTCAGCCTCAGTCCAAAGGCCTGAGAATGGGGGCTGGGGTGGGGGGTTAGGAGGGGGGAGCTCACGGTGTAAGTCCAGATATGAGTCTGAAAGTCCAAGAACCAGGAACACTGTTGTCTGAGGGCAAGAGAAGATGGACATCTCAGCTCAAGCAGAATGAATTCACCCTTCCTCAGCCTTTTTGTTCTATTCAGGCCCTCAACAGATTGGATGATGCCCACCTACACTGGGGAGGGCCATCTGCTTTGCTCAGGTCACCAAGTCAAATGCTAATCTCTTCCAGAGACACCCTCACAGACACACCCAGAAATGTTTTACCAGCTCTCTGGGCACCCCTTAGCCCAGTCAAATTGACACGTAATATAAACGATCACAGCCATGTTCTGTGTTTTAGAACTAAGACCAGACCATATTCAAGGAAGAGAGCACAGACCCTACCATTCAGTGGAGGAGTCTCAACATCATACCATAAAAAGAGCATGTGAGATGGACCATATGCAACACAGCCATGTTTGGAAAACACGATCTGCTGCAGTCCCTTGAGGAAGAACGCTACTCCTCCAACACAGCAGGCGACCATGTTCCTGTGCACTGGATAGGAGAAATATCTATACCTTTTAGGAGTTCCTGGGCATTGGCTCTGAACCTACACCAAAGTGGCCACGACACCACGGCTCAGCAATAGACGTCTCCTCCTCAAGGCTACAGACACATCACCATCCCCCAAGAGGACCAGCCAGTGATCTGATGGCAAGTTGATTACATTGAATCACTTCCATCACAGGAGGGGCAGCACTTTTTTCTCATTGGAATTGAAACTCTAAATATGGACTTGCCTCCATCGACAGGTGACGGGTAAAGAAGATGTGGTACATACATACAATGGAATATTACTCAGCCATAAAAAAGAATGAAATAATGCCATTTGCAGCAACATGGATGGACCTAGAGATGATCATACAAAGTGAAGTGAGTCAGAAGGAGAAAAACAAATACCATATGATTATGGTAGAATCTAAAATGTGACACAAATGAACATATCTATAAAACAGAAAAAGACACAGAGAACAGACCTGTGGTGCCAAGGAGGAGGAGGGGCTGGGGAGGGATGGACTGGGAGTGTGGGATTAGCAGATGCAAACTAGTATATATAGGATGGATAAATAACAAGATCCTACTGTATAGCACAGGGAACTATATTCAACATCGCTGTGATAAACCATAATGGAAAAGAATATGAAAAAGAATGCACATACATGTATAACTGAGTCACTTTGCTGTACAGCAAAAATGAAGACAACATTGTCAATCAACTATACTGGAATATAAATTTTTTTAATTTAAATAAATATGGCTTTGCCTTCCCTGTTGTCCATGCTTCTACTAAAACAACCATCTGTGGACTTACTGAATACCTAAGCCACAATCATGGTATTTACTTGAGAGCCAACGTAAGTAAGGAGGAGAAGGCGACTTCCACAAATCAAAATAAAATATGGGCCAATTGTAAAATGAATATTCTATCTTCATCAATTTCAAACTTATCAAGGATCCTCTCTGGCAATCTGAGACCAGCAGATGTTATGTTTCAGGGAAGAATTATTTAAAAGAATCCTGCCCCACCACAGCACAATTGAATTTATTTTGAGAAATAAGCTGAAGGAAAAGTAAAACACTTTCTAATTTATTATAAGAAAACATTTCTTCAACCGTCCGCCAGGCTTTCTACAAGTTGCAGACCTGGAAACATGTTGATTATTAGATTCCATTTTCTAAAAAGCCCATCGTCAGTTTTATTCTCACAGGCACACTGAAAACCATGCCCATGTCCCGGGGCATGGCACTGGGACACTAACTAAATCTGAACTTATCCCTGGGAGTTGAAGCTGTGCATGGTTAAGATTCCTGGCAGGAAGTCAGCTTTCCACCCATTTCAAGTGGACCCCTGTCTGGACCGTGGCCCCCACTCCCTCAAGGGACCCTGCCTCTGACCTTCTGGCCAGCTCCTGGCCGCCCTCCAAGGGGCTGAGATGAACCCTAATGTCAGCTCTGTCCCTGGCAGGTGCCAGTGCTATGGCTTCAGACTCTCTCATCCCCTGAGCAACATTTCTGTCTGTTCTCTTGGCCTGAACCGAATCTTCAAGGAACTGCCCAAGCCCAGCCTCACTCTGGAAGTAGGAATGTTGGCAGCTAGGGCTAGATCTCTTTGTTTTCTTTAAAAGTCTCCTTGTGAGGTAAGTTCAGACTCAGCCAGCCTGTCCCTGAGTAGAAGCATTAGTAGCTGCAGAAGGGGTCTCAAGGTGGTACCCGCACTCATCCCTCCCTGGTTCACTCAATCCCCCTTCACTGACCACCACCTATGGTCTCAGAGCTGTGGGCCAGAAGAGGAGCAGGGAGGTCCTGCTGAGGAGCAGGACAGCAGCAAGCAGTGACAATGTAGCAGAGAAGTACAAATAAGAGTGACTAACTTCAAGGAGGTGCATGGAGGGATGGGGTGTCAGGGAGTTGTACTGATCAGGTCTCCTTCAGAGTCAAGGAGCAGAACCCCATATCAAACCAGCTTGAACAAAAAGGAGATTTACCGGCTCACTGGGAAGTTTAGGAGTATCAGCTTCAGGTACAGCTGGATCCAGAGGCTGAAGCAATTATGTCATCTGGCCTCTGGCTGTATATGGCTTTCTTCTGCACAGAGGTGCTCTTCCTATGCAGACAAGATAGCCACCAGCAGCTGCAGACTCACAGCATCCCAAGTAAACAGTGTCAGTGAAAACAGCACTTCTCTCCTGCAACATTCTCACATCCATCTCAGGGAAGAGTCTGATTGGTCCTGTCTTGGTCACATGCCCACCACTGAACCAATCTCTATGGCCAGGGGGTTGGATCCTCTGATTGGCCAGCCTGTGTCATAGGCTGACCCCTGTGGCAGGGGCAGAGCTGTGACTGACAGCCCTACCAGGCCCACATGGCCTAAGGGAGCTCCTCAGAGGAACCCAAAGGTGGAGTGCGGGAAAGCAGGTTGGGCAGACGGCACTCACTTCCCTGATCTACTGCCAAAGGCTTCACTGAAGAGCAGCCTATGAGCTGGCTCTGATGGCTAGGCGAGATTTACTAGGGGAGAGTGAGAAGGGCAGAGGGAACAGGTATGGGAGAGGAGTGACCCTAGACAATGGCTGAGAGGGAGAGGGCTATAAACTGAATGTTTGTTCCCCACCTCCCCCAGATTCACATGTTGAAACCTAATCCCCAACGTGAAGGTATATGGAGGTAGGGCCTTTGGGAGGTGATTAGGTGATGAGGGTGCAGCCCTTGTGAACAGGATTAGTGCCCTTATAAAAGAGGCTATATGAGGACACAGCGAGAAGACAGCCATCTAAGAACCAGGAAGAAGTCCCCCACCAGACAGCAAATCTGCTGGCACTTGATCTTGGACTTCCAGGCTCCAGAACCATGAGAAATAAATTTTATTGTTTATAACCCACCCAGTCTATGGTATCCTGTTATAGCTGCCCAAGCTAAGACAGGAAAGCAGAGAAGACCCCTCAGAACTCCACTCACCTATCTCACTCTAATCTAATTCCCACCTCTCCAGGACCATCATGATGTTTGAATCTAGGGGTGGGAGCAATGCGTGCAGTAGTAAGAGGTGAAAAAACATATAGGACCCAGACTTCCACTTGCGCTGTTTTGAAAACAGACTTTGGCACCACCAAATCCCAGATGAAAGCATGCTCAGGTGTGCAACACAGGGAACCCAGAGGGGCAAAAGGAGGTAGAATGGGCAGGTGTGGCTACCAACACCCTTCTGGCAGGTGGACCTGGTCCCTGCAATGAGCTGGCTGTAGCCTCCAGGGACAAGGCAGACAGCCACTGTCGGGCTTTTTTTTTTTTTTTTTTTCTTTTTGCGGTATGCGGGCCTCTCACTGTTGTGGCCTCTCCCGTTGCGGAGCACAGGCTCCGGATGCGCAGGCCCAGCGGCCATGGCTCACGGGCCCAGCCGCTCCGCGGCACATGGGATCCTCCCAGACCGGGGCACGAACCCGTATCCCCTGCATCGGCAGGCGGACTCTTAACCACTGCGCCACCAGGGAGGCCCCACTGTCGGGCTTTAATAGCAGAGGGAGCAGCATCAATGAACCAGGAGCACAGAATTTGGAATCGAACATCCTGGGTTTGAATTTTTTTGTATTAAAAAAAAAATAAGTATAGGGACTTCCCTGGTGGCGCAGTGGTTGGGAATCCGCCTGCCAATGCAGGGGACGCGGGTTTGAGCCCTAGTCCGGGAGGATCCCACATGCCGCGGAGCAACTAAGCCCATGAGCCGCAACTATTGAGCCTGCACGCCGCAACTAATGAAGTCCACGTGCCTAGAGCCTGTGCTCCGCAACAGGAGAGGCCACCGCAATGAGAGGCCCGCATACCTCAACGAAGAGTATCCCCTGCTCGCCGCAACTGAGGAAAGCCCGGGCGCAGCAATGAAGACCAAATGCAGCCAAAAATAAACAAATAAATTTATTTTTAAAAAAAGTATAGAACTATGCACCCTTAATTCCACTGCCTGGAGATGACCACTCTTTTTTTTTTTTTTTGGCTGCACCATGTGGCTTGTGGAATCTTAGTTCCCTGACCAGGACTTGAACCCGTGCCCTTGGCAGTGAGAGCATGGAATCCTAACCACTGGGTGGCCAGGGAATTCCCAGATGATCACTCTTAGCAATCATATATATATATACTTGTACACATATTTTCTTACATATTTCTATATTTTTCACACAAAATATATAGGGGAAAATATACCTACCAAATGTCTCATTTAACAAGATAACTGGGGAGTTTGTACAGTTCTGAGACAGTGACAGGTGTGAACAGTGTTCCATGCCACTGCCTGTCTTCTTAGTTAATGGGGAGGAATCTGAGGTCCAGAGGAAGGAAACCACTTGCGAGTTGCTGGTGGGTCAGAAAGCCGCCCCAGATCCGGCTCACGTAGGACCCTTCCCAGCAGGTGACGCTGCTGCGTGGTGAGTTCCCTTCTGAAGGTGACACTTGTGTTCAACATGGGGGCGGGCAGGGAGCTCTGGCCTCCGGCTGCAGGCAGCAGCTAGCGGGAGGTGGTACCTCCTCCAGGAGATTCTGGGGCTCACATAACCTCACAGCAGCCCACAGGGCAGCTGCTGTGGCTTCCTGGCCGGGACCCTGGACCCTGCCTCCCTCCCACCCTCTAGCCAAGCCCCATCACTTGGCAGAGCGATGGCCCTAGACTTTACCTCTGGCCCAGAAACAGGTGTGGTCAGTGAAGCCAAAGGCCATGGGTACACCCCAAGCGTGTCCAGACAGTCAACATTCATCTTTGTGCTGTCAGGGGACACACGGTGTGCTTTTCCTGTGGCCAGACAGTGAATTTCCTTTGGCTCCAGGAAGGGAGCTATTCATTAGCAAACGTCACAGCAGTGGACACCAGGGGCCCTGACGATGCATCCAGCCTCCTGGGAAGCAACTCCATCACCCTGAACCTTTCCCTGGGAGCCAGGGCAAGTGGAGCAATTAAAGGACAGCAGGAGACACACCCAGCAGGGCTGCAGTCTGCTGAGGCAAGAGAGGAAAATCACAGCAGAGTCAGGGCCTAAGGGTTAAGGGTGCTGGCTTTGGAGTCTATTAACCTGGGATCAAAGTCCCTTCCAGCTTTTGCTGGCTGTGTGACACTGGATGCATTGCATTCCCTCTCTGAGTCTCACCGTCCACATCTATAAAATGGGATTACCCATAATACTTACCCCCCACCCCGGGTTGTTGGAGAGTAAATGAGGTAACAGGGTAGAGTTCATAGCTGGACGCATTAACCACAGTTATTATTTACCTGGCGGTTCTGAGAGGGGGGACAAATCATATAAGTAAATATATGTGTCTACATGATAGATACTACAAACATCAAACTATGTGCTAATCATTTTCTAAACTGTACTATACTTTTCCTGCCTTCTTAAACAGAGTAATTGGAATTTAATATGTTTCTAGTAATTCAGAATTAACATTACCAAACAATTATATCCTGCCATCATACGGTAATATCTATAGAGGTGACTGGATGCAAGTTGGGCTATTCGTCCAGGTGCTAGATGGTCCAGCACAAGGTGGCTCTGTTCTAACTGTGCCCACATCAGCTTTTTTTTGGTAAGTTTTTTTAAAAATAAATTTATTTATTTACTTATTTATTTACTTTTGGCTGCGTAGGGTCTTCGTAGCTGCGTGTGGGCTTTCTCTAGTTGTGGTGAGTGGGGGCTACTCTTCGTTGTGGTGCGCAGGCTTCTCATTGCAGTGGTTTCTCTTGTTGTGGAGCACGGGCTCTAGGTGTGCGGGCTTCAGTAGTTGTGGCATGTGGGCTCAGTAGTTGTGGCTCGCAGGCTCCAGAGCTCAGGCTCAGTAGTTGTGGCGCACGGGCTTAGTTGCTCTGCGGCATGTGGGATCTTCCCGGACCAGGGCTCGAACCCATGTCCCCTGCATTGGCAGGCGGATTCTTAACCACTGCGCCACCAGGGAAGTCCCTCACATCAGCTGTTTGACAGTTCACTGGTCCCCTCTCTCACTGTCTGGTTTTCAGCTACTGCTTTTCATTGCTTTCAACAGGTACCACCCACCCCATCACCACCACCTTACAGTCTGAGCTGAGAAACCAGATAAAGGAGCCTGTTACCAATGTATGTAAAGTAAGAGTTAATAAGTTCCCAGAGAGCAGCTGACTCTTTTCTGCGCAGCAAAAATGCTTTCATAGAACTCTCTGAGATAATCACCCAAGCCTTTCCACTCACTTCCCACTTCTCAGCCTCATCCTGGATGGCTGAGGTCCGGGGGGTCAGACCCCTAGAAAAGTGACCATCACTATGCTCAGATGATGTGACTTCCAACATGCAAGGTGCTTCAAGGTGCTTCGTTTTTCAGATACAGGTAAAATCAGTATCACGGACACAACTGCCATCTGCCTTTAGTACTTTTTTTTAGAAATTAGACAAGATTTCATCTGAGTTGAACTCAAGTCTCTGATGCTCGAAGTGTCTTGTTCCAGCCTGAAAGGACCACTTTGACGACAGGAAGTCATCCTGAGAAAAGCCCGTGGCTCCTAACCTCACAATTTCTCAGCTCCTCCATGGAGCACTCATTTCTGCTCACCTGCCTGTTTCCAGCGATCTTCATCCTGATGTCACAGAGCTTCTCTCATCCAGTGGACATATGCAAAGTCCAATGATGTGCCAGACACTAGGATGGGCACCGGGGGTCCTTGCCTCCAGAAGCCCCCACCAGGTGAGGGGAGCAGACAGGTAGCAGCGGTTAGTCCTTGTGACCAGAATGTAGCAGGTACAGAGCTTCTGGGCACTCAGAGAAGACAGTGACCAACTCGTCCCCGATGGGAAGTGGGGGAAGCTTTACCCAAGAGGGGCCATTTGAGCTGAGCCTTAAAAGCAAAAAAGGAAAAAGGAAGGGTATCCCTGGCGGAAGAAACAGCTTGTGCAAAGGTGTGAACATTCACAGCTTGTTTGGAGCCGAGAGAGGGCTGGGCAGAGGCTGAGGCCAGAGTGTAAGTGTCCCATCAGCGTGCAACCACCATCATGGAGACAGTCTGAGCAGGAGCAGAAAAGGAGCCAGGAATCAATCCCCTGGGGTCCCTTACATGTTGGATGTGGCCAGTCTCAGGAGACCCCCAGTCCTGCTTTCAGATTCAGGGGCTCAAGTTCACATCAGCTTCCACCCCAGGCCCAGGGGTATCTTCAAGAGCCTGTGACCGCCTTCTGGAGGCAGCACGTGCCGACTGGCCCTGAGGGAGCATTTCCAGAGGACAGCTGATCCCCTGGCCAAACACACTAACAATAAGCTTGGGTAGATTTCCAGACCAGACTCTGAAGCATTCAAACCAAAAAGACTCAAAGATTTGCACAGTTGATGAAAAGTAAAACATCAACAGGCTCCTCCAGCTTGGGGAGCACTTACCCCAATCAGTGATTCAGCAAGAGATATGTGTTCACCTGCCAGACACAGGGAGGAGGAGGGCAGGGAGTCTGACACCATCCCTTAAATAAACCATGGTTCATCTTTAGAGCAGCTAAAAAGAATGAGGCGGTGCTATATATACTGAACTGGAAAGCTCCTAAGACGTATTAAATGGAAAAAGCAAATTGCAGGGCTTCCCTGGTGGTGCAGTGGTTAAGAATCCGCCTGCCAGTGCAGGGGACATGGGTTCGAGCCCTGGTCCTGGAAGATCGCATATGCCGCGAAGCAACTAAGCCCATGTGCCACAGCTACTGAGCCTGCGCTCTAGGGCCCGCGAGCCACAACTACTGAAGCCCAAGCTCCTAGAGCCCATGCTCCGCAACAAGGGAAGCCACCACAATAAGAATCTCGTGCACCGCAACGAAGAGTAGCCCCCGCTCACAGCAACTAGAGAAAGCCCGTGCGCAGCAACGAAGACCCAACACAGCCAAAAATAAATAAATTTATTTTTTAAAAAAAGCAAATTGCAGAAAAATACATAGGATCTCAGATACACTAAATTTAAAAGTGTGTGTGTGTGTGTGTGTGTGTGTGTGTGTGTGCACGCACGTGTCCCTATAAATGCATGACCAAAGACCTGGGATGTCTCACAACAACCCCACGCAGTAGTGGTACTAACCCCTTTTGGCCAATGTAATTATTAAGGTTCTGTAAGGTTAGGTAATTTCATCATATGGCTAATAAACTGTTGAACTGGGATATAATAATAACCACCACTAAGATTTATGTAGCAATTTTTTTCAAAGCACTGGAATAATACACACTAAACGCATTCATTCATTCATTCAACAAGCCTGAACTGAATATCTACTGTGTGCCTGGCACTGCTTCACTGGAGGTAAAATGATGAACAGTACAAACGAAATACCTGTCCTCATGGCAGTTATATGCAGGGGTCACCTCTGGGAAGAAAATGATAGAGGGTGGAGTTGGGAAAAGGAAAGAAAATATTAGCCTCATGTATACTGTTTGAATTTTTCATAATTGGAATGTACCCACTATTTGAATAATTGAAATGTATCTGTAATGTTTTCATTGAAAAGATACCTTTGCCTCTAGGGGTATTTAATTTTCAAGCCTACTGCCCAACTGCTAAGAGTTTCTTTCTAATAAGTTTTGTTTTAATTACCATAACAGTAAAGTGCATTCAGAAAAGTAAAACATAGAGAACCACTTCTTGGGTCGTGGGGAACCTCGCTAGGCACCAGCCACTATGCTAAACCTTATGCACTTACTATCTTGTCTGATCCTTGCAACTACACCACAAGGTAAGAACTATACCCATTTTATTTTATTTTATTTTTAATTTATTTATTTTACTATTTATTTTATTTTTGGCTGGGTTGGGTCTTCATTGCCGAGCGGGGGCTCTTCTCTAGTTGCGGAGAGCGGGGGCTACTCTTCACTGCGGTGCTCAGGCTTCTCACTGCGGCGGCTTCTCCTGTTGTGGAGCACGGGCTCTAGGTGCGCAGGCTTCAGTAGTTGTGGCTTGTGGGCTCCCTGGAGCGCAGGCTCAGCAGTTGTGGCGCACGGGCTTAGTTGCTCCACGGCGTGTGGGACCTTCCCAGACCAGGGCGCAATCCCCTGCACTGGCAGGCGGATTCTTAACCCCTGCCCTCTCCTTCCACGTTTAAGGACCCTTGTGATTACACTGGGCCCACCTGGATAATCCAGTCTACTCTCCCTATTTTAAGGTCAGCTGATCAGCAACCTTAAGTCCATCTCCAGCTTTAATTCTCCTTTGCCACATATGGTACCATATTCACAGGTCTTGGTGGCCATTATTCTGCCTACCACACTAGCTGTGTGACCTTGGGCACGTGATTCTCTCAAGCCTCAATTTCTTCATCTATAACAGGGCTTCTGAACTTCAGCACTATTGACATTTTGGAATGGATAACTCTTTGTGGTGGGGGCCACCCTGGACATTGTAGGATGCTCAGCAGCATCCCTGGCTTCTATCCATTAGATGCCAGTAGCAACCGCCCCCTTCCCTATAACGTGACAACCAAAAACATCTCCAGACTTTGCCATATGTCTCTTGGGGGCAAAATCGCCCCTGGTTGAAAACTGATCTATAAAATGGGTATAGGGCTTCCCTGGTGGCGCAGTGGTTGAGAGTCCGCCTGCCGATGCAGGGGACACGGGTTTGTGCCCCAGTCCAGGAGGATCCCACATGCTGCAGAGCGGCTGGGCCCGTGAGCCATGGCCACTGAGCCTGCATGTCCAGAGCCTGGGCTCCACAATGGGGGAGGCCACAACAGTGAGAGGCCCGCGTACCGCAAAAAAAAAAAAAAAAAAAAAAAAAAAAATTGAAAAAATTGAAAAAATTGAAAAAAAGTCTCCAGGCAGGAGACTCAGTGTCAAAGAGACGTGAAGTGCTGGCTTTGAGATGGAAGGTCTGTTTGACTCCAAAGAGTAACTCTTGACATTACACTAGAAAAAGGGAGGGGCAGGGAATCTTCCATGACCCCACAGCTCAGGAAGAACCACTGTTAATATTCTGGAATTATACTATGGTTACAAATTACATCATGAGCATTCTCCTATGTCATTAAAAATTAATAGAAAACCCAACTTTCATTGACTTTATAATAGTTCATCACACAAATGCACCATTATTTAACTGCTCCCTTTTATTTGGCCATTAAGTTGTTTTTCATTCTGTACTATTACAGACAACCCTGCAATAAACATTTTTGCTTGAATCTCCCACTGCATCTTGGGCTATTTCCTTAGAATAGATTCCTAGAAGTCAAATCATCAATCCAATGGGTATGAACACTTTGAGGCTCTTAACAGATGCTGCCAAATGGCTCTCCAAAATGATAAGGACAGGAAAGAATCCATTTCAAATCCTTGAAAACCTGAAGGATTTTTAAAAATCAGTTGATAGGTAAAAATAGTCTCCTGTTGGGGCTTCCCTGGTGGCGCAGTGGTTGAGAGTCCGCTTGCCGATGCAGGGGACACGGGTTCGTGCCCCGGTCCAGGAGGATCCCACATGCTGTGGAGTGGCTGGGCCCGTGAGCCATGGCCGCTGAGCCTGCGCATCCAGAGCCTGTGCTCCGCAACAGGAGAGGCCACAATGGTGAGAGGCCCGCGTATCGCAAAAAAAAAAAAAAAAAAAAAAATAGTCTCCTGTCTTAATTTGCCTTTCCTTGGTTATCTGTGGAACTGAGCCTTTTTCTCATATATTTACAAATCATTTTTAGGTCAACTATGAATCATTTGTTCATGTTATTTTTTTCCTATATTTCTATTTGTTAATAATTTTCTAATCAGTTTTATTTTATATATATCAATATGAACATTAAAAATAGTGTTCTCATATATATCACAAATATATTTTGGAAAATATATATTGGAAAATATTTGCCATACATATTTGTTTGGGGGAAACATTTACCATTAATAGTTGTTTGTTGTTGCCTTCTGGCATTTGCTGTTATTAGTGTTTTATACATTTTTTTTCATGTTGTCAGATCTATTGCTTTTTCTTTGGGACTTATCCATCACCTAAATGCTTAGAAAGACCCTCCCAGTTCAGAGATGGGGTAAATGTTTACATGCGTTTTCTTCTATGTTGTGTGTGCATGTAGTTTAATTTCTTAAATGTAACTTTTGTGTGTGTGTGTGGCTGCATTGAGTCTTCATTGCTGCGCATGGGCTTTCTCTAGTTGCAGCAAGTGGGGTCTACTCTTCATTGCAGTGCACAGGCTTCTCATTGCGGTGGCTTCTCTTGTTGCGGAGCACAGGCTCTAGGCTCACAGGCTTCAGTAGTTGCGGGGCATGGGCTCAGTAGTTGTGGCACATGGGCTTAGCTGCTCCGTGGCATGTGGGATCTTCCCGGACCAGGGCTCAAACCCGTGTCCCCTGCATTGGCAGGCAGATTCCCAACCACTGAGCCACCAGGGAAGTCCTAAATGTAACTCTTTAATGCATAACTTCATTATGACCATGAGGGCAAAGTTCCCTGCAACTTTTTAAAGGTATACACAGAGTCAAATAACAATCCCAGGAAATATTCAAGTATAGCCAAAAGCAAGCCCGAATGTGACACACACTAAATTATAAGCATCCTTACTGTGGTCCAGCAGGGACCCAAGAAGGATCCCCTCTGCACAAACAGACCCATGTTCAATTTCTCTCATTTCACTCTGAGATTCCCGGGTGCTAATCATCACAGTGGATGCTGACGGTTTTCCCAGACCTCCTCATCCCCCCAAACCACGTTCAACCTCACAAAGAAGTAAGGATCCCAGCCTGGGGCTCCCTGTGCTCCACCTCCCTATGCACTCCCTGCCACCACCAGAAGGAAGGATGGAGGAGGTACTCAGCTTGCCTGGGTATCTTCCATGTGTACAAGAGGTACACGTGCCACTAAACTTCTGTTTTTCTCCTAAAACAAAAGAAGAAGAGGAAGGAAGGATGGAAACTCTTCGAACCCACCCTAAGTGGTGACTGGTGTCTGCCTGTGTGGAGAAGCCCAATCATCAAAGAGACAATGGGGAAAAAATGGAAAAAAAAAAAAAAAAAAAAAACAGGCAATGGATTAGAGCCTGGAGCAGTAATTCTCAGCTGCAGTGTCTGGTCAGCTCTGAAGGGTGTCATCAGCAATGTCTACTAATAATAGTTAAAGGACCAAGTACTTCAAATGATTAACATTTTGCAAAAAAAAAAATTCATATTAAATATTGAGTCAAAAGACTATCTCAAAAACAAAGGTAAGATATAAAGAATAACAGTAAGAATCAACTATGTATAAACTGTCTACTTTGCCATCAACTGTCAATTTCCCTCCCCAGTCCCATGCCATCCCCAGACCCCTCACAGAAGGACTGTCTCAAATTCTGTGGTCACTTCCTTGTTCTTCTCGATGGTAGGACCATATATGTTTGTACCTTTAGAAAACATTTTGTTCAGTTTTGCATGCTTTTTAGTGGTATCTAAATTGAAACAGCATGTGTATTGTTTTGCCACTGTATTTTTTCTTTCGACATTATGTTCCTGATACCATGTTTTTTCATGTAGCTATAATGAACTCACCAATACTGCTCCATGTGTTCCAATGAATGAACATACCACAATTTATTCATTCTACCAGTGATGAACACTTGGATGTGTTTCCAATTTGGGGCAATTAGAAATAAGGCTTCAGCGAACATTTCTGAACAACTTTACTGGGTTATAATTTATATTACTATAAAATTTACCCATTGTAGTGGACTATAAATATATACATTTGTGCAACCATAACCACGATCCAGGTTTA
Source organism: Mesoplodon densirostris (assembly GCF_025265405.1). Classification (NCBI taxonomy): domain Eukaryota; kingdom Metazoa; phylum Chordata; class Mammalia; order Artiodactyla; family Ziphiidae; genus Mesoplodon; species Mesoplodon densirostris. The sequence goes on along the minus strand of NC_082661.1, from coordinate 12,791,155 downwards.
GAAGACTTCCATCACTCCAGAAGGTCCCTCATACCCATTTGTGGTCAATCCCACCCACTCACCCACCCACCCATAGCCCCAGGCAACCACTGACAACTTTCTGTCTCTATAGTGTTGCCTTTTCTAGAAGTTTCACACAAGTGGAATTGTACAATATATAGTCTTTCATGCCTGTCTTCTTTCACTTAGCACAATTTTTTAAAATTTATTTATTTTTAAATTTTTGGCTGTGTTGGGTCTTTGTTGCTGCGTGCAGGACTTCTCTAGCTGCAGCGAACGGGGGCTACTCTACATTGTGGTGCATGGGCTGCTCATTGGGTGGTTTCTCTTGTTGCAGAGCAAGGGTTCTAGGCGTGCGGGCTTCAGTAGTTGTGGCGCACGGGCTTAGTTGCTCCGTGGCTTGTGGAATCTTCCTGAACCAGGGCTCAAACCCATGTCCCCTGCACTAGCAGGCGGATTCTTAACCACTGCGCCACCAGGGAAGCCCTAGCAGAATGTTTTTGAGGTTCATTCATCTTGTTGCATGTATCAGTAGCTTGTTCTTTTTATTGCTGAGTAGTATTTCATTCTATGGACACACCATACTTGTTTATCCATTTATCAGTTGGTGGATATTTGGATTATTTCCAGGTTTGGGCTAATATGAATAATGCTGCTAAGAGTACTTGTGTACAAGTCTCTGTGTGGACCTATGTTTTCATTTCTCTTGGGTAGATAACTTAAGAGTAGAATGGCTGGGTCATATGGCAACTTTATGTTTAACATTTTTTAAAAATAAATTTATTTTATTTTTTATTTATTTTTGGCTGTGTTGGGTCTTCAGTGCTGTGTGCGGTTTTCTCTAGTTGCGGTGAGCGCGGGATACTCTTTGTTGCGGTTCGCAGGCTTCTATTGCGGTGTCTTCTCTTGTTGCGGAGCACAGGCTCTAGGCACGCAGGGTCTAGAGCGCAGGCTCAGTAGTTGTGGCTCACAGACTTAGTTGCTCTGCAGCATGTGGGATCTTCCCAGACCAGGGCTCGAACCTGTGTCCCCTGCATTGGCAGGCGGATTCTTAACCACTGCACCACCAGGGAAGTCCCATGTTTAACTTGTTTAAAAAACAATAAAACTGGGCTTCCCTGGTGGCGCAGTGGTTGAGAGTCCGCCTGCCGATGCAGGGGACACAGGTTCGTGCCCCTGTCCAGGAAGATCCCACATGCCGTGGAGCGGCTAGGCCCGTGAGCCATGGCCGCTGAGCCTGCACGTCTGGAGCCTGTGCTCCGCAACGGGAGAGGCCACAACAGTGAGAGGCCTGCGTACTGCTAAAAAAATTAATAAATAAATAAAACTGTTTTCCAAAGTGGTTGTGTCATTTTGCAGTCTTACCAGAGTGTATGAGAGTTCCAGTTTCTCCACATCCAAGTAGCAAAACCACTGGGTTTTGCCAGCCTCTTCTATTACATCTACTTTAGTTGGTAGTTAGCATATGAACATTCTGAATCACGTTTCCTGGTGCACCTGAGCAAGATTTCTCAAGCGTTTGTATCTGGCTGACTGCTCAATCATAGGTTATGTGTGGCTTCAACTTTACTATTAGATTTTAACAAATTATTTTCCAAATAGATTGCAGCAATTTCACTCCATTTACAGTTCCAGTTCCACCACATTTTTGTCAACATCTGATATCGATAGAATGTTTGATTTTGCCTGCCTGGTGGTGTACCTCATTTGGTTGTAATTTGCATTTCCTTGATTATAATCTTGTTTATTCTTTTTTTGGGGGCCGTGCTGTGTGGCTTGTGGGATATTAGTTCCCCAATCAGGGACTGAACCCCAGTCCTCAGCACTGAAAGCACGGAGTCCTAACCACTGGACTGCCAGGGAATTCCCCTTAAAGCAGTATTTATATATAATTATTAGTTGTTATTCAGATATTCTATATCCTTATTAATGTTTTGTCTGTTTTACCTACAAGACAGTTGTAACATCTCCCACGAACATGGTGGATTTGCCTGTTTCTCCTTGCAGCTCTATCAGTTTTTTCATTCACATACTTTGAGGCGAAACGATTAGGTATATACTAGTTTAGAATTGTTATATCTTCCTGGTAAAAGCCAGGAAGCCTGGTAAAAGCCATTGAGGCTTTTACATTACATAGCCACTCTTTAATCTCTAGTAAAGCTCTTTGCTATAAAGCCTGTTTCGTCTGCTGCTGGTATACCTATGTCAGCTTTCCTCTGTTAGCGTCTACTGGCACATCTTCTTTCATCCTTTTACCTTTAAACTTTCTGCATCCTTACGTTTTACACGTTTTTCTCATAGAGGATGTATAACTGTTTTTTTAAAATCCAGTCTGAAATTTTGTACTTTAACAGCATTCTTTAGTCCATTTACATTTATTATAAGTAATCTTATGTTTGGGTTTATTTCAAACATCTTATTGTGTACTTCTAATTTCTTCTCCTGTTTTCATGACTTTTCCCTCGATCATACTTTCTTTTGGAATATTTATTTTTTCTTCACTCCACTTCTTTACATCCACTATATTGGAAGTTATACCCTCTATTTTCCTTTTTTTTTTTTTTTTTACAAGCAGTGCCCTACATATTTTAACATACATATTTAACCTATCAAAATTAATATCAATGTTCACGGCTTCAAAATGATCCACAGTGTGGGAGCTGGAGTGAAAAACAGGCGTGGGGGGCTAGATAAAATAAGAGTCATCCTGTATTAAGGGAGAAGTGGGTTAGGATTCTTTACACCATGACCTTTACTTTTGTAATGCTTAAAATTTTCCGTAAGTTAAAAATCTTAGCGTTAGTATCTTTACCCTCCTGAACAATACAAGGATTTTAGAGCACTCTACTCCAGTTACTCCCCCGTGATGCACATGCTGTTGTTGGTTGGTATTTTTGTTGTACTTGGCTGTTTGTTTGTTTCAACCACAAATTAAATAACATCATCGCCATCATTATTATGTTTTAGAGTACCCCACACATATACTACTTCCTTTGCTCACCATCCCTTCTTGCAACTCAGACCCTAGGCAATTACCTTCCATCTGTCTGAGGGACACACACATACACTGCGTAGGGCTTCCTCACCCTACAGAGTCCCCTGTATTGGGTCAGGTCCCAACTGGCAAAGGAAACCTCAATTCACCAGCCCAGCTGACCTCTGAATATGCAAAGGTCTTGGGACCCATGACACATGGGTCCCCTGTGTGTTGGTTGGATGCCCCTTGCCAAGGGGTCCCACAGTCCTCCGTACTCTTCCTGTGGGAAGCAGAATAATGGCCCCAAAAGATGCCCACATCCTAATTCCCGGACCCTGAAGACTATGTTACTTTCCATGGCAAAAAGGAATTAAGGTTCCAGGTGGAATTAAGATTGCTAATTAGAGAGCATTAAAATACGGAGAGTACCCTGGATTATCCAGGTGGGCCCAATGTAATCACAAGCATCCTGAAAAGTAGAAGAGGGAAGCAGAAGAAAAAATCCTTTGAAGAAGGAAGGGGGCCTCAGCCGAAGGAATGCAGGCAGGCTCGAGAAACTGGAAAAGGCAAGGAAACAGATTCTCCCCTAGAGCCTCTGGAAAAGAACGCAGTCCTGCTGACACCTTGATTTTAGCCCAATGAGACCCATTTCAGACTTCTGACCTCCAGAACGGTAAGATAAGTTTGTACTGTTTTGAGCCACTATGTTGGTGATGATTTGCTGCAGCAGCAAAAGGAAACTAATATGTCTCCCACCAAAGTATCATCATCTGTTTGTCTGTCTGTCCACCCCCATCAGAGTATAAGCTCCATGAGCTCAGAAGTATGCCCGTCTTATTCACACTCAGCCCAAGGCCCTGATGGTGAACAAATAAACCTGAGAGCTGGAAAGGGCCAAAAAAATCGCTTAGGCCACCTAATTATTTTATTTGTTTTTTATTTTTTTCACCTAATTATTTTAAATGAGAGAAAACTGAGGCCCAGAGAAGGGCAATGACTTGCTTAAGGCTACTCCATCTGTACCAGCCTGGGCCACCACCCTGCCTTCTGGTCCCTAAGCCATAGAAGCCCCAGGACAGGCACAACTGCCAACTTACCATCATGGACAGGCACTGTCAGGGCACAAGAAACCCTAGGGAACTCGGGACAGCTGGGAAAGTCAGGTAAGACCGAGAGAAGATGTCTAAAATGACTTGAGCAATCTTAAAAATGGAGCCCCTGGTCCACCAGTAACTACTAGGCAGAACTGTGCCCAGCACCCACCCGACTGATCAGCTCAATTAGAAAGACACTTTCACCTGAAGCTTTAGAAAGGCCCATGGGCATGTAGTTAATGGCAGACTGAAGGCCTGCTTTCAAGAATCTTATTATACAGCAGAAACTAACACAACATTGTAAGGCAATTATACTCCAATAAAGATGTTAAGAAAAAAAAAATCTTAGCATTTCACTCTTCTGGCCAGAGTCAAAGCTTTGGGCAAATTAGGAAAAGGTACTTCTTCCACAAGACATCTTTTTCCATCTGTCAGAATACTGTCATAATATACCATTCCATTAGAAAAAGACACTTTACTCCCGATTTGCCAGAAAACTATCAGAGATTCACTCATATAGGTATTACCACGTCTATGAAGTACAAGACACCCCCTTAGATGCAAAGCCCTTGCACAGTGCACAACCTGCAGAACCACACACAGCAGCCCTGCTAGGCAGTCTGGTCTCACCCCCTTCACTGACCTCATCTTCCCCCACCTCAGCGCTCAGGCCCATTGGAAAACAACCTTGACCTCATAGTTTACCGTTTCATGTCTAACTCCTCCACTAGGGGCCCCAGCTTTTACTCCCTTCCCCTTGCAGACAGCAGGGGTTGAGGATGAGCATGGGAAGCCTGATAGTCCCAGTCAGAAAGAAGGTGAGGAGGTAGGGAGACAGGAAGTAGTGAATTCTAACTGAATGTCTATGGGCCAGGAGCTGGTTGAGGAAATATGGTAGCTCCCAGCACAGGCCTTGGAGAAAGCCCACCCACTACCTACCGGGGAGATGCTGGGTACACTTTTTTAGCCTCCGAAAACCTCATTTTCCTTTCTGTGAAAAGGGTATGATTGTAGCACTGCCGGAAGGATTTAAGAAACTATGAGCTCATGCTGGTGCCCGTAAAGGCTCTGGACGTGCGAGCTGTTATTTCTGTTATTATCGGCACCATCAGCCCTTCGGGCTGTCAGCTTCCAGGCACATCTTGCTTTAAAAAAAATTGGGACGATACATATTTCTAAAAGCAAACCACATGGCTAGGAGAGGGAGGGTGTGTTACAAAGAGAAACGATTACCGTTATACCAAAGTACCCATTGGTAGATAAATAGAAAAATCCACACCGCTTCTGAGTGGAACTGGTTTTCTTTGGGAACAATCTCTGACACGCTGGATGGGCCCCATTTGGCCCCAGGCGGCTCCTTGTACCGTCTCCTTCTGCCCCCACTGCCCGTGCTCCTAGCCGTCCTCCCCCAGGCGAGCCCCAGAAGCCCCATGGCCAGGGGATGACCGGCTGCATGTAAGCAGGCACAGCCCAGCTTTGGAGAGGGACACGGATTTAAATGTGAGCTCTGCAGCCCCCCCTCATGGATAACACGAGGGCAGTCACAGCACCTGCCGCGTGCAGCAGTCGTGTAAGTGGTACCAAGGCGATGCCATAAAGCACCTGGTCTGATGGTCGTGGTGTCACCATTACTGATATCAGCTGGGAGACTTCAGCGCAAGGCAGGCTGGGTAAGAGGAGGGCCACCACAAAGCCCCTGTTCTCAGTTCTCTGGATTTTCTTCCTGTCCCCATTTATACACACACACAGTTCTGACATGGTTGTCACCTCCATCTGGCCAGAATGTTGTATCCCACCTTTTTTTTTTTTTTTTTTTTTTTGCGGTATGCGGGCCTCTCACTGTTGTGGTCTCTCCCATTGCGGAGCACAGGCTCCGGACGCGCAGGCTCAGCGGCCACGGCTCACGGGCCCAGCCGCTCCGCGGCATGTGGGATCTTCCCGGACCAGGGCACGAACTCATGTCCCCTGCATCGGCAGGCGGACTCTCAACCACTGCGCCACCAGGGAAGCCCTATCCCACCTTTTTGATAGAATTCCCAAATGCATTTTTTTCATGTTACTACGTCTCAATTAGAGTGAATTCAGCTGCAAGTAAAAGAATACCTGACTTGTAGTGGCTGAAACAATAAAGATGTTTAATTATCTTGTGTAACAAATCACAAGACTTCAACAGAAATGTCACCAAGGCTTCATTTTTTTTTTTTTTAATATAGCTTTTCCAGGCAGCCATCACCAGTGTGCCAGCTTTTTATCCCTTAAGACTTTTGTCACCTCTGGGCTGCCTCAGCTCCACAACCTGTCAGTGACCAGAAGAAGGTGAGGTTCCTGATCTTTTTTTTTTTTCTTTTCTTTTTAAAGAAGGGAGCAAACTCCCTCTCAGAGCCCACCTAACAGATATCCCTTATATTTCAGGGACCGGACCTGGGTCACCAGCCCTCTCCTAGTAAACTCAGGGAAAATAGGCTGTTTCTGCTGGCTCACACCCATCACAGCTCTTCCACATAGGGCGAGGGAGAGACTGTTCCAGTACAAAATTAAGAAAGCAAGAAGGAGAGAGTGGCTGTCACTTTACACGATTAGCCCCCTCGCGGATCGAGGAAGGAGCTGGAGCCCAGAGTGGTAAAGTCCCGAGTCCAAGGCCACAGGCAACTTTGCAGAAGGACCAAGATAAAAACCCAGCCACTGGCCCAGCAAACTCCCGTCACTTCACCAGGTGGCTTCTCAACCCACTACAGCCTCCTCTAAGCCCCAAAGGGCAGAAGCCCCGTCCCCGGATCCTCTGAGCTCGGCCAGAGGCATGACGTGCACAAAGTCAACACCGTTACAGAAGTGAGCCCCTGACATACTCAGGCCCCAGGGCGGGGGGAGCCAAAGCACTTCCTGCCCCTCGCGAGAGCTTGGCAGGCGGGTCAGCGGGAACCCAGAGCCTGACAAACAGCGTCTCTGTAGCTGCCTGGACACCCGCCAAGCTGCCTCATTCCCTAGGGCTGACCTCATGTTTCTGAAGAGCCTCAAGACGCCCGAGGTCTGTGTGTTGCCTCTCATGGTTCAGTTCTGCTGCCAGCAAAGGAAATGGCCCAGGATGGCGGCTGGGGGCCACGTGGAGAGGTGGAAACTCAGAGCCCAAGCATCCCTCCCCACTACCCACCCCTGCCCTGCCCGACTTGTGCCACACAGGCCCCGTTCCAGAAGAAACTGAGCAACGCTGTCTAACCTCTGAGATGAGGCCCATCCTGATCTGTCTTCCTGCTTCCATCAATCTGAAGGTATCCCTCGAAGACACTGTCACACTGTGACTCTTTCTGTTTCATTCCAGACTTCTGGAAAGGGAACAAAAAGGCAGTCAGACTTCATCTATCGGAGCATCTAAGAACATCTCAGAAGTCAGTTTCACTGCCTCAAAGAGAGCTGGAGAGCTCATCTGAGGCCTGTGCTTGGTGACAAAAGTAACTGCTGATTTACCCTAGAGCTGGACCAGGCAGCCACTCCAGCCTTTCTGCGGTCACTGACAGTGTACTGAGGCCCAGGGTGTCACCCGCCAAAAAAAAAAAAAAAGCCTTTATGAACTTGGCCTCCACTTCCAGACATTCTTTCAGGGCAAAACACCTACTGTGGGCAAGGCCAACAGCAGACAAGGTGAGCAGCCTAGGGAAAGAGCACGGAGCCAGGCCCCAGGACACATGAGCATCCTTTCACTTCTCTCCAGGGCATCTATCTCACAATCACCACAACCTACCCACCCAGGCTGTAGCTCCGAATCAAGGCATTTGTTTCCATTCATGTTCACTTAAAAGTGTTTATTCCCCTTGCAAAACCACAAGGGCTAAAAAATCATGTGAGGGAGGAAAGAAGGCCTCGCTTATTTGCCATGCTCTCTTTGGCCTGAACAAGGGTGATTGGGCCCAGCAGCTGGCGGTTTTAAACTTTCCTTGCAGAAGTTTTTCTCAGAATGGTAGCTCCAGTCTTCAGAACTTGAAAAGCCTGCATACCTTGAAAGTATGCAGGCTGCAGGAATTTTCCATTTATAGAATAATATTCTTCATACCACTCTGGGGGCCAGCGTTCTCGTGGTAAGAGCTCGGAGTTCAGTGTCAGCAAACCCGCCACACTTCTGCAGGAGCCCCACGCCATCTGGGCCCTTTTATTTATTTTTGGTGGGAGACGGGAGGAAATAAAGGAATAGCTTTTTAACTTGAGTGCCAACACAAACTTGGAAAAGGAACTGGGTTGGCAAGTGCAGAATATCACTGCCTGGTTGGGGACTTAACTGTTAGGGAGTAGTAGGTGAGGAAGAGACTGAAAAACATTTCTTCCACCCCACATGCAGACAGGTTGCCAGAACAGGCATCACGTTACCGCCTCAAGGCCTTCCCCATGCCGGCTACATGGCCTCTGGATTGCTCCTGAGGGCAGGGGCGCACGCCGAAGGCACAAGGCCCCATCTCACTTCTCTTCTTCCAGTTTTCCCTGTGCGCTACACTAGATTTCTGCTGATGCACGCACAGACTCAAAGTCTGAAATACGTTCAGGTTCCATGATATAGTGGGAAGGCCACCATGCCAGTCATGAAGAGGCCTAAGTCCTAGTTCTGGCTGTGACAAATTCACCGTGTGACCTTAAAGGAGCCCTTCTCTTCTCTGGGTCTCATTTTCTTCATCTGTAAAGTATGATCGGAGTGAATGATCTCAAAGATCCCTTCCACTGCTAACATTCTGACACACTCATTCACTCTGATGTTAACCTGTGCCAGCGCTAGGTTCTGGACATCCCCTCCTGGGCTATTCCAAACCTGCTGGGCACAGCCAGACCCATAAGCATAGCCTAATGACCACTAAGGACGGCTGCAACACCAGCCTCCCAGTCCTTGTTTCAATAGCCACAGCTCCTCCAGAGAGAGGAAGGAAAACCCTGCCCTGCCCCATGAAGCCAACCCTGCCTGCCAGCTCAGCCACCAGAGGAGGCGTTTTCCCTGTCCCACAGCACCCTACAAGGATCCTCCCAGAAGCTAATACCTTTCCTACTTTCCATCTTTTTAAAAAATGTATTGCCACTTCTCCTGGGAAGGACATAACCACCTTGCGGCCACCTAATCAAGTCTTCTGATTTATTTTCCAAGTTTTTAGAAAAAAATTTTATTCATTTCAAAGTATTCAACTGTGACGCTGAATACGCTGTTATTCAAATTGCACATACACCTCAGATTTTAATACAGCCCCCGCCCCTGGGTTGGGGGTGGGGCAGGGAGAGTGGGGAGCTACACACACACACACACACACACACATCACTGTCCTAAGGCCGGAAGATTATCTGGCCCAGCCCGCATCCCCACCTGTCACCAGCTAATGGCCACCTAGTCTCGGAACACCAGTTGGGAGGTGCTTGGTGCCGTGGGAAAGCCCTGCGTCCTTCCACTACTTACTAGGCAAGAACCAAAACCTCTCTGAACCTCTCTGAGGTTTGTGCGAGGATTTCACCCAGTTGAAAGCTCTCCAAAACGCTGTGCAAACGGAAGTTCCTTGATTGCTGGGCTGCTCTGACTTAAAAACTGCACCCTTAGGTCGCGCCAAGTCTTGCCTCCCCACATCTTTTCTTGCTGATGCTGGTGAGAAGGAGAGAGGAGAGAAGGGGTTTCTCAGAAGGCAGAAGGCTAGCCTAGGGCACTAAAGGCTGGGAGGTGGGTCTCACCACCAGGCCGAGGGAGATCCAGGCCTGGTCATCGGTTCCAAACCCAGGAAACAAGGCTCACGCGAGCCCCAGCGGCCGCCCCTCCCGTACTCCTCTCCCCTACTTTCCCCTCCCCTCCCAGCTGCGCGGTAGGGCACGCCCCCTCTCCCGATTCACCAATCAACGTCCGGAGCGGCGCCCGTGGCGCAGGGGGCTCAGGTCGGCAGCCAATTAGCTCAGCGGCCCGAGGCGGCGCCTCGCCCGCCCACTCCCAGAATGAAAGCCGCCCCGCAGCTGGCGAGGCTGGCGCAGCGCGTGGGGCGCGGGAGCCGCGCGGGCCGGAGCAGAGCGCGCTCACTGCATGCCCGCCCGCCCCCCCCGCGCGTCCGCCTCCGCTCCGCCTCGGTCCGGGGCACGGGCGAGGTGGCCGGGGCGGGGGAGGGCAGGGGGCAGGGCCGAGGCGACGAAGCCAGGGGCGGGGAGGAGCGGGGCCGGATAAAAGGCGGCGAGGCGGCTCCACCCCGAGGCAGGCCAGCGGGCAGGTTCGGCGCGTCCCTTCCGTCGGGCCCGCGCCGGCGGTGGGGAGGCGGCGCGCGCGGCCCGCAGCCCACCCATGGAGGCTTTCCACTGGGCGCCCCGCTCGCCCCGCCGCGGCCGTGCCCCCCCGCCCATGGCGCTCGTGCCCAGCGCCCGCTACGTGAGTTCCCAGCGCCCGGTGCACCCGCAGCCCTTCAGCTCGTGGAACGACTACCTGGGGCTCGCCACGCTCATCACCAAGGCGGTGGACGGCGAGCCGCGCTTCGGCTGCGCCCGCGGCGGGGACGGCGGCGGCGACGGTTCCCCGCCCTCTTCTTCCTCGTCGTGCTGCTCCCCCCACGCTGGGGCCGGGCCCGGGACACTGGGGCCCGCGGTGGGGCCGCCCGACTACGACGAGGACGACGACGACAGCGACGAGCCGGGATCCCGGGGCCGCTACCTGGGGGGCGCGCTGGAGCTGCGCACCCTGGAGCTGTGCGCGGACCCCGCCGAGGCCGGGCTGCTGGAGGAGCGTTTTGCCGAGCTGAGCCCGTTCGCTGGTCGCGCCGCCGCCGTGCTGCTGGGCTGCGCCCCCGCCGCTGCTGCCACCGCCGAAGTGGCGCCGCGCGAGGAGCGGGCTGCGGCGTGGGCGGCTGAGCCCAGGCTGCACGCCGCCTCCGGGGCGGCCGCCGCCCGGCTGCTCAAGCCCGAGCTGCAGGTGTGTGTGTTCTGCCGGAACAACAAGGAGGCGGTGGCGCTCTACACCACCCACATCCTGAAGGGACCCGACGGGCGAGTGCTGTGCCCCGTGCTGCGCCGCTACACGTGCCCCCTGTGCGGCGCCAGCGGTGACAACGCACACACCATCAAGTACTGTCCGCTCTCCAAAGTGCCGCCGCCGCCCGCCGCCCGCCCGCCGCCGCGCAGCGCCAGGGACGGCCTGCCCGGCAAAAAGCTGCGTTGAGGACGCGGGCTCCGGTCTGCTGACGCCACCAGGGTCGCCGCCTGCCCACTCTCGTATTTGGTCTGCGCACTCTCTCTCCCTTGCTGCTGGTGAGCATGGAGCTCAGCAGATGGCTCAACTTGGGATGTCGTCTTGGTTTTCTCAAAGGAAGCCGACGGTACTGAGTACTTTCCTGTCGAAGAGCGGTTGAGAGTAGACGCTAAAGTCTTGATTTATCTCGTTTGTGCACATCCAGACGATGAAGGCTGGGTATTCCGCTAACTGAAATGTGGCAACTTAGAGGCGCTGTTTATTTATAGGTCGACCTATTTTAGATGCGCATCAGTATGAAATTGTCTCAATCTAATCTTGGATGTTTAATTTTATGAATGGAGGCACTTTACTAGGTCTAGAATATTTTTTTAAAAGCCTCTTAACTGAACTTAACTGGCGATTTTATGGAATGTCAGCAAAATGACTTTTATTGTTTGAAACAAGTAATATTTCTGTTGTCCTTAATCAGTTATTATAATTCCAGGCGAAGCAAGCCCCCCTGCCTGGTAGCATCATTAAGTGAAGGCTTAGTAAACTTTCCAGTATTAGTTTGGGTGGGTGTTCCCTCCTTGTGGCTTGTTTCTGTCCTAGCTGGATGTAGCAGGTAGAATACAGCTCCTTATCCTTTTATGTACCAGGTCTTTTATTACTGAACGAGCAACTAGCGTTTTCCACCTTTAAAAGTTGTGCCAAGTTATAATGTTGTGTACACACTTGAAAATGGTGCTGTTTAAAAAAAACTTGTGCATTTATACAGTAACAGTATGTTAATTCATTAATCTTGCCTTTAACTCTGGTACTTGGCCTTTTGTTTATGCTCCCCACCCCATTCGTTTTTCAAAACATTTATCATCCTTCAGATCAAAAGGGAGTAGTATTAATTCACTGTCTGGATTGCTCAATTTCAGGGTTCCTAAATAGTGGAAAGCTCATTCCAGCTGTTGCCTCTCAAACTAAATGTAAGATGGAATCCTTTGAGCTCTGGAAGGTCAACGTAATAACCTGGGTTCAGGAAGGTTCCACTCTGGGCTATGTTGGCTTTAAGCATCAGAGGCAGTCCTCAAACTGGTATAAGCACTAATTAAAGGAACTATTGGGGTGGGGGGAGACAAGGAACGCAGCCTCTCTCATGTTCCCATTCTCACTGGAAGATTACCCTTCTCTTTCTGGAATCCCGCCAGTTATCCATAAATGAGATTAAATCTAATCCTTAGCAAAGGTGCTTGACTCCTACTTTAACCTTCCACCCTTTTTTAAATCCACTGTAGTGAGAGTACCACACCATATCTAGCATCAGGACAGACATAGAAGGCAAAAATGGAAATGAATTAAGATGAAGTCATCTGAAATGTATAAAATCACTATCTGAAAATACCAGCAAGAGATTTAGTCTATAGAGGTTCCAGGAGAGCTTAGCTAGGTTATTAGAAATTAGACTGCTGGGCTTCCCTGGTGGCGCAGTGGTTGAGAGTCCGCCTGCTGATGCAGGGGACACGGGTTCTTGCCCCGGTCCGGGAAGATCCCACATGTCACGGAACGGCTAGGCCCGTGAGCCATGGCCGCTGAGCCTGCGCGTCCGGAGCCCGCAACGGGAGAGGCCACAACAGTGAGAGGCCCGCGTACCGCAAAATAAATAAATAAATAAATAACACTGGGGATAGCTATGAGCGTTTATTGGTCAAAGGAAGGTGCATGGGTGGGGGATGGACAGAACGATTTCTTGGTCAGGAAAAAATAATTCACTTGACTAGGCCTAAACTCAAGTAGCTTAATAAAACCATGAAATTAACTTATTTTCTTCAGTTTTTTTAGAAAACATACCAGTTTAAATTAGACTTGCTTTTTAAGGAGTTTTCAGGTCAACATTAATTCCTGTTACCTCTTGCCACTGCTCTAATTGTACCTTTTCAAGGTCATTATTAACTGAGGGGTGCACTCCACACCAGAAGATACGGTTTAGGTGACTTATAACTGCATCAGCCTCCAAACTTGCCTGTTCTCCAGCTAACTTTAACTCCCAGTATTTTAAGCATGAACAGGGAATATCAGTAGTTCTGCAGAGATCTCTTACGAAAAGTTTACTAACCACGCTAATACATTTAAAAGCAACTCTCAATCTGAAACATGTTTTAAACACTTGAAAAGCTAAATTTAGGGTAAAAGAAACCCAATTTTTGGAAGTGTTAAAAAGTATCCACAATAGTGTGATGAAATTGTTTTCATAAGAACAGACTGCATATTTGGCCAAAAAAAAAAAAGTATGGAATCCTCAAAAGAGCTTCACCAACTGTGCAGGCAGACTGCTTTATATTTTAAAATTATACCACAAATACACATGTACTTCAAAAAAGAAGTTTCAGTGTTAGTCCTAATTTTCTATTCTGTTCTTAGCTATAATCTGAACATTCCATTAATTTTCTGTATACTTCAATTAGACTTATGAAATCATGAATCAGTCTACAGCCAAATCATGCCACACCATATAGGTACCAACCTCCTCCTGGTAGCCACTATGGACAACTACTAGGATGTCGAGTCTTTTTTCGGGCCGTTGTCTCTGCCCTCAGATCCATCCATATTGACAGCAATAATATCCCCATCTAAAAATGCAGAAACCACTGGCAACGTGGAAGACAGTAGGTTGGTCGCTCAGCTTTCCTTTGACACCTGTGAATAAACACTGGGGGTGGGGGGTAAGGTTGTGAGGCCTTGAGAGTGGAAACCTAAGAGCAGGATCACAAGCAGCTGCAGACTATTCTGCCTTTATCCTGTGCTCTGATTCCAATACCCAGGACAAAGAACTTGGGAGAACAGGACGTCTGGAAAAGGGTCTGGGCAGGAAGGGTGGTTTGCAGACTAGCCTGGAAACATAACTATCAGACACGCATCTGTAACTCATCTAAACAAATCAGCGTAAATGAATCGTCTGCTGTGGCCTATCTGTGATGGCCCAGGCACAGTCCTGTTCTAGTAACTTAAGACAGAGCAGCTTACTGCCCCAAGTTTTTTCACTTGTTACAAAAGGAAAGACCCGCCCCTCACAAAAGAGGACCTTTTAAGACTTTCACTTGTTTGAAGTCCAGATATTAAGAAAAATGTTTTTTAAAGTGTTTTTTTTTGTTTTCATAAAGGTCTATTATTGGTGGGTAGCACATTTAACAGTTAAATACATTTAAATAATGTATAGGTGACTGCACGACTGCAGCATTGGTAACTAGATAACCAATTTAACTAGAAACCAGCTAACAAGTAACTGCCTAAATATTTAAAACACAGCTCTTTAGATCATCCTTTGTTTTGATCACCTTCCTGGGTGAAGGCGGGGGAAGCCTGCTGGTCACACTGGAAATATATTAAGGCCATGTCTTCTGATATCCATTCCCAGAGGTTTCTTTCAGCTGGATTAAAGCCTCCAGCTCCAGGGCATGCCCAAGGTTGTGGCCCCCAGCATTAACGCTCTTCCCATCTACCAGAGCAGAGAGTTTAAGCTTCACACCAGGCCTCAGAGTCTGAGTGTAGCCCATTCCAACTAAACTATAGAGTTGTTGACTTTTGCAGAAATGGAGGCAGTGAGATCCAAACGATATTTAGCTGCAATGCCAAAGCGAGTGCAGTTGGTTCCTGATGTCCAAGCAAGGTTTACTGAAGTGTCAAGATCTTCACATACTTTTTGATAAACTGATCCTCCAAATTCTGTCCCATCACTGACCTTAGTGTGTAGCCGGAAGTCCCCAGTCCTGTAGCCCACTGCAAGGGTTATTCCTTGTCAGCTTTGACTTGGCACTATCAAAGGTCATCTGGTACCCAGCAAGCCAGCCCTCATAACCAAAGACTGCTGAACCATGGATTGCAGGTCCAGCAAAATCAAAGTCAACACCACAACCAAGGTTTATACATTCCCTCTTGTAAGAAGACTTGATTTTACCACTTTTCTTTCCTGTGTTTGGTGAAAAGGTGGTATCAAATGTCAGTTTCAAACCTTGACAAATCTGGTCTTCAAGAGCAATTTCAGAGTATTATCAGTGTTGCACTTTTCTGTGAAAGTCAGACCACACTCACACCATTTACATTTGGGTCTCCAAGGTCCCGGTAACTTTACCAGTGTCTGCATTAGATGAATCAGATGTTGAGAATTCCACGCCACTGCATGACTTTGTTTTCACATCCAGTTTCACCAACCCAAAACCAAATCCTTGGTTAAAAATATCTCTGGCAGCTTTGCCAAGGTCAGCATATGATGGAGGAATACACACTGGCCGTTGGCAGTTCTGTCCATAGGTCGCTATGGCGAGGCCAAGGGGAGAGGTGATCCGGTGGTCTCCTGGGGGGGAAGGGGAGGTGCCGCTGCCGCCCCCCTAGCAGCTGAGGCCGCTCGGCTCGCTCGGGGTCCGGCTACAGCTCTGAAGTGGTTTCTATCATTGTTAACGTCGAAAAGGAGAGGTTGCATCTGATTAAGTTTTAAAAAAGCATCAATACTCCCTCTTCTGGCCTTAGGGCTATACCAACAGAAATTCTCACCACTGCTCACACCAAGAAGAATATAAGTGCCTATAGCTACTATAAATTTGCAACTAACATTCTGTGAAACCAATTATGATTTTTGTAATTTCAGGGGAAAACCCAAGATGTACCGCACACACACCGTACTCACAGAGAGGACAGCTTTACAAGGAAACTAAGGGGTGCATCAAGGAACAGAGGAGGACGTTTCAGTGGAAACATCCCAGCCACATGTGCTTTCTGTTATATTCAGGTTATGTTCTTTGATACCCAACAGTGAGAAATTTAATAGCACTGGTAAAAACTCAAGTGAAAAAACCTCAACCGAATACGCAAGCTCAGCATTATAAACAAAACACTTTGACTGTAACCACAAATCAACACTAAAACAAATTCTCTAAGTATTTTATTTATCATTGAAGAAAAAACACAGCAGCAAGTTCTGTGTTGGCTTCAATAAGACCAAATAGTTAATCTTTAACATAGCTACTACACTCCAAAATTGAAGTCAGCACAGTCATTACTACAAATTACTTGGTGAAAGAATCTATCCTGAAGAGAAAGGAAATTAGGAAAAACAATTTAAACAATTCCTCCAAACCACACATTTATAAATATTGTCATATTTAAAATGCTTGAAAGGCATGAATTCTCCATAAATGGAAAAGCGGTTTGCTATTGGCAACAGAAAAAACTCAGCAACAGTTTACCAAATGCTTTAAAATTTAAAAGCTGTATCTGTTTTGGATTCACACTTTAGCAGTATTTTTGTCATTACAATAATGACTGCAAATTGGTTTATACTCACCTTCTCTCAAGTAAAATCTACCGAAAATTCCTCTGTATCCGGTGTGTGTAATGTTTACTGCACTTACAGTAAACCTAAAAACTTTCTAAATTTAGTAAATAGTAAATACCTCAAAATACCTAGAGGTACGTCTCACCCTCTAGTGGTGTGAGAATTGTTTCAGCTCTCTGCTTTAGCGTCTTCAAATACATTTTCTATAACAGAATCTTACTTCATTCCAAATCAATATCAGGTATTTCGAAATCAAAAGAAAAAAGATCAGTTCTATACCAAGATACAGGTGTTACTGAATACCTGAAGAATTCCCATTTTAAATTTATTTTTTAGTTTTTCTTTTTTGTAAACAAATGATTGATGAAACAATGCAACACCTCAAATTCCAAAAAATGGCATGGTTTTCCAACCTTCTTTGGACACGGTGCATGATCAACCTATTACATAGGATTAATACAAGTTCATGCTTTTTGTGTTATGGTGAGACATTAAAGAGTCCAATTTAGATTGGTTGAAGCACAAGTATAATAATTCCTTGAATGTGATCAAACCTATGTAAAGATATGACTCTGAGTCCATTATCTTGAAACTTAACGTCGTACTGTGGTCCATCCATCTTCATCTGTCTCATTTTTAGTGCGACGAAGAGATTCCCTATCTTTCTCAGCTCTCCATGAGGTCTTCTCTTTTTCACCTTCTCGGTCTCGGTCTCGGTCTCGGTCTCTTTCTCGATCTCTTGAAAGAGCTGCAGGAGGAACACGACGAGGGGCATCCCGCTCTTCTGCCCGGTCATCTTTCCTGTCATCAGCACGTCTCCAAGAACTTACTTTTAATTTAAAAAAAAGGAGAGAGAAGAAATGTGTACTGTACGCTATTAGCTCAGACTACACAGAACTGAAGCAAAAGGAATGCCTCAAATGACCCGGAAATCCTGCACTGAAGATAGTGATAGAGAATCTTCATTTAAAAAAAAAAAACAAAAAAACAAAAAAAACAATTGGGCTTCCCTGGTGGCTCAGTGGTTGAGAGTCCACCTGCCGATGCAGGGGACGCGGGTTCGTGCCCCGGTCTGGGAGGATCCCACGTGCCGCAGAGCAGCTGGGCCCGTGGGCCATGGCTGCTGGGCCTGCGCATCCGGAGCCTGTGCTCCGCAGCGGGAGAGGCCACAACAGGGAGAGGCCCGCATACCGCAAAAAAAAAAAAAAAAAAAAAAAAAAAAAAGCAATAAAAGCTTAATACACTTTAATCATTTTGATACAATTTCTGAAAAGCCTTTAAAACAATACATAGACTTAGAAATATAAGTTTGCAAGCAAGAAGAAATCACCGGCCTGGGAAGTGTCCTAATTTTTTTTTTTTAATTTAGGATAAGGTGACAAAAATCTGGCTGAATAAAAATTTTTTAAAGGATTTTTGGCTCCTGTTGAAGAAGATTTAACAGCAAATAAATGAAACAAGAAATACCCTTACAATCTGGTTGTAACAAACCAAATAGTAAAAGCTTGTGAGGCAACTACTTAAGTGCTACGGTCATTTTAAACAAAGCATTTTTTACTAAAGCTTCCATTGTTACAATTCCAGAGAAAGAATGTTTTACACTTTGTGCTTATCTACCAGGACCTTACTTTTTTCCTTCTTTACATAAAATAAACTTTTTGTAAAATCAATATAGGTATTGCTTACTACACCACTGAATTAGTCTAATACTATACTTTGAATTTAAAGATGAGCTAAACTTCACAAAGCAACCAGTGCGTAAGTTTGTGAGAACTTTGAACTCTAAATGAAATAAAAGATCTACTTGTCCACCTTGTTTTTGGTGTTCATACAAATTTAAGGCATAGCAAAACCCCGAATTTCCTCATGTATTATGGCTCTGCAGGGTTCAGCGGTCATACAGAAAGAACATCTCTACCTTCCTCACGCTCTGGTCTGAGAGGAGGTCCTCTTCGGTCTCTGTCATCCCGTCTTTCTCTCAGATCACGGCGCTCATCTCTCTCACGACGGCGGTCATCCCGATCCCTATCGTCACGACGACCTGCATCTCTCCAGCTTGAAGATTCCTCAGCTGGTCCTCTTCTCCAGCCAGCTTCATCCCTGTAGCCATTCAAAATGACACGTTGAGTTCTGTCATTAGACTCTACGGGTTAATTTTAAGTGAATATATCACATCCAAGTTAGCAAATAGTAACAGGAATAAAGTTTAAACTCGTGACTTGACCTCAAACTGACGCCTCAGGCATGGAGGTCAAATGAGAACCCCTGGCTCTGCACTGTCCCAACACAGCAGTCATTACTCATTCCAAATGCTCCACAGTCAAATGTGACTGCTGGTTACCAGATGAACATTACACACACAGGACATTTTCATCCTTGCAGGAAACTGTACTGAACTGTACTGGTCTAGATTAGTACAAAGCCACTTTGACCAGAGGAAGTAAGCTCGAATTCTTACTACTAAATAAAAGTAAAGAGGCTTTTAATAATTTAAAGGCAATAAACTGACCTCAACCACAAGGGAAAAGCAATTGGCAGTGAAGAACCTCGACTGGTTCCACTGCCATAGAGCTACACAGCCCACAGCCAGCCACACAGCTCCAGCCTCCATGTCCTCACTCTGTAGAGAGGGAACTGGTTCAATTAAGATGACCTCTGATTGTTTTCAAATCTACACTATGATTCTACTAGATAAACTGGGGGGGCGTGCAGGGGATGAGCACCGTTTTTCAAAACTAGTTGGGAACGCACAAGGGAGCATTAAAAGCATCCTAACTGTAATGCCACAGACACTGCTTTTCAATTAGAGTATCAAACCTTGGCCGTCTGAAGCGGTCCTCTCGATCCCCATCTCTCTCTCTGTCCCTCTCCCTCTCTCTGTCTCTTTCTCTCTCCGGGTCCCTGTCGTTCTCATCGCGATCTTGAATATCTCGGTCTCTCTCTTTTTCCCTGTCCCATTCACGGTCTTCTGATGGTCTCGATTCTCGAGGTGGACCCCAACTCTCTTCTCTGGCTTTTTCTTTCTCTCTCCATCCACCTATGTTTTTAAAAAAGAAAAAAAAAATTTCCACTCAGGAAACAGACTGGCAGCCATAAATCTTGATGTTAATCCATCACCATTACAAATGCTAATTAAGACACTCTACCTCATTTTAAAAAAACCAACTAAATTCATTTACCTCATTTCATGGAACCACCAACTCCTATTTATGACGACCTATTATTGTTTTTCTAACATATAACATATAGGAACTTTTATAGCCTGGGATAAATGTTCCATATGCAGAGATTTCAGGTAAAAAAATCTGTTCTGACGGTAAAGACAACTCATTTAAGCAGAAAACTCAAAGAGTGAGGGGTAGGATCTAGATCTCTGAGAGGCAGAACCCCAATTACTAGTTCATTTATACCTTGCAACATCCTCAAAACCTTTCTAACTAAAGACTCTTTCCTTTCACATTCATGCCCCCCCACCATTTACCACCTGTAAAAAGTCCTGAAATAAGGATAAATCCTTTCGCGCTGCTCAGTATCTCACATTCAGCCATGGGATGTCCAAATCTAGAAACAATATATACGTGTACACACACATATGCACACACGCACTAAAAGAAACCAAAGGAAGCAGAGATTTCAATGAAAATGTATTACAGCTGCAAGGCTAATAATTATTATTGTCACTAACATTTATATTATGTGTGCCACAGAACTAGTCTAAAGCCTCTGCCTGTATTAACTCATTCAATCCTACCCACAGTGCCGAGCTAAGCAGATTATTCCATACTTGCTAATTTGCTACTTGCTAAAATCTATAATCCCAAAATTAACACTCCAGCACTTTTACAAGTCACTCGCAGACACACACAGAGTGGCGAAATATTTGAGTCGCCTGACGGGCCTGTTCTCAGCTGAGGTCAAACAAGACAATGCTGTCTTCTTCCTGCAGCTCTCCTACTTTAAGCAAGAAGCCTTTTGGTGATCTAGTTAGTGCCACATTTTCACATTTTTGTGCTTTTTGTTGGTGATTTCAGTTCTTAAGTGCGTCACCTGCCCTACGCCCCAGCAGTCCCAAGCACAAGAAAGCAATGGATATGCCTTAGGGAAAAGATAAATGTGTTAGATAAGCTTCTTTCAGGAATGAGTTACAGTGCTGTTGACCGTAAATAAGTTCAATGCTAATGAATCAATAACATACATTAAATAAAGTGTCTTTAAACAGAAAAATAAAACAAGGTTATGTCTTGACTGGTTGAAAAACTGACCAGAGGGCTCACAGAAACCTAACCTGGTGCTTCCCTTAAGAGCAATGGTTCAGTATTCACTGACTTTATATTACATAACTATCATGAATTAATGAGAATCTACTATACTGTTATCCCCATTTTACATAAGGCACAGAAAAGTTAGGTGGCTTTCTGAAAGTCACAAAGCTTCACAGTGCAATGAAGTGAGAAGAAACACAAGTATGCCACAGAAACCACTAAGGATAAAAGGCAGGAAGCTGCTCAAATTTGCATTTAGAACAAATTACAATGGTCACTGAAAAGATGTAAGAAAAAGGATGAAAGAGCAAACTCCCATCTTACACAATTAGATGGACAGTGGTGGCCCTGAAGTGTGTGTGTGAGTGTGTGTGTGTGTGTGTATTGGAGAAGGGGGGGGTTCAGTCTTGATGGGTTGAGTTGGAAGTGTCAGTAACACTTACAGGTGCAATATAAAGTTGGAAACACAGGTCTGAAGGTAAGGGGAGAAGTCATCTGGAGAAGACAGTAACACAAGTCACAGGCCTGCATACATTACTCAACAATAATAAAAAGGGGCTTCCGTGGTGGCGCAGTGGTTGAGAGTCCACCTGCCGATGCAGGGGACACAGGTTCGTGCCCCGGTCCGGGAAGATCCCACGTGCCGCGGAGTGGCTGGGCCCGTGAGCCATGGCCGCTGAGCCTGCGCGACCAGAGCCTGTGCTCCGCAACAGAAGAGGCCACAACGGTGAGAGGCCCGTGCACCACAAAAAAAAAAGAAAAAAAGAAAAAAAGAATAATAAAAAGTATGAAAGGATGAGCAGGCCTAAGATTGACGAAGTAAAGCAATGGGCTCCTCTCATGAACATAATCCCATGGTTGGCAAAAGTACATACAAATGTTTAGTTAAGTATATTTTGTTTTTCATTATTTACATGAGGAGGCTAGTCCAGGACAGAACCTGAAGAACACCGATACTTAGGGGAGGGTACAGAAGGAAGGGCCCTCAAAGAAGCAGTCAACAAGGAAGAAGGAAAACAAAGTGCATATATCACTAAAGCAGAAAAGGGGGTGAAGCTACTTGTTTTGGTGTGAAAGATCTCAGAGGCAAGCTTTTGACATAAAAGTCACTGCAGAAATATTCAAGGAAAGATAAAAGACCAGTCTTTCTAAAAATAGTAGTAATATAGCCCAACCTCCATCATAAATCTGTTAAAATTTCACTTTTTTCAGTTGAAAAGAACACTTCTTACTTAACAATCAAACTGTAATTTGTCACCTGAGATCTGAGCTCCTTGTTTGAAATAACTTGCCATCCTCTACAGAACAGTGGAGGTTAGCTGGTGTAGAATTTCATGTTGTATGTGCAAACACATCAAGCAGATTACATCTATAAAGCATCCAATCTGGTTTCTTGAATACCAGAATTTTACCTGGTTTGACAAATGGTCTCCAGGGACCAGGTCTTGAGTCATCACCCCTTCTGGGAATCCGATCGTCATCAGCCCGTCTTGAGACCCGATCATCATCCGTGTTTCTCCAAGGCGCCCTGTCATCATCTGCACCGCGCCTGGAAAACCTGTCATCATCTACACCGCGCCTGGAAAATCGATCATCGTCGGTATTCCGCCAAGGTCCTCGATCGTCCTCCAGCCCACGCCTGGGACCCCGGTCGTCATCCACGCCCCGCCTGGGACGATCGTCATCGGCGTTCCGCCAGGATGACCTCTCCTCCTCCGCACCTCCTCGGCGCAGCCCCCGGTCCTCATCCAGCCCACGCCTGGGTCCTCTGTCCTCATCGGCTGTGCGCCAGCCTCCCCTGTCCTCATCCGGTCCTCGTCTAGGTGGTCTGTCATCATCCGCCTGACGCCAGGTACCCCTGTCTTCATCGCCAATTCGTCTGGGAGGCCTGTCGTCATCTGCATTACGCCAAGAAGGCCGGTCATCGTCTGCCCCTCGGCGAGAGAACCGATCTTCATCAGGGCCGCGTCGTGGGCCTCTGTCGTCATCCATGCCACGCCGGGGAACCCGATCATCGTCTGGTCTAAGAGAGGACTCTCTCTCTTCATCATCCCCCAAACGCCTCGGTCGATCTTCCTCTCTTCTTTGAGGCCTCTCTTCATCCCGCCCTTCTCCACGTCTCCACTCCCTACAGAGTAACAAGCCAAACATCTTTAAGAGTAAATTTTCTTAAAAGCAGGTGATCTTTTTGGGAGTGATGTTACTGACTTCTAAAAATCACTTCAGTCTGAATTCATTAATCCTACTCCTAAAAGAGTATGTTCCACTAAAAAACACCACAAAATCCAAAATCTTACCATCAACAATTAATTAAACCAATAAGCAGACAAGTGCCTTTAAAAGGTATCTGCACTTTATGAGGAATACCTTAGCAATTTCTAAATCTATTACTACAAGCTTTCAAAACGATGGGAAAAATGTTATGCAACTGTTCATTCTTACTCTAACCTCAATACTATTAGTTTAGGGAATTAAAAAAAAAAAAAAAAAACGGAAGCACATATTTCCCAAGATATTTATAAGTCAGTAATTACAGCAGCACGGAAGCAAAACATTTCAGTAATAGACATGCGTACAATTCTTCATGACTCCCTTTTCCCCACCCCTACAAAATGAACCAAATGAGAAAAACACTGATAAGGTATTAACAGGATCTATGATTTGTTGGTACTATTTTCCTTAACTCTACTTACTTCTCTGGTGGGCCTCTTCTCCACTCAGAATCTACTTCAGGTGCTTTTCTCCATGTGCCTTCTGGATCTCTCTCTCCCCAACGAGAGTCCTGCATTGAGCAAAGGTAATGAGAGACACTACATTAGCAACACTACTGATCAACATATAAACTGAACAGGAATCTCAAAGAGCCAGTAACAAAAACACAAAGAGATGAAAAGAATAAGTGAAACATTAAAAGAGATGGACTGTGAAAGGCCAGAAGAAAAGGAGAAAAAATTTCCCTAAGTTGAGGAAATTCTATCTGCTCTAAGCAAACTGAATCCTGACGGATAGGGCACACATGCCAACACAGGTGAATAACAGACCATATGTTCAGAGCTTCCAAGGAATAAAGCAGACTATCTACAAAAGTAACAAGACCAAGACTAGTATCAAGAACCCTCCTCCCATTATGTACTAGGACAGTGAGCACAGGTCTCTAAACTTCTGGAGGAGGATGACTTTGAACTGGCCCAACCAATGAACCATTATTCAACTGAGAGAGAAAAACAAAACCTCTTTTGAGACATACACAAAAATACTTGATAAAATATACACTATACAAAACAAAAAAACTTATCTGCAAAGGGGAAAAGGTGATAAACAGTGTAAACATATTTTTAACTAAATCATGTTGCCAACAAGGTTGTAAAACTGTTAAATGATTTCTATATAGAGATTAGCATTGTTTTAATGCACTGGAGGCAATAAAACTTGAGGTGTGCTCAAAATTTTGTTTTGTTCTGAAGAGAGGGAAGAGTTCTCAAACTTTACAGACTGCAAGTTTAGACTTTGAAAAGAATAGATGGTAATCACTAAAAGAATAGAGAAAAGCACAACAAATGAGCTGAGAAAACTTCTGAAGTTTGGCTTAAAGAAAGGAAGGGGTGAGTGGCAGGGACATGGAAGCAAATAAAAAACACCAAACCAAATGTCAGGAATAAAGCCGCATATACTAGTTACCATGTTAAACATTAACAGATAACTAAAGACTCTCCAACTGAAAGGGAAGAGGGGGGGCCCACAAACGTAAACAACAACAAAAAAAGATGAACACAGAATTTCAAAAACCAATGAAAAGAATTAGAAACCCATAACCACGGGTGATTTACCTCATCTACTTCAGAAGATGAAGCAAATTAACAGGATGCAGCAAATCAAACACTGCAACTCTGATTTCACACATACAGCACTTTGTGCCCAACAGAAAAAGAATACTCATAATACAGAAATTAGCAACAAGAGTAACAAAACTAAAAATCTATCTATATATTATAAAACAAATTGAAGGCTACATAGGTAACTAGTAGCAGGTCCTCCAGTAAAGTTAAGCATTTGATACAAGAGGGGCACAGATACCTCCAGCTACTCACCTCTAACCTTAAAAAATAAGCAGTATTTTACTTAAAGGGCAGCATGGACACATCCCAGGAAAAACAAAGAGCATGCAGGCAGATGTCACAGACACGGTAAAGCATAAAACTAGCTCAGAATAGCTAAAGTACATAGTGACGAAGAAGAATATGGTGATAGATGAAGCTAATGAAAAAAGCAATAAACATAAAAGGCCCTGACTGCTAAGGCATGTTTTTTACCTTTGGCTCTAAGCAATGAGTACCACTCAAAGGAAGGTTTGAAACCAAGAGCAGGGCTACCAACCAAATATGCATTATGCAAAAACCAAGCAGGCCACTGTATAGAGGAAGATCTGAAGCTGGGGAAGATTACAATCAGGGAAAATAGTTAAGACAACTAAGTAATACAGGCAAAAGAAACAATGTGAATTAAGGCAGGAGCACAGGGACAGAATGGAGAGGGAGGGGTTCAAAACACTGTGGTTAAGTAGGTCCAATGCCACCACCAGAAGAGGGGATTAAAGAGATACCCCCCCTTTACACAAGATAAAGTGAGAAACACAGGTCAGTTCTGGACATGAATGCATATTAAAAATAAACATTTAGACCAGCATTCGAATCACCTGGTACTCTTGTTAAAATGCAGACTCTGAATCAGAAGATTTGGCATTGGGCCTGAGATTCTGCATTTCTACCAAGCTCCTAACGGGATACTGAATACTGCTGGTCCCCCAGATTCATCTTTGAGTACCCTCATATCATCCTCCTAATTCACAGTAACTCCTTTCAAGGAAGCAAAACAGTCCCTCTTCCACACGACTGTGTTACTTTTTGTCAAATACTTAAGTTTCATGGGGTTAGTTCTTACTGAATTAAGTATTCTAAACTGAAGTCTATTATAAAATCCAAACTTTGCTAAGACAACTTTAATCCCCTCCCCACTGCCCCTAGGAACCTTCTGTCTTTGGGAAGACAAAGCAATACCAGACTTAAAAAGAAACGTGAATAATGTGATTTAAAACACCAAGCCCAGACACCGACACGTGCATTGACCAAATGCATCATGCAAGAGACCTGGCTGGTAAACACACATCACATAAAAACAAAGTGATGTCTATACTTACCTTTCTAGAAAGTGAATCATCACCAAGTCTTCTCTCCTCCTCTCTACGACGTTCCCTTTCTTCAATTTCCAACTCCCTTTGACGTTTTTTCCTTTCAACCTCTTCTAATTTCTTTACCCGCTCCTGATATTCTCGAAGCTCCTCCTCACGTTTCGCCCGTTCAGCACGCTCTCTCTCTTCCCGCTCTGTACAACGTATCAGGTTATAAAGTGTGCCTCCTACCTGCACGCTTCCCCTAGTGCTAGGTCTACTTCTCTGGTATTAAAGAGGCAGCATAATGTAGAAGGAAATTCTTTTTCAGAATTTTAAGGGTTTACAATCAGCTAAACTTGAATATCAGAAATATTCAAGAAAACAAGTATTATGCCACTCAACACAACTAAAGGAGAATCCCTCCCCCAACTCCTGAGCATCTGGGATGCCAGATAAAGGATCAGCTGAGAGACTTCATCTGGCATGTGTTGCTCAATAAATGTTAACACTATATAGACTACAGTGATAAAAAATAAAAAGGCAGAATTTTCAAAAGAACGCCAAGAACGTGGAAATAAGCTGGCAGAGGACCTAACACCCTCACAGATAACAAACTGCAGAAAACTACAAGCTGGGTTGTCAGAACCTGAGAACTAGTTAGTTGCAGTTAAGAAGGGCTTCGGTGGCGCAGTGGTTGGGGGTCCGCCTGCCGATGCAGGGGACACGGGTTTGTGCCCCGGTCCGGGAAGATCCCACATGCCGCGGAGCGGCTGGGCCCGTGAGCCATGGCCGCTGAGCCTGCGCGTCCAGAGCCTGTGCTCCGCAACGGGAGAGGCCACAACAGTGAGAGGCCCACGTACCGCAAAAAAAAAAAAAGCCAATCATCTTGGTTCCACATTCCTCTATTTTCTAAGTAAGACTGTACAAACTGGACCTATCACCAACCTTACCACATACCTCCAGTCTGTCTACATAGTTACCTTTTAGCATTTTTTCTTCTGCCCTCCTCTGCTCTTCCTCTTCCTTTTCTCTATAGTAGGTTATTCTTCGTTCTTCTTTACGTTGTCTTTTACGTTCTTCCAAACGATTATGCCTTTCTTCTGCTAATCGCTCTTCAAACTGTTTAAGTTTTTCCTGTAATTGAATGGTTACCAAAAAATAAAAAACAATCAAATTTTCAAGGGCTGCAAACTGGCAGTAAGTTTTAAGTTTACAAAATCATTTTAAGTTTCGTGGAACCACAGAAAGCAACCTTTAAGTATAAAAACCAAATTTCCAAAAGACTGAAGTTCTCGCATGTCAAATTTTTAAAATTTTGAACTGACAATATTATCTATAACCAGTGGGTTTATTTTTTTTTTACAATAAATCAAATGATTAAGTCAGAAACTAAGAGCAGGACACTCTGATCTAGTTTTTTCCTTTCTGAACCAAAAGAATAAACAAAAGCTTGTATCAAAAGCACATTTTATGCAGTCCACACTTTCACCTTCAGAAAAATTTGTTCATAGTGATGGTTACTTGGCC
This sequence comes from Mesoplodon densirostris, assembly GCF_025265405.1. NCBI lineage: Eukaryota > Metazoa > Chordata > Mammalia > Artiodactyla > Ziphiidae > Mesoplodon > Mesoplodon densirostris. The sequence continues at coordinate 12,763,652 of NC_082661.1, read as the reverse complement.
TATGAAATAATTTCAAGATATCTCTATTAAAATATTATTTGAATGACGATTATAAATGTTAGCTCAAGACAGAATGTACCACAAGGTTAAAGAAGAATCCTTAAGGTAAAACCCAAAAGCTCATGAATAGATGTTTCCCTGAAACCAGGAAGTTCACCTCATAAACAGACTGTCGTGCTGCCTTGAGCCGCATTACAAATAAATCTCTGTCTTCAAGCATCCGTGACATTCGGTTCTTATGTTCAAGAGCCTTTTCCCGTTCTAGCTGCATTGTAGTAATCTGCAAATACATGATACAAAGTTAAATTTCAAAGTATTCATTATCTGTTTACTAATTTATCCCAAATTCCTGACAGATACTCTTGATGAATTACAAGAAGTTCCTTGGCCCCTTCCATTCTGCCATAAAAATGGAAGGGTAACACATCCCTAGGAAGACAATCAGGGAGAGAAGATGGATAAAGACGACTTGGAGCTGTAAGAAACAGTTTAAACAGTTTAAACTGTAAGAAACAGTTTAAACCCTATGGTACCACAACATTTACAGAGGAAAAACTGAAATGTATATAGTAAAACAAAATAACAAATTCCTCATGGTATAATAGGCACTATGGCTTTACTATTTAACGCATTTTCTTCCTTAAAAACAACTGGAGGGCTTCCCTGGTGGCACAGTGGTTGAGAGTCCGCCTGCCGATGCAGGGGACACGGGTTCGTGCCCCGGTCCGGGAAGATCCCACGTGCCGCAGAGCGGCTGGGCCCGTGAGCCATGGCCGCTGAGCCTGCGCGTCCAGAGCCTGTGCTCCACAACGGGAGAGGCCACAGCAGTGAGAGGCCAGCGTACCACAAAAAAAAACAAAAAACAAAAACAACTGGAGGTTAAGGCAGGATGAATCACTCATATATAGGAAAGCTTTTCCTTTGTGCTCCAAGTAAAACAATAAAAGGTTTCAGGGCACATGGAGCAAATCCTCCTAAGCACTTTAGCTAGTCTGTAACACTTTTCTTTTTCTAATTTCATACATTTAAAGAATTACCACACAAATTACAACTTCTAAAAAAACTGGTAAAACTGGCAACACTAGGCCCAGAATGACAACAATCCAATGGAGCCGAGGAGGAGGGGCAGCCTCCATAGCTGTGTGTTGTCTCCTGCCTGTGGTTATTTTTTTTTAACCAGAATGAGGTCACTCGTTTTTACTACAAATGTGGCTGCTACAAGCATTTCCAAATGTTGCTTTTGTATCGTTAGGTAAATACATACAATACAGACTAACAAAACTATAGAAGGAGCTACTTAGTCACAAAAAACCAGACTGTATGACTCCACCTATAAGAAATATCCAAAACAGGCAAGTCTAGAGACAGAAAAGAGATTAGTGGCTGCTGAGGGAGTGGAGAGAAAACAGAGTGACTGCTAATGGGTATGAAGTTTCTTTCGGGGTATGTTCTAAAATTAGGTTGCACAATTCTGTAAATACACTAAAACCATCAACTGCACACTTTAAATTGGTGAAATACGTGGCATGTGAGTTGTATTACGTGGCATGTGAATTATATGGCATGTGAGTTGCTGGATTTTTTTAAATAAATTTTTCAGCTATCCTTTGGTATTTTACAAGTTTCATTTTTTAATCTCCATTCTGAAAATTTCTGTCTGTCTACCAATCTGTTCGCATGCAGCCATTAAAGCACCGTATCTGGCAAAAGAATACAAAAATCAATTTGAAACCCTGTTCCTATTACTGGTAGAGGACTTAATTAGAGTTTACAGTCTGAAAATATTATAATTAAATGAAAACCTTACTCTTTCTTCTTCTTGTTGTTCCCACAGATCCATGTCTTTAATTCTCTGTTCTTCATAAGCACTCTTTATCAAAGGGATTTCTTCCAAACGTTTAGCTCTTTCAAAGTAGTCAATCTGAGTGTCATGAAAACAAGTACTGTTTAAAAAAAAAAATTCTTTTAAACTTGGCATGTCAAAGTTCACCAGTTCTTTCATTTACCTTTTTTTCTTGATTCTTTAAGCGTTCCTGAAGTTCCTTCTTTTCTTTCTCCAGTTGTTCAACCTGTTTAGCCATGATGAAATCAGGATCCAATTCTTCAAGGTCCTGAAAAGTAATACAAACGCACCATAATTAATAAGAGTATAAAAGTGCATAGCAGTCAATATGGAGCACCATTTCTTTCTAGAAACGTATGCTAAATTACTTTCTTTATAATGGGCAAATGTTTGCAATGGGTAAATTCAGGCAATATAAAAATGTTTTAAAATAGCCTTATTTCCACTTGATTGTAGGGAAAAACAATGTAATCTTAACATCTATTTCTTATTCCTCCATTCTACCGTATTCAAACTCCATTTCAATAGTGGCTAAAAACTGTAGCATCACTAAAAACAAATGCTTACTTCAGAGATTAATGAACTAGCTGTATCAAAATGAGTGAAATAACCAAATAACCCAAAATAAACCAATAAATGGTGAAGAACTGTGCTTCTAAGAGACCCGAATAGAACTGAAGTTTTTAATGCATAATATGCTACATACTTCGATGTCAATATCTTTGAACGCTTTGGCACCCAGTTCTGTCTTCTTGATCTGCTCCAAACGCTCACGAACAGTTTTCTTCTTGATTTGTTCATGTTCCTGTAAGATACGCTCCTTCTCTCTCTCCTTTGCCTCCTGCCGCAGCCTCTCTTCTTCAGCCTTCCGTACTTTCTGGAGTTCAGCTTCCCTCTGCTCCAGCTCTTCTTTCTCACGCTGTATATTCAGACTCTCAAGCCGCTCTTTCCTTTCCTCAATTGTCTGACGGCGAGCCAGGATACGCTGATGCTCTTTTCGTGAATTTTTAAGGTATGCAGTAACAGCTAACTGATGCTGTTCTTCTTTCTCTTGCTTCAAAAACAAATGCATGAAAAAAAAATTTAAGTGACATACCATGGTATCAGACATCAAAAATACTACATAATCCTAATATATTATTCTACATGTATCTGCAGTTAATAACAGACGATAACATTATTCAAGCTACTGGTTCCCAGTATCAAACACTATGGCGCCACTCCTATTTGAAGTCTTTAACGGTAATGACATAGCTGAAGAACGTTTATCTGCTAGGCTGACTTTTCCCTGAACCAAATCTACTTTGAAGTGTTCAAGCCAAGGCGGAATACTAACAGAGCTCACAAACAAGAAACAACTGGAGCAGAAAGGAAAAGCCGAATCATAGTACTCCCCTCTTTGGAGGGTCATCACATGTGGTCTGCTATTGTACGGTTTAACAGTACTCCTTTTATCACATTACCCGAATAGTGTTATCATTTTATCCCATGGAAGGAAGCTCAAAGATCTGCATATCTGATAAAGATATCTGATAAAATATCAAAACTATCAAATACAACTAAATATCAATAGGAAATATATAATAAATCCCTTCTCTCAGACATCATCTCAAACCTTTTTGTGAAAGACATTAAGGGTCCCTCAAATGTTCTGTAGTCCATTTCTCCCAAAGATACATACCAGTATATGAGCTGGCTTAATGACTTCAAGGGCTTTTGCAAGTACCGAGGACATGGCTGTCAGCTGATTTCTGATCTGTTCTGAAGGCATGCTCTGCAGATGAGGACCAATTGGAGCATCTTCTCGAGTAGCGTAATTCAAATCAGATCCAAAACTAAGGGTCCGAGATGTGTGGTCAATACGAACCTTTGAAAATTAAATGGTATTATCAACAGTTAAACCTACATGCAAATATAGTCATTCTACAAATGAATAACTTGATTAAAATTTCAAACGCATTTGAGAAAAAAAATTAACTAAAGAATGTCAAATATAAAAGCTAGAAGTTTGATTCAATAAAGCTTTCAACAGTGCCACTATACCAAAAGCTGAGAAACAAAGAGTATGCGTTTTTTCGTCCTCAAAGGCCTCCAACCTCGGAGTCCCCTTGCAGCACCTACCTGAAGGTCGCAGTGCCTGGCTGCATCTACTATGGCCCGTTCCAGTTGGAAAGCATCAACAAAAGGAACCAGAGAAGTCAAACGAGAAAACTCAATGCTCTGATAAATTTGTGCCACCTGCATAAAAAACACAAGGTTAGTAATAATAGCTATCATTTATTCAGCAATTTTTATGTGGAGTCTCATGACAACCATAGAAAGTAGAAATTTAGCCTATTTTTCAAAGAAAAGAAAACTGAAGCTCAGAGTATGTTAACAGTACATTGCTGGAGCTGGAATTACAATCCAAGGCTATTTCAAAGGATTATATTATATTTTGAACCATCACATAATCCTTTCATATCCTAGTTTCATTAAAAAAAAAAAACCACCTAAATGGTCACATATTTGTAGATAGAGACCTGTTACTTACCTAATTCATCTGAACACTTAATAAAATTGTTTATTTGTCTGAAGGAGACTGGCAGTATTACTACTTAGTTATACTGCTAATTAACCTTCAATTATTTGTATAGCACATAAGAAATAACACTGCTCACATACAGGAGAGAAAGCAGGTCAATGAAATGTGCACAAATACAGAAGTGAACATATAGTAAAAGCCCCAAATGAAACAAATGGAAGACAAAACAGGATCATTTAAGCCATATTATAAACCATAATATTCAAACTTAAGTACAAAGGTGGGCTAAAATATGTTAAAAGACTGACAATACTGGGACTTCCCTGGCGGTCCAGTGGTTTAGACTCCGTGCTTCCAACACAAGGAGCGCAGGTTCTATCCCTGGTTGGGGAACTAAGATCCCATAGGCCGCGCAGTGCAGCCAAAAAAAAAAAAAAAAAAAAAAGACTGACAATACTTAGTGTTAGCAGGAAAAAAGGCTTTCTATTTCTTGTTCACTACTGGTGGGAGGGCCCAAGAATCCGATCTTTGAGGATCTATTAAAGCTTTAAATGTGTAGACCATGACTAATTCCCCTTCTTAGCTACAGGAAATCACAGAAGAATGCAAAGATACAAGTATAGAAGATGCTCACTACTACAACATTTTATGATAGCAAAAAAACTAAAAAATTTCCATCAACAGACTCTGAATAAATAAATCATGGTACCTTTAGACAACGAAAAACTACGTAGGTATTAAAAGGAATAAGACATACACAGCTAACAAGGAAAAATGTGCGAAGACAGTGGCCAACCAAAAAAGGCAAAAGCAGTTATGAATTACATAATTGTTTTTCAAATCAGATAAATAATAAAACTAATTTTGGTGGAGGGTAGAATTTGGGGAGGCTTTCATTTTCTAGGCTATTCCTACATTTTTTAGTTTTGTGATCAAAACAATCAAGGGAGAAATTACAGTTCTTCCATAAAACATTCATTTTTTTCATCTTTACCTGCTGGAGAAGCCGGAGTATGGTGTTGTTCTGCAGCTGTGGGACATACTGTTGTAACTCTGGCTCCTTTTCAGGTTGCTCCCTAACCCAATTTAAAACCTATAAAATCCATTAAATTGAAAAAGAGTTATATTTTCTACACGACAAATACTAAAACACCTGAGATATTTTTTTCAATTTTCTTAATATACAAAACCACCACACAATGCAAAGAAATACAAAAGATAACATGCAGCTATTGACTGTTGTCTGAAGGTGACCGACAGCAATGGCTAAATTAGTCGTGCTGCTAATTTACCTCCAAAGGTTTATTTATTTAGCACATCAGAAATATCTTTTCTCTTGACATAAAAAAAAAGACAATGAAATGTGCACCAAATTCAAACACACAGGACAACACTTCTCTCTTAACAAATAAAAATACAACCTCAACTGCAACAGGGCTGGCTACGTGGTAATGTAACCAAAGCTTACCTTTGTGACTCTCTCACAGAGTTTTAGTGGGTTAAATTCGACTTCCAGCCAATTGTAAAGGTCTTTTACTTCTGGGACAACATACTGTAGCACATTGAATCTGACCTACAGTAAGCAAAACAAAAGGTTTAAACGCTGAAGGTGTTTTCAACTGGGATTCTGAAATGATTATAAATTAAAGAAAAATATAAGATCGGAATTCTGGGATATGACTCTAAGATTATCTAGCCTCAACCTCACCTGCTTGAAATTTATGAAAAAGAAATCCAGGACCACTACGCTGAGTCTCCTGCCCCAAATTATGCAGCTCTCTACAATGAAACCCCAAAAGAATTTACAAGGGAAATAAAAACTCATCAACACAATCAAAATATTTACAAAGACAATTGTGTGGCCAACATCGACTAATTTATTATCAATAACAAGTAAAATACCAGTTTACAAACAACTTTATCACACAAAAGTTATTACAGCAGCGTCACTCCTGACAGCCACAAACTCAAAAAAAACTCAGGACAAAAGGGATAGGTTCACATAATATACAGAAACAGTCAAAGAAAGCACAGCTACATTCAATACATGAATAAATCTCCCAGATGGTGAGGAAAAGAATTTCACATATTATTCCATTTATGTGAAATTTAAATTTCATATAAAATATACAAACAGGCAAAATTAATCTGTGGTGTTACAAATCAGGACAGTGGTTATTCTTGGGGGAAATGGGAGAGTGTTGACTGGAAAAATCTTTTGAGAATTTATGCAATTACATTTATGATTTGTACTTTAAAAAATATTACAGTTTAATACATTTTAAGTTTATATTTGAATAGAACTCAACTTCCTTTCACGATAAAGATGCTGCTTGCATAAACCGCCCTCACAAAGGAGACAAAAAAGTGGTATAATTTTATAAACTCCAAAACTGCCCATAACCAAATCCTATCTTACCTGTGCTCGAACTACATGCAGTGCATGTGACCTTTATCCTTTACTTGTTGGAAACTGCTAACCCAAAGAGAGAAAAACTGCAGCCAACACACCAAGACCCCCAAAGCACAGGAGCATGTACCCCTACAGACTAGGTTCCAAACTGAGGCAACTGTTGGCAGATCCCATCTCCAAGACAGGAGGATGTCCACACTCTCGAACACTCTGGGTTTAACTCCAGTGCAAAATGGGTGCATGACTGATGTCCCACAGCATTTGAATACTTCCCTTGTAAGTGCCCTTGTATGTTTATAGGAATAAGATGTGATACAAGCATTCAAATAAAATTCCCCCAGCCCTGATTTCATTCCTATCAAGAAATTATTCTATAGCCATCATCAGAAAGTCTACAAATAAATCCTGGAGAAGGTGTGGAGAAAAGGGAACCCTCCTACACTGCTAGTGGGAATGTAAATTAGGGCAGCCACTATGGAGAACAGTATGGAGGTTCCTCAGAAAACTAAAATTAGAATTACCATATGACCCATCAATCCCACTCCTGGGCATATATCTGGGCAAAACTATAATTAAAAATGATACATCACCCCTATGTTCACAGCAGCACTATCCACAATAGCCAGGACACGGAAACAACCTAAATTTCCATCAACAGATGAATGGATAAAGAAGACGTAATACACACATACACATACACACACACACACACACACACACACAATGGACTACTACTCAGCCATAAAAAAAACATAATGCCGTTTGCAGCAACATGGATACAACCGGAGATTATCATACTAAGTGAAGTCAAAAAGAGAAAGACAAATACATATGATATCACTTATATGTGGAATCTAAAATATGACACAAATGAACTTATCTATGAAACAGAAACAGACCCACAGAGCACAGACTGGCGGCTGCCAGGGGTGCGGGGTGTAAAGACGGGCTGGGAGTTTGGGGTTAGCAGATGCAAACTCTTCCATACAGAATAAACAACAAGGTCCTACTGTACTACTGTAGAGCACAGGGAACTATATTCAGTATCCTGAGATAGGCCATAATGGAAAAGAATATTTTAAAAATGTACATATATGTATAACTGAATTACTTTGCTGTACAGCAAAAATTAACACAACACTGTAAACCAACTACAATTCGATTTAAAATAAATAAATAAATAAATATTCTACATTTTCCATTTAGCACCCCCTCCAAATAGGGTATGTGCTAGATAGGCTACCATAATCTATTAAAGTACATTTCTCTCTAAAATTAATCATTGGCTTTCTGACCTACCAATCTCTTATGAACTTGATTAATCTGAGTCTGTTCCTGAGATATTAGAATCATTCTCTTGGTGATTATGAACTTAGTTATATGAGCCCAAAACTCAGGTCTTGACCTTGTACATATGGTGAACTCAAGTTTTATAAAATGCCTCGACAGTTAGCAATTCTATTCATCTGGCACCAACCAGTACCTTTCTTATAAACTTAAACATTTATCTATGGGTACAATGAGGACCCAGATGTGGATGTCCTGGCTACTGACCCTGATCCCACCAATACTCACCCCTGAATAAATATCTTTAACACCAAGGTGTGCTATGTACAGATGTGGGCTCAAGAGATATAGATTATACTTCCAGTTTGGCACATTTTTCAGTATTTAAAAAATTTTTTGCTAGTAAGACCTCTTCCTAAACACAATGCTGTTGTTTTATAATTTAATTCAGTCCCATAAAAACTTTCCAAAACACAAAGCTGATTTTTGCAAGTGGAAGCAGAATAAAACATGGAGGCTACAAAGACGGAGAAATACTGTTTTAGATATTAAGTTTTTTAATAAAAGTTGACCACAAAGGGAATTTGCTTTGCTACTATACAGAGAACTATGTTACAAGAGCAAACTGTTGCCATATAGAAAATGTGTTAATTTTTATCTAAATTAATTGACTGCCAGTAAAATAAGGCCTCTTCTCTAATACCTGTCCCTCTTTTTTCTCTTGTCCCAAAGTAATTTGCTGGAGGTGTACCACAATAACCACTAAGTCAGACTATTACTGTTCATCAGAATCTCTAAAATCTAAACTCCTCTAAGAGAGCAAATTCCATTTAGTATCACTTGCCTGGCATGTAACAGACACTCACGTGATAAATTTCCAATGAATTAAAGATTCCACTGTAAAACATTGTGAAGATACAAAATCTTAGGCTCCATATTCTGAAACTGATTTAGTGAATGCAGTGGGTGAAACCTAGAAATCTGCACTTAAAAATGTATTTCACAAATTTCAGTGCATAGCCCTGATTAAGAACCACTAACTTAGAAACATACAATGAAAGTTTAAAAGAAAAAAAAGTTGGAAACATTTTAATTGTCCAGAATTGGGCCTAATCTAACTCACATTCCTTCCTAGCCTCATTATCGTATTTCTAACACCTATCAGCTTGATTTTTTTCTATAGCCCCTGAACATTCTTGCCCATCATCACTTCTCTTACCAAGAGGCCCATATTATTCCTCGAAGCTAGTCCAAGTCTTGTCTGCTACATCAAATTTAACCCCAGCTCACTCAAGACAAAACACCTCAACTAAACAGTGTTGACTTACACCAGTGGTTCTCAAACTTGTCCATGCATCAGAATTCTCAGCATTTAATAATCATAAATTATAAAACCTGACCATATAGCTTTCTGTTCAAAGCCGTAAGAATGCTAAAACTTATACCAACCATATCGTTAATAAGGCCAATTCGCGTTGGTGGGGCTTGCAGGCCTAGCAGTGTTGCAAGGCGACGCTGTTTTTCGACTATAATGCCGTCCATATCCAGAAGTCGAGCAATATCAGTACGCTCAGGGGTAATGGGGATGGAAAGGGTGGCCAGAAGGACTCGAGTAGACATTCTGGAGAACAAAGTTACAATCTGTTAAATTTGTAAATGTTACTTGATAAGCAGAAAGACACTTCTCTTTAATCCTCTAGTAAAATCTGCCACTGACAGAATATGTATACCACCATGGTAAACTGTACTCGTAAGTATTCGTCAAAGCATGGGATTAATTGAAAGAGAAATGGACTATGCAAAAATGAACACTTGGAGAAGCAGAACTTCATTCACCCGCTTACCACCGTCAATGTCTTCTAGCTATAGAGAAAGACTGTGGGGAAAACGGCAGAACAGACATATTTGCATGTACCCCATACTTCCTTATAAAAACATTTAAGGCAGCTTTTAAAACGAAGGGAAAAATGACAATAAGAAAGAGGAAAAAATTACAAGGACCATAAGTGAACATAATTATGGAAGGTGGGGGTCAAAAGCTAAAGCTTCCTTAAAACACAAAAGGAGTCAGGTTGAATTCAGAGCACCGTAGGACACAAGGATTGTACGCTCTGGAGCACAAGAGTCTAGAGTTGGAATCTCAGCTTCACGATTCCCAAGACTGGAACCCTAGGCAAGCAAAATACTTCATTTTCTGAGTCACAAGGCTGTTGTGAGGATAAAGGAAAATAACGTACATAACGTACATAGAGCAAAACAGCTTAACGATTATGACAGCACTCTTACAGTATTTTCTAATGGGAGAGTATAGAAACAACAAAGGAAAATCAGGTTTTTTCTTATCCCCAACAGACATGGATTACGTACAGGACAGTGAATGACAAAATGAACACTATCCTCAAGAATTATTTTTAAAAAATACATACTAGAAAAATTCATTTATTTGGTTCCATGTATTGCTTTAAAAGCTAAAAGAAAAACAATCTGGTGTATATATTTCTACTAGAGGCCAAAATAACATGGTCTACCAATAAGATACGGTATGTGAGTTGCCTAAACCCAACTGAAATGTACAATAAAAACCCAACATGACTGAAAGAAAAGTATATATGTAATGTTAAAAAAATAAAATGGGGCCTCCCTGGTGGCGCAGTGGTTGAGAGTCCGCCTGCCGATGCAGGGGATACGGGTTCGTGCCCCGGTCTGGGAGGATCCCATATGCCGCGGAGCGGCTGGGCCCGTGAGCCATGGCCGCTGGGCCTGCGCATCCGGAGCCTGTGCTCCGCAACGGGAGAGGCCACAACAGTGAGAGGCCCACATACCGCAAAAAGAAAAAAAAAAAAAAAAAAAAAAAAAAAAAAAAAAAAAAATGGTCTTTAGATTGTTAGGTTATAGACTATCTATCTACATAAAAATACACACACCAAATATTCTATACAGTTAATGTTTCATAGTTGGGGAAAAGTTACTTGATAGAAGTACTCATTTCTTTTGTCTAATTAGTTCCTAGATTCTAAATACCCATACGTGGATAGAAAGCTCATACCTTAACACTGACTTTCCTAATATTCCATTTTCTGAATTGGAGAGTTATCAGATAAAAGATAGCTACTGAAGACCAAGAATACTGCCCAAGAAGAACCACGTCGAGATATTTTTGGTAGCTACAACTGGAAGGACTGCTACTGGCACCCAGTGGGTAAACCAGGGATGCTGCTGAAGATCCTGAATGCACAGTCCCCTCCACAACAAAGAATGAACCAGCCCCAAATGTCAACAGCAAAGAAGCTGAGAAACCCTCATCAAACACTATCATGCTATTTAGAAGTTATTTCTTTCATAATTTCAATACTATCTGACAATAAGACTCTTACCTTTGCATCTCTTCTTGTGTAAGATTCTTTCTCATTTCTCTAGATAAGTGATAAAGACGATGGAGTGTAGATGCATGAAAAAGAGCATTTCCAGATTTCCAAAACACAGTTGAGACTTTGTTATAATAATTTGCCATCAACTGAGGTTTGGGCGGTTTTTTAGACAAGGAGAATAGCCCATGAATATCTTCCACAGCTTTAAATGCTTCCTAAAATTAGTGGTACAAATTACAGTCATTGCATTGTAAACAAACAAACAAATCTAACTCAAATCTCTTTATGAAACTTAAAATACAGAACACAATAATAAAAATGGCAAATAAAATGCCTTCATGTGTGGTTCTTTTTATTCATCTTATAATTCAATATCTGATATGTTTCAGAGAAACATCATAATTACAAAAAACACTAAATCCTTAAACTGCTTAAAGTAGATTGCCCAAACTTTTTAAAAAAAGATGCATATTATCATACTGCTTGAGGGAATATACATTTTTTTAATCTGAAAGGATATAAAACACAATATAGAGGTTATTTCTGAGTGATAAAGATAATGGGTATTTTCTCCCTTTTACTTATCTATTTTTTCTATACTAAGCGTGTTTACTTGTCTTCTATTGAACTCTTTTTCCTCTTTAGTTCATCAGACAGTATTCCAAGGGTGTACCCTACAGAAACAGAAAATATGGGGAGAGCGGGAAATCACATTTCCACTTGGCTGAAAAACTACCAATTTTTAGTTTCTTCCTCCACAATTTCAATTAGATTTGGTGGGGTAATCAAATGTATAAAAACAATTCATGTGAAAATGTCTTTGCAGAATTCTTAAGAGTAAAAAGGCCATGCTGAGGACAAGATTCCCAACACCACTGGGATCTCCAATGTAGGATATTCACTGTGCATTGCTTACTAAGTCAGGGCAGCACTGAGATTTCTAGGAGATAATCTAGTGCAGTGCTTCTGTAGCTCTCTGCGGTAGAGGACAAGTTCATCTTTGTCATTTCTAACCTGTTGCCACCAATACTTTTATAAAATACAATAAAATTAATTACTACAAAAATAAGATGGAAAGATGAACTTAGACTTTTTTTTAATCAGAGTAAATAGACACAAAACTACCATGAAACTTCTTTAAAAATTTTTGTAAATGCATATTCTCCAAGCATTAAGCCACACTTTGAGCACTGAGGTCTGAAAAAGATTACATGATTTGGCTCAGAACTGACAGCAGGCATCAAGAACCAAAATATCTGAGACTTCCTGTCCAGAACTCTTCCTACTCCATTAGACAACCTTAAATTTGTCACCTATCTATTGAAATTAACCAACAGATTATCAAGATGCAGATACTCATTAAGAAAAAAAAAGGTAACATGGGCAGTTATTACTACAAAGAAAAGCTAACAGTTCACAACATACCTGCCACAATTCCATGCTGATAGCACTGTCCAACTGAACGAGCCTGGTTTCCAAATGCATGGACTGGCTCTCTGGATTATTAAGATTGATTGCTGTACTTTGGTTATGGTGACGTTGAATCTGAGACAAGTGCATTCTCAAATTGTCACACAGCTTACGGAATTCAGCCTTACGGGTATATTGGAGGCAGAATTTGAAAGCTATAAGCATAAGTGTAAAATATATTAGATACTTTCCACCATCAACTTAAGTATTTGAATAGGTTTTATTTCATATACTAAGGTCAGTTATTTTAACAAGATTTACCAAACTCACCATCAGTCTTTAGAAGTGATCAGAGTCATAACTCACTTCATGTGCCCTGACCACCTTTTGGACATAGTCATCAGTCCTGGTCTAGGACTAAAATACGGTTCTGGGAGAGTTTACAAAAGGAAGCGATTCAAATTTAGGTCTAGGAGGGACTCACCTTTCAAACACTTCAAACCCTAAAAGAGCAAAAAAATTCTGGTCTGAAATACAATGAACTTTCCTATCTAAGTTACTAGAAAACAAGCTTTTGCACTAATTAAAACTAAATAATACGAACTGGGGGTGTGTGGTAACCTAATTTCAACTGTGTACACAGATGTGTAAATGAAGTATTTGCTCCACCATTAAAATACATAGTCATTTTCTACTGTCAAAAAAATGCAATACTAAAATAACTTTTGTCCTTCCCTTAAAAAAGAGTATTTCTATTTCAAAGGATGCAGTTTAACTACAAGTTAATATTTATCTCAACTATTATCAAAAAGCCCTAGCTTGGGCTTCCCTGGTGGCGCAGTGGTTGAGAGTCCGCCTGCCGATGCAGGGGACGTGGGCTCGTGCCCCGGTCCGGGAAGATCCCACATGCCGCGGAGCGGCTGGGCCCGTGAGCCATGGCCGCTGAGCCTGCGCTTCCGGAGCCTGTGCTCCGCAACGGAAGAGGCCACAGCAGTGAGAGGCCCGCGTACCGCAAAAAAAAAAAAAAAAAAAAAAAAAAAAAGCCCTAGCTTATTTGTTAAATGAAAATTCACATATGCTAGCCATGTAAGCATAACGAAACAGATAGCCAATCAGCCCCATATTAAAAAGAATGGCAACACCTGCTTGTGCCTAAGGCCAAAGTAAGAAAAAGCCAAGAGCCACTCTCAAGTCACTTACAGTTAAAGGCTGCTTTGACAGTAAGGCAAAAAGATAAGGAAAACAGAGTTAACACAGTTCTTCAGATTAAAAGTGCATGCAGTATTAACTACTAGATACTTTTTATGATGATCCTGAGTCATCAAGAAGGTTTAGTTCTATATTCAGTAACACTGTTTAAGAAAGGAAAAATACATAGTTTTTCATAGGATCATGTAAGTCTTCTGGACCTTAAAAAGACTTTAGAAACCCAGTACATGGTTAAGTAGCTTGCCAAAGAATATGTTGTGGAGTCGAAAGTAGAACTCAAGTTTGCCAGAAAGCAATCAAAAAGTTAAGTTTATCTTTCCAGTCACTTGGAAAATTCCAAAATGACTTTAAAAGGTGTTTCAGACATCAGTGGAATACAGAGAATTACCTTGACTAATGAAACAAATTCTTTATAATCATTTATGTAATATTCAAATGAATGCTAATCATCTACAACAATAAGAACTATGTAAAATAAGTACTACAGAGAAAAGGAGGTTAACTGTAACAGCTAATCTTTTGCAAAACCTATCCTTCAGTCAACTTTCAAATCAGTTCTTGTTTTACCTTGCTGGGCAATATCATGGTAGAGACGCTCAACTCTAGAATTGTTTCGAAGAAGGTCCAAACACTGTCTGTACGATTCCCACAGGAATTTAACCCATGGAGTTAAAAGTAATCTGTCAGTACGATCCTGAGTGTCTTCACCACTCACAGCACTTAGGAGAACACTACAAAAATATTTAAAAACATTGAAAACAATTTTAGACATGGTTTCCTACTTTGCCATATGATTATAAAACCAAAACCAAAATTGATCATTATAAAATAGTTTAAATTGTTACTACAACTCTGGACACACTGTAAAGCTATCACTTAGTGTCAAAGTATTTGAATTCCCAATCTGTATTACAGCCATTTAAATTAGTATACACCCTCCTATCTGATGGTTGTAATTTTCCACCTTTATGAACTTTGAATAGTAATGACTTCTTGAGGTTACCATACATTTAAAATTTCAAAGATAAGCATTCCTTCTAGCAAACATCTACTTCAAATGGGTATGATGGAGACACATGTAAAGAAAAACAATGAGAAAAATTTACTTAGCAATTTAACCCACACACCTCTCAGGAGTTTGAATATTATCCAGATCTTCTATGTCTAAGACCATCTGCTGGGATTCTTCTTTAGCAGCTTCAGTTTTCTCCTCTGCCAATTTCAAGTATGCCCTAACAACATCCTCTAGAGATTTGATGTTCACCTAGACAAAATAAATTAATTAATTAAACTTTCCCCAACAAACCATAAAATATTTTAAAAGCAAACTTTATGATATAAAACGTAATAACTTTCAGAGGCAAACTCCTCTGAAAATTACTAAAAGCACTTAGTAAAACATAAAAACCCAGCCGTTCATACCTGTTGACAAATGTTCTTATACTGATATAAGCCTTCTTTAGCCAAGTGGCTCTTGCGAAGATCCACACAAAGTTCCAAGTATTTCAACATAATTGGCTCGTGTATCTTTTGCCATGTTCTATGTTTCTTACTTTTCATAACATCATAAAGAACGTCCAAAGCAGGCTGCTTTTTGCCAACTTCAAGAAATTCTGGAAAAGTAATTCAGGAGAATTAAAATCAGTTATGTATACTATATAAATGCCTAAATCTTGCTTTTTAATTTGGCTGTTTTAATTTCTGAACCTATTACTATCTCTTTTGAGGTCAAATTTATTTTTGACTTCTAAAGCTATGCCAAAATTATCCAAGGTAAAACAATGAAAAATGAATACTACCTCAAATATTACCTACAGGTAAAACTAGATTTCACTCAATTCCTCTGTACCAATTATATCTTTCTAAGCTATTTGAAAGTTCCAGAAATTCAAGTCATGAGGGAAAACAATCTCCCCCTTGTACATGCAGAAAAATCAAGTATAACTTCGGTCACAATGATCTGGCTGATGAACTTTTTGTTAGTTTATGTTAAGACTTGAGGCAGAAAAAACAAATTAGATTGACTTTTTTCCTTTACAATCTATTGACTGTGTGGGTCTATTTCTGGGCTCTATAGTGATCGTTCTCTATTGATCTGTCTAGTCTTTTGCCAATACCTCACTGTCTTGATTACTGTAGCCATATAGAAAAGTCTTCAAATCAAGTAGGGTGAGTACTCCAACTTTGTTCTTCAGTATTGTGTTGGCTATACAACACCTTCTGCCTTTCCACATAAAACTTCAAAATTAGCTTGTAGATACCTACAAAACAGCTCATTGGGGACTTCCCTCATGGCCCAGTGGTTAAGAATCCGCCTTCCAATGCAGGGGACGTGGGTTCGATCCCTGGTCCAGGAACTAAGATCCCACATGCCACAGGGCAACTAAACCCGAGCGCTGCAACTACTGAGCCTGCACGCTCTGGAGCCCACGCACCACAATGAGAGAGAAGTCCACATGCCACAAGGAAAGATCCCACATGCCGCAACTAAGACCCAGCCAAATAAATAAAATAAATAAGTTAAAAAAAAAAGAAAGCTCACTGGGATCTTACTGAATCTATATAACAAGTTTGGGAAAACTGACAACAGTATTTACTCTTCCAATCCATGAGCACAGAATATCGCTCCACTTATTTATCCCAGTCTAAACATGAGAAACATTGAGACAAATCCCAGCTGAGAGAGAAAATACCTGACCAATACTCCTCAAAACCGTCAAGGCCATCAACAAATCTAAGAAACTGTCACAACCAAGAGGAGCCTAAGGAGACAACTAAATGTAATGTGGTATCCTAGATGGGATCCTGGAATACAGAAGGGACATTAGGAAAAGCTGAGGAAATATGAAGTATGGACTTTCCTTAATAACAACGTAACAGCACTGATTCATTAATTATGAAAAATATACCACACAGATGTAAGAGATTCATTAATAGGAGAGTCTGTGTGTGGTGTATATGGGAACCCTCTGTACTATATAATTCTGTAAATCTCAAATTTCTAAGATTAAGCTTATTGTTTAATTGAGAAAAAAAAATTTAGAACGTAGAGCAAAGAAATGTATACTCTTAAAATTCACCACCTAAACCTGAAGGCATGTACATGGCAATATTTCAACATCAGTTCCAATCTTAGGTATGTTGCTCGTTTTGAAACTCAAACAAAAGCAAAGTCTCCTCTATCACATTATTTCTGACCAAGGTTAAAATTTATATTTTTTCTCATCTTATTTTCTTTTGTACACTTAATAGACTAGGGGGTAGTATTTTTCTGGTTATGTTCAACTTAAAACTCAGTCACTGGCAAACTTCACACACAAAAAAATCTCTCCACTGAACATTTGAAAAATAATTTGGCAGAACTGAACACTAGTTTACACTATTAAAAAAATCTGTTTTTTAAAATCATTGTTTACTTTCCTCCTAAGGAAAAAAAATCCTTGACAAAAAATTCTTTTAAGTGTTAACCTAACAATGTATAACATTAACTGTGCTAGGTAGGCAAACATAGGTAAAAATGTCTCTTATTTGGAGGATTTACTAGATCTACAGATTTAGTGAGTAACTCTGTTATTTCTTCTTCCAATTATCACATCTTTCAGGAATGCTGTTTCTAAACATTCCTTCCTCCCGGAAAACTACAAACAATATTCCAACTCTAGTATATTAAAAGGCTTGCACAGGATAAATGACAAAACATACTGAACTTAGTATCTTTAACACAATATCCTACATCATCCCATATTATATCAAATCATATTCCTCACAGGCAAATGAATATAACCCCCTCTTCAATACTTCAATAGTCTCAATATCAAACCTGCCAATATGACAGAAAGGCCATTTTCAGTTGCGTCAATTTTATTACCTCCCCCCAAATAAATCCTACAAAATTAAACAAAGATGTAATACAACTAGATACTTTGTTGAAACAAGCCTTTTCTATGTTAAGGGGAGGACCTACCCATCTTCTTCCTGGAGCATGCACAGAAGATTATTTTAAAATCCAACAGTACTTTAAATCCTTTTCAAAACTGACATAAAGTTTCTATCATCCAAAAATTGGGGAGTAAATGTTTTTAAATTTATCCTTTACATTAAGAATATCACAGCAGCACACCAAGATGATCTATTATAACCTATTATATCCAATTCCCAAACTTATGCTGAGGATTTAAATCCCATACTACCATATATAAACACTGTCAATGCAATACAGAATAGGCACAAAGAGTCACCAGCATGATGTGGTGACAAAATATTAAACTGTCAAAAAAATAATTCACTTTCCCCATATCTTATTTTTAAATTCGTGTGGTATCTTAATGTCATTTTAAAAAAAAACAGGAAGTCTTGTTCAGTGATACAACTAAAAGTACTTTTCATTTCCTCAACAGCCAATCAAAATTTAGGATTCCAAATTCAATACTTTCAAACTCTGAAACAATAGTTTCATAAAAGCCAAACCAAATGCATTAAAAAATAATTTTTCATAGGACCATCACCACCACCAAGAAAAAAAGGAAAACATGGATACCAGGCAAGGATGTTTTTAAAAGAAAACACTGAAATGGAAAGAAGTTTCTCATGATGATCCATGAGGGTGATCACGTTCCTGTCTTTATCCTAACTGATACCTGAGGATATAGTTTAGATGATCCTCTGGATCATCTAATTAGGGGAAAAAAGAGTTTTTGAGGCTGGAAAAAACTATCACACACTAAAACCTCTACTGTAAAATTTACAGAAATGTTCATTTCCAGATTGATATTTTTGAAATAAAAATTAAAATCTGGAATTACCAACTATTACTAGGAGGGTGGGCATTCTGAGCTTACCTTTAAGACACCATGAATGAAACTATGTGTCTACCTATAAAGAAAAACTTTAGGTCAACCCTTCAATTTTACTAGTTTATTTGTGCACTGGACCAAGCAGATAAGCTATAATGTTACACAATTTGTGGGTTTATTAACAACTTCATTTTTAAGTCATTGGTTGTAGAGTGTTAAAAAGTTAAAAGTTAAAAAGCTGTTACAAGGTCAGAAACAACTGATTTCTTAACAATATAAACTGGAAAAGGGCTTTTTCCAAATGATTCTGGGGAGTGAATTTCTTGCCTGTAACTGCTGGGCCAAGTTCTCATTTTCCTGGATTGTTTTCCAATTGTTTCCAAAAATATTGCTCTGATAAACTATTCTACACTTAAATTTATTCATGTTTTATTAGGGTAACATAATGGATGAGGTCCAAATGTGATTAAGATTACCAATGTTATAGATAAATGAGATGATTTCCATTAAAATAAAATGTGCTTTGATCATCCTATTTAAAGTTTTGTAAGCAGTGTCATTTGCCAGGCACATTCTGCTCTTTGACATAAGATGGGATCTCTCTCGTTCACAAGATCAAAGGTACAGAAATTACTACTTGAGAGGTAAGGCATCTCTACCATCCTACACTCATCCTACAGCTTAAAGGGGCCTTTTTGAAAAACTACACTAACAAAATTCAAGTTCCCACCTCCATTTCAGTATCCCTTTCTCATCTTGCCTACTTGAATTTCTGACATTTTCCCCATATTGCCCTCCATGAATCAAATCTATTTCAACTTAGAAACTGTGAGAAAAGATTCAAGATTTGTTACATATCATATATCCCTTCTAATTTTAAAAAATTACTGACATATTACGTTCATAAAAAGATTCAGAAGGGAAGAGCAGAGGAAACAAGGCCTGAACACATCAAATGTGTAATATTTAGGCCATTGAGATTACAGTGCTTCAGCCAATTAACACGGGGAAAAAATCTCTGTTGGTCAAGCATTCAAAGGACTGTAAAACAGATCTGCAGAAGCAATTACAGCAGTAATTTCACCCAAGTCATTTGGTATACCACAATATAATTCGCTAAGTTTCAAAACATCAAAAAAAATTTTTTCCCTAACTTTGCTAGCTCATTTTGTAGGGTTAAATTTCCATCTCAGTCTATTTTCTTTCCTATAAATTAATCAACATCTGTAAACTTCTTGCCTGTTCTAACTATTAGATGGAGAATTAAAAGGGGTGTTTAGATCAAAGTTATAGTTTCAATTGTTTTTAAAACAATTACTCTATTCCACAGAATATGGCACTACCCTATTTCACAGACTGTTACTTCTCCCCGAAATTCTTACTTCTAGTTAAAGTAACAAGCATGTGACAAACAGACCTCTGGTCCTGACAGATTATCAGTAGTATCAATAGTATGTACTGACTGAAACTGACCTTTTCCTAAGAGGATTTTCAAACAAACTACCAAAATAAGCTTCACAAGCATAAAAGCTTAACAGACACGGCATATCCACCTACAACATGGGTAAGATCCAAAACTTGTTTGGATGGAAGGGTGAAACTAAGAGCAATGGACGCCCTTAACACTTACAAACCCTAAATAAGAAAGTGTTTAAAGACCAGAGGCACGTATAGTACATTTGCACCCCCATAATGCCAACGTAATAAATGCCTCCTGAATAGACTGGGACAAGCACAAGTTTTCCCAGAAGCGCCATAAGTTTTCCCATAAGTACACATATGGAAATAAAAATCGCCAAGTAGCAGCACCGTAGTGAAAAAATCGACTGATCTGGAAGAGACCTTGGTTTTAGGCTCCTAGCTCAACAACTAACTCCCAGAGTGACCTTGGGCAAACCAGACTCCCTAGGCCTCACTTTCGTTATCTCTGAGAGAGAACGTGAAGTCCCTCTTACAGTATTAACTCTGTTCCAACTTCCTGTGATTCGGAGTAGGCTTCTGAGCTGCCAATAATCAATGCCAGAAAAAAGAGAAAACGGGTTAAATGGGTCAGAGTCCCCGAAGAGGAGATAGTGGTCAGAGGGGAGGGTAAGTGGACCCTGACCCCGCAAAGCGCGAGGCTGGATTCGGGGGGTGCCGAGCTGTCTGCGGGAGGGCCGGAGGTGGGACTGCCCGGCTCCCGGCCCGGCGGGAGGTGGAGCCGAGGTTCTCGAGTGCATTGTCCCCGGGAGGGAGCCATGTTTCCTCCTCCCCGGCACTCCCAGATGGCGGCCGGGGGCGCGGGGCCGAAGCTGAAAGCCCCGTGGTCTGGAGGACCAAGCGGAGGCGGGTGGGAGGGAGAACCTCGGGACCAGGTAGGCCTGTCTCGGGAGCCGCGGTCCCGAGACTCACCCAGCGGCAGCGGCGGCGGGAGGGACGGGCCCCCGAGCGACGACGGTTCCCTGCTCCGCGCCTCCCACCCCCCAGTCGGTTGGAGCGAGAAGGGACACCATGCTCAACCACGGCCTGAGTCGGCGGCGGGCAGGCCGCATCGGCCTCCTGTGCAGCCGCAGCTGGGCGGCGAAGCAGCGAGAAGCTGGCCCGGGCGCCTCGACTTCCGAGGCCTCGGGCCGCCCCAGTCCGGCGCGCCCTGATCCCCTGCTCACCGTTGGCGCGTTTGAGGGCATTTTCCGGCCTCTGGAAATAGGCCGGCATCTTGGCGGCAGGCTCAGCTCACCCGGCGTCAGCGAACTCCTTAGGGGCCCGGGCCAGGAGAGGAGACGAAGGGGAAGCAACGCGAGGCTCCACGCGCCTCGCCAGCAGTTGCCCGCGCCCAGCCGGCCAGAGACGGAAAGGAAAGAGCCACGTGACCCCCGCGCGGCGGCGCCGCCGCCGCCTAGGCCCCGGATGTAGGGGCGGGCCTTCGCCCGCGCCCCGCCCCTCCTCGCGCGCAGGCGCGTTGGCCTGCCGGCTGACGTGGCGCCGGCCGAAGTCTTCCTAGATCTCTGGCTGCACCTGGGGACTCCGCGGGGAAATATTAGAGAGCCGGTTCTCCGGCACCTCACTCTTCGAGCGACAATCTGGGTGGGAAAGGTGAGATTTGGGTCAGAGCTTCTGTCTGGCGAGAAGGCACAGATTCTTCTTTTAACATGACTTGTGCGGAGTCATACAAAGTTAACTCTCAGGTCCCATCCGCCTAGAGAATGTCCTGGCTTGACTGAGTTAAAATGCCGAATTTATTCATTTAATACAGATGCTTTGAGCAGGTATCATTAGGGCCCGCGATGCTCACCACTGGCGATAGTGGTGGCCTGTCACAGCCCGGACTAGTATGGGGAGGAGGGTTGTAATAAGTAACTTAAACAAATAAGCAAGCTTATTTCATATCTAGGTAAAATTTTAAAATTGGGGACACAGAGATTGCCTGGGCCCTCAGAGATAGATGAGTACACAATGAGGGTCAAGATAGGATCTTTTCTGGGCCTGGAGAAAAGCGTAATTACTTGCTGTTGATTAATGCTCTGTAGAAAACAAGCAACCTAAGTGTACTAAAAGCCACTCAGGAGGTGGCAAAAGGAAGTAATCAGGGTGATAAAGTATTTTTCCCTAATCAAGCTACTTTTGTACTATATATGACTGGATAATTTCTCTAATACAGTGTTTTGGAGGGCTTTTCTGACTTGAGTGGAATAAATATGATTCTCAAAAAAACAGTTGTTAAGGGCACAACTGAAGTACTACATTATATGTACTTGCAACATAATGTCTTAACAGTTTTAAAACAAGTATCACGTTTTACAGTTTACTGAAATGCTTTCACATTCATTGTTTGTTTACAAGAATGCTGTAATTAAGGTATTTATACTGACGAACATAATAAATTTCAGGGGTAAACCAAGGTTCACATTTATACATTCATTCAACAAACTACGTCATATTATCAACAAACCATTACTATGTGCCAGGCTGAGGAGGTAAACACCCAATAGGTAGGTACACAGCAGTTGAACAGGACAGATTTGGTTCCTGCCTTCTTAGACTTTGCAGTCTAGAGAGAGGAAGATATGAACACTCATCGGAAGCTCCGTGGAGGGAATTCCTTGGCAGTACAGTGGTTAGGACTCCGTGCTTTCACCACCCAGGGCCTGGGTTCAATCCCCGGTCAGGGAACTAAGATCCAACAGGCTGAAAAAAAAAAAAAGAAGCCACGTGGAAACGGAGATACCACTCCTGTCCAGGCCCCCATCGTCTCTCTAGGCCCATCTCTCAGCACACTCAGTGTCTTTTCAGTGCCCGAAACAGCCGTCTCCTACCTCCAACCCAGTGCATGCCATCACTTCACTTGGAAATTCGCCACTGCCCATTCCTTGCTCTGGCAACAATCACCTACACATGTCACTTCTGCCAGGATTCTTCCCTGGCCCCCAGATAAGTTTAGGTGCCAAGGCATTGAGAGCCAGTAACATCCTGTCTTAACACTGACCATACTTCAGTGTAATTACTTGCAGACTGTAAGTTCAGAGAGGGGAAGGACCATATTTGTGTTGTTCACCACTGTATCCCCAATGCCTGGTAAGGCATCAAGCAGACAAGATGCTCTCAAAAAATGCTGGAGAGAGAAATGAATAAATCCTTACATAAATATTTATATAATACATTTTCCTACCTTACACATGGGGAGGTAACAAGTTTAAAGGCCAATGTGTGTCACGCTTCGTTCATAGAGCATCTCCCTATCTACACGGAGCGCTCGATATCCCTAAGCCTCAGCATGCAAATAGTAAAGAAGAAACAAGAATGTTCTTCACCCGAAGTTCCTAATGGCACTGATTCTGAACCTCCAGTTGTGCCAAAGTTCACTCATGATTTTCTGAGGTCAGTGCTCAAAGATACCATGCTTTCCTGCACATATATATCCCTCCCCCCCCCACCGTTACCTGACTAACTCCTGCTAGTACTTCAAGCTTCAGCCCAAATGCTTCCTCTGCAAAGCCTTTCCTGCCAGCGGGAACCCTACCCAACTTCCCCTTTGCCTGTGCTCTTTGTTCAGGCCACTGTTAACTCCACCACCGTTAACTCCATCACTGGGGCCAGCCCTGAGCACTCTGCTGCCCCTGCAGCCTTGTCAAGGGGTGGCTGTGTTCCTCCATCAAACCACTGGTGCCTGGAGGTGACCAGTGACCGACTAGCTCTTCCCACTAGCTACTTCCAGAGCGCGCTCTCTCTCTTTCTCTCTCCTCCCTTAAATTCTGAGTTTTGACATTCATGCCATCAGTCTAGGCCACATGTGATTCCTCCACACTGCAGTCCTCTACAGGCATCTTCAGAACCCAGGTCACCTTCCCTCCTTCCTTGGCTTTTAGTTCTGGCTCCCTGTCACTCTCTCCAACACCACCATCATAATGATTCGTGGGCTCTATACCCATGTATCAGTAAATGATCCTGGCCACCTGGCCTTCACTATGCGTCCTCTACCTGAGCTCAGCCACTCACACATGGTGATACCCTAGAGTCTAGACCAAGAGTCAGCACACTTTTTTCTATAAAGGGCCAGGTAGTAATTATTTTAGGCTTTGCAGGCCAGGAAGCAATGTCTTCAATTATTGGAGCAACCGTTCTTGCTAAAAGGATAATAGTCTTTTTTTTTTTTAATATATTTTAAAATGTGAGAAAGCATTCTTGGCTCAAGGCTGTATAAAAACAGGCAGCAGGCCAAATTTAACCCACAGGCCATAGTTTGCTGACCCCTAACCCAGACCTTGTCACACTAACTGTCTCAGTTCCCAAATCTTGTTTTCAAGCATCTTATTTTCTGGCCACCACCGCCTATGGTGAATTCTATCAGATCCCAACTTGAACAACCCTGCTGCCTGACTGGGACCTGCAATCCATTCATCAACTGTACTTCCTTTTCGCTGCTCTCATCCCTCTTGTCCTCTGTTTCCTCCAGACGCATCTTGGACTCCATCATTTAGTTATTTTCTTGCTCAGTTCTCCCTTTATTCTACCCCAAACCCTGGCCAACCCAACCCTCCACCCACTCCTTGCCTATAGCCTAATGTGACTGGAGAAGAATGCACAGCCATGTCGACAAGTCTCACTTTAAGTTCACGACCACAAGCCTCAACAAGCACTGTGTTGCTGTTCAGCCATCCTACTCCGCTTCTCTGGGCCACACTCCCACTCTCCCAGAAGATTAGTTCATACTTTTTCCTCTCTCTAATTCTCCAGTATGTCCTTTCTCTACTCTCAGCCAATGGCCAAAACAGTGGAAAAATTAGAGAACTTTGGCACTCTGCCATCTACCACCCATCTTCATCTGTGCTCAGACCCTCTGCCTTCCCTCCTGTTACTCTCCATCCACTATCCTATCTAGTGCCAGCCCCTACCTACCAATACGTTGGATTCCATCTCCTCTCACACACAGAGATGATCACCGCATCTTCCCTGAAACACTGTCATCATTTGCCTTCCAGGATCACCCTTTCCTGATTTTCTTCCTACCTTTCTTTGTGCTCCTTTCTCTCTGACCTCTAAGGTTGAAAAGTCCCAGGGCTCAGCTCCTGGACCTCTTCCCTCCTCTAACTACCTTCATCTCTTGGTTCTAGCTCGTGCTTCTAGGTACTTCCGCAGTATGCATCTTTGCCGCAAGCATTTTGGCACCAAATATTTTTTGCCACATAACTAATTGGCCTTAGGCAATTTTGCCCTAAAAGATAAAATAACGAAAAGTAAAAGAGGGACCTCATCTGTCAGCTCGATAAAGACATCCATAATATCACTAACTGGAAGAAATGCTAATACGTTTCAACCAGTTGAAACCAAACTGTCAAACCAAGAACTGTCAACCAGTTATATCCTTCATAACAAAATTGTCTTACGGCCAATTAATTATGCAGTGGAAATGCTTGTTTATGGCAAAGGTACCCAACACGCTAGCTCATAGCTTTAGAAATCACATCTGTGCTTATAAGTTACAAAATTGTATCATCAACACTTGATCTCTCCCCTGAAAGCCCGTCTCACGTCCATTAAATGTTTGACACACAACATACACCCAGCCTGTCCCAAACCAGACTCCGGGTCTTTTCTGGCTCCAACCTGTGCCTCCTGCCATCGTCCCCCAGTGAACCATTACAACCCCTTTCTTCTGGTTGCTTAAGCCACAAAAGTGTTGGAGACATCCTCAACTCCACTTTTTCTGTCATATCCCCACGTCCAGTCAGTCAACCCATCAACAAATCCCACATGTGCTACCTCCACAGCTATCACTCTGATCCAAGTCACCATCATTTCTCATCTGGAGTGTATAATAACCTGCTAGCTTGTCTTTCTCTTTTCACCTGACTCCCTTCTCTTTTTTCTCCACTTAGCAAGGAGGGGGATCCTTTTAACACAAAAGTGAGGTGATCATGTCAGTCCCCTAATGAAGACCCTCTTGTGGCCCCCAGATCACCCTGTGAAAGTCAGTCCTTAAAAAAAAAAAAAAAAAAAGTCAGTCCTTATAATGGCCTACAAGGCCCTACACAATCCCTTCCTTTCCCTTGTCCCTCCCATGGCACGCCAGTGTCACCTTTTTCAGTGCTGTCTTCCCTCACCTCTTTAAAGTAATAATAACCTCCCCTCTTCCCATACGGTACTTCCTAGCACGCTTCTCTTCTTTATTTTCCTCCATAGCATTTATTTCTTTATCATCATTTGATCCCTGATATATTTTATGAGTTTCTTTCTTTATTGTCTACTCCTCTAGAATATAAGCTTGATGAGGGCAGGGATTTGTCTGTTTTGTTCAAATGCTATATCTGCAGCACCAGTAAGAGTGCCCTGCACAGAGTAAGCACTCAATAAATCTTCGTGGAAGAAATGACAATTGGTTAAAGCAAGCCTCCTATATTATAATTGCCTGTCTGCATGTTGGTCTCCTCTATGACCCTGGAAGTCCTTTGAAAGTAATGACTGGGACCATTAATCTTTGTGTCTGGACAGTGCCTGGCTCATGATCACACCCAAGCACCTTGGTGGTTCCAGCTGCACTATAACAAACTAGGTCCAGGGCCTCCCTGGTGGCGCAGTGATTGAGAGTCCGCCTGCCGATGCAGGGGACGCGGGTTCGTGCCCCGATCCCGGAGGATCCCACATGCCGCTGAGCGGCTGGGCCCGCGAGCCATGGCCGCGGAGCCTGTGTGTCCGGAGCCTGTGCTCCGCAACGGGAGAGGCCACAGCAGTGAGAGGCCCGCGTACAGCAAAAAAAAAAAAACTAGGTCCAAAACCTCACAGCCTTGAATTCCTAACCATGAAAGTGTCTAACCGGGGTTGGAAAGCTTTTAGGCAGTGGTGTACCAAAGGCAACGTAGGGTACACTGTGCTTGTGCCAGACAGTTCTCACTGAGCCTTTGGGTTCTGCACATTTAAAGCAGAAACTTGGAATGCAAATTCAGTTGAGTATATTTTTTAGCAGAAACACATCCTGGCAATATACTGTTATTTATTGGGAAAAATGCACCTTACACTCAGGAGTCTTCAATTAATATTCTGCTTGCCTCTAGAAGAAGGCTGAGGGGAAGAAGAAAGAGGGGCTTGTTTGTGGGAATTGGCACACGTGCTCACACGTGCCATTGTTGGCACGCCATGAAGCCCAGCTCCTGCTTGGGAATTGAGGAGATTATGCCCAAAGCTACACAAACCAACTACAGCCAAGGAGGCAGAATGAATAAGACACTGTGCATAGTGGTTTTGGGTGTGGTTTGAAACGAGGCTTCTCTGTGAAATGTGTTAAACATGATTAGAAGGAACCCTAGAACGTGTGGGCTTTCATCCTGGGTTTGTGGATGTTAGACTATCTTCACATGGACCTTTTCATTGTGCTCTCTTCTCAGGGAGCTGCTAAAGTAGTCTCTCTTCAGAGAACCCTCTCCTGACCACCCAATCTAATCTAAAGACCAGCCTGTTTTAATTCTCAGAGGAGCAGTCGGCACTAACTGGGAGTTTTCTTTGTTTCCTTGGTTACTGTCTGTCTTAACATACTAGATGGTAAGCTTTAAGAGGCCAAGTTCATCTTGTTCACCACTGTATCTCCAACTCCTGGAACTATGCCCAGCACAGGGCAGGCATTCCATAAGTATGAGACGTGTGAATAAATGAAGGAATGGAGACTGTGATAGACAGACTTCTAAGATGTCCTCCAAGACTCCTTCTCCGTGGTGTACACATCCTGTTCAATGTCTGGGACTGTAAATGTGATGGTGTATTACTTCTGTGAGTAGGTTCGTTATATGTCACGGTTGACTTTAAGAAGGGGAGATTGGGGCTTCCCTGGTGGTCCAGTGGTTAAGACTCCACCTGGTTGAGGAACTAAGATCCCACATCCCCGTGAAAAAAGGGAGGGGGACATCATCTGGGTGGGCCCAACCAATCACATGAGCCCTTTAAATCTGGGTGTAGAGGTCAGAGGCAGAGGAAGTAAGAGATTCAAAGCATGAGAAAGTATATGGAGGGAACCACAGAGCGAAAAACTGCGGGCGGCCTCCAGGAGCTGAGAGCAGTCCCCCAGCCAAAAGCCAACCAGTGAATGGAGTCCTCAGTCCTATAACTGCAAGGAACTGAATTCTATCAACAACTTGGATGAGCTTGGAAGCAGATTCGTCCCCAGAGCCTCCAGAAAGGAATGCAGCCTGGCAAGACCCTGAACAGAAACCCAGCCACACAAATCTACAGAACTGGGAGCTAATAAATGGGTGTTGTTTTAAGCCCCTGTTTGTGGTAACCTGTTACATAGCAAGAGAAAACTAATACAGAGAACCTTAACAGTTTTCTCCACGTTAACTCACAGAGAAAAAAGGATGAAACACTATGGAGTCTTCGCTTTGCAGGAAGTGAAAACCAAGGTACAACTCAATGGAGGAAAAGGGCAAGACTGTGTAAGGTGTAACTATAAAAATCCAGACAGGTCTAGCGAAAGCCTCATGAGAGTTTTGAGACTCTGAGACTATGAACAAGTTACCGTACTCCACACTGGTATTTTTAGAACTAGGGGCATGTTACATTTCCTAGCGAGCTAGGATTATAAACACATCTCAGTTATTCCTATGAGCACGCCAGTTTTGGAGTTAGTTGTGGCTTCAAACCACAGCTTTGCCATTTTACTTGACATTCGGCAAGTAATCTCTCTGAGCCTCAGTTTTATCAACTGTGGAATAAGCATGAGGAGGTTGTTGTGAGGTTGAGTGAGATACTATGTGTATCGTTCTTAGCACCAGCCCTGACACAAGCTCTCTAGAAATCACTTCCACGTATATGCAAGACGGATAAAATAATCCATGCTTGAAATATTCACAGCCCCTTTCTGCCCCCTCAACTGCTAAACTATTCTGATGATGACTAATGAGCGTTTCCCCGTTTCCTTCCCCCTGTTTTCCACATCCTGTATTCGGGACAGGAAGTAATCAATCGAGGATGGCTGGAGAAGTTGGGTAGGAGATTCAAGTAGGAAGGGGCTTAGATGAGAGACAGAGAGATAATAGAGGGGTGGGACAAAAGGCTACTGGGGGGAAAAAAGGAAAGAGGAGAGAAGATGAAGGTAACAGAAAGGGTTATTTCTAAGGAGAGTGGAGAGAGATGAGAACCTGTGCCAGATGAATGAGAGAGAGAGTTTACAAAAATACAAGGGAGTCTGTGCCGACATAAATACACGATTGAATAAATAAATTGAGCAAATAGAGAAATCTCCCGTGGAGAAGAATTCCACATAATTTATGTAGATACTTTGCCCTCAAGAGAGTGGAGCATGAGCCTCCACTCCTTAGGTGTCAGCTGTGCATAGTGACTTCTATCCAAAAAGAACAGTATAGAAAAAGGAGAGAGGGAGTGACTTTACAGGAGAGAAACCCAACAAACACAACCTCAGCCAGGTGATCAAGGTGTCATATGATGAGATGAGAACTGCACTTGACCACTGTGGTCTTCCTCCCGCTAAATGCAAAACCCAGTCTTTTTTTTTTTTTTTGCGGTACGCGGGCCTCTCACTGTTGCAGCCTCTCCCGTTGCGGAGCACGGGCTCCGGACGCGCAGGCTCAGCGGCCATGGCTCACAGGCCCAGCCGCTCCACGGCACGTGGGAGCCTCCCGGACCGGGACACGAACCCGTGTCCCCTGCATCGGCAGGCGGACTCTCAACCACTGCGCCACCAGGGAAGCCCAAAACCCAGTCTTATCGTGAGAAAAACATCAGACAACTCCTAACTGAAGGACAGTTTATAAAATACCTGGCCACTACTCCTCAAAACTGTCAAGGTGATCAAAAACAAGGAAAGTCTGAGAAACTGTCACAGCCAAGAGGACCCGAAGAAAACATCCTAATTAGAAACCTGAAACAGAAAAACTCATTAGGTAAAAATTAAGGAAATCTGGATAATATATAAACTTCAGTTACTAATGTATCAACATTGGCTCAATAGTTGTGACAAATGTACTATACTTTTTAAAACATATTTATTTATTCATTTGGCTTGCACCGGGTCTTAGTTGCAGCATGTGGGATCTTTTTAGTTGCAGCATGTAGGATCTAGTTCCCTGACCAGGGATCAAACCTGGGCCCCCTGCATTGGGAGCATGGAGTCTTAGCCACTGGACCACTAGAAAAGTCCCACAAATGTACTATACTGATGTAAGATGTTAATAATAGAAGAAATCGGGTGGGGAGTATATGGTAACTCTCAGTATTATCATTGCAACTTTTCTGTAAATCGAAAACTGTTCTAAAACAAAACATTTATCCCAGATTTCAGTACCACATTTTTAAATTAAAAATAATACAATAAAATGTTTAAAAATATGAGAGGAAAGGAATTTTAAGACATATTACTGTAGGTAATGAATTCTGTCATCTTTAATGCTCTTTGAAAAATGCAAATAAGGATCAGAATTAATTTTAATTGCATTTTCCTTACTGAAATGTTTCTTTTAATGCAACAGTGTTTCTTTTAAGGCTCCAAAGCTGGGCTTCCTGGGGCCTAGGATCTACTCAGGTTCCAATATTAGCATCCTGAAATGTTGGAGAACACAAGAAGGATGACTTCCTCTTGGGAATGTTCTGGAAGTCTCGAATAGCCTGGAAGCCAGTTAACCATCAACACAGAGTGTCAGGGCAGTTGACTGAATCCCCTTCCAGAAGTGACTTTCCAGTCCCCTGGCAGGCCTGGAATCCCTTAAAAGAGCTGCCACCCCAAAGAAGCTCTTGGCTGAATACATGCCTAATCTCTGATTAAATCCAGTTATGGAAACAGATGAAAAGAAGAGCCACACTTGGCTCACAGGAGCCTGGGCATTGGAACATCTGTGGAAAATATTGGGTCCCTTATCCACATACGCAGACAGTTTGGGCATTTTCCAAATCCACATCAGTGCCAACAACTTCTTTATCTTTTCCTGGGGAGCAAGGAGCCGGCTGCACAAACCAGACGTAGCAGGCCAGAGACTGTCGCCCTTAGAAAAGCCTGCCAGGAAGGTAGGCCCTTGGCTGGTGTCGGGAACTTGGATTTCGGGATCACTCCCACCATTCCCAGAATTGATAAGAGTGACCAACTATGCCTCAACTATTCGTACACACAGTGGGGTTCATGCTGAACACCTGTTTCCTTGTGAGAGGCTGGAATTTTGGTATGTGCTGGGCAGAAGTTGCCTACGTGACCGGCACCTTCAATAAAAACCTTGAGTCTCTAATGAGCTTTCCTGGTCAACAATATTTCACATGTGCTGTCACAACTTGTCGCTGGAGGAATCAAGTGCATCCTTTGTGACTCCACTAGGAGAGGGCTCTTGGAAGCTTGGGCCTACTTTGCTCTGAACATCAGCCCCTGTGCCTTTCCCCTTTGCTATTTGGCTTTGTATCCTCCAGCTTTAATAAATTATAGCCACGAATACAGCTATATGCTGAATCCTGTGAATCCCCTGAACAAATCATTGAATCTGGAGGTGGTCTTGGGGACACCCTACACAGGCTATTCTTCTTTTGGGGGGATATCATTAGTTTATTATAAAAGAGAGACATGGAAATTATTTATATGATGAAATATCTCAGTGGAATGGGCAGCTTCACGTGATGCCATTTCCGTAGTGATTTATTTCAGTCTACATACTTTCCAAGAATGTCACCATCTCTAAATAAAAAATAATCCTTGTCTAGAACTGCTTTGGTGCCTTAGAGCCCAGTCCGGTAACTACTACTGTTGTTTGCAATACTTTTCCTTGAGATTTTTCTGGAAGCATAATGCCCCTCTTGGTTACAGTTTCCGCTGCACTCTTTTCAACTAATATTGGTCAAAGAGGTGGAAAAACTTTCTAAATTCCTGTCCTGCCGTGACTCTGGCCACTGTAGTTTAGTTCATACTCTCCACAAGGCTACTCTTATCTATAACATTAGCATAAAGATTTTTCTTGGTCCAACCCTTATTAGGACAGGCATAGAGGAAGATATGGTTAGCTGCATTTGATCACTGAGAAAACAAGCCCAGAGAAGACTGGTTTAACAGCTAGGAGGGGCAGAGCTGGAATTAGAGCTCAAGTTTGTCTGTTTCCACACTCAGCAGTC
This sequence comes from Mesoplodon densirostris, assembly GCF_025265405.1. NCBI lineage: Eukaryota > Metazoa > Chordata > Mammalia > Artiodactyla > Ziphiidae > Mesoplodon > Mesoplodon densirostris. The sequence continues at coordinate 12,731,242 of NC_082661.1, read as the reverse complement.
AATCTTATTGCCAAAGTTTGGGGTGCCTCCCCTTTCTCCACCCTCTACTTCTCCCACTTAACTCTGGAGAACCTGTCTGGCGGGTCTAACAGGGCTTGGGGGTGAAAGGGGAGGGAGGAAGGTGTCAGTTCCAGTCATCCTCCCACTTTCCCAGAGATAACCTCTCCACCCCTACCCTCTGTCCCACTCCATCCGAGCCTGACCACCGCCTTCTTTATCCTTCCCTCCCAGTACCCACCACCATCTCCCTCAAATCCTTTGTTTTAGTATCTATCGGTCATCATCTTCATCCTCATTTATTTTCTGAATGACTCCAGAATGTGCCAGAGACTAAGGTGACACCGATGGGCCTTGGCCACAGGGGGCTGTCCCTAACTTACTCTTAGAGGAAGTACTTAGAGTGCACAACTTAGGTCCCCACACCCAGCGGAGCCACCCAAGCAGGGCAAGGAGAGGCAATGACTCGGAAGCTCTCATCCTGTTCCACCTCTGAGACTTCTTGCCTTTTTCTCTTTCCACAAGTGTGGATCTCTAGGTCTGAAATCCCAGAAACAATAGATCTGGTCATGAGTTCCCTCTCCTCTTTTCTGTTTTCCCACCTGTTGTAAGGTGGTCACAGGCAAGAACTCTGCTGTACTTATGTCTGTACCCTCTCTCCAGCCTTTATCCCATGTCACAGTCTGTTTTGCAGTTGCTAGCACACTGAGCAAAGGAAATCAAGTCTGATGGATTCTACGTTCTTGCTAATTTAATGGAAGATGGTTACCCAAGTCCAAATACCACATAAAATTATAAAGTATTTTGGGTTAAATGTGTCTCTTTTAAGATTCAGCAAATGAAGTGGAAAAGACAGGAGATCTGGGGTCTATGGATTTAACATATTTTCTTATTTTTTCTGTCTACCATGTTTCTTCAAATCTAGAAATGCCATCAGTGATTAAACACATCATTTTATAAGAAAGAAAAAAACACTCCCAATTATAATTTTAGGATGTATCCCAATTTCAGAGATTTAAAAATTTGGACTATTGGATGCAAAGAAAGACAGCATTTTTTAAATTGTGAAATAAAAGTAATAGGAGAAAAAAATTGCTGAAGTCATCTATCTAAAGAAAACCACTGTTACTAACATTTGAATATTTTTTATATTTTTACAGTTAGGGACCTTATAGATAGTATATTTAATGCCTTTATGCACTAAATATACACATTTATAAATATTTGTATTTTTATACATTTATGTACTATATATTTCCATATATTTGTATTTTTATTATACAGTCCACAGTGTTTGGGGTACACAGCCCCAAACCTTCTTTCACACCCTCCCCCCTTGCTCTTCCTCTGAGGAAACCGCTGTCAGCAGCTGGGTATGCATCCCTCCCATCCTATAACATATATACATACACATAGACACATAGCAGCTTAGAGTTTTACACATAGATGGGATTATAATGAGTTAGTACAAATATGTCTACCTCACTCTCCTTCATAGCTTCATAGCATTCTGTAATATGGAACGTACAATTGTTTTTTGTTTCTTCATTAACACTGGCTAATTTTCACATTTTCATTTTTTTATAGAAGATTTATTTTATTTTTTTAACTTTTTTTGAATTTTATTTTATTTATTTTTTCAGCAGGTTCTTATTAGTCATCCATTTTATACACATCAGTGTATACATGTCAATCCCAATCTCCCAATTCATCACACCACCACCACCACCCGCCACTGCTTTCCCCCCTTGGTATCCATACGTTTGTTCTCTACGTCTGTGTCTCAATTTCTGCCCTGCCAACCGGTTCATCTGTACCATTTTTCTAGGTTCCACATATATGCGTTAATATGCAATATTCGTTTTTCTCTTTCTGACTTACTTCACTCTGTATGACAGTCTCTGGATTCATCCACGTCTCTACAAATTACCCAATTTCATTCCTTTTTATGGCTGAGTAATATTCCATTGTATATATGTACCACATCTTTATCCATTCATCTATCGATGAGCATTTAGGTTGCTTCCATGACCTGGCTATTGTAAATAATGCTGCAATGAACATTGGGGTGCATGTGTCTTTTTGAATTACGGTTTTCTTTGGGTATATGCCCAGTAGTGGGATTGATGGGTCATATGGTAATTCTATTTGTAGTTTTTTAAGGAACCTCCATACTGTTCTCCACACTGGCTGTATCAATTTACATTCCCACCAACAGTGCAAGAGGGTTCCCTTTTCTCCACACCCTCTCCAGCATTTGTTGTTTGTAGATTTTCTGATGATGCCCATTTTAACTGGTGTGAGGTGATAACACATTGTAGTTCTGATTTGCATTTCTCTAATAATTAGTGATGTTGAGCAGCTTTTCATATGCTTCTTGGCCATCTGTACGTCCTCTTTGGAGAAATGTCTATTTAGGTCTTCTGCCTTTTTTTTTTTTTTTTTTTCTTTGCAGTACACGGGCCTCTCACTGTTGTGGCCTCTCCCATTACGGAGCACAGGCTCCGGACACGCAGGCTCAGCGGCCATGGCTCACGGGCCCAGCCGCTCTGCGGCATGTGGGATCTTCCCAGACCAGGGCACGAACCCATGTCCCCTGCATTGGCAGGCAGACTCTCAACACTGCACCACCAAGGAAGCCCCTTCTGCCCATTTTTTGATTGGGTTGTTTATTTTTTTAATATCGAGCTAAATGAGCTGTTTATATATTTTGGTGATTAATCCTTGGTCTGTTGATTCGTTTGCAAATATTTTCTCCCATTCTGAGGGTTGTCTTTTCGTCTTGTTTGTAGTTTCCTTTGCTTTGCATAAGCTTTTAAGTTTCATTTTGTTCCATTAGTTTATTTTTTTTTTATTTCCATTACTCTAGGAGGTGGATCAGAAAAGATCTTGCTGTGATCTATGTCAAAGAGTGTTCTTCCTATGTTTTCCTCTAAGAGCTTTATGGTGTCCGGTCTTACATTTAGGTCTCTAATCCATTTTGAGTTTATTTTTGTGTATGGTGTTAGGGAGTGTTCTAATTTCATTCTTTTACATGTAGCTGTCCAGTTTTCCCAGCACCACTTTTTTTTTTCCTGCGGTACGCGGGCCTCTCACTGTTGCAGCCTCTCCCGTTGCAGAGCACAGGCTCCAGACGCGCAGGCTCAGCGACCATGGCTCAAGGGCCAAGCCGCTCCGTGGCATGTGGGATTTCCCAGACTGGGGCACAAACCCGTGTCCCCTGCATTGGCAGGTGGGCTCTCAACCACTGCGCCACCAGGGAAGCTCCCAGCACCACTTATTGAAGAGACTGTCTTTTCTCCACTGTATATCCTTGCCTCCTTTGTCATAGATTAGTTGACCATAGGTGTGTGGGTTTATCTCTGGACTTTCTATCCTGTTCCATTGATCTATATTTCTGTTTTTGTGCCAGTACAATGTTGTCTTGGTTACTGTAGCTATGTAGTATAGTCTGAAGTCAGGGAGTCTGATTCCTTCAGCTCCGTTTTTTTCCCTCAAGAATGCTTTGGCTATTTGGGGCCTTTTGTGTCTCCATACAAATTTTGAGATTTTTTTGTTCTAGTTCTGTAAAAAATGCCACTGGTAATTTGATAGGGATTGCATTGAATCTGTAGATTGCTTTGGGTAGTATAGTCATTTTCACAATATTGATTCTTCCAATCCAAGAACATAGTATATCTCCCCATCTGTTGGTATCATCTTTAATTTCTTTCAACAGTGTCTTATAGTTTTCTGCATACAAGTCTTTTGTCTCCCTAGGTAGGTTTATTCCTGGGTATTTTATTATTTTTGTTGCAGTGGTAAATGGGAGGGATTCCTTAATTTCTCTTTCAGATTTTTCATCATTAGTGTATAAGAATGTAAGAGATTTCTGTGCATTAATTTTGTATCCTGCAACTTTACCAAATTCATTGATTAGCTCTAGTAGTTTTCTGGTAGCATCTTTGGGATTCTCTATGTATAGTACCATGTCATCTGCAAACAGTAACAGTTTTACTTCTTGTTTTCCAATTTGTATTCCTTTTATTTCTTGTTTTTCTCTGATTGCCGTGGCTAGGACTTCCAAAACTATGCTGAATAATAGTGGCGAGAGTGGACATCCTTGTCTTGTTCCTGATCTTAGAGGAAATGCTTTCAGTTTTTCACCATTGAGAATGATGTTTGCTGTGGGTTTGTCATATATGGCCTTTATTATGTTGAGGTAGGTTCCCTCTATGGCCACTTTCTGGAGAGTTTTTATCATAAATGGGTGTTGAATTTTGTCAAAAGCTTTTTCTGCATCTATTGAGATGATCAGATGGTTTTTATTCTTCAGTTTGTTAATATGGTGTATCACATTGATTGATTTGTGTATATTGAAGAATCCTTGCATCCCTGGGATAAATACCACTTGATCATGGTGTATGATCCTTTTAATGTGTTGTTGGATTCTGTTTGCTAGTATTTTGTTGAGGATATTTACATCTATATTCATCAGTGATATTGGTCTGTAATTTTCTTTTTTTGTAGTATCTTTGTCCGGGTTTGGTATCAGGGTGATGGTGGCTTCATAGAATGAGCTTGGGAGTGTTCCCTCCTCTGCAATTTTTTGGAAGAGTTTAAGAAGGATGGGTGTTAGCTCTTCTCTAAATGTTTGATAGAATTCACCTGTGAAGCCATCTGGTCCTGGACTTTTGTTTGTTGGAAGATTTTTAATCACAGTTTCAATTTCATTACTTGTGATTGGTCTGTTCATATTTTCTATTTCTTCCTGGTTCAGTCTTGGGAGGTTATACCTTTCTAGGAATTTGTCCATTTCTTCCAGGTTGTTCATTTTATTGGCATAGAGTTGCTTGTAGTACTCTCTTAGGATGCTTTGTATTTCTGCAGTGTCTGTTGTAACTTTTCCTTTTTCATTTCTAATTTTATTGATTTGAGTTCTCTCCCTCTTTTTCTTGATGAATCTGGCTAATGGTTTATCAATTTTGTTTACCTTCTCAAGGAACAAGCTTTTAGTTTTATTGATCCTTGCTATTGTTTTCTTTGTTTCTATTTCATTTATTTCTGCTCTGATCTTGATGATTTCTTTCCTTCTGCTAACTTTGGGTTTTGTTTATTCTTCTTTCTCTAGTTCCTTTAGGTGTAAGGTTAGATTGTTTATTTGAGATTTTTCTTGTTTCTTGAGGTAGGCTTGTATAGCTATAAACTTCCCTCTTAGAACTGCTTTTGCTGCATCCCATAGCTTTTGGATCATAGTGTTTTCATTGTCATTTGTCTCTAGGTATTTTTTGATTTCCTCTTTGATTTCTTCAGTGATCTCTTGGTTATTGAGTAACGTATTGTTTAGCCTCCATATGTTGGTGTTTTTTACAGTTTTTTCCCTGTAATTGATTTCTAATCTCATAACGTTGTGACCAGAAAAGATACTTGATATGATTTCAATTTTCTTAAATTTACTGAGGCTTGATTTGTGACCCAAGATTTGATCTATCCTGGAGAATGTTCCATGTGTACTTGAGAAGAAAGTGTAATCTGCTGTTTTTGGATGGAATGTCCTATAAATATCAAATAAATCTATCTGGTTTGTTGTGCCATTTAAAGCTTGTGTTTTCTTATTAATTTTCTGTTTGGATGATCTGTCCATTGGTGTAAGTGAGGTGTTAAAGTCCCCCACTATTATTGTTGATTTCCTCTTTTATAGCTGTTAGCAGTTACCTTATGTATTGAGGTGCTCTCATGTTGGGTGCATATATATTTATAATTGTTATATCTTCTTCTTGGATTGATCCCTTGATCATTACATAATGTCCTTCCTTGTCTCTTGTAACATTCTTTATTTTAAAGTCTTGATATGAGTATTGCTACTCCAGCTTTCTTTTGATTTCCATTTGCATGGAATATCTTTTTCCATCCCCTCACTTTCAGTCTGTATGTGTCCCTAGGTCTGAAGTGGGCCTCTTGTAGACAGCATATATATGGGTCTTGTTTTTGTATCCATTACACTACCCTGTGTCTTTTGGTTGGAGCATTTAATCCATTCACGTTTAAGGTAATTATCGATATGTATGTTCCTATTACCATATTCTTAATTTGTTTTGGGTTTGTTTTTGTAGGTCCTTTTCTTCTTTAGTGTTTCCCACTTAGAGAAGTTCCTTCAGCATTTGTTGTAGAGCTGGTTTAGTGGTGTTGAATTCTCTTAGCTTTTGCTTGTCTGTAAAGCTTTTGATTTCTCCATCGAATCTGAATGAGATCCTTGCCAGGTAGAGTAATCTTGGTTGTAGGTTCTTCCCTTTCATCACTTTAAGTATATCATGACACTCCCTTCTGGCTTGTAGAGTTTCTGCTGAGAAATCAGCTGTTAACCTTATGGGAGTTCCCTTGTATGTTTTTTGTCATTTTTCCCTTGTTGCTTTCAATAATTTTTCTTTGTCTTTAATTTTTGCCAATTTGATTTCTATGTGTCTCGGCATGTTTCTCCTTGGGTCTAACCTGTATGGGACTCTCTGAACTTCCTGGACTTGTATGGCTATTTCCTTTCCCATGTTAGGGAAGTTTTCAACTATAATCTCTTCAAATATTTTCTCGGGTCCTTTCTCTCTCTCTTCTCCTTCTGGGACCCCTATCATGCGAATGTTGTTGCATTTAATGTTGTCCCAGAGGTCTCTTAGGCTGTCTTCATTTCTTTTCATTCTTTTTTCTTTATTCTGTTCCGCAGTAGTGAATTCCACCATTCTGTCTTCCAGGTCACTTATCCGTTCTTCTGCCTCAGTTATTCTGCTATTGATTCCTTCTAGTGTATTTTTCATTTCAGTTATTGTGTTGTTCATCTCTGTTTGTTTGTTCTTTAATTCTTCTAGATCTTTGTTAAACATTTCTTGCATCTTCTCGATCTTTGCCTCCATTCTTTTGCTGAGGTCCTGGATCATTTTCACTATCATTATTCTGAATTCTTTTTCTGGAAGGTTTCCTATCTCCACTTCATTTAGTTGTTTATCGGGGGTTTTATCTTGTTCCTTCATCTGGTACATAGCCCTGTGCCTTTTCATCTTGTCTATCTTTCTGTGAATGTGGTTTTTGTTCCACAGGCTGCAGGATTGTAGCTCGTCTTCTCACATTTTCACTATTACTAATAGCGCTGTATGAAGATCCTTGTACATGTATGTTTGTGTCCATGTGTAAGTATGTCCTGAAAGTAAATTGCTGGGTATGCACTTTTCCATTTTGATAGATACTGCCAAACTGCCTTTTAAAAAGGCTTCATTAACATTTTTTCTTTAAATACATAAAACTCATATTAAACAAAATGGTATTTCCTAGTTAAATCAGAATGAACTATCGCAAACTCTATAAACAATTATGTTCATGTTGCTTTTATCTTTCGTATGAAATTCTAGAGTATGCAGCTGCCTTATTAAGAGTTTCTTTCCAATTGTTCCAGATGCCCAGCAAACAAATCCAGGGAGTTTGTGAACTAGTTCTGGGCATTCCACATGTGACTGTGGTTTTCACAGCCCCACAGATCACTGTTGAAAGACTAAGCCTGCAGCATCCACTATAGTACTGGACCCTGTGATGTTCCTCAAGGCATGGATCCTTGTGCTGATTTTTGTGGGGGACCCTGAATCTCTGAGGAACTCTTGCTCTGGCTCCTCAGGGGAACCAGTTGCCTCAGGAGCAGCAGGTTAGGTAGGGCTTGTTTCAGGGTCCATCACCCCATGCACACAGACCCCGTGTCACTTTCTCTCCTTGGAGGTGTTGGGATCCCTTCAGGTGTCTGGCACATTTCCTCTTAAACTCCCAAACACAAAAGGCGGTGACTATATGTCTTAATTCCAGATGTGGGAACAATTGCCCATCCAAGGAAGACTATCTAGGTGAACTCAATGGCCCCACCCCTTTACTGCAGAGGTAATGACTCAAAGGTAATTTTCTCAAACTTCTCTTTTATAAGAGAACAGGGAGAAAGCCCTACAGAAATATAATATCCAGCAGAGCACTCCATATGCAGCTAAAACTAATTGCCTAAGAGTAGCTAGATTAGTTTGCTAGGGCTGCCAGAACAAAGTACCACAGCCTGGGTGGCTGAAACAACAGAAATTTAATTTTTCACCATTCTGGAGGCTAGAAGTCCAGGAAAAAAGGTGTCAGCAGGTTTGGTTTCTCCTGAGGCCTCTCTCCTTGGCTTGCACAGCCGCCTCTCTGGTCCTCGCGTGGCTTTTTCTCTGTGTGAGCTCATCCCTGGTATCTTCTTGTGTGTCCAAATTTCCTCTTAAAAGGACACAGGTCAGATTGCATTAGAACCCACACTAACAGCCTCATTTTTACTTAATCATTTCTTTAAAGGCCCTATCTCCAAATAAGTCACATTCCAAGGTGATGGGGGTTAGGACCATGCTATAAAACAATGGGTTATTTCAGCTCATATCAGTAGCTGCTATATGTGATTTTATATGGTTATCCTAGTTGATTGGGTGGCAGTGGCCTTCACTAAAAGCAGGTACTTAAGGCGCAGATTGATGCAGGCTGATGTATTGTTGAGGCTGTTAAAGGGAATCCACAAGAGGATCTGTTTTCCTTGTAAACACTTTTTCTGTAGAGCCCCACTAGACATTTCAAAGGCCAATGAAACAGGAGTGCAAATGTCTGCTTGGCTTACAAACTGATTCCGACTCTGCATCCCACTCCTCAGCCCCCAATACTTGCATATTTTCTGTGGGAACTAGAAATATTAACAACTATTTACTACAATAGTGAGCACAGGGAACCCAAAAGTGCATGCCCTCCAGGAGTTCAGTCTAATGGGAGAAACAGAAGAGCCATATACACACCTAAATATACACCAATCCTAGCTCTACGGCCAAATACTATTAGGCTTTGGAAGAGAGACAATGTAGTTTTGCCTGGGTTTAGGGAAGAAATCATACTTGAGACTTGATGATGAAGAATTTCTCAAGGTAAAGAGCAGGTAGAATGAGGAGACTTGTTTAAAATATAGCATGATTCACCGGCGGCGACCGGCGGCGGCGGGCAGCGCGTCAGGCGGAGAGAGCCGCCGCCAGCCCAAGAAGCAGCAGGAAAGACAACCTGACATAGGGAACTGGGGACTGCTATACAGAGAGAGAACTACAAAACACCCTCAGTGCAGTAGGAACCCTAATCCAAAGTCCCTATACTTTTATCAGAGTGTGCAACAGAGGAACATGGCTCAAGAAACTAATCACAGCCAAGTGCCTATGCTTTGTTCCACTGGCTGAGGATTTTATGGAAACCCTCGTACAAATGGCATGTGTTCACTATGTTATAAAGAACATCTTCAAAGACAGAATAGTAGTAATGGTAGAATAAGCCCACCTGCACCTTCTGTCAGTAGTCTGTCTGAGTCTTTACCAGTTCAGGGCACAGATGGCTGCGTCCCAGAAACTCAGTCGGCGTTAGACTCGACATCTTCATCTATGCAGCCAAGCCCTGTATCAAATCAGTCACTTTTATCAGAATCTGTAGCATCTTCCCAAGTGGACAGTACATCTGTGGATAAAGCAATACCTGAAACAGAAGACCTGCAAGCTTCAGTATCAGAAACGGCACAGCAGCCATCTGAAGAGCAAAGCAAGTCTCTTGAAAAACCAAAACGAAAAAAGAATCGCTTTTTCATGTGCAGGAAGAAAGTGGGACTTACTGGGTTTGAATGTCGGTGTGGAAATGTTTACTGTGGTGTACACCGTTACTCAGATGTACACAATTGCTCTTACAATTACAAAGCTGATGCTGCTGAGAAAATCAGAAAAGAAAATCCAGTAGTTGTTGGTGAAAAGATCCAGAAGATTTGAACTCCTGGAATAAAAAATCCTTCGACCATCTGCAAACTAAAAATTGACTTGAGTTTTTTTTTCCTAGTCATTGAGAATGTAGAGCAATGTATCTTGCATAGACCTTTTAATCATGCATGTCATCAGAAGAATAGATTTTTGTTTTTGTTTTGAAAATGACTCCGAACATTTATTTACATTGCAGTTTCTGTGGCTGAAAAGACTTAAGTAAACTTTACAAGTATTATCCTTTTAAGATCATTTTAATTTTAATTGAGTGCAGAGGGCTTTTATAACAAACGTGGAGAAATGTTGGAGGGTTGTGATTTTTCCAGTATTAAACATGCATGCGTTAATCTTGCAGTTTATTTTCTCATTGTGTATGTATATATAGCTTTTCTCTGCAGCACGATTTCTCTTTTGATAAATGCCCTTTAGGGCACAACTAGTTATCAGTAACTGAATGTATCTTAATCATTATGGCTGCTTCTGTTTTTCATTAACAAAGGTTATACATATGTTAGCATATAGTTTCTTTGCACCCACTATTTATGTCTGAATCATTTGTCACAGGAGAGTGTGTGCTGATGAGATTCTAAGTTTGTGTGTTTTTAAATTTTTTTGAGCAAGGGCAGGAAAAGCTGTATGCATTTCATTGCTGACTGCAGGTTTCTTCCAGATTACGTTCATTGGTCTGTGTGTATACAATATGAAGAATGATCTGAAGTAATTGTGCTGTATTTATGTTTATCTACCAGTCTTTGATTAAATAAAAAGGAAAACCATAATGTTCAAAAAAAAATATAGCAGCACTGTAATGATACAATAAAAAACAGGAAACAAACTTAATTTCCATCAACAGACAATGGAAATAATCATATTTCCAGATGCAAAAATCACTCAACAGTTAAAATTACTGAACCAGAGCTATAAATATTAACTTGGATAAATCATAACGCTGAGCAAAAAAAATAGAAGGAAAAAAGAAAAGCACTTTACAAACGAATACAAACAGCATGCCATAGCATGGGAGGCTGTGTAGCACACTGACCCGGTGTGTGGCTAGAATCCCACGGCCTGGTGTCACATCCTGGTACTGCCACTTGTTATCCTGAGCAAGTTGCATCTCCTTTCAGCTTTCTCACCTGTAAATTGGGGATCATAATAGGACTTACAGGCAGGGGTACTGTGAGGATTTATGGAAATAATACAAGTAAAGCACTGAGAACAATGCCTGCCACCCAATAAATGTTAACTATTGTTGCAATGGTATAAAGTTTTAGGAGTATAATATTTTGTTGAGTGATACATACACATATACCAAAGTTTAAAAACATACAGGAAAACAACAATTAACAAATTTAGAATAGTGGTTACCTCTGTAGGATAGGGAAGTTTAAGAGATTAAGGAAGAGAAGGAGAGTGCTTCAACTACATTTGTAATACTATATTTCTTTTTACTTTATTATTATTTTTTTTGGCTGCTCCTCGAGGCATGTGGGATCTTAGTTCCCCGGGATCCAACCGCTGCCCCTGAAGTGGAAGCACGGGGTCTTAACTACTGGACTGCCAGGGACGTCCTTGTAATACTTTATTTCTTAAGCTGGGTGGTAACCATATGTTTTTCTTAGATTGGTATGTGTGTATGAAATATGTCATATTAAAAATAAAAATTTTTTTAAAGATAAAATGAGATGAGGGTGGGATTGTATTCCTATAGACTCCAAAGATCTTTCCCTGATTAGTTTTGTGTGATTTGGGTTTAGAGGCACAGAGAATCCGGAAGAAAAGATCCTGCAGCCACCCAAACTGTCTGGCTCCTTCCCATCATTCAGATCTTGGTTCAAATATCCCTTCCTGAGGGAAGCCTTCTTAACACCCATTTCAGATCAGCGCACCCCTATCCACTCTCTAACAAACGGCACTATTTTATTGAATAGACTTACCCCTCTGGGCTGTTTTAGTACGTTCCCCATTGGAATGCTCTGTCTTAGTCAATACTATATTTCTAAAGCCATTTTATTTTTATTTTTTAAATTAATTAATTTATTTATGGCTGCTTTGGGTCTTCGTCGCTGCGCACCGGCTTTCTGTAGTTGCGGCGAGTGGGGGCTACTCCTCGTTGCAGCGCGCGGGCTTCCCATTGCGGTGCCTTCTCTTGTTGTGGAGCATGGGCTGTAGGCGCGCGGGCTTCAGTAGCTGTGGCATGCGGACTCAGTAGTTGTGGCTCGTGGCCTCCAGAGCGCAGGCTCAGTAGTTGTGGTGCACGGGCTTAGTTGCTTCGCGGCATGTGGGATCTTCCTGGATCAGGACTGGAACCCATGTCCCCTGCGTTGGCAGGCGGACTCTTAACCACTGCACCACCAGGGAAGTCCTAAAGCCATTTTAAATCCTCAATTATTTTTTTTGTTTTGGATGGCTGGATGAATAAGGGACTGAATGAATGGACTCCATTCCTTCGTCCTCAGGACACCTCTTTTGAGCCAGACTGGAGGGCAGAGGTAGAATGAGGAAAGCCTTAAGAGAAGAGCGAAGATTGGAGTGGGCTGAGGAGGGAGCGGAATGAAGATGTGGAGCAGAGAAATGAGGGAGATCTCTGAGGGTGAGGAGCCAGAGGTGAAGGTGAATGGAGGGGCAGACCCCCGGCAGAGCGGGGCGGAGGCGGGGCCTCCAGTGCGGGGTCGGGGCCTGGAGGGAGGTAGGCGGGGCGGGAGCCTGCGGGGCGGGGGCCTGCGGGCGGACGGGCCCCGAGGAGAGGCGGAGCTTATGAGCAGAGAGCTGGGAGCGGTTTTCGGCGGCGGCGGCGGCGGCGGCGGCGGCGGAAGATGGCTGCAGCTGAGCCTGCGGACCCTCTGCTGATGCTCGGAGTCGGGCTGATCGGTGAGGAGGAAGGCGCCCTGCCCCGCAGGCCCGCACCCAGTTCTGTCTCCGCCTGGGCCCGGGACTACCCCTGCTCCCGCGGTCCCCGGCACCGCCCGCGGTGGGGAGGGCGCGTCCCCCTCCATGTTGGGCCTGGGCTAGGGGCTGCGGGGCCCGGCCTCCTCGGCGCAGGCCCCCGGCCTGCCGCCCTGGGCCCGTGCGCCCGCGGCCTTGTGTGGGGCCTGCCGGGCCGGGAGGCGGGGCCGGGTACCCTGGAAGCCTCCTAGGCTCTGGGAGGGAGCTCCTCCTGGACGCCCCGGGCTGCAGAGGAGCCCGGACGTGGAAAGTGATCGAGCCGCGTAGGCGAGTCGCCGGTCGTGCAGAGAGGAGCTTGCAGGCCGCGCGTTTGTGAGGCTGCAGGGCCGGGGTCCCTCCGAACGAGGGAGAGTCACGCGTGACTGCCAGCCCGGCGCCCGGCTGGCCCCGGGCATGTGATCGAGCGATTCCAGACGCGGTGGCCAACTGCCATCCCGGGGTGCTGCACGTTATGCGTGGATTATTTCCCGTTTGACTCTCACCTCGGCTCCAGGGGATCTGGGTAATGTTTGATGCCCACTTTACGCAGCAGGTGGGGGCCCAGGGTGTCATTTGTGCAAGAACGCACATTAGGAAGTGGCAGACCCAGGGTGGGGGACCCTTGCAGTCTAGCCCGAGAACCCCAACTCATACCAGTGGGGAGCTGCATCCTAAGACAGAGGTCGTGCATAGGACACAGGTGTCTACATAATCACAGTGGGTGGAATCCCAGTTCGTTTTGAGGAATTAATGGATAGGGGAGTGCGTTGGGATCTTTGGGCCGTCTGGAGTGTGTGCCTGAACCTTGTGCAGGGTTTTTGAAGCAACCATTCATCCGACAGTGACAGTGAGCACGGGGTTGCTTGAATGAACTTCTGTCGGTTCCCTGAGTGCCATTGTCCTTTGAAAAAATATTCTCCTGAGATTTTTATATACCCCTAAACCCTAGTACACAAGCACATTGCTTGGATCTAGCAAAACTGGCAGAAATGCGGCGAAATGTTGCTGATTATTTTCACTGTCTCAAAGGAGTGCGTTTATCTGGGTACGGCTTCCTGTGATAATCTCTAATGTGATTTTTAAAAACTGTTTCAAAGCAAAACCTAAGTACCTCAAGCATCTTAGTCCTTCTTGAAGGTACCTCGGAATTAAGGCTGAATTAAACTCTGACTTTATCTGGTAACAGCAAAGGAAAAGATGGCTTATCGTATTTTCAATTCAGTTTTTTTTATTTTTCATGTCGACATGAATTTAAAAGGGATTTGCTTAAAAATAAGGGGGCCGGGGCCTCCCTGGTGGCGCAGTGGTTGAGAGTCCGCCTGCCGATGCAGGGGATACGGGTTCGTGCCCCGGTCTGGGAGGATCCCATATGCCGCGGAGCGGCTGGGCCCGTGAGCCATGGCCGCTGGGCCTGCGCATCCGGAGCCTGTGCTCCGCAACGGGAGAGGCCACAACAGTGAGAGGCCCGCATACCGCAAAAAAAGAAAAATAAAAAAATAAAATAAGGGGGCGGGGGTGGGGGAGGAGTGCTCCTTCCCCTTATGAACCAAGGAGTGCCAGGTGTTGATAACTAATGAAACTGCGTGATGGAGGCTCATTTTATCATTCTCTCTACTTTTTTTTATACTTGCTATTTTCCATAATAAAAGGGTTTGTTTTTAAGTCTGTAGATCAAAAACTGGATTTTTTACTGCTATATGTTCAGTTACTGTTTCTCTAAAGTTTAGGCTTTTTTTTTTTTGCGGTACGCGGGCCTCTCACCGCCGTGGCCTATCCCACCGCGGAGCACAGGCTCCGGACGCGCAGGCTCAGCAGCCATGGCCCACGGGCCCAGCCGCCCCGCGGCATGTGGGATCCTCCCGGACCGAGGCACGAACCTGCGTCCCCTGCATCGGCAGGCGGACTCCCAACCACTGCGCCACCAGGGAAGCCCAGTTTAGGCTATTTTTGCCTGGAGTTATTATTAGCAAATTGTTCCTATTTTATTACTGAGGTGTTGACTTTGGTGAAACTACATATATGACTGTTTAACCATTATTATTAAAATTTTAAATATAGATACATACTATCAGTACATAGCATATGACAGAGATTTCACCATTTTCTTAATTTCCAGTTTTCAACAAGCCCATCCATTCTATGTATTTATTAAAGATCCTTCCAACTAGATTAAAAGGTAAAGTGTGGGAGGAGATAGGGAAGACCCCTAGCAAACCTCTAAGGCTACATTTTTATTCATGATTTGTTAGAAAATCTTTTTACTCACGTGGCCTAAAATTCAAGATCAGGAGAGCTAGCTAATGTAACCAGGAGAGGTAGGTGAGAATTGGGGGTTCTCACGTGCTCTGGGTTGCTTTGTAAAATGGGGTGTTAAAACTGATTCCACGAAGTGCTTCTGAGTAACCAATCAATTCACTTCCTTGCTGCTGTTTGACATTCTCACAGTGACCATCTTTCCACCGTAGAAAAGGACACAAATGGAGAAGTTCTGTGGGTGTGGTGTTATCCTTCCACAACAGCTACTTTAAGGAACCTACTGCTGAGAAAATGCTGCCTTGCAGAGGAAAACAAACTTCTCCATCCCTTCGTCTTTGGTCAGTACAGAAGAACGTGGTTTTATATCACAACAGTTGAAGTTCCAGATTCTTCCGTTTTGAAAAAGGTATGATTGTATGAGGGTCAAAAAACAGAAAATATTTTAAGTGATGTAAGATTCCAATAACCCTTAGCTTTAGACTTCATCGTTCACAATGCGCTTTGGAAAAATATTAAATATATGACTTTAATTGGGAATGTTCTCTTTCACATTTCACTCTCATTCATTATATTTATTGGTGTATATTATTTGACTGACCTGGGGTTGGTATAGCGAAGCCTTTCCCAGGTTGTACTTGGATGGAGTAGAAATGTAGAAGTACTTTCAAAGCCTGGACTCTGATTAAAAGTGGGAAGAAGTATTTTTCCATAATTAAAAACTATTTTAAAGGTTATAATTATCCTACTTAAGAAAACCTTTTCATTTGTTTATGGATGATAAGGATATGTTAAGAATAGAAAGGATAATTGAGGAAATTCATGTGTTCTGTAGACTTTGTGTATGTGTGTCATTTCATATGAACACCATCAGGTGACAGACTAAAAACCAGTAAGTATGTGGTCGTTGTGGACTTTCCTAGTCCCACACAACCAGTGGCTTTTTCAGAGGAAAGAATATTGGAAAGAAGTGGCTGAGCTCCCGGTCGGTTTCTGGGTGGGGACTTCTTTTACAATTTCAGGGCTGATTTTATAGTCAATCACCAGACAGTATGCAGCATGTCCAGTTTAAATATAAGGAAGTACGTTTAAAATAACAGGAAGGCAACAATTTAGAAACTGTAAGAGGTTTAAGATAAAACAGAGATTAGTAATTAGAAAATGTAAATTGCAGAAAGATACTCATTAATGGAAATAATAGGTATATGATTATCAGAAATTTATACGTATAATGATAGAGGCATATAAATAAATGAAGGTTATTATAACAATGCCCTTTAGCCTATATAGCATTTTACAGAGAATTGACTATTTTGGGAACTGTATGATTTTTACTGTATGAATTTTACTGAAATGTATTTTTGTTGTTTTCCATCCTTCTATTTCATTAGTGAAAAACAGTCACTATGTGGTAGGTCTGATATAGCATTCTTAGTTCTGCTTCGTTGAGGGTAGGGGGCTTAAATAAAAAGTCACATTTCTGATATTTTTGAAATATTTTTATGTTTTTGAGGAAAAAACTCTAACTCTAAAAAATTAAATATATATGTGTATATAATTTTTTTATGTGTGTAATATACATAGAAGTATAAAGAGGCAAGTGAGGACTTGGTACGTTTTGGTCTTTTCTTTTTAATGCTGGTATGTCTTATACAAGAGACTTGTTAGGTTATAGTAATAAAGATTAATTCTATTAAAGTATCTTTAAAGAGTGTACTTTTTTTTGTTTGTTTTGGACAGGTGACTCATTTTTCTATTGTTCTGACCGCCAAAGATTTTAATCCAGAGAAATATGCCGCCTTCACTAGGATATTGTGTAGGTCTGTATGAAAACTGTATTAAATGCTAATATACAAAAATGAAGATCCTACTCAATAGTAATACAGCAGATTTCTACACTGAGGAAGCATATTTCAGCCTTCTGTTTCCCCAACTTAATCTTTACTGGCCCTTCGGACGCTGTTTCATAAAGAGGAACTTTGTCTTCTCCTTCCATGGTACCGCTCCTCTTATTAGGGAAAATGGTAGAGGGGAGGAGAAGAGGCCGTTTGCACAACTATTGTAATTTCTGGGTACTTTGAGTCACTTGCCACTTTTGGTCTGTTACTTCTACTCATTTCCAATCTGGAACTTTCCTTAGGATGGAAGTGGTAAGCTGGTTCATTTGTGCGGAGGTCTGTGTGTGGGAGTCATTTGGGGAAAGTTAATGGGCATTTTGAATTATGCTAAAACACAGGAAAATATTTCTTAGCTGGAATGCTGAGGAGCTGAGAAACTGATTTTTTGGTTAATCGTTAAACTGAAGGATAGACTCCTTCAGTTTCATCCCAGCCGTTGAAAAAATTTAACTAAAATATACAGTCTGCTTTTTTGCCTTGATAAGTATATCTGGTGGAATTAATGAAATCTGTTTTATATGTTAGGGATATTGGCTTTTTCTTTAATCAAGACTTTTTCAGGGTTTGGGTTTTTTTTTTTTCTAATATTGTTACTAGATAGAATTATAATTCTCAGTGTTATGTATTACTCTCAGCCCTCAGGTTTATGCCCAATAAGTAGGTTTTTTGGGGGGGTGTGTGGATAAGGGGAGTTGTTTCTGTTTTTCTCACCATAAGCCTGATAAATGGTTGTCTTTTTTGCCATTTCTGTGTATGACCACGTGCACCTGCACGCATGTGTGTGCACACAGCGCAAGAATACAATCTCATCACCTAAGTGTTTCGGTTAGGTTGTATTTTGACAAAACGAAGTTTTAGTGTTTTTGCAGTCAGCTGTGTTAAGAAAGGCTTCTTGCTTTCAGTGAGATAAATTCCAGGTGTATGGCTCGCTGTGGAATATAAACAGTTCTCTGCAAATGCAGCACTGACACAAAGGGAGATGATTATTGTTAGAAGGGGCTCTATCCAGAAGCCGTGAACTAAAAACACTGCAGAGGTGTTTTTGAACAAACGCTGGACTCCCATTTCATTTGATTGAGTCAGGGTTAGGTTACTCAACTGAATTCACTGGGAAATGTTCTGGGGCCCAGAAGGCGAGGTTGCTTTAGACCCCACTTCCTGCCCAGGAGGAAGCCCAGAGGGTGTCTCCACTTGTGCAGTGCTGTGGCATTGTCACATTCTGGATTCTCTTCTCTGTCACAGTTACAAGAGAAATGAGGGCTCAAGCTATTGCCAGCCACCTGCTCTGCCCCCACCCCTTACCGCACTTGAGTGCTTGCCCTAGCGCCTGTCCACGCTCATGTGCTCGTGTGCACACACACTCACTCTCCCCATGTGCACATGTGCCTGTTCACACACACAGAGACAAGCGTTTTTTTTTTCACTTTCCCTTTATTTTCTGTTTTACTTTTATTGAGGTATAGTTGATTTACAATGTTGTATTAGTTAGACACACACTTTTTGATGGTGGTGAAGTGCTCCCTCCCGTTTCTGGTGAGAGGTGCCCTCCACAGCACGCTGCTCACGTGGCCATGGAAACCCCCCATGGAGGGGTTCATTCCCCCTGTGGGATCTGGGTCCAGAGCCATGACCCCTTTCTATAATTTTAAACTTAAAATTTTTAAAAATAAATTTTATTTTATTTTTAAAAATTTAATAATTTTAATGGTGTTTTTTGGTTTCCTGCTTTGTTTTGGTGGTGGTAATGTAAGCACATCGTAAAAAGAAATGCAAATAATACCGAAGAGTATACAGTGAAACCTAAGTCCCTTCCTTCCCCTATTCCCCATCTCTAATTCTACCTACCGACTCCCCACCCCAAGGCAGCTCCTGGGCCTCCCTTCTCTATATCTTACTGGAGATATTTTCTTCATATATAAGCATGTATATGGGGTTGACTGTTCTATGTATATGATAGTTTACCATATTCATTGTTCTTTGCCTTTTTTCCCCAATTTATGCATTGAAATAATTTAAAAACACTGATGATTGACAAAATTTAGTAAGCAGTTAAATCACATGCTTTTTTCACTTAGTCTACAGTAAATATAGTTTTCAAGTGATCTTTCTTAAACAATTATTTTGTTTTCGTCCCAATTTTCTATCCCTTTAGCTACTAAAATGCCCAAGTAGACCCAGTCCTGCTTCTCCAGAAGAATTTACATTTACTTACTTACAGGAAGATATTTCAGGGGAAAGGGCTGATTTCACATGTGAGCTATAAATGTAGCCAGTTTCCTGTCAGCATTTTCTGGAAGTTTTCACTTGATGAATGTGTCTAGTGTGCATTTATCATTGGAAACTTAAAGGAGTTTGATTTCTTAATTATCTAAATACAGTTACCTCTGAGAACTCTGATAATAAATATAGGTTCTACACCTAATTACTGCTTTCTTTGTGAACAATGCATAAAACTCCTTTCTTGTCAGAGGATATCCAGCAATAAA
This sequence comes from Mesoplodon densirostris, assembly GCF_025265405.1. Classification (NCBI taxonomy): domain Eukaryota; kingdom Metazoa; phylum Chordata; class Mammalia; order Artiodactyla; family Ziphiidae; genus Mesoplodon; species Mesoplodon densirostris. Next base: position 12,711,889 of record NC_082661.1, on the reverse strand, counting down.
ACAGTTGTTATGACGAACAAAAACAGTTGTGAATGTAGGACATAAAAAGAGATAAGGATACAATATTCTTGAGAACAGCAGGGCCTCAGAAAGTCCATAGTTCATTCTCCTGCCTAAGTGGACCACAGCAGGCCTCCCCAGATGTAACAAGAGAGCTGACTTCACAGAATTGTTGAAGGTTGTTCAAGTGGTTGTTTTGTTTTTCTAATACATCTTCTAATTAAATTTATAGAAATAACCACATCATGAAAAGATTCAGGCATTCAGAGGTGTATTAGCAAGTTGGCTTAGATTCTTTAGAACGTACCCGTGCCTGGCCTCGGTGCGTTTCTCCAGGTGGTTCATGCTAACTAGTAGCACGCTTGCTTTTTATCCTTTCTCACAGAATGTACCTGAAACACGGGAGCCCAGTTAAGATGATGGAGAGTTACATCGCGGTTCTCACAAAGGGGATATGCCAGAGTGAAGAAAATGGCTCTTTCCTTAGCAAGGATTTTGATGCCCGAAAGGCATACCTTGCAGGCTCCATCAAAGGTAAAAAAAAAATAAATAAATAAAAAGAAGAAGCAAAAAAGAAACAAAAACCCATCCCAGATGAGTCCATCCCAGCAACAACAAAATCCCCAAGCCAAGGACAATCTGTCATTAGACTCTGTTATTTCATCTTTCCATATATTTTCATCTACATGATATTTGTTTCCTATGCAGGAGGGTAGTTCAACTTCTACATTTCCTTATGTGGTTAGAACTCTGTCAGGAAAGCAGACTTTTGTGGTGTTTCTTTCCATATGATTCCAGCTGTTAATACAGAAATGTACTTTCACCAGTGAGCTAAAGTTACGAGTCAAGGTCTCCAACGACTTCCATCATTTTCCTTTCCTTAGATCTTAGCAGTGACCTGTTCCATCTGGGGAGCTCAGGCCCCTGCCCCAGAGTTCCTATTCTAACTCCCCATCACTCTCTCCTCACTGGAAAGTCAAGCCTAGGGCTAAACCGAGACATCAGGTCCTTAAAAGGGAAGAGAGGGGAGCTCCAAGGGTGATGCTGGCCTTCTTTCTCATCCTCCCACAGCACCTGTCTTCACTCTTTTTTATTTTATTTTTTGACTGTGTTGGATCTTCAGTGCTGCGCACGGGCTTTTCTCTAGTTGCAGCGAGCGGGGGCTACTCTTTGTCGCGGTGCGCAGGCTTCTCATTGCAGTGGCTTCTCTTGTTGTGGAGCATGGGCTCTAGGCACGCGGGCTTCAGTAGTTGTGGCTCGCGGGCTCTAGAGCACAGGCTCAGTAGTTGTGGCGCACGGGCTTAGTTGCTCCGCGGCATGTGGGATCTTCCCAGACCAGGGATCCAACCCGTGTCCCCTGCATTGGCAGGCGGATTCTTATCCACTGCGCCACCAGGGAAGCCCTGTCTCCACTCTTGATCCTACTGTTTTATATGGTTTCTAAGCATCCCTGTTGAGGTGTTAGGTGTTTGTCCAGCTGTCTCACAAGGACTTACGCAATGATGTGTATGTGGGGTTGGGGGGTGGTCAGTGAATATTTTTTAAAATTTAAGTTTGCACTACACCGAGGATGGTGGTTCCCTTCATATAATTCCACTTTCTTGTGAGTCTGGCTTCATCTGTGCATCCAGCATACTGTCCCTTGTGGGAGTAGGTGTAGCTACTGTAACGCCCATCCTGGGGAGCAGATGTATGGATTGATATGCCCATCCACCAAATAAGGTGCTTCTGTACTTAGAACATTTACCTAAATTTATTCTCTGTGTTGAAAATAATTTTGCATTCCTACAAGAATAATTTCCAATAAAAACTTGATTTCTTTATATAATGTTTAATGCAGTAACATAATTTTTTTTTTTGTTTTAAGACATTGTATCTCAGTTTGGAATGGAAACTGTTATCTTACACACAGCACTGATGCTAAAGAAAAGAATTGTTGTCTATCACCCGAAAATAGAAGCTGTCCAGGAGTTTACCAGGTATGGTCTCTTATCATTAAAAAGTGTAAACTTTGTTAGCAGCCACTTTGGGGCCCTCTGTGTCACTGTGTGCCCTGTCCCTTTGCACACTGGTATAAACAGGCTGCGTTAGGTTGGGGGTGAAATACCATTTTGGTGTAATGTTTTAGTTTAGATTGAGTAGTTCAAGGTTACTGAATTTGAATAGATTCTTTTTTAAATTTTGAAATATGAATATTTTGGAGCGGAGAGTTTGCAAACTTTCCCTTGCCGGAGAGTAAATATCTTAGGCTTGTAGCCATACGCTCTCTGTCCCAACTACTTAACTGCCACAGGTTGCATAAAAGCAGCCATGGACAGTACATACGTAAGTGAATGAGCTTGGCTATGTTCCAGTAAAATCTTATGTGCAAAGATGGGCAGCCGACCCATGGACCATAGTTGCCTGACCCCTGTTTTAGGTAAGTTGTTTCTTCCATTCAATTTTATTACAGACTGTATTATTTATATAATAAATATAGTTTGTTTTCCTTGCCAAATCTAACTTAGATTCTTCTGTAAAAGCAGGGGAACTAGTATTTATGCTGTTTACTGTATGCCAGGCATTGTATAAGTCACCTTAAATTATTAAATTTAGAAGAACCCTGGGAGGAAGTGTTGCCCTGTTTATAGATGAGAAGATGGAGGCTAAGGGTTAGATATTGAGAAGAAGAAAGGCTTGCTAGTCAGAAGGACCTGGGTTAAAGTCCTGGGAGGCAACTTCATAGCCTTGTGACCACATAAAGTGTATGTAATGTTTCTACGTCTCAGTTTCTTTATCTGTAAAATGAAGATGATAATACCTGCCTCGTTAGCTTGGTTTCAGGATGGGAAATAATTTGTGTAATGTGCTCAGCATGTACTTTGTCCATAGTGGGCACTCTAGAGACGATAATTGTTATTATGATTGTGATTGCCTTAGATCTTAGGTAACAGGACCAGAGTTTTTACCCGGCTCTGACTCCCAAACCCTGTATTTTTCCACCCAATTACCCTTTTCCTCTCCATTTATGCTTCTGAAACTGGAGTGTCCACAGCTTCTGAGATATGTAGCAGGCCACCAGGGGGTTCACAAAACCACAGACAAATTCGGCACATACTTCTTCCTGAATGAAGTAGCTGTTTTATTGGAAGTTTCTTTAAGGAAACTTATTTTTGTATAAAAACAAACACAAAGTAGTTTGCAAGTTTGGCTGGAATTTTAAATATGAAATGCGAGACTTCAAAAAAATTTCTTGCTTGCAGGGCCCACTTTGGATTTTACCCTCAGTGTCCCTCCATGGCAGTCTGCAGAGTGGCCGTTGGGAGGAACACTTCAGAAGCATCCTTCCTTGCCACCATGGAGATCTTTTGAAACTTTACCTTGAGCTTTTTGTAGCCAATCTGACCCAACAGTCGGTGTTTAAAGCATTGCATTACTTTACTTTGAAGCCTGGAGGAGGTGTTGGCATGTTTAGGGCTTGTTCTCCCTCTGCATCTGGTAGCCAATTTCCTCCCCCAGAAGAAGAGGGAAGAGGATGGGCTGAGTCTCAGGTGTGGGCTGGCAACCATCTGTGTTCTCACCTTGACCCCAGGACTCTGCCTGCCCTGGTGTGGCATCGACAGGACTGGACCATACTTCACTCCTATGTGCACCTGGACGCCGATGAGCTGGAAGCCCTGCAGATGTGCCCAGGTAGACAGCAGGCTCCCAGGGGATGAGAAGCTCAGCTTTACCAGGGTTGTTTGTTTTGGGGGATTTTTTTTTTTAAGTGCATTCCTAAGGGGCATACTGATCATTTATTTTTTTTGGTAAATGCAACCGGTTTTTTTCCCTTCAAAAGCTTTTTTAATTAAAAAAAAATTGTGCACTTGAAACCAACACAACATTCTAAATCAACTATACTCCAATAAAAATTATAAAGTACAAAAAAAAATTGTGGTAAAATACACATCACATAAAAGTTATCCTCTTTTTTTTTTTTTTGGCCGTGCCTCATGGCTTATGGGATCTTAGTTCCCCGACCAGGGATCGAACCCACGTTCCCTGAATTGGAAGGTGGATTCTTAACCACTAGACCACCAGGGAAGTCCCTAGACATCTTAATTTTAATGTGTTGGGATTTTTTAGGCTTTTATGATTTTATTTTTTATATTTTGTTTAAGAAAAGTTCTATCCCAACAGTAGAAAGGTATTCTCCTATATATTCTAGTAAAAATTTTTAAAGTTTTTTCATCCCCATTTAAGTCTTTAATCTACCTGGAATTACTATTTTTTGTAGGGTGTGGGTTTGGGATCTGGTTGCATTTTTTTCCATTTGGATAGCAACTTAGCTCAGGAACACTTATAGAATAGTGTCCCCTCTCCAGGAATCTGCAGTATCATTTCATTTCATTTCATTGACTGATTGATTGATTTATGGCTGTGTTGGGTCTTTGTTGCTGCGTGCAGGCTTTCTCTAGTTGCGGCGAGTGGGGGCTGCTCTTCGTTGTGGTGCGCAGGCTTCTCATTGCGGTGGCTTCTCTTGTTGCAGAGCACAGGCTCTAGAGCGCAGGCTCAGTAATTGTGGCACACGGGCTTAGTTGCTCCGCGGCATGTGGGATCTTCCCAGATCAGGGATTGAACCCGTGTCCCCTGCATTGGCAGGCGGATCCTTAACCACTGCACCACCAGGGAAGCACCAGCACCCCCCCCATTCTTAGGGGCTTTTTTTGTCACTTCATTAACATAAACTCTGGTGTGGTTGAAAGCGGGCTTGTTATAAATAATAAAAGACCCTCCTTTCACCTTTAACACTGTGGAACTATTTCAGGAACTGCGGACAAAATCCAGGTATTATAACAAAAGGTGCTCCTTTAACTCTTATCACTTAGGAAATTACATGTGTTGTAGGACCTCTGGCCAGGAGCCTGGATAACCAAATATACATTTCTTGTTATATCACAACATTACAGCCCCTTTATTTCCCAAATGATGGAAGAATTATGGTGTGTATTAGTCAAGGAAGCGAGTCATCATGCAATAAACATTTGTTAAGCACCTAGTATATGCTGAGGTCTTGGCAAGTTGCCATATTATATAAGACAAGACGCTTTTCCTCAATGACTTTATGATCCAGTTGGCAAGAAGATATTGAAACTGAGCGGGGCCCTATGGGCCTCCCAGGCACGGAAGCCTTTTTGTCCCCCATTTTTTGTAGACAAGACTCCAGCCTCCATGACGTTCCCTGAGTTCCAAAGGGCAGATTCGAACAGTTGCAAATCAAGGGAGGAGCAGCCAGGTCACCACCTCTAACTGCAGGAGACTACCGATATCTTCTGTGAAGATCCAAATTGGCTTCGGCCATTTTCAGCTTCCTCCCCGCCTCTGGAGTCCGTCCCTGGCAAGGGTCCTTCTGCCCAGTGTCATTCAAGCCAATAGAATGAGTTTTCGTTTCGGAAGCAAAGGAAAGCTTCATCCTTTGATCAAAGAACGGAGAGGTCGCAGCTGGTGCATCCACGCTCTCCCCCGCAAACCGGGGTCGGGGCTGTTTTACAGGGATCTCGTTTTGTGGGTGGGACAGCAGAGCTCTCGCGAGTTGCCTGCGGGGCTCACGCTCCAGGTGGCAGTGCCGGGCGCAGGCTCTCTGAGAGCACATGGCCCACCGCCGCCATCTTGAGCTCCAGGTTTTTGATTTTGTTGCTGCTGCTGTTTTTTTTTTAAATATATAAATTTATTTGTTTATTATTTTTGGCTCTGTTGGGTCTTTGTTGCTGCACCTGGGATTTCTCTAGTTGCGGTGAGCAGGGGCTACTCTTCGTTGCAGTGTGCGGGCTTCTCATTGCGGTGGCTTCTCTTGTTGCAGAGCACGGGCTCTAGGCACGCTGGCTTCAGTAGTTGTGGCATGTGGGCTCAGTAGTTGTGGCATGTGGGCTTAGTTGCTCCGCGGCATGTGGGATTTTGCTGGACTAGCGCTTGAACCCGTGTTCCCTGCATTGGCAGCTAGATTCTTTTTTTTTTTTTTTTTTTTTTGCGGTACGCGGGCCTCTCACTGTTGTGGCCTCTCCCGTTGCGGAGCACAGGCTCCGGACGCGCAGGCCCAGCGGCCATGGCTCACGGGCCCAGCCGCTCCGCGGCATGTGGGATCTTCCCAGACCTGGGCACGAACCCGTGTCCCCTGCATCGGCAGGCGGACTCTCAACCACTGCGCCACCAGGGAAGCCCGGCAGGTAGATTCTTAACCACTGCGCCACCAGGAAAGTCCGCTGCTGTTGTTTCTTAAATGTTGTCCCTTGGTGAAGTAAAATTGGTCCTCAAAAAAAAATTATTTATTTATTTATTTATTTTTTTAATCATACTGCTCTGTGAAATCCAAAGTCTGGGAACCATTGTCTTAACACCAATTCCAGAAGTCTGCTAATTCTTGAGTTGCCCTGATTCCTTTAGCATTTGTTGTAACAGATCTGAAATTGGTGAAGAGGATGCTGTTTCCACCATGCTATCCCCGAGGAACCCGAGTGTTTGGCTATGACTTTCCTGTTGACAGAGACCTAGGGGGGACAGTGGCCAGGAGAATCCTTGCTGCCTGCTGCCTACTCTGTCATTCTTGACCCAAATAGCGATGACTGAAAAGCAGATGCTTTGCTTCAGCCTTCCTCCTTGACACTGAAACCTAGTTTTGGAACATTTTGAGTTGCTTGAGTTTCTTCAGGCAATTGGCAAAAATGTCAGCTTAATAAATGCCACGGGATATAGCTAAAATGCCCTGGATATATAAAGCAGAGAAGAAAAGCAGCTGATGAGCTTTTAGACTCACTCCTTTTTTGGTATGTTCACAATGTGATTTCTTCCTACTCTAGTAACATTGTTCCTCTCTGTAATGCAGGTTACGTCGCTGGATTTGTAGACTTGGAGGTGAGCAATAGATCAGACCTGTATGATGTGTTTGTGAATCTGGCAGATAGTGAGATTACCGTTGCCCCGCTTGCAAAAGGTTAGTTCTCTGTTCTGTTCTGTTGTTGACACAAGATGTAAGCCAAGCAGTTGTATTTTTTAGGCTGATTCTTACTTTTCAAGGCCTGCTTCACCTGTTGTGCTGGAGGGATTTTTCTGTTTCTAGAACGCAGCATTCATTTTAATAGACCTAACCCTTTTAGGGATACATCTGAGTGCTTACGCTGTACGGTTATACGTTAATAAGATAAATGGTCTGTTTGCCTTGTTTCTTCAGTTTCATATTCAAACAAGGTGTATTTGTTATCTATTGTTGCATAAGAGATTACTTCTAAACTTAGTGATTTAAAATAGCAAATACTTATCTCACAGTTTTGGTGGGCAGGAATTTATGAGTGACTTAGCTAGGAGGTTCTGATTCAGGGTCTCTCATGAGATTTTAATCAAGATATTGCCAGGGCTGCAGTCAAATGAAGGCTTAACTGGGGCTAGAGAATCCATTTCCAAGCTAACTCACGTGGCTGTTGACAGGAGGCCTCACCACATGGGCCTTTCCATAGAGCAGCTTGAGTGTTCTCACCACGCGTCTGCTGGTCTCCCCAACAGTGAGTAGTTCAAGAGAGGGGGGGACCACAGTGCCTTCTGTGACCTAGTCTGGGAAGTCATACATGATCACTTCCTCCATATTCTATTTGTTAAAGCAGGTCATTAAGGGAGAAGAATTAGACTCCACCTTATAAAGGAAGGAGTATCAAAGAGTGTGCAGACATCTGTCACTACACGAGGGTTGAATATGACTCCCGTGTGGAAAATCTTTTTGAAGGATGTCTTAGTAAGCACCAGGGAATGAGAGTATTCTTGGGGCTAATGACCAAGAAAGGGTGTTCTAGTGTCATAGGGTCATCTCTGGCAACTGTAAATTATCCTAAATTACAGCTGCATAGCGTAGAAAAGATTGGGTTAAATACGTTTTGAGCCTAGGACACTATGAGGTACTGGTTTTAGACAGGAATTACAGATAACAGCTTTTGTGGTGTCATTTATCTTTCTCCTAAAGGTGGGAGCAGCTGAAGGCCAGCCAATGAGGGATTTTTGTTAGCTAGGTTCTGATAATGTGAGGTTTTATCTAGCAACCTCAAATTCATAGAACCAGAACTTATTTTCGCTTTGAAATTACACATATAATATTCATGGTGGAAAATTCAAAATATAGTATCAGGTCTTTAGGGGATATTGCGTTTTGTAAAGCCCGAGTGATAGAAAACTAGCTGTGGCTAGGGCCACTGAAACTGCTGAAGCGTTAGCACTGGAAAGCGTGGCAGCTCCCTGCTGCCCTCTGCTGCTCTGAGTCTATAAAACGGGCTCCTCCCGGTGGAGTTTGTCCCTCAAGAGAATCAAACAGAAATTTCTGTTAACCTTCTGGCCGCAGAAAATAGCAGTGTATATAATTAGTGTAACTTGGGCTGTTGCCTTAGCTCGTTTCTAAGGGCCTTTACACAGTGAATGTTGAGCTGCTTCTGCAGAACTGACAGGAAGTGCTGCCTTCACAATATCCCTGCCAGAAAGATAAACGTGAATTCTCAACTGTGAAGACCTGGAGAGGAAAGTCAGGCTGTTGGCTTACAGTCACAACCCACAGGCAGTCAGATTTCATTAGGTTTTGTCTAGAAAGAAAAATAAGAATTCTTATCAGAATTTTGGTTTGGTGGTGGTGTATTTTTATTTTGGACGTGAAGTATATAAATCATGATCTATTGTGACACCATATTTATGTGTAGTAATAGTAATATGTGTAGTAATGTGTAGTAATAAGATGGAAATGGAGGGTTGTCAGTTGCTTTTTGAAAATTCCCTCTGTGTGATTGTTCAAGTTTTCAGATAGATGATTAATTTTCATTATGTAAACACCTAAATATTCACAAAACATATTCTTCTTGATCTCACCAGAGGCCATGACAATGGGCAAACTACATAAAGAAATCGGTCAGTTAATTGTCCAGTCGGCGGAAGATCCAGAGAAATCAGACAGTCAAGTTATACAGGTAATGCCTTAATCTTCCCACTGACTGAGTCTCGAAACGGCGTCGCTGGGCAGCAGCTGGTTATCTGCTTTCACGGGCACAGAGTGAAGTGACTGGAGAGGCCGGTGGGCAGCTGCTGAGATGAGGTCTGCAGGATGGCCCTGGCGAAGATGAGCCAATCAGTTACCAGGCTCCAGGGAGAGACAGACAGAGCGCGTTGGTGCCAAAGCCAAGCGTTTATAGTGAAAGATGTGATTGCCAAGTGGTGAGAGGGGCCATAGGGTTTGGTGGGGACCCGCCAGCAGCACTGTCCTTTCTCTTCGGTGCTGTGGCTGGGAGGAGTGGGCAGGTTTTGTCCCGAGAACCCAAACACTGAGACTGTCTTACTGGACAGATGGTCATTGCCCATCCATTGCCCTGTCAACATTAGAGGGAAAACAATGTTGGTGAAATGTATAAATTTGAGTTTGTATTACTGTGTTTTTCATGGACTAAAAGTGATACACAGATGACTCAGTATAATGTATGATGAGAGTGCCTACCATGTTGTACGGGTTCACAGTACTTGAATAAGTTAATGATGTCAGCAAACCAGGAGAAAGACGTGACTTTAATGCGAGCTCTGCTGAGTCCTCAGCCACCCGAGGGGAATGTCAATCAGTGAAGGGGAATAAAGCCCGTGCGACAGGTGCTGGGGTCACTCATCCCAGGCAGGAGGGGACTTTGGGGAGAGATCTGTTCTAAAAGCAATAGCAGTTCCTCAAAAAGTTACACGTAGCATTAACATAGATTTCGTAATTCTACGTCTGGGTATATATCAAAAACTGCAAGCAGGAACTAAAATAGATATTTGTGCACCCACGTCCCACAGCAGGATCATTCACAGTGGCCAAAAGGTGAAGACAACCCAGATGTCCATCAGCGGATGAATGGATGAGCAAAATGTAGTATATACATGTGGTGGAATATTACTCAGCCTTAGAATGAAGTTCTGACATGTGCTACCACGTGTATGAACCTTGAAAACATGTTAAGTGAAATAAGCCAGTCACAAAAGGACAAATATCGTGATTCCATTCATATGAAGTACCTAGAATAGACAAATTCATAGTCAGAAAGCACAATGGTGATTGCCAGGGGCTGGGGAGAGGCCGGTGGGGAGTTACTGTTTAATGGGTACGGAGTTTTGGTTTGGGATGATGAAGTTCTGGGAATGGATAGTGGTGATGGTTGCACAACTGTGAACGCACTTAAAACGCCACTGAGTTGCACACTTTAAAAATGGTTAAACCCCCACCCCCCCACACCGATCCCACCATCACCACTGCTCAAAATTAACCATGACATGTATTTTTTGTTGTTTTAAATGTTTCATTTTTTATAATTTATAAAGTTAGTCCGATAAACTTAAAGAATAGCAGGAAGAATTCTGAAGAACTCAGATTTCTTGATACTAACGTATTGTGTATTTTCGTGTTCTATTAAAGGATATATCCCTAAAAACAAAAGAAATCTTCACCAACCTGGCTCCATTTTCAGAAGTTTCGGATGATGGAGGAAAGCGAGTGCTCAATTATGAGGCACTAAAGCAAAGACGATTTCCACCAGCAACAGAAAACTTCCTCTACCATCTAGCAGCTGCGGAACAAATGCTGAAAATCTGATGGTGGGATAGAATGTATCACTGATAACTGATCTAAAGCCCTAGCACCATGATTATCCGTTAACTGTGTAAAGTACTGGAAATAACAAAGAAAATGTTATATTTTTAATGATTTATTTGAAAGCATTGCAATTTGACCTGAAAAAGCACTGAAACACATATGAAAACACTTCCGATTTCCTCCTATCTGATTAATTTCATGCCTACTCTCAATGTTTACAAAGTGCTGTAACCACCTATATATATAACATTATAAAACAGCCTGATGTCCCGGAGTAAGAGCAGAACAACTCAAGTTCTCCTGCAAATCACAGCAAATCCAAAAGCCTTCATTATTATAAGTTCCAGTTTGTCTCAGTGTGTAACCACAAACTAATGGTTTATTTTCAGAAAGCTGCCTGAAATTTTGCTTTGTATTCTTCTAGGAAGAACTTTAATTCCTCATGAGGAACTCTACTTTCTGAGCCAAACTACTAAGTTTTCTGCAGAACCGTCTAGAAGATCATTCAAAAGACCCGCAGTTGCACTTTCTTGTAAAAGAATTTTTTTTCCCTTAGCCTTTGAACATTTTGCCTATAGTATGAGGGTTCTGCATAGATTTTATACTTGAGTAGACAACTTAATAATCCATATTTATACTGTTGCAGAGGTAAGCATTTGGCAAACTTAAGCCATTAGTACTCTTTAATTAACCCAGTTGCTAGCAATGTTCTTTTGAAAAAGATGCCAGTCCTTATGTAGTAGAGTAAAAGAAGAAAGCCCATTTGGAATATAAATGTCTCTATGGCTGAGACAGCAGCCTTATGTAATTGGTGAGAGACTGTGAGAATTAACTTCTTGTAAAGGCCAAAACCAGAGAATGTCTTCAAACAACGTCAGTAAAAATAATTTGGCCACGTATGAAGGTAACCGTTCTTTGTTTAGTTAGGTAACTTTTTCATAATTGGAGACCTAGAAATTGCAAAATAAGCATGGAGGTCTAAATTATGTTCTGCTTATTATATGTATTCATATTCATTATGAAAGGTTATTTTTCACTCAGTACTGTTGTCCTTAGAAATCCTACGCAGAAAAATGTTTGCAAAAAAGCTTGTCTTTATTGGATCTTTCATTTATTCCTGGTGTTAGACATTTGTTAGGGAAAAAAGTTTTAAAATAGCCCCTCCTTGGGTCGGGGCAGGGGAGGATTTGAAATGAGATGATGTTTTACTGAGGCAAACAGTTGAAAATTAAATCTGCACTTTATGGGAATGAATACTAACATCTTTTTTGCCCGCGTTTTTTTGGTATTACTCTATTAGCTAATGATCAAAGTTGTTAAAATGACAAATTTATGATACAGAAATAAAATGAAATATTTTGATACTCAACAGTTTTAGGCATATGAAAAGTTGTGCCCTCTTTCTCTAATTCTCCCCACCGCAAACAAAAGAAAAAACCCTTTTTTGTCAACTGCAAGCCCACCGGGAAATTATCCAAAGACCGATTTGAAAGTTAGGCAGTCTGGCTCCTTCCACCACTGGCTCAGCCCTTCTCTCTCTGCCCGGCCCTCCTCCACCCCGCACTTCCTGGAGCTGACTGTAAGGTCCGAGTGCCTTCTCTGAAAAGATGCTCTCACATTACTACTCAGTTATCTGTCAGTGGCTGAACCTCCACTTGGAGCCATTGCACATTTTGTTAAGTTTGTTTAGTATAAGCCTGTGGCTACATGGAGCTGACTGATACATCCCTTTTACTGATTTTGTCCTTTTAGGCTGTTGTGAAACATCTTTTACCCAATTTGGAGATAACCGTCATTGTGGCCTAGGGAAAACTGAAAGCCACAGGTGCATTCTTAGATGACTTGGGGCAGGGTGTGTTGGAAACAGCCCTCCATCCAGTACGCATACGTTTGGGTACCTACTCTACACCGTGGACTACGTATCCTGGGGCTTCCTTGATGCCCAAGACAACAGTTCCTGCTGTCAAGGTGCACAGTCAGCAAACGGGATTGCACGCGGTGTGGCGAGTGCTAGGCATGATACGAGCACTACAGGAGCACATTGGAAGGGCACCTAGTTCAGTACTGTGAATCCTGGAAGGCTTCCTGGAGAAGAGTGATTGACGTCCAAGTCAGACCTGAATGAAACACAGGAAGGAGTCAGCCCAGAACAGAGGGAACAGCTGGTGGGAAGGCCAGAGAAGAGAGACCGCAGCACATCCGAGGAACTGGATGTCGGTCCAGAGTGAGGAGAGGGAGTGGCAAGAGATGAATAAGGTAAAGGCTCCCGCCTGCCATGGCGAGGAATCTGGACTGGATCCTGATGTACTGGGAAGCCATTTAAGGCTTTTAAAGCAGGTGTGGTTTCGAAGAGCGGGCTGGAGATGGACTGATGAGCGACACCAGCAGGGGATATGCTGTTGGGCTGGGCGGTGGACGCAGAGGGGTGAGTTCTAGAGACTTAACAGACTCAGCCCAATAGTGTTGAATGGGGTGGGGCGATGGGGGAGTAAGGCCGAGGCCAGTGATCCTGTCTGACGAAACTGGTACGCGGTGGTGCCATTCCCTGAGGCTGGGAGGGAAAGATGGTCTCAAGTGGACATCCAGATGGCAAAGTGCAGGGGGCCGCTGGACGTGGGCCTGTTGGGCAGGGGAGAGCGAGCCCCACGACAGGCCTGCACAGGGGGCAGTGGCAGTATGACCAGCATCTGGGGGGCACGGATGGCAGCAGTCTGAGCAGTGGAGGGCGGGGTGGAAACAGTGAGGGTAGAAAACTCTTTGAAAAAGTCTGGCTACAAAGGGGGGGTTTGCTTTTTTCATGAGGCAGGTGACTCAAGCAGTTGAACTGCTACTGAGAAGCAGCAGAGCGGGGAGGCTGGAGCCAGAGGCGCAGTGGAGGCCGCAGAGCAGAGGCCCTGAGGAAACAGGAAGGGTCGGGCTCGAGCCCAGAGCACAGCTGACTCTGCACGCAGGAGGGGAGGCCGGGCGTGTGTGGAGGGCGGTCAGCAGGTCTGGTGCCAGGAGGCCAATAGCCTTGGCTTTCACAGTGGGGGAGGACACAGGGTCACCTGCCAGTGAGGAGAAAGGAGGAGCTGGGCAGCAGCTGGCAAAGATTTCAAGCAGCTGTCCAACAGGAGTAAGCTGAGAAGGGAGACAGGATTGCTTTGGGGGTTGGAGGCCTTCATTGGCTCCCCACATATACACCTCGCGATGGGCCATCAGTTTGATGCCTGTGCCTTGGGCACACGGGTGGACCTTTCTCCGTTGTTTTCCAATACTCAACTTTAGAAAAGTTGATTAGGAAGTTCACAGTATCCTTTCACAGGCTGACGAATAGAAAACTGAATCTTGTATCACACATGCGTCCCCTCAGCAACCCCCTGTGGTGGGTTAGACAGGACAGCCCCCGTTTCTCTCCTTCCACCCAAGCTTGTTTAACCCTAGGCACGATCAGCCTCAAAACAGTCTTGGCACGTGTAATCGGAAGCCGTCCTGTTGGCGCGGACACCTCGGGGGGTACCAGGACACTTCTGGCAGGGCTGTCCAGACTGAAACCTCGGAGGAAGGTTTTCACACGGGTACCAAACAAATTCACCTAAGACTCACCCCTACACCCCTCTGTTATAGAAGAGTTCTGTTTCTTCTGTTGCAGACTGAATTTCCTTTTCAAGCTCACTGCACTGTATCTAAAACACAAAGTTAAATTCTTAATACTCACATTAAGACGTTTTCTTGCCTTAGAAGCCAAGTTTAAAAAACAACACAATTTCAGAAAGCATCTATGTCACATAACCTTTTCAGTGATGTGTAATCTATAACAAAAAAACGTTAACCTAACTTCTTAAAAACTTTCTTATGGAAAATTTCAAATATAAACAAATGCTGTGGCCCATGTAATGTCCAAGGAGGTGCCCTGGGCAGGGGCCTGGCAGAATCCCTCTTAGCCTTGGGCTCTCTCTGCAAACCACCCTAGGCAGGACAGGACCACCATTCAGCTACGTCATGCCCACCTTGGACCAACAAGGTATTTTAAAAGTCCAGCAAATGCCAAGACTTGCTTGGTGGGGTTTGGGGACAGGGGCGTGACAGCAACAAGCATTTGAAATGTTCAGCCAAGAAATGCTAGAAATTGATACCTACTACATCAATAATGTCCTTGATACCAGCAACAAGGCTTTGCAGAGGTACTATGATCATCATCTGTCTTTAATAGAAACTAAGCCTCAGAGAGTTTAAGCAGATTGACCAGGGTCATGGAAGAGCTGGGAATCTGAGTCCAGGCAGTCCTACGCACCATAGATCATAATACACCCTGGTCTACAGAACAGCAGCCACTAGCTGCATGTGAGCACGTAAGATTAAATTAAACTAGATTAAAGATTCAGTTCTTCAGTCACACTAGCCACGTTTCAAGTGCTCAACAGCCGCATGTGATGAGCGGCTACACACATTGGACAACACAGATATAAAACATTTCCATCACTGCGGAAAGTTCCATTGGGTGGGGTGTCGCTTCATAATGGTATATTATGAAGTATTTAAAATATCTCAAAGGCTTTTCTTTTAACGTCCCAGAAAAATGCTTCAGATATACAGTTAAGAAAAACAGAATCCAAAACTGTACAAGTGACCTCGGAAATGGGATTATGCATAAATAATGTTACTTTGTTTTATACTTTTGTAAATTTCGCAGATTTTTTTGGAGAATAATTTATTTCACTCTGATAACGAGAAGAAAGAAATATATATTCTTAGAGGAAGTCGAAGGGGGACACTTACCCGTCCAATCTGTGGGAATATACTAAAAGAAACTGGCACCATCAGTCCCATGACAAGGATAGTACAAGAAAGCTTTAGGGTCCACAGTGACCACGGGCACTGCAGGAAAAACTGGGTCCTGTAAGAGACAAGGCACCAGGGCTTTTTTTAGAGGCCGGCCCTCTGCTCGAATGGTGTCCAATTGTCTTGCCAGCAGCTGCAGGCCCGGACTTGGTTCCCACTTGCCCCACAAACAGGCGATACTAGCAGCTGCACCCACAGAGCGCTCACTACACGTCAGGCCCGGGTCAAGCACTTCACACGCATTTGCTCATGAGATCCTCCCATGACCCTGTGAGGTTTGTGTTATCATCATACCCTTCACACGAACACGAGGCTGCAGCTGTGTAAGTCCCTTGTCAAAAATCTCCAAATTCTTAAAAGTGAGAGGTCAGATTCTAGAGCCTGTGCTCTCCCCTGGGCTACACTGACACGGATGTGACACTCTGACCATGACCTTTGAGAGTGTGGGAAGAAGGAGTAAGAAGCTCAGCCTGGGAGTCAGAGACCTGGGGTCCGGCTGGGGCTTGGCCACTGACAGACTGTGTGCTCTTGGGCAAGTCACTTTCCCCTTCTGAGCCTTGAGTTTTTTCAGATGCAAAATGAAAAGGTTGAGTCAGAAGAGCCATGGTGGTCACTCCAGCTTGGACACCATCATGGCTGTGGGATGACATGAGGTCCTTCCAGGCACCCAAGGCCCACTGGGAAATGAGGACCATCTCTCCTCACCAGACAGCGGGTGCCACTGTGCAGGCCTCGGGACGAACCGCAGGACCCCAGCTTTTCCAGAAGCCCCCACTCTGAGGCCAGCCAGAGAGGTTCAGGAAGACCCCGACCCAACAGAAGTCCCCACACCCAGGTAGCTGGATCGACCACGGGAAGTAACAGTTGGCTCTGCCCAGGACACTGCTACTTCCTGAAATGTGCTCCTTGTGTGGTCCTAGCGGTGACTTCCGAGCTCACTACCTGGACAGAGCAGACTGGTTCTGGTTCAGCACCAGGCAGGTGACCCCTCTTGGGCCAATAGAATCCTTCCTTGGGAGTTTGTGTACTGAGTGGAAGACATTCCCTGCCCCCAAACCCCCAGGGCTTGCTGTGTTTTTCTCTCTCATCAGGACACTGCGAGGATATGAGCTGGGAGGTGGCTGCGGTCACGTCCCTCAACATGAAGAAGCCAGTGTGTGGTGGGAGAGAAGGAAGACAACACCCACGAAGGAGAAGAGAGGACCGTCCTGCACCAGAGCTTCTGATCAGCTGCCACAGGCAACGAACCCTGACTGTACCCAGTATCTAAACCAACGCATCTCCCTTCCGCCCTAAGCTACTCACTGCAAGTGGGGCCTCTCATACTGGCTGATCCCAGGCTCTCCTCCTAACAGGCCATGTCTCGCTTCTCAAAAGGGATGGCAGTCTACTGATTCTGGGCCACTGAAGCTAATTTAACGCATGCTTGGAATGAAGGGGGAAAAAGAGGCTTGAGCAATATTCATAGCATATCAGAGCTGGGAGAACCCGCAAACCCTCCACACTCATCATTCTAGAAGCGAGGAATCGAGCCTCAGCAGATGCCGGGACATGCCCAAGGAGCAGATGTAACTGAGGACAGGGCCTGGGCGAGATTCCAGGTTTGCTGGAATGTGCACATCGGGATTTGCACATCTGCCCTAAATCAATCCTACTGTCTTAACTGTGATGAAGCGTGTTTAGAAGGAAGATTCCTGAAGCAACTGATTCCCACCTCTCCAACCAGGTTCAGTACTTGACAAGTTTTATACAATTTTGATTGTTAAAATGTTTATTCCTACCCAGGGAGATGCGCGTACCTCTTACCTTTTAAAAAAGTATGAGAAGACTTCAGGGATAAAAGCTGAGGTCCCAAACAGCACAACTCTGGATGTTGCTGTGTCTTTAATGGCCTAGCGGAAATGAAAAGAAAGCAGCTTAGCATGTGGAGTGAGACAGTTTCCAGGCATCTTGCAACTCAGGACAGAGGCCGGCAAACAGCAGCTCTCCCTTCTCTCTTAGAAAAACAATGCACGTGCAAAAAGGCGAAGGCAGCGCCTGACGTGCACACGTACAGAGGATGCCTGGGGTTGGTGCCAGAGGAACCAGAGACGGGATTTACCTCCCTGACTCCACAGTGGTCTCCATCACTCCTCCAAACCACCCCAAATATAATACCAAGCACAAGCAAAGGCAGCTGACAGACAAATCCTTACTCAGAACCAGATGGCAGTCCGTTTGATGGAAATGCTGGACTGGACTTGCCACTGAGGACCGCTCCATGTTTTCCTTCCAGTCCAGGACTCTGCCACTGGCCTTCCCCTCCTGAACAGGCCCCCCCCCCCAGTTATTCCCACCCCTTCCAGTGGAGGAAGGCCGGCTCCGAGTGCACTGGTGTGGCATCACACCCACATGGAACATGAATATGTCTTCCTATATGCACCCATCTTTTGCTTGTGTAATTCACAATGTGCTATAAAATTTTATTTTGCGTAAACACGTATGTATATTTCCTACCATGTTGTCATCTTTTCTAAAATATACGTTACTCTCTATATTGAGCATTTAAACATATGATTGACTGTATGGGTTATATGCACACAATCATGTGCACTCAAGAGCAATGTCAGAGACTTTCAAGGGAAATTTTTGACTATAGATGACACTTGTGTGCGAACTTCAGAACCCAAGCCCTGGATAAGACACAACTCCGCACACAGCACCGCTCAGCGCAAGATGGACAGGCACTCTCCCCACCATTCCCTCCCCTGAACTCTGTTCTGTGCACTTCTGTCCTCCCATAAGCCCATGACCCTGTGACCCTGGGGCTACAGCCCGCTGTCTGGGCTCCTCTGCTGTACCCAGCACGCCTGTTCTCTGCTTAGGACACGAACGCTCGGCTCATCCGATCCTCTGCGGGAATGTCCTTCCCCCACGAGGACAGAGGGCGCCAAGAGGGTGGCTTTTAAAATAAACTTTCAGGAATACAAGATAAAGCTGTTCGACTCCAGGAGGAGAAAAGTGGCTGCTGAGCACGCTGTGCTTCGACGTCAGTGAGGTGAGGCCAGCCTCACTCCATTTGACTCATGTGGAAGAGAAGACATTCCAAACCAGACACCGGTCATGAGGAGACACTGCAAGACGCGTGACAGCTTGCAACTGAGTAGCTGACACGGCCAGGCCAAGGAAAACAGCACGGACTAGGCTCCTGAAATCTGATCAAAGGTGCCCTGTTACAATCAGATATTGCTGGTTACGCAGTTTCTGAAATTTTAGCCAAAGAAAATAAACCTTTCGGTGACAGGGAAGTGATAAAAGAATGCTTACGCACGGTCGCAGACACTTTATTCTTAAGAGAAAGATAAACATTTAAAAAAGAGCAGACCATCAAACCTTTCTTTTACCCTAAATTGGCCTTCATGCAAAAAAGGAAGTTTCTCTCGATGAGCTGGGCTAGATAAGTGGGTAGCTAGCAGGGCCCGAGGCTGCCTCCCCACCCCCAGCCCCTGGAGAGGAGGGATGCTGACTGGTCAGGCTGTGGGTCTCCAGAGCCCAGCACAGTGCCCAGCAGGGAGGAGGTGCTGAGGAACAACTTGTGGATTAAACATTTGCTGTCACTCTTCTCTCCAGCTCTGTGAACAGTTCACAACGATACCCATGCCCTGCACTTAAATGTGAGTTGAAGAGAAATGCAAACATATATCCACACGAAGAGTCGTACCTAAATGGTCAGAGCGGCATCACATGTAATAGCCCAAAACTGGACACAATCCCAATATCTATTGCCTGGGGAGTGGACAAGCAAAACGTGGTACAGCCATACAATGGAACACTGCTCAGCAATAAAAAGCCACACACTACTGATGCCTTACAAGTTGGACGGACCTCAAAAGTCAAAGAATCCCGACACAAAAATATTGTATGATTCACTTGTATGAAACTTCTAGAAAAGGTAAAACTATGACGATATAAAGCAGATCAGGGGACTTCCCCGCTGGCACAGCGGTTAAGAATCCGCCTGCCAAGGCAGGGGACACAGGTTCGAGCCCTGGTCTGGAAAGATCCCACATGCCATGGAGCAACTAAGTCTATGTTCCACAACTACTAAGCCTGCACTCTAGAGCCCGTGAGCCACAACTACTGAGCCCGTGAGCCACAACTACTGAAGCCCGCGTGCCTAGAGCCCGTGCTCCGCACGGGAAGAGAAGAGCAGAGAAGAGAAGAGACGAGAAGCCACCGCAACGAGAAGCCCACGCACCGCAACGAAGAGTGGCCCCCGCTCGCCGCAACTAGAGAAAGCCCGCGTGCAGCAACGAAGACCCAACACAGCCAAAAATAAATAAATAAATAAATTTTAAAGCAGATCAGTGTTTTCCTGGGGTTGGAGGTGGGAAAGGGAGTGACTGTACATGGGCACATGAAAAATTTTTAGGGTGATGAAAATGTTCTAAAATTGGACTGTGGTGATGGTTGCACAACTGTTTGAATTTACTAAAATTCATGAAACTGTACCCTTACAATGAATTTTATACTATGTAAATTCCTCCTCAATAAAACTGTTTAAACATGTCTCTTTAGGGTGATTCTTTTTTTGTTTTGAATTTTATTTTATGTATTTTTTAAGTAGCAGGTTCTTATTAGTTATCTATTTTATACATATTAGTGTATAATGTCAATCCCAATCTCCCAATTCATCCCACCACTACTCCACCACCACCACTTTCCCCCCTTGGTGTCCATATGTTTGTGCTCTACATCTGTGTCTCTATTTTTGCCCTGCAAACTGGTCCACCTGTACCATTTTTCTAGATTCCACATATGTGCGTTAACATACAATATTTGTTTTTCTCTTTCTGACTTACTCTGTATGACAGTCTCCAAGTCCACCCACGTCTCTACAAATGACCCAATTTCGTTCCTTTTTATGGCTGAGTAATATTCCATTGTATATATGTACCACATCTTCTTTATCCATTCATCTCTTGATGGGCATTTAGGTTGCTTCCATGTCCTGGCTATTGTAAATAGTGCTGCAATGAACACTGGGGTGCATGTGTCTTTTTGAATTATGGTTTTCTCTGGGTGTATGCCCAGTAGTGGGATTGCTGGATCATATGGTAGTTTTATTTTTAGTTTTTTAAGGAACCTCCATACTGTTCTCCATAGTGGTTGTATCAATTTACATTCCCATCAACAGTGAAAGAGGGTTCCCTTTTCTCCACACCCTCTCCAGCATTTGTTGTTTGTAGCCTGTAACTGATTTCTAATCTCATAGCACTGTGGCCAGAAAAGATGCTTGATATGATTTCAATTTTCTTAAATTTACCTAGGCTTGATTTGTGATCCAAGATGTGACCTATCCTGGAGAATGTTCCGTGTGCACTTGAGAAGAAAGTGTAATCTGCTATTTTTGGATGGAATGTCCTATAAATATCAATTAAATCTATCTGGTCTATTGTGTCATTTAAAGCTTGTGTTTCCTCATTAATTTTCTGTCTGAATGATCTGTCCATTGGTGTAAGTGAGGTGTTAAAGTCCCCCACTATTATTGTGTTACTGTTGATTTCCTCTTTTATAGCTGTTAGCAGTTGCCTTATGTATTGAGGTGCTCCTATGTTGGGTGCATATATAATTGTTCTATCTTCTTCTTGGATCGATCCCTTGATCATTATATAGTGTCCTTCCCTGTCTCTTGTAACATTCTTTATTTTAAAGTCTATTTTATCTGATATGAGTATTGCTACTCCAGCTTTCTTTTGGTTTCCATTTGCATGGAATATCTTTTTCCACCCCCTCACTTTCAGTCTGTATCTGTCCCTAGGTCTGAAGTGGGTCTCTTGTAGACAGCATATATATGGGTCTTTTTTTTTTGTAGTCATTCAGTGAGCCTGTGTCTTTTGGTTGGAGCACTTAATCCATTCACATTGAAGGTAATTATTGATATGTATGTTCCTATTACCATTTTCTTAATTGTTATGGGTTTATTTTTTGTAGGTCCTTTTCTTCTCTTGTGTTTCCCACTTAGAGAATTTCCTTTAGCATTTGTTGTAGAGCTGGTTTGGTGGTGCTGAATTGTCTTAGCTTTTGCTTGTCTGTAAAGCTTTTGATTTCTCCGTCGAGTCTGAATGAGGTCCTTGCCGAGTAGTGTAATCTTGGTTGTAGGTTCTTCCCTTTCATCACTTTCAATATGTCGTGCCACTCCCTTCTGGCCTGTAGAGTTTCTGCTGAGAAATCAGCTGTTAACCTTATGGGAGTTCCCCTGTATGTTATTTGTCGTTTTTCCCTTGTTGCTTTCAATAATTTTTCTGTCTTTAATTTTTGTCAGTTTGATTACTATGTGTCTCGGTGTGTTTCTCCTTGGGTTTCTCCTGCCTGGGACTCTCTGTGCTTCCTGGGCTTGGGTGGCTATTTCCTTTCCCATGTTAGGGAAGTTTTCAACTATAATCTCTTCAAATCTCTTTCTTGGGCCCTTTCTCTCTCTCTTCTCCTTCTGGGACCCCTATCATGCGAATGTTGTTGTTTAATGTTGTCCCAGAGGTCTCTTAGGTTGTCTTCATCTCTTTTCATTCATTTTTCTTTATTCTGTTCCATGGCAGTGAATTCCACCATTCTGTCTTCCAGGTCACTTATCCATTCTTCTGCCTCAGTTATTCTGATATTGATTCCTTCTAGTGTATTTTTCATTTCAGTTATTGTATTGTTCATCTCTGCTTGTTTGTTCTCTAATTCTTCTAGGTGTTTGTTCTTTAATTCTTCTACGTCTTTGTTAAACATTTCTTGCATCTTCTCGATCTTTGCCTCCATTCTTTTTCTGAGGTCCTGGATCATCTTCACTATCATTCTGAATTCGTTTTCTGGAAGGTTGCCTATCTCCACTTCATTTAGTTGTTTTTCTGGGGTTTTATCTTGCTCCTTCATCTGGTACCAAGTCCTCTGCCTTTTCATTTTGTCTATCTTTCTGTGAATGTGGTTTTCCTTCCACAGGCTGCAGAACTGTAGTTCTTCTTGCTTCTGCTGTCTGCCCTCTGGTGGACCGTTTAGGGTGGATTCTTAAACATAGAACCTTCATTTCCAAAACAAGGTATTTTATTTCTGGCAGCAATTTCTCTCCTGTTACTTGCAATTATGTTGTCCCTGTTGTAATTCACTTAGAAAGGTGGCCACTATTTCCAGACCTGCTATTAGATGGGCTGGTGGGAATACTGTAGCACGTATCCAGTGGTTTACAATTCAGCTTTGTAAATAGTGACAGGATTTAGAGTAACATGTTTCATGAGCCAAATAATGAAGTATTTACTGATCGACTGAGAGGCCATCTTATCCGACCACCTCTCCTACCAGCATTCTGGGCAGAAGGAGGTCCCGCTGGTTCAGGGAGCCCCCTTGAACGCAGACACTGTGAGAGGCCCAGCTACTCTCTTTGCTTTGTGAGCAACTGCCTCACGTTACAGTTCTTTAGCTAAAGTCACTCCACAGAGATCAAAAAAGATCCCACTTCCTGAAAGGCATTTTTTTTTTAAAGTCTATACCCAAAATGAAACCGTAGACTACTGCAGGTTCTTTGAGCTGAATGCAGACAGAAGCTACTGTGTTGGATTGAGCAAAAGAGTAAACTACTTAACAATAAGAAGTCTTAGAAATGGAGGCCTTTTAGAGGAGTTTTAGGTCAGGGCATTGGATTTCCTCAGGCCATTCTTCACAGCAGACTGGTCCTTAAAGATGAAGACTCTAAGAAAATCCACTGGGAGGTGGACACGGAGGGCTTCTCTTAAACCCAGAGACATGTCCACTGACTTCCCCAAGTACAGAGCAGGCTGGGAGGGCAGATGCTGAGCTTGGAGGACAAGATCTCACCTTCAGATGGGGTCCAAACGTTTGGCGGACGTCTATCTGTGACCCATCTTAGGGGTCAGTTTGGCTGGGATGTAGTCCCCAGGTATTTAATCAAACACAACCGAGTTGTTGCTGTGGGGGTGTGATTAACATCTACAATCAGTTGACTTTAAGTAAAGGAGATTGATTACCCTCCATAGGGTGGATGGACCTCATCCAATCAGTTGGAAAGCCTTCAGAGCAAAATCTGAGGTTTCCCAAAGAAGAAATTCTGCCTCAAGACCGCAGCATCAGCTCCTGACTTTCCAGCTTTCAGGCCTGCCCTATACATTCCCAGTGCAAAAACTGCACAAGCCAATTATTTAAAATAAATGTCTTACTATATATATAGATAGATGATAGATAGATAGGCAGATATCCTATTGGTTCTGTTTCTCTGGAGAACCCAGACTAATGCATCACCTTTTAAACATCAGGGTGGGGCTTCCCTGGTGGCTCAGTGGTTAAGAATCCACCTGCCAATGCAGGGGACACGGGTTCGAGACCAGGTCCGGGAAGATCCCCCATGCCGCGGAGCAACTAAGCCTGTATGCCACAACTACTGAGTCTGCGCTCTAGAGCCCACGAGCCACAACTACTGAGCCCTCATGCCACAGCTACTGAAGCCCACGCACGTAGAGCCCATGCTCCACAACAAGAGAAGCCACCGCAATGAGAAGCCCGCACACCACAGAGAAGAGTAGCCCCCGCTCACAACTAGAGAAAGTCCATGCGCAGCAACGAAGACCCAACGCAGCCAAAAATAAAAAATAAATAAAATAAATTCATAAAAAGAGAAAGATCTTACTGCAGAGAACAGATTAAAAAATTTTTTTAATTTAAAAAATAAACACCAGCATACAAAATGTAAATTCTCTCTCTCAGCATCGTAAGAAAAGACAGATAAGAAAAGGTTGAAGGGAGACATGAATTTGTTACCAACTCTCAAACAGGCAATTCAATTCTTTGCCCAAAAGGCAAGCAGCTTACAGCTCCATCTTGTGCGTCCCCCTACCTTTGTCCCAGCTTTTCTGGAATAGCCGATGACACTGCCTTCCTTGTCCATGACCTCAATCCCTCGCAGGGGCTCCAAACTTCTCGATGCAACCACATTCATTCCACTGAGTTGGGCTGTGGATGTAAAGAAGAAAACACACAACAGAGAGATAAGTGTCGGTCCAATAAAGCAACATCTTTTCAAGTGTCACGCCTGTTTCTTTGATGGTTGCACTTCCTGATCCTCGGGTGTTACTGGGCCAACCAAGCTCTCCTCTGGGCTGTGGGGCAGGGTCAGAATTGCTGGGCTCTCAGTCTTGGATCCTGACCACAAACTAGCACCAGGTTCTGACACCCCTGACTGGATTCCCGGAGAAACCCTGGGGTCCTTGAAATACGCCTACCTGCTTTGCTGAAGCTGTTTTTTTTTTTAATGTTTCTTTGGCCGCACCACGTGCAAAGTGGGATCTTAGTTCCATGACCAGGGATCGAACCTGTGCCCCTTGCAGTGGAAGCGCAGTCTTAGCCACTGGACCACTGGGGAACTCCCTACTGAAGCTGGTTTGACCAAGTTTCTGTAACATAATTTCCCAAAGTTTACCACTGACATAATTCTGCTAACTCTTCAAGCTGCTATGATTCCCAAACCCAAATGTGGAGCGTGAACTAGTGAACTTGCAGGCTGGCAAAACAGTTAAAACAGTTGGTTAATAGCTCTGTCACTCCCTTGGAGTCAGACCACTGGGTTGGAATCCCCTAGACCACCACTTTCTCCCTGTGAAACCCCAGAAAAGTTCCCTAACCTCCCCTTGACTCAGTCTCCTCATCTGTAAATGGGAATAATAATACTACCTACCCCTAAGTTGTTGTCAAGATTAAATGAAATAATACATGGACAGGGCTTGTACAGAGTCTTTCAAATGTAATTTGTGTTTCCAGGTTTGTGTTCACCCTTGGACAACTAAAGGGGTATCTACAGAGAAAGTGTCACCTCTCAAACCAAAGACCTAATTTGGGCCTGGGGGCACCGGCAAGATGCAAACAGCGGCCCTCATCAGCCACAGTGTGGCCCAGAGACTTGGGTATCCCTGAAGATGGAGGGAGGCTCCCTGCTTACCGAGAATGATGACAGGAATGACGTTTCTGCTCAAAATGCTGTTCAGTGAAAATCTTACTTGGAGCAAACGAGGGAATAACTAGAAAATAAGAGAGAAAAATCATTACTGCATGGAACCAGCAGAGAGCTAGTGTCAACTTACTTCCTGTTACAGGTCAGACCCCTGCAAGTGCTCTCCGTGTATTTCTTGTTTTAATTCCTGCAACACTGACGTGTTCTCCTGGATCATCAGAGGAACTCTTGGAGACTTAAGAGAGGCTACAGAACTTGTCCAGAGTTACTAAGCCATTAAGAGTTTGAGCCAAGATGTGAACCCAGGCTTACTGGACTCTGAAATCTACATTTTCTCCTGTTAGTATCCTGACATCTAAAGCAATACACAATTTGTGTAACATGTTTATAAACATGAATACATTTTTTTTTTTTTTTTGGCCGTGCTGCACTGCATGTGGGATCTTAGTCTCCTGACCAGGAATCGAACCCACAGCTCCTGCAGTGGAAGCGCAGAGTCTTAACCACTGGACCGCCAAGCAAGTCCCCTGAATTAATTTGTTTTTAAAGATAACAGTACTGAGCCCATGCCTAGAAACCTGGAAAATAATCACACAATTTTGGGGTGATAGGATTACAGATGACTTTTATTTTCTTCTTTATGTCTTAATCACACTTTCTAAATTAAGTTAGAACGTAAAATTTTGATTCTGAGGAATAAAAAAGATTCGACAGATTTCTAAAATACACACTCCAAAAAAGGTGGAAGAAGCAATCACTCCTGCTCCTACTAAGATACTCTCATGGGGGCGACGATCCTAGGGAAAAACAAAAGTTCATATTTAGCAAATACCAGAGTTTTACCCAGGAAAGATAATGAAAACAAACACACAAAATCGCCAAAAGAAACAATATGAAATTGCGTACCCTCTGGGCCTCATAATACTCACATAACTTGCATTTCCATTGACAATGTTGAAGACTGTACTGTAGGTGTAGAAGGAAGCCTGCAGGAAGACAGAGGCTAACATGTCACATTCTGGTTTCAAGCACAAAAAATTCAATAATTACGAAACAGAAAGAGTTGCTACCTGAGGTAAAATCATGGACTTTAGACTTTTTACGGGCAGCATTGACAGAAATACCTGTAAAGAAAATAAAGCAGATACAGACTACTATATATATTATAAAATAAACAGATAAACAACAAGGACCTACTGTGTAGCACAGGGAACTAGATTCAATATCCTGTAATAACCTACAATGGAAAAGAATCTGAAAAAGAATAGATATATATGTATAACTGAATCACTTTGCTGTAAACCTGAAACACGGTAAATCAACTATACTCCAATTAAAAAAAGAAAATAAAAAAGAAAATAAAGCAGAGTTGTGAGTGTCTGGGGGGAGGGAGGGCTTGTGGCGCAAAGAACTTCCCCAGGGAGATGCAGACCTGAGACCCCAGGAGCAGGGAAAGTAGAGGAAGGTGCGATGCAGGGGGCTAGTGGGCAGTGGACAGGTGACGTTGGATGGGCACCCACGGGCACTGGGAGCCCCTGGGTGCCTCGCAGTGGCCCCCATCTCCAGGCAACTGAGCAGGGCAGCTAAGCAGCAGCACCTGCAGGGGCAGAGGAGTGCTGTCACTTGGTGAGAGCGCCTCACGAGAGCCAAGGCGGACGGCCTCGCTGGGGGAGACTCCGGTTTCCAGGGGAGGGCTTGCGGAGAGAAGGTGACAGCCAGTGACGTGGGCTTGTGCCAGGGAGCACATCTTAACTCATCAATCTGCTCCATAGCACTTTGCACACGCTAGGTGTTCAAAGAAAGGATTACCTTATGACACTGTGGACCCTCAAGAGGCCCTGGTGCCCGGGGAGGGATATGTGGGAGTGGGGTGGGGAGTGGACAAGGGTCGGAGGTGCAGGGTCCTAACCATCTATCAGGCAGTCACGGGACGGAGGTCCAGAGCTGGAGGACACCAGCCACTGAGCTTAGGAGATGGGGGGACATCTTCCTAAGCCCCCAGCTTCAGAGCGGTGAGCGGCAGCTTACTCACCATGGGCACTGTGAAAGGCAGGAAAGCTGGCAAAAAAGACAAGAGGGTCAGCGACAGCAGAGTGGGTGGAAAAGCACCCACCCAAAAACCTCTTCTCAGGCCGAATGAAGGCATGGATGTCAAAGGGTATTTTTTACACGTGCTTTTTTGTTCCTAATAAAAATAATAGCTGTGCACGTGGCAGAACTTTAAATCAGCGCAGCAGAGTTAGATCTGACCAGGCTCCTGCCCACTGAAGGTAAGTGGTCCCTTGTTCCAAGTCCTTGTTCACCCTTCCACATGAATTCAATACATCTGTGACACTGGGACTTATAATAAGACATGTATACTTGCTCTTCATCCCTGCTCCTGGCACACAGCCTAAAACCCCCGAAATTTCCTAAGTGAGAAGAGCGATAAAGGTGAAAGGAGTGTCTCTTATTCTTCGTAACAAGCCCCTTTCAACCACACCTGAGATAATGTCAATGCAGTGACCCTGGGAAAGCACCTAAGGGAGGGGGCTGGTTGCCAGGGGAACCAAACACTTGACTAGAGGGAGGCAAGGTTTTCTAAAGGTTACAAACCACTCTGAAAATTAGACTCAACTCACCTGCAGGTCGAAAAGGACCAGGGATCAGCCTGCTATTGTCAGGATGCACTGTTGACTTCAGAAGGGTAAACACAAAGGTGAGTCTGATGTTTGGTTTTGTTATCTTAGGCTAAAAATTAGGACGGGGCTGAAACTTACGAGACTTCTCTTCCAAGCTTCTTGTACCTAAAAAGAGAAAAACCAAGCAATAGCTTTTAAAGGTGGCTTAGCAGCCAGAATATCTCCTCTACAGTCTCATTTCTGGTGCCACCTTTGCTCCACCTTTCAGAGACTGGAGGGCAAACTGTTTTCTACCACAGGGACTGAACAAATCAAAACAAGTGAATCAAACGAATGAACTGACAGGAAGCAAAGAGAAGATCCACACGAAAATGACCAAAACATTAAAAAGTCCCAAGTCTCTAAACTAGGAGAGGCCAACACCTAACTCGTCCCCTCGGGCGAGTCCCTGAGTGCAGCCAGCCTCTCCTGGCTCAGAGCAGAGTGGACTGTGCGCAGACCACACCATTAGCCAAGTCACTTGTAACAGAGCCAGGCTGTGAGCTCAGAGGCCCCAATAAGTTCTCAGAAAAACCAAGTTAAATGTGTGAGCTTTCCGCAGGCTGCCTCGAGGGACTGATGTCTGTGGCCTCCGGAAAGCCCCGTACACTGCAAGGTAGATAACAAACACTTGGTTTGAGTCTTTGGGCAGGAAGTAGGTTCTCACTCTGGAGGCCTGCCTGAATTCTGGAATTTGCCATGGGGCTCCAGGAATCAGCTACAGAGAATCCTCACAACAGATATTGCAACTGCAAATATCTGCTGCAAGGAGGAACACTACGCCTTTTCTTCTTAATACCAGCTCCTAACACTAGTAACTAATATTAATCTGGTTTACGAGAAGGAATCCTACCTACATTTAAAAAGCGAACCCAACTGGGCAGTGTTTACAATGGCAAAATCCCACCTGATTTCAGACCATGCAAGTAAAATCACCTCAAGGCAACCCCACTCAGCCTTGAGCCAGGCACACCTGGGAACAAGAGCCATACCCTTTTGTCCTCCAAGTCACTTCTGGATGCATCTTCATGGGTTAACAATAGCTGCCTTGATTTTTCTATTTTTTCCTATAATCAGAGACAAGGAAATCAAGCAATGATCTCAACACTGTTCAGATTTATCCACAGATTGAAGAAGCACCTGTTCACTCACACCTGATTTTAATTTTAAAGCAACGTGGAGCTAAGGCTCTGTACCCCCTGAGTTTCCATTAGATAGTCCTGTGTGTCATTCAGATTCAGACCACCCAGCTTCTTCTTTTTTTTTTTTCATTTATTTTTTGGCCACACCTCACGGCACGTGGGATCTTAGTTCCCCCAGCAGGGACTGAACCCGTACCCCCTGCACTGGAAGCTCCTTAACCACTGGCCCACCAGGGACGTCCCCCACCCTGCTTCTCACACAGCCCCGGCGGCTCACCCCACTGCTGCTACCACCTGCCCCATCCCCTCCACCGGTTCCTCTCCGACTGTCACCATCCTCCTGGCTCCACAGGTCAGAAACCTGGAAGTCCCTTCTCTCTCTCTCATACCCACATCTAATCAGTTCAGTCTTATTTTCTCTCTTCTTTTTTACTTAATCTGAGTAAAAAAATTAAACAAGGAAATTAAAAAAATGATTACATACAATCCCCTCACCCAGAATTAACAACTGTGAACATTCCGTTATATTTGTTTCTAATTTTTTCCCCCAAAAGATCCATCACCCCCAGTCTCAATTTCCTCTCCATTCTATCAGAGGTAACCATTATTATGAATTCAAGGTATAAACTTCCAGTCCATTGTTTATATTTGTACATACATGAATACATGTATCCATAAAACAAATATGTAGTTTTGGTTTTTTATGTTGTAATTCACATAAATGCTGTACTATATGCATCTTGCTTTCTTTACAAAACATCATGGATACCATGTTTTTCCATTTAACAGCACACATATCATATGTTTCCACTTTATATCATAGGTCATCACCAGATCATTTTTAACAGCTAATCAGTATTCCACTGCATGAATATACTACATTATATTTCTCTATTTCCCTACTGATGGGCATTCAGCTTGTTTCTTGTTTTTCTCTATTATAAACAAGACTATATGGAACACTTGAGCACAAGGACAGGAGCATCCCTGTGGATCTGGCCCCGAGGGTCATTGCTGGTGACAGGGTCTCTCCTCCTCGTCATCCCTCAGCCACAGCTGGTTCAAACTCTCATCTTTTACTTGGACAGCTGAGCCATCCATCCCCTGAACTGTTCTCAGTCTGGTCCCTTCTGGTTACTCACCACCTGGCTAGGTACAAACCCTCCTCGTCTGAATGACACACAAGGACCTTCAAGAAGTGCCTGGTTCACCTGAATTAAAATAAAAGCCCCAGTAGGACTTCCGTGGCAGTCCAGAGGGTAAGACTCCACGCTTCCACTGCAGGGGACACGGGTTCGATCCCTGGTCAGGGAACTAAGACCCCACATGCTGCGCAGCGCAGCAGGGAAAAAAAAAAACAAACTCAGTAACTGGGTGACATGGCCCACCTGGCCCCCCCTCCCCCATTTTGCTTACAGTCTGCTCTTCCTGACATTTCCTCTCTGGCCCTCCCTCCCTCCCTGCCTTCTCTAAACAACCTCCCCCAAGTCCTTGCTATACCTTGCCCTTAGAACCCTAGGTCAAGGTCTGCAACTAGCTTTGCCAGTCTGTCCTCCATTATGAGGGAGGTTTGTTTGGATCCCCTTTGTTACTACCTGTTAAATAGATGTCTGCTTTTATGTACCACCCTTCCAATCCAACAAGTTCATTCACAAGGAATAAAAACATGATAATATATATGGATTCTGTTATCTCAGCTGCTTTCAAAAGGGACACACAGTCTTCACGTTTCAGAATAAAATGTGAAATTCACTATCTCTGAAAACAAGAAAATACTTACAATTGAAACGACCAAATTTGTAGGATCCAATAATTCTGTCCACTGAAGAAATCTCTGAATAAAAGACTTAAGAGGGGCAAGAGCACCAGAGAGGTTAATGGCAGCAGAAGAACCAAGATACATGGTAATAACAGCAGTTAACATTATTTTTGAGAACCTAATAGGGCCTTCCTCTTGCAGCATCTCCTGGAATCCTCACAACATCCCCATCTTACAGGTGAGGAAACTGAGGCTTCCAAGGACTCATGAATGGATTCAAGGAAACTCAACCAGGAAATGACCCAATGGCCTGTGGTCTTAACCACTTCAATATCAAAGTGCTCTTGAGGGTTAAAAGCCCAGACTTTGGGGTCAAATGGGCCTATGTTGACACCCCACATATGACCTTGAAGCACTACTTAGAAAGGTCTCAGAATCTGTTTCTTCACCCTCCTGCGATGGTTATATGGCTTAACTCTAGTCATAAAGAACCAGACACCCCAGTGAAGGCTCAATAAAGGCAGTTCACATATGGAGAAAGCAGGCATGGTTTGCTCCTAAAAGTCCCCACATTTTGCAGTGGTTTCAGCTTTGAGGCCTGGCTCTGCCAGGACACCTTGAGTACCCTGTGCTTCCTCAACATCCCCACCTAAGAGAACAAGGCTAGGCTCTACTTTAGGTAAAGGCTGAAAGAGAACACTCTACAACTGTGCTGTCCAATTAGCCACATGTGGCCAGGCCAAATTGAGATGTGCTGTATGTGTAAAAACATACACGGGATTTCGAAGACTTCCTACAGAAAAGGAAGTTTTCATAGTTTTCTATATCGACTACATGTTGAAATGTTAATATTTATATCTGTTGGGCTAAATGCAATGTATTATTAAAATTTAAATTTTAAAAGCCACGTTTGTTAATGTGGCTACTAGAAAATCTGTAATTACCTATGCGTCTCCCATCCTATTTCTACTGGACAACGCCGCCCAGCCCCACTCTGAGATGGGGCCCAGGTTACTTTCCAGCCATGGCGGCTTCCCGCAGCCCCGAGTCTCACTGTCCGGTGGCTGAGCCTACAGACTCGGGGAAGCTGGGGCCACCTGGGAGGACCTGTTCCTCTCCAACCTGATGCCCAGCAACAGCTTAGGCAGCGGAAGGCAGGCCCCTGAGTGGTGGGGAGTGACTCCTCAGTTCGTGCGATCTGCAGGGGGAAACTGTGCGACCCTCGCTAGCGAGGCCTGGGGCAGAGGCCACGCACGGTAACAGCCATGGCCGTCGGCATCCGGCAAGCTTGGGTTTCCTTCGTCCCCTCCCGGGGTCTGAAATGGGAAGGCGGGTGCTGCGACCACGTGGCCTGCCCAAGGTCACCGTGGCCAGCGGCGACTCCACGCCGCGCGGCCCAGGCCCTCCCCGTCCCCAGACGCGCCAGGCCCAGGCCGTACTTGGCGTTCGGTGATCCAGAAGCGCACGTTGGGCTCCATGCGGGCTGCGGCGCCGCTGCACCCTAGGAGCCACCCGGCCCCCGCGCTTCTTCCTCCTGCTGCTCCTCTTCCTGAGACCTACGAGCTCCCGGGAAAGGCCGCGGCCGCCTGGCCCGGCGCGGAGGAGGAGCCGGGCGGCGAGCCCCGCCCCGGGCGCGCGCGTCCCCTTTCCCCGCTCCCGGGGCCGCGCGCCCGCCGCTCCTCCGCATCACGCGCCGGCTGTTCCGGCGCCCGGGTGCCTGCACGCCCCCTGCTCGGTGTTACCACGCGCCAGCGCCCCGGGCCCCGCGCGCCCGCTGTTGCCGCGAGCCCACCTCTCCCACAGGTCAAGGCTTCCCACCCTTGCTCCGCCCTTTCGGATAGCCTGGTCGCCTCCAGGCCTAGAGGGGTCACCTATGGAACCCCCAGATCACTGTACCTACCGCGAAGACCCGATCAGGTGGCGTGTGGCGCCTTCCACAGCCTCGCCCTGCGCACCTGCAGCGTCCAACCCCCCACCCCCCAGCACAGGCTTTTGGATATCACCCTCGAAAACCTCTTCAATTGCACCTAAAGTCCAGCGTACCCGTGTAATACGGGTAGTCAGGACTCGCTACATAATTTGCGTGCCCCAGTGAAAAATGAAAACGTGGCGCCCCTTATTAAAAAAAAGACTGCGAATTTTCAAAAGTCGACAAACCCCGGGGCCCCTCTAAGTTAAGTGTCGGGCCCTGCCGCCAGCCCGTGAAGCTGGCCCTGATTTCAGTGCACTCTCTCTTTCTCTGCCCAAGGGTTTTTCCCCAGCGCCGGGACAAATCCAGCTCCTTCTGTTGGATACCAGATCAGGTAGGGACCATTTGCAGAGAAAAACGTGCCTTCCTTCCGCCTTCCACCCCATTCCCCGGCACTGGGGTGGGTGGGGGTTATGTGTGTTTGTGGAAGACGTGTGGATGTTTAGGGTGTTGAGGGGGCTCCTCAGGAGTCCTGGGTTGGGGACCCAGCACCATCCACTACTTGGTTGTGTGACCCTGGTGAAATCAGTATCTCCAAATCTACCTTCTCACCTGTAAAACGATGACAGTAATTGTACCTATTTTGTTTTTGTTGTGGATCCAATGAGATAAAACATGTAAAAGCCCTAACAGTGCAGGCTCAGGCTGGGCCACTTACAGGCAGCTGGCCTTTGCCCTCCCTTGCTTTGCCTTCCCTTCTGGAAACATGAAACCAGCTTATTAGAGGCCCATGTGGCCTCTCAGCTCCCACTTTTGCTCAGCTCATGTGGCTCACTTTTCCATAGCCTTCAAGACTTCATCTTGTCCTCCAGGAAGACTTCCTTGATGCCCATAGCTGGGTAAGGTGCCCCCTCCTCACTGTTCCCCAGTGTTCTGTGCCCCAGGAATGTATCTGTTGTATCACAGTTTAGCACACCTGTATTATCCTGCTGGCTCTACCTGCAAGTATGTCACAGATCCAGCCCACCTGACCTGCTTCCCTCTCTGGACTGTCTAGCCTTAACAGAGGAACCAGAGTGATCCTCTTAGAACAAATTGATGGAACTCTTCTCAAGAACATTCCTGACATTTCCCATCTCAGAATAGAATTCAAAGTCCTTAGCTTGCCCATAAAGCACTCTGGGTTCCCCATTACCATGCTTCTCCTTCACAGCTCTGGTCACATGGCCCTTCAATTCTTCACCCACCCAAGTCCACCCTTGCCTCAGGGCCTTTGCACCTGCCATGCCCTTTGCCTAGAACCTTCTTATCCTCCTTATTCCCTCACCTACATGTTTTATCTCATTTGGTCATCAAAACCCTAAGATAGGTACAATTACAGTCCTCATTTTACAGATGAGAAAACAGACCTGGAGAGACTGACTCCCTGAAACCCTTTTAGAACACACCTGCAACACTCTGCTCTAGTCCCTTGCTCCACTCTATTGTCCTTCCAAGCATCCTATGTATTTTTTTTTTTGGCCGTGCCACAAGACATGTGGGATCTTAGTTCCCCCACCAGGGACTGAACCCGCGCCCTCTGCAGTGGAAGCGTGGAGTCTTAACCACTGGACCGCCAGGGAAGTCCCCCTATGTTTTTGTTTTGTTTTGTTTTGTTTTTTTTGCGGTACGCGGGCCTCTCACTGTTGTGGCCTCTCCCATTGCGGAGCACAGGCTCCAGATGCGCAGGCTCAACGGCCATGGCTCACGGACCTAGCCGCTCCGCGGCATGTGGGACCAGGGCACGAACCCGTGTCCCTTGCATCGGCAGGCAGACTCTCAACCACTGCGCCACCAGGGAAGCCCCCCTATGTATTTTTATTATGTTTATTCCCTCTAGAATTTAAGTGCATAAAGGAAGGGGTGTGTCTTTTTTGTTCACTCTCTTGCCTCCAAAATAGTACACAGCATATGGTAGGAACTCCAGGATTTATTAAAATTAACAAATGCTTCCATATTTCTTTTGCCCCCTAAGCTGAGTTCCTTGGATGTGGAGCCAGCATCTTATTCATCTTTGTAGCCACTGAGTTAAATGTTCAATAAATGTTTGTTGATATAATCAGAGAAGGAAAACTAGAGTTCCACAGCATAAGCTGAACCAATAAATTAATGGTGTTAAAAATGCAAGTATTGGGCTTCCCTGGTGGCGCAGTGGTTGAGAGTCCGCCTGCCGATGCAGGAGACATGGGTTCGTGCCCCGGTCCGGGAAGATGTCACATGCCGCAGAGAGGCTGGGCCCATGAGCCATGGCCGCTGAGCCTGCGCGTCCGGAGCCTGTGCTCCGCAACGGGAGAGGCCACAGCAGTGAGAGGCCCGCGTACAGCAAAAAAAAAAAAAAAAAAAAAGGCAAGTATTTTAAAGTTTATTTTTTATTGTATTTTTTTACATTGAACACTTCAGGAAAGAAAATAATTACAATGATTCAAATGCATGAATGATTCAAATTCAAAATGCAATCCCTGGATTCAACAATTATCCTTTATAATTATGCCCAATAAATATTAGAAATGTATGTAGGCACTAAGTCAGCTAACAAAATAAGTAAAATAACTATATAAAGTATAAATCTCAGGACTGGGGAACACGCATGATCAGTTAAGTCACTTGGCCACTGTAGGTGGTTTTTTAAAAAACATGATTCACATCTGCTTCAATCACATACACATTCATTGCAAGTGTTTTATGTTTTTTTTTTTTTCTGGCCGCACTGCATGGTATGTGGGATCTTAGTTCCCTGACCAGAGATCGAACCCACGCCCCCTGCACTGGAAGCACAGAGTCTTAACCACTGGACCACCAGGGAAGTCCTGCAAGTGTTAAATTAGACCATTGATGCTAACAAAACTATGATCTTAAAAGAAAATTAAGTTTAATACAAAGAAAGTCAAGAAGAAAATCTCAGGACCCTTGATCAGAAGCTTTTGATGCCTGTCATACTACTCTAGTGTACACAAAGGTTCAAGTAAGGCTGATAAAGGAAGAGTTGTTTCCTTTTCCCTTTGAAGACATGATCCAAGAAATAGGGGAACTGCACATTCTATAGCAACTAGCCATCCATCCATACACTGCCAATAAAGGACTCCTTACATTAGTAACTAAC
This sequence comes from Mesoplodon densirostris, assembly GCF_025265405.1. Taxonomy (NCBI): domain Eukaryota; kingdom Metazoa; phylum Chordata; class Mammalia; order Artiodactyla; family Ziphiidae; genus Mesoplodon; species Mesoplodon densirostris. Next base: position 12,675,889 of record NC_082661.1, on the reverse strand, counting down.
CACATTTTGAAAGCCTTGGCCAATGTTTCAAAAACAAAACATTTAGAGTAATATTTATGAGTACAAGCATAATTGTTTTTTTGCCTTCTATAAATAATAATCTTTGAAATGCTAAAAGTGAGTTCCAGCTGTGGTTCTTTTCTGGTGTGGGAAGCTGCAGGTGCACATGGGATGGTCTACTGATTCACCTTCTCAAAGTATTCTTTGGAAGCAGTCGGATGGGGCTTGATCTGAAAATACAAAAACATTTCACTGGTTAAGTGACTTTATGATCTCAAAAGTGAGTTGAAAGCCCTCAATTTTTAATCTAAAGTTCTTTAACTTTTTAAAGATTGGTGTGTTTCCTTTAAAATACCTGGATGAAACTTACACTAACAGCCTGCCTGGTGCCTGGTCCCGCCCCCACCTGCACCAGCTTCACCCATTTGCACACCATCTACACCCTTGCTCCAAGGGTGGGCTTCTTCCGTGGATATTCCAGGCCAGCAGCCCTTGTGGTAGTGAGGACCCGGGACCCTCTGCTGGGGTCCCATTGCTTTTGGAAAAGAAACCTACTGTAGGAGAATCTGGTGTCCAGTTGGCTGGGCAGACTTCTCCATGGGCTTCTACAAACTGGAATGCCTTCACCAAGCGGAGGGTCTCTTCCACACTTCGGCCCACTGGGAGATCATTGACGCTCAAATGCTTGATGACTCCATTGGGGTCAATTATGAAGAGACCTCTGCATCAGAATTTATCATCATCAGTATTTCAACGTTACCAGAGCTAGAAAGACTCTAACTTCTACCCTTTTTGTCTTTAATTATCCTTGATAGAGCATTTATTAACAAACTCTATCATATGCTTAAAAATGGGGTTTTCCTTGCTATACAAACAGCTTATCATCTCTTATTGATGACAGATGCTTTAACAAAGACAGGACTGGACAAGGCCACCATGGAAAACAGGCAGTATGGTCACATTTACAAATGTGACCTATATGTCGCAGAATCTGTAAGTCACTGAACTACAGAGAGCAAAGACTTCTTATCAGTGACGTAGTAAAGCATTCTTTGGGCCTGCTGCATCAAATCTGGGCGAGAAACCATAGGCAGCTGGGAAGGGACAGAGATGTATTTTATCTGTATTCAGTAAGTACTTATGAAATGAGTGAATTCCTGCGTGGGGGGGGGGAAATCCCATGGGACAATTCACTGGCCTTGAGGCTATGCAGAGCAGAAATCTAAAGGAAAAACCAAGCCCATCACTTTTGTTTATTTTGGTTACCCTGAGGTACAGTTTGTACAGGAAAGACAGAATGAGTGCTTAGTACTATTCCATTATTAATAGTTTTCAAAATAATGAATTGGTTCCCTGAAACTCTTCAAATCATCAATTTAAATATATCTGATGTGTTTCAGTCACTTCTAGTTGTTATTTTTATTGTCAGATTGTCCAAGCCCATCACTCTTTATCACTTGTCAGCAATGTAATGAGGTGACCCACCCTGGGCTCTGTGCTCATCTTCCATATGTGTGTTGGTGTTACTATGACATATGCAGATGTCATAAAACTCCTAGGTTTTTAACAGTCCATCTTTAAAAGGGTGTGGCATTCCAAGTGTTAATCACTCAGGAAAAAGGCAAGTTAGAGAAAACTCAGAAGATAAAAAGGTGGTTCTACTTCCCTGGGCCTGGCCTTTGGGGGTCTAGGCTTTGAGGCTAAGGGGTCCTGGTGCATGCCCCAGCAGGGTGGAGCCAAGGTGGAGTCCACTGTTTAGATGCAGACACAGAGCTAGGATAGATCAGGGCCCACAGACTCCAGAAGGAAAGCCTTATCTTACAAGTCAGACTCGACTCCTCTCCCTTTGTCAATCCTGATAGTGAAACCAGTAGGGAGGTAACTGCAAAATTAGCACGACTCTACAGGGGAGGGGATCCTGGGAGGACAATGCCAGCACTCTTCTCCTTCCCTTGCCACCTCTGTCAAAGCTAGGCTTTAGTTTATTAAAGGAAGACCGTAATCCCCTTGGAGTCAAAAAGGCCCAAGCTCCAAGGTGGCTCCCGGAGCTAAAATTTCAGGTGTAACCCAAGCAGGCCAGACGTCAGCTACGAGAGCAAGCAGGTGAGCGGGTTCAAGCCAGCCCCCAGCAAAGCTGTGAGGCGCATCAAAGTGCGGTTCCCGCTTCCTTCCTGGACGTAAAGTTTTGCCCAATCCCTCCTTCATTCAGCAGCCATCAAGACGCCAGTTCTAAGGCCTAAGTTCTCATCCCTCCCGGCAAGGTTGACAGGCTGGGACAGGTACTAGAACCTGTGCCAAAAACTGTAGCTGCTTCACCTTATTTAATCCTCACAACCAACCTGGGAGGTACATTCTCATTGTAGTTACAGGAAAGATGGGACTCAAAGAGGTTAAATATCTTGCTCAAAGTCATACAGCTATTAAGTAGCTGAGTTTAAATAAATTCAAACTCTGGTCCGGTTCCAGTGCTTGTACAAGATCCTAACCATTCCAGAAAACGGACTCCTACCCTTGCTGGCCGCCCCCCATCTCCGAACAGTCTGATGGCTTCACCACCAGGAGTGGCTCCCAGACAGTCAGGGAGAGTGGAGCAGTATGACCATCAAGACATGATATCCTTCTTCAGAAACAGGCCCAGGGTGATGCAGGGGGCACACATGTCTCAGCATTTCTGAAAGGCTGCCAACCCTTGCAGGAGGCATCCATCAGTGCTTATTAAAAGACAAATTAAGGATTTGGGGTTCTAAACATTCCCTACCAAGGTGTCTATAAATCCCCTCTGAAGTAGGATGATGCTAAACATGAAAACCAATTTTAAGTTCATAAGAAATGGATCTTACCGTAGTGCAAGGCCGGGACCTTCTAACAGCACACCGTAGTCTCGGGCAATCTGTTTAGTCAAGTCTGACAAGAGTGTGATGTGCATGTGGCCCAAACCGCCATTCTAATAAAAATGCAAACAGGGCTGGTTGTTATACTGTGGCTCCCACAGCATCCTCAGCCAGGCCACACGTCTGACTGACAGTGGCAACGGACAGCAGGAACTGAGCACCAACAATGGGCCGAGCGTGGCTCTAGGCTCTTTCTGTTGTCTCACTTCCTCCTCTGAGCATCCTGGAGTAGCTACTATCATCACCACCACTGTAGAGATGAGGAAACTGAGACACACAAAGGTTAAGTAACTTGCTCCAGGTCGCAGCTAGAAAGGGGCAGAGGCAGGATTTAAACCCAGCTGATACTACAGACCTTTCTTTTTCTAATTCTTATAGTATCCTTCTGGTTGAAGATTAATTTCTGAAGCATAAAAATGGAACAGTTTAAAAAAAAAAGAATACTTTGAATAATTTGATAGATAGTCCAGCAGCATAGCTAGAAATTATGATTCTCCCAAGCAAGTTTCTAGGCAAGAATACTGATCGTGGAGAGCAGTGCAATCAGAAAACTTAATCACTGTCCCACATGGCTCGCAGGGTCCCGGGGACCTACAGGGTACCGGTGAGAGGGGAATGGACCCCAGCTGTTCCCTTGCCCTGTAGAGTCTGTTCTCTGCTACTGTTTGTACTCTGGAAAATACAAGTGCAGTGGGGGGTAAATACATGCAATGTTAAAGGAGATATGGGTGGAGTTTAACAGAATTTGCCAGTAGGTTAGGCCTGACAAATAGCCCATTTCAGACTAGTCATGCTTTAACAACTTCTACGTTGGTCTTTAATGGGATCATTTGAGTTTTTAAGATCACAAGTGCAGACACGGCGTGAATGATGTTTATACCTTCCTTGGTGTGTTTATCCAGGCCAGGTGGGTGAAGTGGGAATCCACTGACGCTGCAACGACTTCACAGTTCACATCGTGAAATTCATTGGCTTTGTCACTGAAAGCAATAATTTCTGTAGGGCACACAAAGGTGCTAGGGGAAAAAGGGTAGACATTTTCATCAGAGAATTGAAAAACAAGGCTTTAAAATCTGAACAATAGGTGTCTAAAAACTAGTTCAGGGACTTCCCTGGTGGCACAGTGGTTAAGAATCCGCCTGCCGGGCCTCCCTGGTGGCGCAGTGGTTGAGAGTCCGCCTGCCGATGCAGGGGATACGGGTTCGTGCCCCGATCTGGGAGGATCCCATATGCCGCGGAGCGGCTGGGCCCGTGAGCCATGGCCGCTGGGCCTGCGCATCCGGAGCCTGTGCTCCGCAACGGGAGAGGCCACAACAGTGAGAGGCCCGCATACCGCAAAAAGAAAAAAAAAAAAAAAAAAAAAAAAAGAATCCGCCTGCCAATGCAGGGGACACGGGTTCGAGCCCTGGGCCAGGAAGATCCCATATGCCACAGAGCAACTAAGCCCATGCGCCGCAACTACTGAGCCTGTGCTCTAGAGCCCATGAGCCACAACTACTGAGTCTGTGTGCTGCAACTACTGAAGCCCACGAGCCTAGAGCCCGTGCTCCACAACGAGAAGCCACCGCAGTGAGAAGCCCGCTCGCCGCAACCAGAAAAGCCCGCACGCAGCTATGAAGATCCAACGCAGCCAAAAATAAAATAAATAAATGATTAATTTAAAAAAACGAGTTCAGTTTGCTTAAAGGTGAGAAAGGCAAAATGGTTAACCATCCTCACTGGACTCCTGGTCACAGTGATACTCCAGTTTAAAAAAAAAAGATTTATCACCTTTCTATTTAAGAATCATATTAGAAAAATGGGGGTAGGTGAGGCATATTCCAAGAAGACAAAATTTTATCTAAATAAAGTAGCTTCATGAGAAAATTCATTTTATCCTTACTTTTCTCATTTTCCCCCAAACCAGTGAAAACTTCCTCACAGACTGGCTTACAGGAACCACTACTCCAGGGTCCGTACATAAAACAGAGCCACATTAAACCCCTGCCCCATTAAGAGGAATGCCACTTCACCCCCTATATTTATCACTTGTAAATTAGCTACAGATGGAAACTGTATCAACAAGGCCATCAGTGATGAAGGGTCAGCAGCAACCCTCCCCTTGACAAGAGTAACTAGAGACAGGCAATGTCAGCGGGGAGGCAGGGGTCTCTGCCTGCTCTCAGAATGACATTAAAGCATCACAGAAAATACACTTACAAATCCAAAGGATAGAAGAAGAGTACTAAATATTTCCCCTTAAAGTCATCAAGGCTTATTTCTTTGAACTCTCCGTTGACAACAGCTGTACCCTTGAAATAGGGCGCATGCTGGGTGACGGCAGGGGCATGGCAGGAGGAACCTGAAAACAAAACATAACACACACATACATAGTTCATGTGTTAAGCCAAGCACTTATTTGATTTTATTTAATCCTCTCAGTAATTAATTCATAGTATAATTAAAAGTTCAGTTCAATTGTACATCTTAGGTAATTTTTTCTCTTTTCATAGTTCTAGACTGTACACAAATTCAAAGTGCTATGAAAACTAAAAAGACAGGAGATAGTAGGGATGGAATGAACATAGAATTAAGGACAACATGAGCCTGGAGGTGGATCCTAAGTATGGTTCGGATTTTGCCAAGACCAGGGCTAATGGCACAAAAGAAAGAACAGGGCAGGTGTGGGGAACAGCCCGTGGCAGAGCTTGATGTAGAGAGCAGGTGTGCATGGAGGGAAGACGTGTGGGAGACAAGGCGAGGCTGGTGAAGGCCATGCTGCAAGGGCGCTTATACATCAGGCCGATGAATCTGTTCTTAAAAGAAGAGATACAGGAATCACTGGAGGCTTTCGCGTAGGAGACGGATGATGCGTCAGCTGTTCTCGGGAAGATCAGTCTGCAGGGGACAGTGAGAGGAACAGGGATGGGGGAGCCTGATGTTAGGAGGTGACTGCAGGCATCTAAGTGAGAGGTGTGGAGGGAAAGGGTACAGCAGAAGGAACAGAAAGAAAGGAAAGGATGTAAGAGCTGTGCCAGAATTGGAGAGGACACGCTTCTACCTGGGAAGGCAGGACAAAGGAGGCCAAGGGTCAAGATGTCTGGCTTCAGAAACAGGAGGAGCTGTTGGCAGGGGGGTTTGGGACAGGTGACAAGGAAAGTTTTAAACCTGTGGCATCAAATCGCTACCAGAAATTTCTTAAAGCTCCGAGGAAGTAAAATTGTAAAAATTTTCAGAACATTTCACCCACAAACAAAGGGTTTGCTAAACTATATCCCCCCAAACCATTACATGTTAAATACACTCTTTTTGTTTTTTTCTTGTGGTACGCGGGCCTCTCACTGTTGTGGCCTCTCCCGTTGCGGAACGCAGGCTCCGGACGCGCAGGCTTAGCGGCCATGGCTCACGGGCCCAGCCGCTCCGCGGCACGTGGGATCTTTCCGGACCGGGGCACAAACCCACATCCCCCTGCATGGGCAGGCGGACTCTCAACCACTGCGCCACCAGGGAAGCCCTAAATACACTCTTTTAAAAAGGTGCGATAGATCTAAAGGAGGCATTTTCAAATATCTGAGGCTGTACTTAGCAACCCTCATATTCTAGAGAATGGAGTGTAAATCTCAAGAAATAGCTGTGCGTCACTCAGATCATGGAGCAGTCCATTAGACAGCTAGTATCCCCCTAGCATGGCCAAGTGGAGCCAGCCCACAAGTTTGAATCCAAAAGCCTTTAGAGGAGCTGCACTCTCAGTCCCCAGTCAACTCACAGCCCTTCACACACAGCAGGCCCAGAGGCCTCTGAGTGTTCTCACCCCACTTCAAGTTCCTCAACACGGGATTAAAACCTCTGGAACCAACAAGGAAATGTGACACAAGGGCAGATTGCCTCAGTGATTCTCAGCCCTTGGCTGCACATCAGAATCACTTGGTGAGCTTTTAAAAAATACTGATGTTCTGGTCTCACCCCAGAGACTGACTCATTTTGTTTGGGGTGGGACTGGGGCAGTGGTATGTTTGCAAAAGCTCCCCAGGTGAGTCTAATACACTGCCAGGGTTCAGAGCCCCTGTTCAGAGATGACAAATGTTGCCATTTTCTGGTTCAAAGCAAAGAATAACAACACTTACTGGTGCTAAAGGCGAATTTTGCTTGAGCAGAAACAGACCACAGTGCATTTGTCAAGCACGTTCTTCGAGAAGCAGCAGGCCTAAGGGCTGCAGAGGCAGAAATGCCCCAAGGAATGGCACTCACGTGTCGGACAAGCTAAAAAGAGAAACACTTTAAATTAGGAAGTATTCCCAGAATGGTGGCTGAATCCCTGCTGAGCGGGCATCAGGCCAGTAGTGGCCTCGGCTGTCCTTATTCCTGTGAACAAAAATACCAAACTCCAAACTCTAAGAGCGTGGATTGAGTCTCCATGTTCTTAAAATTCCCTTCTGCTTCCTCATCCTTCAAGATTGTAAAGGGGGTTGGGGAGGAGGAAAGGGAGATGTTGGTCAAAGGGTACAAAGTTGCAGTGATGTAGGATAAGTCTTGAGATCTAATGTACAAGCATATTGACTATACTTAATAATACTGTATTGAAGCTGGCAATATGTTAAAAGTAGATTTCAGGTGTACTCATCACACACAAAAAAGTAACTATGTGAAGAGATATGTCAATTGGTTTGACTGTAGTCATCATTTCATTACGTGTATCAAATCATGATGCACACCTCAAATATATAATTTTTATTAAAAAAATATATAAATTAATGAATGGGAAAAAAAAAAGACTGCAAGGCAGAGGAGAATTATAAGAACATAAAGACTCCATGCTTTTAAGAGCAACCCAGAGGATTCAGAATCCGGGAAACTTGGCCAGGCCCTGTGTATTAAGCCCTTTACCAGCAGATCTGCTGAGCATGTTCTACTATGGCCAAGGTTTTCCCTAGGAAAGACAAGGGCCTTCCAGCTCCACAGAGAAGCAAACAGAGCAAAGTTCAGCCTCTGGGAAAGTTTGGACAGGGCTCAAGGGAAACGTTTGCTCAATTTCAGGGTCCAGCATGACTCAGGAAGAAGAAAGAGCCTGAGCTGAACCCCACCACGAGAAAGGGAGGGCGGCTAGCAAGAGGGTACTAGGCTCTGCCTGGAGAAAACAGCAGGGACCGCCCTGGGCGGGGAGGAGAAAAGCGCCTTTTGCACGTAAGCACTTTGGTTACTTTGGCATTTTGGTTTTCATCCAGCATTTAAGTGGCTGCTCACGGAAACATCTTTCTTTGTTAAGGTGAGGAAAGTTAACCGAGGTTCGGAAAGGAGAAGTCACTTGTCCAAGGTCACAGAGTCGGTTACAGAACCGGGACCAGGGGCCAGGTCGCCTGCATCGAGAGCCAGATGCTTAGGTGGAGAGGGGACCGGGGACCCAAGACCTGGAGCGCAAGGGACTTGGGCACGGGACCACAAGAGGGCTGGGGTGGGGGAAGGGCGGCTCTGCGCAGGCGCAGGGAGCCTTCCGTAGAGGAGCAGGCCTCTGGTCCGTTACCCTCCGATATCCTCCAAGAAGGGTGAAAGGCCCCAAGGCCGCAGGGAAGCGGCATCCCATCAGGGAAGCACGTTCTCGGAGCCACCACAGTGTCTCCGCGCCTGTGCCCCGCCGCCAGCCACTCACCGAAGCCCGGAGCAACCTTCCCGCCACGGCCGCCATCTTCAGGGTGCAAGGCACCCACGGGGCAGACGGAGAAGCAGAGAAGGCGGGGTCTACATGGAGGGCGGGGCCAGGGGCGGGGTCTCGGTAGGCGGGGGCGGGACCCGGTCGGAGCCGCGGCTGGGAAGAGCTGCATCCTCCTAACCTTCTGGGGATCCTCCGCGTGTAAACGTCACAGTGGTCGGGTCCCTTGACCCAGATTCATACGGAGCTAATTTCTGTTAAAGCTTCTAAGTAGCTGCATGCTTGGGAAAGCGACACTTTATTTCTATTTGTCGCCCCAACCTAAAAAGGTCTAATCCAGGTGGGAAGATAGATATTTCCATATTTGCTACTTTTTGTGAACCTGTGGATTACTGTTTCTGTAAAAGAATCCCTTTCCTGTTTCAGCCAGGGGTGTAGCCTTGTGGCTTCTGGATGAAATGGAATTAATTATTAATGCAGGGACTTCCCTGGCGGTCCAGTGGTTAAGACTCTGAGCTCCCAATGCAAGGGGCGCAGGTTGTGATCCCTGGTCGGAGAACTAACATCTAGCATGCTGCATGGCGTGGCCAAAAAAAAAAAAAATTACGAATGCAATTTTAGTCCGTTAATAAGATGAGTGGGTCAGACACATAAAGGTTTGTGTTGTCCTCAAAACCTTTAGGATGATGCATGGGCTTCCATTTTGGCTTCTTTTGCCAAAATTGGGAGAATTAGGACATATCTAAAATTTGTTTTCTGTTGATTAGTAAAGCCAATTTCTCAGTGGTGAGCAGGGTACTTTGAAGTAAATTCATCAAACATGATAAAAATCATACAGCGGCCCTACAGTAAGTGTGACAATGTAGATTCTAAGTGAGTATTTTTCAAACACCAGGCCTGTTACCTGAAAAACCAGGTTCGCCTCTTGTTGGGTGTGGAGCCAAAAGACACAACCCAGGCAAAGATACGGAGGAGGAAGGATTTATTACTTGCAGCAAGTAAGGAGAACACCAGGCATCTTTCCCAAAGCAGTATCTCCTCAAACAGGAAAACTGGGGAAGTTTTAAGCTAAGGGTACATGCATATTCATGAAGGGGCTTGGGTGGTAGAAAGAGTCGAAGCTTTTTAAAAAAAATTTATTTATTAATTTTTTTTTAATATTTATTTTTGGCTGTGTTGGGTCTTTGTTGCTGCACGCAGGCTTTTCTCTAGTTGAGGCGAGCAGGGGCTACTCTTCATTGCGGTGCACAGGCTTCTCATTGCAGTGGCTTCTCTTGTTGAAGAGCATGGGCTCTAAGCATGCAGGCTTCAGTAGTTGTGGCACACGGGCTCAGTAGTTGTGGCTCGCGGGCTCTAGAGCACAGGATCAGTAGTTGAGGCACATGGGCTTAGTTGCTCTGCGGCATGTGGGATCTTCCTGGACCAAGGATCAAACCTGTGTCTCCTGCACTGGCAGGTGGATTCTTAACCACTGCGCCACCAGGGAAGTCCCCAAGTCCAAGCTTTAGGTTCCAGTTGATCTGGTGGTTGAATGCTTCAGGCCAATCTTAAACGTTGAAACAGACCTGGAAGTCTTTACAACTGATGTTTTATCTTTGCTATAGTTTCTTCTCTTGCCTGATAAAGTAATTTGTTTCCGCATTCTTCTGTTCCCTTTAGATCATTAATTACTGAGACCTGTTCAAGGGCAAGTTCTGTGACCAGGCTTAGATCACAAAATAGCTTAGGCCAAAAATGGCTTCTGTTAGGTCAAGAAAGCTATGCCTGATTCTCTTTCTCCAGGGACCCCCCACCTTATCTGCTTACAGGCCCAAGACAGCAGCCCAATTCCCATATCTTTTGGCCATTGGAGAGGACGTTTCACTGCTTATCACTTCTTTTCTAAACAGAAAGCTGAAGCAATTGCCTGTGGTTCAACAGCTTGCCTCAAGTCACACAGGGATTCATTGGCGAGGGGACAATTAGAACTGAGAACTCTTCATTGGACACATTGGTCTGCTGATATCTGTCTAAAGCTTATCTCCCTTGTCCTAAAAGGAATGAAATAACCTAGAATCTCAGGCCCAGAGGCCCAGAAGGAATTTCATACTAGAGCCTTTCAAGCCTGTTCAGAATTGCAAAGTGAGTGGCCTTCAGCTAAATCTCAGGCTACAGCCAAGAACTTCCCCTGGGAGGATAAGCAGAGTCCTCCACTTGTTCATTCCAAGAAAAGATAATCTTAATGAGTATTGGTGTTTGAGCACTGTTCTGCTAAGCCTTCCCTGACTACCTCCCCCATGGGTCTGGTTAGAGAAACCTTGCAGGTACCTAGAAAGCTTTTCTCATTCTCATTTCTCATGTTTTTCTCATTCTCATTGCTCTTGCCACATCACATGGGAATTTTCTATAGTCTTCTCTAGACCTTAACCATACTGTGAACTTCATGAGGGTAGAGCTCATGTCTTACTCAGCTCCGTGGTCCCCATGGCTAGGCTAGTGCCTGGCTCATAGCAACTGCTCAGAAAAATTTGTCACATGAATGAATAAGCGGTGGCTGACATGGTGGCCAAAACGTTCTTTCCACATTCATTCTGGAAAAGACATCTCTTTATTCAGTTTTCTCTAGCTGCCACAACAAGGACACAGATTGTTCCCCTGAAGGAAAAAGACAAACTGAACTTGTCCTCATTACCGAAAGGGTAGAAAATAACTGAAATTCTTGCTTTTGAGTTTGGGAGAAGAATTTTTGGACCTAGTCGAGGGAAAGGCAAATGAAAAGATATATGTTAATTTTTATGATGATTAGGAAAATACCTCCCTGGAACCACAAGTTAATATTCTGGTAACTAGGGCTACAATTAGAGATGGCAAACATTACTCTGGGTTTTGCTGTGTTCTTCCTCTTTCCAAGGCAAAAAGCATTCATTTTTTTCCCCTTCTCTTCCCATTGACGAGGGCCCCTGGGTTCAGGGAAGATGCAGTCTCAACACTGAGCCATGTCTGCTGGCAAAGGCCTCTCTTGAGAACATTGTCCCCCCGATTCCCACTGCATGGCCTCGTGCTGCTCCACGGTGAGCTCCTCAAGGGCAGGCAGCAGAGTAGTGGCTGGAGTTAACTTGTCCTCCGTTCAAAACCCCATGGGGAATTCCCTGGCGGTCCAGTGGTTAGGACTCTGTGGGTTCGATCCCTGGTCGGGGAACTAAGATCCTGCAAGCCACGTGGTGTAGCCAAAAAAAAAAAAAAAAAAAACCCCACGGACCCACAGATTGTTTCACCTTCCCAAGTCTGAGAGTCTCCATGCAGGAACACTCACCTCACAGGCTTCTTGTGAAGCTTCTTGTGAGGCTGGGTTGGGAGGGCCTGCCCACCGTAGGTCCCTGGTCATTTCGTGTTCACTCACAGGGCAGCTCCCTTCCTGCCACCCCGACACACCTCGGCTTCCTTCTGAGCCTTTCGCCTCCTGTCTTTATTGCCTATTCCCCGCCTATTCCCTCTCCCCCCACTCTTTATTCAGTAGACCATAGTTTTTACAGCAGTTGCAGGTTCACAGCAAAACTGAGTGAAAGTACAGAAGACTTCCCGTTTCCTCCCTGTCCCCAGTCCTGCACGGCCGCTCCCATATCTACATCCCACACCAACGTGGTGCATTTGTTACAATCCATGAACCTACATTGATAATGTCATTGTCACCCTTAGTTTACATTAGGGTTCACTCTGGTGTTGTACAGCCTACGAGTCTGGACAAATGTGGTGACAGGTATCCACTACTAGAGCATCATACAGAATAGTCCACTGCCCTAAAAATCCTCTGTGCCCGCCCAGTCATCCCTCCCTCCCCATGCCCTCGGCCACCTGTCCCCTGTTTAGAGCTCTGTCTCCGGCCCAGCCTGCCAACATCTCCACTCAGGTAGCTCTTACTCAGCCCAGACTTACCGAACACAAGACCAAACTCTTGCTTTCCCTCCTCAAACCTGTGCCTCACGGCGCGCCCCCCCCCCCCCACCATCCCAGCCAACCAGCACCCAAAGGATACACAGTCTTCTCTCCACCTCCACTGCCACCACCTCAGCCCAGGCCACCATCATTTCTCCCCTGGAATTTTCACAGCTTCTTAGGGCCTCTTGGTGATCAAAAAGGCTTAGGTCACTTCCATGATGTGAGGTCTATTTTAAAAGGGAAAGAAAACCCAACACAAAGTCCACACAATTCTGTCCCATGTCTCTGTGTCCCTCCGGCCCTGCAACTTCTTTGGACTCCGGAGATTCCCTACTGCCCTTACCTGCATCTCTGTGTTGAGGCCTTTCAGAACTGGGGAAGGCCGGACCACCCATCCCTGTGGAAAGACAGAAATTTAGGAGAATTAACCCCTGCCCAGCAGCCCTCACAGTGGCCAGGTGGAGAGAGTTGGTGTAAAAATAGCCCAGCTCCCCTGCTCCTGGGTAGACAAGCTGAGGTGCGTTCCCAGAGTTTCCACAGGGATTAAGCTGGTCACTCATGGAGGTTTCTTAACACACCTTTACTGGCTGCTTTCCTGTATGACTTCCCCCACCTCTCCTGCACTTCCGGCACCTCCCAGACAAGCTCCTTGCATTGAATCCTAGTCTCAAGGTCTAGGAGAACCCAAACTCAGACACGGCACTACAAAAACTGTAATACAGAATGCTATCCACAGGCTGATTACAGGATTTAGGTAGAAATATTTATTCGTAATTCACTCCATGCTGGGAGAGCTGGTCTTGGGAAGCAGGTTGTCAGGTAGAGGATGAATGCCACCCTTCTCAGTCCTGTCAGCCTCTCTGTAGTGGCCCGTAGAACTCTATCTGGAGACGTTGCAAAAGTACAGGCACGAGGCCCACCCCTTTACCCCTGGTCTGCCTGCTTCCCCTCCCCCTCCTGTGATGGGCCCTGCAGCTTCCTACCTAGTCTCTCTGCTTTCACCTCCTCCTTCTAATTCATCCTCAGCAGCAGCCGTGGTTCTTCTTCAAACCCCAACCAGGTCATTTCATCTCCTACATAAAACTCCTCAATGGCTTCCTGTTTCATTAGAGTAAAACCCCAATTCATAGAGGGCCCTAGACAGTCTGTGCCCCTGCCTCCTCCCAGACCACTCATCTGGGGCCCATCCCACCCCATTCCTGCTCTAGCCACGCTGGTTTACTGCTCCTTCCCCAACACTCAGCCTGCACCTTGGCACCTGCTGTGCTCTTTGACTGGACTGCTCTCTGCTCAGGTCTGGCTACCTCCTCCTCCTTACTTAGGTCATGGCTTAGCTGTGGTCCTCACCAAGAGGACTTCCCTAATGACCTTGTCTGTTATTACCTGCTTGGCCCTTGTTTGTTTCCTTTGGTTGGAAATTACAGTTACTTTGTCTGCTTACCGGGTATTTGTTGGGTTCCCTCCCAAGATAAAAGCCCCAATAGAGCAAGGACCATGCCCATCTTGCTCACTGTTACATGCCCAGACCCTAGCACCGTGCCTGGCACATGACAGGCTCCTGGCAAATTTAGATGAATCTGGTTGAAGATCTAGCTAAAAACTCACCATATGCAGCCACTTCTGATTACACATCCCCCCATCCCAGCTGACATCTCCTTTCCCTGAATGCCTTTGACAGTTAGCATCAACATAATTCGCTTGGCGATCAATCCTCTGTGTTTTATCACAAACCTTCTACTGTTACCTTGAACTGTTACTTGACTAATGTTTCCTTTCTTAATCATTTCTGGTGGCTCTCCTGGTTTTCAGCTTGAATAACTGGCTAATTCACTGTTTAAAAGCCCCTCAAGGGCTTCCCTGGTGGCGCAGTGGTTAAGAATCCGCCTGCCAATGCAGGGGACAGGGGTTCGAGCCCTGGTCCGGGAAGATCCCACATGCCGCGGAGCAACTAAGCCCATGTGCCACAACTACTGAGCCCGTGTGCTGCAACTATTGAAGCCCATGCTCCTAGAGCCCATGCTCCACAGCAAGAGAAGACATCGCAATCAGAAGCCTGCGCACCGCAACAAAGAGTAGCCCCTGCTCGCCCAACTAAAGAAAGCCCGCGCACAGCAATGAAGACCCAACACAGCCAAAATAAATAAATAAATACAATTAATAAAGAGAAAAATTTTTTTGAAAAAATAAGATAAATAAATAAAAGCCCCTCAATACTTGAGGGTATATTTTCTAATAATAAGGACATATTACAACAATCAAACTCAGAGGTGTTGGGCTTCCCTGGTAGAGCAGTTGTTGAGAATCTGCCTGCCGGTGCGGGGGACACGGGTTCGAGCCCTGGTCTGGGGAGATCCCACATGCTGCAGAGCATCTAGGCTCATGCGCCACAACTACTGAGCCTGTGCTCTAGAGCCCGCGAGCCACAACTACTGAGCCCACGTGCCACAACTACTGAAGCCCACTTGCCTAGAGCCCGTGCTCTGCAACAGAAGAGGCCACTGCAATGAGAAGCCCTCACACTGCAATGAGGAGTAGCCCCGCTTGCCGCAACTACAGAAGGCCACGTGCAGCAACGAAGACCCAGAGCAGCCAGAAGTAAAAAAAAAAAAAAAAAATCAGGGGTGTTAACATTGACCCACTATTATTGAATCCACTGTCCATATTCAAATGTCATCAACTGTCCCAACAGTGTTCTTTACATCAAGAGCTAGCCCCCCTCAGCCCTCCATGACCCAATCTAGAATCACTCATCACATCACAGTTAGTTGTCTTGTTTTTTTAGCCTCCTTTAGGCTGGAATAGTTCCTCAGTCTTTCTTGATCCTCCTTGACCTTCACCGTTTTAAGAGACACTGGCTAGCTCTTTTGTAGAATGTCCCTCAGTTCACTTGTTTGCTATTTCCTCATCACTCAAGTCAGGTTAAACATTTTTGACAGGAAGAAGTGTTGATCCATAATTTACTTAACCAAACTGATATTGTTGGAGATTTGTGTTGTTTCAAAATTTTCTTCATATTATAACTAATACTGTGATCTTTATATATCATCGTAGCCAAATCTTGGCACACATTCTTACTTATTTCCTTAGGGTATATTTCTGGAAGTGGAACTGCTTTAAGGGTCGTGTGTGTGTTTATAATTTTTGTTACGTGTTGCCAAATTGCCTTCTAGAGGGGCTGTGCCAGTTTACACTCCCTCCACAATGAGTGAAAGTGACAGTTTCTAGGACGTTTTGCCAACACTGAATCCAAACAGTTTAAAGCGTCCTTTCTGCAGCAGTCTGTACTTCTCACGTTGATCTATCTTCTACTCCAGTTTCTTGCATATGACTGGTTGGTGCAAAGCACCTAGAAGCTGTTTAAAGGTAGGACTTGTGTGCCTTACTCATCTTTGTGGTCTTGCTCATCCCATGGTGACTAACTTTGCTTCCTACTTAACAGTGGATCAATAAATGTCAAAGGAAGGAAGTAACAAATGATAATTTTGACACCTTATATGATTGTTAGATTCTGCTCTGACATGTTGGGTTACTAAAAATGTCATTGACATTAGCATCTCAGAGTCCAACAACCAGAGTCCCTACTAGCCTAGAGTAGAAAGCAGTCCAGCTTTTTACCAGTCCCTATTCCCAGGACCTCTTGGGGGTCCCAAAGGGTCTTTACATCTTGTCCATTTTGATCTCAGGCATGCTCTTCACATCATGTACCAGCACTGCAACAACTGCCCCGGGTTTCTCAGCTCCCCTCTTGCCCTTGCTCCAGAAGCTTCTCTGGGCTGCTGCCGGGCTTCCTGTATATACTTCTGGGTCCCAGGGTGGTCACATGCCTTTTTCTCAATTCCTGGATGCCAGCAGAGATGAGCGATCATTTTAAATTGAAGGCTTGGGGATAACAGACGGAAATGACAATGCAGACAAGGCAAATATAAAGCAGGGTGTGAGCTATCCTGTTCATACACTCTGTCACCTTCCCCGGTCCATAGGCACTCCTGAGGGACGATCTTCTCCTTTGCAATACCCCTTCTTCCCCCATGTTTCAGGGATCTGTTCACTTGGGAGAATATCGTATGGGGCACCCTTGATCTTGCCTCTTTTTTCATCCCAGCCCTCCCCCACCCTCACCTTGGCTTCTCCCAGAAAGAATCCCCAGTGATCAGCCTCCCCAGATGAAGACATCTTTTTAGAGAATATGCAGCACAGTTCAACTCCTCTGTATTCCCATTCCAGAGTGGGAAGTGGCTTGATTTTCAAAATAACTAAAAGCTGCTGAAAGTGTTTTCCCGAAATAAAAGAGCCTTCTTCCGTTTCAGATGAATTTTCCCTCCACCTCCACCCCAACCACAACAAAACACTGTTCGCCTAAATAGTCTGTGACTGCCTTTTGTCATTATCATTTCAGAAATATCGGTGCCTCGTCATGAAGCATGGAACATTTACACTCAACCTCACCGGTTTCAAAGCATTATTATGGCCTCCAATTCCCTGCTCTATTACGGCTACTTAAGGGAGGGCCCCCAAGTCTTGTGCAAGGAGAAGCTGCTTTTAATTTCCCCAAGGGTTTGGGATGCTGGGGGCCGGAGGGGGAGAGGTTGAGTAGAGGTGGGACAAGAGGTTGTGCTGAAAATAAAGATGCTTTTGTTTTTGTCTCGTCTCTGGTCCTTCCCAAATGGGAAACTGACGTCTCAGAGAGGAGGGAGGATGAGAGGGGTAGTGGGGGGAGCAGGGGGGCAGCCCCTCCAGGCCAGCAGGGTAGTGAAGCTCCTAATCTGCAGTTTCCTAACCGGGAGTGCTTATCATGGCTCAAAGCCTCTTTCCTTCAGAGGAGTCACACTCCACCCCGACGCGAGACAGCCTGCCTGTTGCCCACCACCCCCTTGTAATTTTGTTCAGCACGCCAATGTTCCGGTCCTCTATTTGTGAATTTCTTCCTCCTCTCCTCTGCCGCTCCCTCTGTCCAGTCAACTATTCTCTGGACTCTAGGTCTCCTGCCAATATTCTCTCTTTCCTGCAAGATCAGTGCACATGGTAAAAATGCTGCAACTTCCCTATCATTCTAGAAGATCATGCAGTAGAATGGAAACAACGCTGCACGTAGAACCAGGGACTGGTCTTGGAGTCCCAATCCTACAGCTTCCTGGTTATGCATCCTTTATTTGTCCAGCCTGTTATATCTCTTTAATTTCCTTGTTTATAAAATTGGAATTATAGGGCTTCCCTGGTGGCGCAGTGGTTGAGAGTCCGCCTGCCGATGCAGGGGACACGGGTTCGTGCCCTGGTCCGGGAAGATCCCACATGCTGTGGAGCGGCTGGGCCCGTGAGCCATGGCCGCTGAGCCTGTGCGTCCGGAGCCTGTGCTCCGCAATGGGAGAGGCCACAACAGTGAGAGGCCCGCATACTGCAAAAAAAAAAAAAAAAAAAAAAAAGGAATTATAATACCTACCTACTCGTTAGGTAGGTGAAAGCACTTTGTAAACTGTAATTTGTTGTTTAGCATATTATTATTATTAATCACTAGGTCTAATCCAAGTATTCCTCAACTATTACTTGAATTTAAAAATTATATTTTTATTGAGGTAAAATTAACACAACATAAAATTAACCATTTTAAAGGGAATGGGTCAGTGACATTTAGTACATTCACAATGTTGGGGAACTACTGCCTTTAGTTCCAGAACATTTTCATCACCCCCAAAATAAACCCCCAGACCCATTAAGCAGTTCCTCCCCCATTCACCCTATCCCAGCCCTTGATAACCAATCTGTGTTCTTGTGTCTATGAATTATGGATATTTCATATAAATGGAATCACAAAACATTTGTCCTTTTATGTCTGGCTCCTTTCACTTAGCAAAATGTTTTCAAGGTTCATCTACTTTGTAACATGTATCAATATTTCATTCCTTTTTGGGGCTGAATAATATTCCGTTGTATGGATACACCGCAATTTGCTTATCCATTAATCTGTTGATGGACATCTGAATTGTTTCCACCTTTTTTTTGACTGTGAGGCATGCGAGATCTTAGTTCCCTGACAAGGGGTTGAACCCGTGCCCCCTGCAGTGGAGGCACAGAGTCTTAATCACTGGACTGCCAGGGAAGTCCTCTGTTTCCACCTTTTGACTGTTGTGATAGTGTTGTTATGAATGTTTGTGTACAAGTTTTCGGTTCCTAGGGTATATACCTATGAGTGGAATTGCTGGATCATGTGTTAATTCTGTTTAACTTTTTCAGGAACTCAGTTTTTTTTTTTAGGAAAGAAAAAAAGAACGTTAAAAAAATCAGGAGTGGGGCTTCCCTGGTGGCGCAGTGGTTGAGAATCCACCTGCCAATGCAGGGGACACGGGTTCGATCCCTGGTCCGGGAAGATCCCACATGCCGCGGAGCAACTGAGCCTGTGTGCCACAACTGCTGAGCCTGTGCTCTAGAGCCCATGAGCCGCAACTACTGAGCCCGCGTGCTGCAACTACTGAAGCCCGTGCGCCTAGAGCCCGTGCTCCACAAGGAGAGGAGCTACCGCAATGAGAAGCCCGCGCACTGCAATGAAGAGTAGCCTCTGCTTGCCGCAACTAGAGAAAGCCCGCGCACAGCAACGAAGACCCAACACAGCCAAAAATAAATAGATAAAATAAATAATAAAAAAATAAATAAAGTTAATCTATGTAATTATGTATGTACCAGTACTTTACTCCTTTAAAAAAAAAATCAGGAGTGATGGAAATGTTCTATATTTTGGCTGTGTTGGTGTTACACAAGTATATGCATTTGTCTAAATTCATAGAACTAAACACCAAAAAGAGTGAATTTTATTTTACTGTATGTAAATTTAAAAGGTAGATGACAAAAGGAAAAAAGATACTCATCAACTTTAAAAAAAAATCATCTCCTTGTTATGGCAAAAGATTGGTAATAATAAAAAATGTTCATCAGTGAACAACTAGTTAAAGGAGTTACGGTCCAGCCATTTAATGCAATGAATATCCTGAGTCCTTAATAAAAACAAGCGAACCGTCCCCCCCCGCCCTGCCCCCCCAAAACACAGAGAGGCCAGATTCAGCCTGGACAGGAGGGAATTCTTTGGAATCCCAGTTGGATCCTGGAGTACATGAGGGTTGTGGAGCTTGAGATACAAGTAATAGGAACGTTCTATGACCCAATAACCACTTCATGAGCAGAATTCCCTTTGCAGCACGTGGGGACTGTTTGCGTTGCATTGAGTGGCCTAGCACACTCATGGCCTCACTTTAGCCCATAAATGTGGAACCTGAGGCTTACTTTTTCCATGTGGGGGCTGGTTGCAGCTCTCCAGAGTTCATGCTAGATGGCATCCTCTCTCTATGGAGGAGTCGATGACAGCTAAGCGGAATGAGTGCTCCAACCTGTCAGGTTCCCGCACAAGCTCATTTCTATGGCAGGGAACCCACGCCTTTGCTCCTACAGAAGGGGATTAAGCTGCTCCAAATTAGATACTATATTCTATTTTATGTAATTGTCAAAAAAGTGATCTGGGGACCTCCCTGGTGGTCCAGTGGTTAAGACTCCATGCTCCCAATGCAGGGGGCCTGAGTTCAATCTCTAGTTAGAGAACTAAGATCCCACCTACCGCAACTAAGCCCTCGCACTGCAACTAGAGAAGCCCACTTGCTGCAATGAAGAGCCCGCAACGAAGACTCAATGCAGCCAAAATAATTATTTTTAAAAAGTATATATTAAAAAAAAGAGATCTGCGCAAAGCATTACTTTTTTTTTTTTTTTTTTTTTTTTTTGTGGTACGCGGGCCTCTCACTGTTGTGGCCTCTCCCATTGTGGAGCACAGGCTCCAGACGCGCAGGCTCAGTGGCCATGGCTCACGGGCCCAGCCGCTCCGCGGCATGTGGGATCTTCCCAGACCGGGGCACAAACCCGTGTCTCCTGCATCGGCAGGCGGACTCTCCACCACTGCGCCACTAGGGAAGCCCGCATTACATTTTTTAAACTTCGAGTGTTTGTTAGATTCCATTTAGCATACAACTGACTAGCTAAGACTTCAAGGAAGGAGCAAGTATGCCCTCCTTTTATTGGGTCAATTAAATATTCACCTACCCACAGTGGCCTATCTTAGGACAGTAAAAGCTTCATATTAAGGTCTCAAAGATAATTAGGCTCAGGGTCTCTGGAGCCAGAGAAAGTTTGTTATTGCAGCATTAATGTCGAAATTGCTGGAGCCCTCTCACCTGTGAGTCATCTGGTTTTAAAGGCTCCTAACATTGCACTTAAATCAGCTCACCTCCTTTTTCTCTTTAAGAAGCAATTCTACCTTTGTTGTCAAGATTTTATCCACATTTCATTGTAGGCTACCATGCTCAAACAAATGAACCTGGCTTCGGTCATGTAATTGCCTGATAGATGCTAGTCATATGAAGACCATCAGTGATGGCTTGGATTCTTTCATTATCCATATTAACAGAAAATCATTGGCTTTTAAGT